>NC_088393.1:65083535-65732802 GCF_037993035.2 Macaca fascicularis | reverse complement strand
TTAATTTATGCTAGGCTTTCTGAGAATTATCCAAGTTAATGCCGAGAAAATAAAACAGAATTAAAAATAACAACATCCTCCAATGTCTGAAGAGTTGTGATTTCTGATAACATGCTCCTGGCTGGCCCCCCTCCCCACACTTTGGATTTTTTCCTGTGGGAAACTTGGATTTGACTGCTGTGTGTTTTTAACTAAGTGAGATCTTCAGGAATGCAAAAGAACCCGGTGTCCTTTGTTGTTCCCTCCAAGTTTAAATATTTATTGAAATAAAGCATTTATCTGGTGAAAACATCAAATGCTGTCATCCCTCATTATCTGAATATTCCATTCATGGAAGTATGTTGAATAGTGAGGTTTTAACTACAGAAGCCCAGATCCCCTTATTTCTAGAAATAGGGGGAAATAATAATTGTAGTGATAATATCTCATTCCATCTAAAAAACCCCAACCAGCCTCTCCAAATATGGAAGCATTCAAACCCCTCTGTAACAATCCACCTAGGATATCTGCGTAACAAACATGATGTACATAAAACACCAATAATAATCTGCGCTCATCCTTGGTCGGACTTGGGGATGTGCCTAGTCTAGTTCTGTTTTCCTTCTCTGCAGTGAAATCTACCAAAGAAGCCATCTGAATTGCCCCATGTTCCTTGAAGGGGGAGCAGTTGGGCAAGATCTGTTAGCAAACATCTGAGACCCAGCTTAGCACCCTTGGTCTTCTCTCCTTCAGACTCTCACAGGGTTTAAATGTGTGGCTGGTTTGTTAGCAGATTCCATAAAGTGTTTTAGAATGCCTAGATAAGTGCGTATACGTGTGTACAAAGTGATGTGTGCAAGAATGTTTATGAGAATTTGGGTGAAACACGTTTGCAAGTCATCCTAGGATATAATTGAAAAATGCAGATGTAGCTCATGAGGGTGACCTGTGGACCAGAAGGGTTTGCTCCTCCCTCTAGCAGGACTCTTCTCTCTTTAGCACCCTTGTGGTAACCTCAGCATCAGGCAACAGTGAAACCTGCATTTCCTCTCCTATCCTTGAAGGGTCCCTCTCATCTCCACAGCCTGTGACACTAGGTTCCTGTCTTCCACCATCTCTTCCTTTTGGCCTTTCGGTTTTGCATTTTCCTTTGCAATTCTAGGCCAAAGGTGTTTACTGTGTCCCCTTACCATTCATTTACTTATTTTTATTTTTGAGGCAGAGTCTCATTGTGTTGTACATAATGGATTGCAGTGGCATGATCTCAGCTTGATGCAGCCTCCCCTCCTGGGTTCAAGGGATTCTCATGCCTCAACCTCCCGAGTAGCTGAGATTACAGGCATGCACCACCACACCCGGCTAATTTTTGTATTTTTAGTCGAGACAGAGTTTCACCATGTTGGTCAGTCTGGCCTCAAACTTCTGACCTCAGGTGATTTGCCTGCCTTGCCCTCTCAAAACACTGGGATTACAGGCATGAGCCATTGTGCGCGGTCCCATTACCATCCTTGAGGTGAGGCCTCCATGATTTGTGGGCCAGGACATGATTACATATTCAGCTGGGGGCAGCTCTTTTTTTCTTCCTGCTTTTTAGCCCATGGGCCTTACAGTTTGAAAATGTCCACTTTTTCATTTCTGAATTTTTTAAAAATTTATTTTAATTTTAATTTTAACAAATTTCATAATTACAGAAGAGTATAAAAAGGAAGCAAATGGCATCACCATCAGTGAACAATTATTACTGTTTTGTCATATTTGTTACCTTTTTCTTCTTTTACATAGTACTCTGTCTTTCCACCATTTCTCAGGCAACCACTCATGGATTCAGTTTGTACACAGCTAATTCGTTTTCATATGCATACATAGATGATAAACCATATAGACATAGTCTTTTTCTTTTTTTGAGACAGAGTCTCACTGCGTTGCCCATACTGGAGTGCAGTGGGTGATCTCGGCTCACTGCAATCTCCGCCTCCCGGGTTCAAAGGATTCTTGTGCTTTAGCCTCCCAAGTAGCTAGGATTGCAGGCATGTGCCACCATATCTGGCTAATTTTTGTATTTTTAATAGAGGTGGGGTTTTATCATCCTGGGCAGGCTGTTCTCGAATTCCTGGCCTCAGTGATCTGCCTGCCTCGGCTTCCCAAAGTGCTGGGATTATAGGTGTGAGCCCCTGCACCTGGTCAAACACTCTATTTTTTTCCCAGTGATTTTTTTCTACATGTAGTTTTCCTATAATTTTCTTTTTTTGACTTTGAGGTCCATCCATGTTGATAGATACGGAGAAGTCAGGCTTATTCCTTTTGTGCTGCCAAGTGTATCCATTAGAGAAGTGCGCCTCTGTTCATAGTTTCTTTTATGGACAGGTTTATAAATTCCTCTTTTCCCCATTGTTTTTGCTGCTGGAGCCAAAGCTGTGTGAACATTCCTGTAGCTTCACTTTGTGCAAGTGTGTATGTAGTTTTTTATCTAGGCATACCCCTAGAAGCAGAATTGTACCTGGTTTTAGGTTTTTTTTTTTTTTTGAGATGGAGTCTTGCTCTGTTGCCCAGGCTGCAGTGCAGTGGTGCAATCTCAGCTCACTGCAATCTCCGCCTCCCCGGTTCAAGCGATTCTCCTGCCTCAGCCTCCTGAGTAGCTGGGACTACAGGTGCATGCCACCACACCCAGCTAATTTTTATATTTTTAATAGAGGCGGGGTTTCACCATGTTGGCCTGGATGATCTCCATCTCTTGACCTCATGAGTCACCTGTCTTGGCCTCCCAAAGTGCTGAGATTACAGGTGTGAGCCACCATGCCCGGCTAGGTATATACTTTCAATGTTACTAGTGCTGCCACATGTCTCTCCAAGGGGCAAAGCTACTTCACAGTCTCCCCACTCTGGGAGAAAATACCCATTTTCCTGCATTTTTGTCAACACTTGACATTATCAGGTGTTTTAAATATTTGCTTACCTCAGGACCAGAAAGGTATATTGCATGACTTGAATGTGCATCTTCTTGATTGCTAAGTACCTTTTGATGTCTTTATTGTCCGTCTGTATTTCCTTCTGTCTTTGTTTCTCTTCCCCCATCCCTGGATTTCTAGAGACCAACTTTAATGTAGGTATTTCACACACATTCTGAATCCTAATTCTTTGTCACATATCAACTGTCTCCTCCCAGTCTGTAGCTTGTCTTTTTTTTTTTTTTTTTTTGAGACGGAGTCTCGCTCTGTCGCCCAGGCTGGAGTGCAGTGGCCGGATCTCGGCTCACTGCAAGCTCCGCCTCCCGGGTTCACGCCATTCTCCTGCCTCAGCCTCCCGAGTAGCTGGGACTACAGGCGCCCGCCACCTCGCCCGGCTAGTTTTTTGTATTTTTTAGTAGAGATGGGGTTTCACCGTGTTAGCCAGGATGGTCTCGATCTCCTGACCTCGTGATCCACCCGTCTCGGCCTCCCAAAGTGCTGGGATTACAGGCTTGAGCCACCATGCCCGGCCTTGTAGCTTGTCTTAACTGGTGGTGTCTTGTCAGTCAGATGTTTGAATGTTGGTATGTCTTTGTCAAATGTGCCTATCTTTGTTTATGGCTAGTGTTTTTGTGTGTCTTATTTTAAGAAGTCTTGTGTTATTTAAAAAGTAATACTTCCCTCTTGTCCTTTTCCTTTATGTTCTCTTTCTGGGCTCTTCTGTTAGGTGGTGGACCTCCTGAACAAATTGCCGTGTCTCTGATCTCTTTATATTCCATGTCCTTTTCTTGGCAGAGTTTGGGGGTGTGATGATCATGTTCTCACCACAGCAGAACTGTCTAGGGCCTCCTGAACTAATTGCTGTGTCTTCTGGTCTTTTCTTACTCTGTGAAGGCTTTCCTCTTCTCTCAGCCTCTCTTGTAGCATCCTGTCCCACTTTATACTGAAATCACTCTGATCTGAGAATCTGAGAATAGGAATTACAGTTCTCTGAAAGTTGAATGTGGCTGTTGTCTGGATTCTCTGGCCTTGTGGCTACTTAGTTCAGTCTCTTGATCTGCATCAGGGGTTTCTCATGTCCAAGAGTCGTCTGGTCTAGGGCAGGGCTGTGAGGCTGGAAGTCCTGCTCTACTGCAGCTGCGTAGATCTGATTCCTGATTGGTGCTTTCCGCTCCCCTCTGCCCTCCTGGTGAGGCATGCCCTGGGTTTTGTGGGCCTTCATGGGCCAGGGTCAGCCGATCAGCTCTACTTCCAGTTTCATAGATAAAGAGCTGTGAGGCCACAGACTCCCTTCTCTTCCCCATCTGGTGGGACTGAAGAGGTCTCCACGCATCTGGGCAGCCTGAGAACTTAGCCGCAGTCTGAAGTCTGAGGAGGCTCCTGGGACTTTTGCCTGGGTATAAGTGCATGGCTGCTGGCAGTGCCGCCCACGAGGTGGGGCACTTGCAAAGCTATTCAAGTGGAGGCTTCTGCCTGCTGTTCTCAGCCTGACTCACTCCTGCCTCTCCTAGAGTCCTCTTGCAGGAAGCACCTGCTTCACCATGGTGCCTCCTAGTGTGGGGCTGGATTCGCCTCTAGTCTAGTTGGTCAGCCTCACCTTCATCTGTTCTGCCTCTGGGAGGAATGAGTGGAATTCAAGGTGCTGACGCCCCCATTTTTTTTCACTGGCTGGGTTATTTCTTTAACTTTCTTTAAAAAAAAAAAACTTGGCCGGGCGCGGTGGCTCAAACCTGTAATCCCAGCACTTTGGGAGGCCGAGACGGGCAGATCACAAGGTCAGGAGATTGAGACCATCCTGGCTAACACGGTGAAACCCCGTCTCTACTAAAAAATACAAAAAACTAGCCGGGCGGGTTGGCGGGCGCCTGTAGTCCCAGCTACTCGGGAGGCTGAGGCAGGAGAATGGCTAAACCCGGGAGGCGGAGCTTGCAGTGAGCAGAGATCCAGCCACTGCACTCCAGCCTGGGCGACAGAGCGAGACTCCGTCTCAAAAAACAAAACAAAACAAAAAAAACTTGTTAGGAGATTTTTGAACCCCAAAGTAGAAGATGAACCCTGTATTAGTTTGGTTTTATGTTGCTATTGTAATAGATTACCACAGACTTTATGGCTTAGAACAACATGAATTTATTCTACTGTTCTGCAGCTCGGAAGTCTAAAATGGGTCTGCAGGGCTGTGTTTCTTCTGGAGGCTCAAGGGAGACTGCTTCCTGGCTCATGTCCTGTCCTCTTTCATGAGCCATTTCCTGGCTCATGCCCTGTCCTCCGTCTGCAAAGGACATCACTCCAACCTCTGTTTGTGTCATATCTTCTGTGACTCAGACTCCTGCCTCCCTCTCTCACTGATAAGGACTTTGGTGATTACATTGGGCCACCTGGGTAATCCAGGATAATCCCACTAAAGATTCTTAATTATATCTATAAAGTTCCTTTTATCATTAAGATAACAGTCACAGGTTCTAGGATTAGGACATGGGCATCTTTTGGGGGCTGTCATTCAGCCTGCTGCAAGCACCCATGTTGACCAGCTTCAGCAGCTGTCAGCTTTCTGCTTTCTGCATTTATTTTCATCTATTCCAACACAACCTTTTTTAAACTGGAGGATTTGAAAGCAAATCTCAGAATTGTATCGTTTCACCTGTGAGTGTTTCTGTGTATGTATCTAAGAGATATGTACCCTTAAGGAAGAAATCATAATACGTTTATCATACTCAGCAAAATTACCCATAATTCCTCAATGTTACCCGATATCCAGTTCATACTGTTTTCTCTACATGTCCCTAAGATAGCTTTTTACAGTTGTTGGTTTGTTCAAATCAGGATCCAAACAAGGCTCACACACTGCACGTGCTTCCTATGCGGAAGAAGCTAGGTCACTGGTCTCGTTGATTTGCCTGATTTTTGCCTTCATGATGTCATTGAATACGTTCCTCCATCGCCTCGTCTCCTGTGAGCAGTAGTTGGACTAGAGGCCTGAGTAGCCTCATCTGGTATTTTTAGAAAGAATACTTCGTAGGTGGTGCTGGGTTCTTCGTACTGCTTGCATCCGTGAGCACATGGTGTCTGGTTGTCCCATTTTCAGGTATGGTGGGTTAGTGGGTGCAGGTACTGTCAGGCTGACCCCTCCATTATAAAGCCCCCTGTCTACCTTTCACCTGCGGCTGAGCAGTCATTGATGGTCATGCCACTGTCCACTGTTTTATTCGGGACTGCAGAACCGCTCTCACAATTTCATTCCTCTTGTGTTTATTAGACCTAATTCCTGTATTTTTAAACATATAATGATTCCACTGGGGTCTTGGGAGGGGTGGGAAGTGAATTTGTGGCTTGGTCTACCAGCTGGACAGCGTTAGGATGTGGGTTTGCACCTTGTCAGTGTAGGTGAACATCAAAGCCATCTAAGAAGGTGCTACCCCAGGGAGGTTACGATGTGTGAGAGAAGCACCGGGTCAGAGGCACCCTGGGTCATCAGCACAGCTGCCTAGCTGCCTCCCCAGGTGCTGTTGCTCTGTCAAAGTGCATCTGGCGTAGGTGTGGTGCACTTCTCTGTCCATGTGACATTTACTTTTTGTTTTTTGTTTTTTTATTTTTCGAGACAGAGTTTCACTCTGTCGCCCTGGCTGGAGTGCAGTTATGCGATCTTGGCTCACTGCAGCTTTGCCTCCCGGGTTCAAGGGATTCTCATTCCTCAGCCTTCTGAGTAGCTGGGATTACAGGAGTGCTCCACCATGTCCAGCTAATTTTTGTACTTTTAGTAGAGACGGGATTTCATCATCTTGGCCAGGCTGGTATTGAACTCCTGACCTCAAATGATCCACCCACCTTGGCCTCCCAAAGTGTCGGGATTACAGGCATGAGCCAGTGCTCCCAACTCCCATGTTACATTTAAATAAAAAAAAAATTACATTACCATAAAATGTAGAAACAGTAGCCGTCAAGCATACTGAGGTCTGGGCAGTCTGTGAGAGGAAAACCAAGAAGTTGTCATTGACCATGGGGTTTGGGAGGGTATCATAGAGGGAGGTTGTGGCCAGCACTTCTAAATGCTGCATAGGCCAAGAAGGTAAAGGCAGAAATCAAACTTTGGACTTGGCAATCACAAGACATTGGTGAGATCTTGGTGAGAGCCTGGTAAAAATAAGACTCATATAATTATTGCTCCAAAATGCTTCAATATAGATCAGCAAAAATGACAAATATTCAGAAAAAATTTCCATTACCAAGGAACAGGAAAACGGATAATAAAGGCAGAGAAGGAACTGCCCTGGGGCAAGGCCGGACGACAAGGAAGGAGAGAAGGTGAGAGTGCACTGTACCTTGCAGGAGGAGGTTGACTGCCAGAAGCAGTGGGACAAGGGTGCGGGAGACGTCTCTACAGGGGGTGTGAGGCTGCAGGAGGGGTGATTCTGTGCCTCTGAGGACGTGAGACACAGAAGAAATGGGACAAGGGTGCAGGAGACATCTCTACAGGGGGTGTGAGGCTTCGGGAGGGATGATTCTTTGCCTCCGAGGATGTGGGACGCAGAGGTGAGGTTCAGCCATGGAAAAGAGGATGGACAGTCCTTGCCGTGGGGTACAGTAAGGCTGAGCCTGGGGAGTTGTGAGCAGGAGTTGACTTTTCAGGGTGTGGTATTTATTGGAGCAGAAGCAGTTCTTTGTTTTAAGCCCATCATGTGAAGGTAGAGGGGAAGCAATTGAGACAATAAAAGTTGATACACTGAAGATTCAGCAGGGAGGGCTGGCTCAGATCAGGACTTGAGGCTGGGTGCAGTGGCTCATGCCTGTAATCCCAGCACTTTTGGAGGCCAAGGTGGGCGGATCACCTGAGATCAGGAGTTCAAGAGCAGCCTGGTGAACATGGTGAAACCCCATCTCTACTAAAAATACAAAAATTAGCCGGGCGTGGTGGTGCACGCCTATTGTCCCAGCTACTCAGCAGGCTGAGGCAGGAGGATCACTTGAATCTGGGAGGCAGAGGTTGTAGTGAGCTGAGATCGCACCATGGCATTCCAGCCTGGGCGAGAGTTAGACTCTGTCTCGAGAAAAATAATTTAAAAATAATAATAAAAAGACTTGAGGGATGTATTCATAGGAAAAGCCAGACTTAGGTTACCTTTCCTTTTTCCTTCTAGTTTTCCAGTTTTCTTGCTTTCATTAAAAAAAAAAAAAAATCAGTTTAGATTATTTGTAACTAAAGTGCTTTTGATGGCAGCTGTAACCAATTTTCCTTGGACTGGGCTGCTCTGGGGCATCCTGCACACCCTTAGCTTCAGTCCTTGGGACAGAGATGAACTGGGAATGGAAGGCTCCCCACCATGGCCAGAAAGACAACTTGTGAATGTACAGATCACCCTTTCAGGTCCTTGATCTGGGTGTTGAAGCAAAGACTCCATCCTAAAGGTCTCTGGCTTGCAACCATTGCTTATAGCCTGTTGCCGCACCGGTCCAGGCCTTATTACATGACTGCCTTTCCAGAAGAGGGGCATTGCCAAGGTGGGGGACATAGCCAGTGTGCTGGAATTTGGCAAGAGTCTTCGAAGAGACCTGCTCAGCTTTGCTGTGGTTCTTGTGGGCCCAGGTATCTAATTCCCTAAGAGTATATACCAAAGATGGGGTCTTGGGTGGTCCTCAATGAGCCCTGCCTCACATTAGTCAGACTCGTGAATAACCAGGACAGTTTCTCTATATCCTGTCTTCTCTCCCCAGGGCTGTCAGCCTCACTCCATCCCTAGAAATATTGGAGGCGGTGGTCACAGGCTGAGAAGGAACATTTGTGTTCTTTTAGGAACCAGTGACCTTCAAGGATGTGGCCGTGGACTTCACCCAAGAAGAGTGGGGGCAGCTGGACCTTGTTCAGAGGACTCTGTACCGCGATGTGATGCTGGAGACCTATGGGCACCTGCTCTCTGTGGGTAAGGCAGGTGCTGCCCAAGTAAACGAAGCTGTTCCCATGGTAATGCCTTCAGCTGCTCCATGTTTAGAAGCTCCTTGCAGGGGCGAGGGTGGTGTCTCAGAAGAGCTGACATGATCTTGGGCCCTGAGGTTCGGGGACAAAACTCCTAATGCTTACAGAGCACGGAGTGGGAAGGACCTTGCGTATTCTGCCCAGGTTGAGAAGTCACAGGGAGGAATAAGCAAGAGAAGCTTTCTTTAGCTGTCCCAACGCCTCATGACACGAGTTCCATGCTTTTCCTCCACGCACAGGAAATCAGATTGCCAAGCCTGAGGTCATCTCCCTGTTGGAGCAAGGAGAAGAGCCATGGTCGGTGGAGCAGGCATGTCCTCAACGCACTTGTCCAGGTGAGGGCAGAGCCCAGGCTGAACAAGGAACGGAATTCCCCCCAGGCCCTCTTTGTTAAGAAATGGAGGCCGGGCGCGGTGGCTCAAGCCTGTAATCCCAGCACTTTGGGAGGCCGGGACGAGTGGATCACGAGGTCAGGAGATCGAGACCATCCTGGTGAACACGGTGAAACCTCGTCTCTACTAAAAAATACAAAAAACTAGCCGGGCGAGGTGGTCTGTAGTCCCAGCTGCTTGGGAGGCTGAGGCAGGAGAATGGCGTGAACCCGGGAGGCAGAGCTTGCAGTGAACTGAGATCCGGCCACTGCATTCCAGCCTGGGTGACAGAGCGAGACTCCGTCTCAAAAAAAAAAGAAATGGAATAAGGCCATGAAGAGTTACCTTCCTCAGATATATTTAGAATTCCCTCTAAAGAGCTTTCTTCTCTTGCTGCTTTTGATTTAGAGCAAAGAAGCATCACCATCCTAATAAGATAGCCATTTTCATGTGCTGCAGTTTCCCTCCCTCACTGGCGGCTCTCTTGATGGTCCTCTTTTCTGCGGTCCCTTCTTCTAACGTTACCTCTCATCCATGTAGCTACTTAAAATGTTTTCCTTATTCCCTCTGTTGCCAAACTTGTAACCTATAACTACAGATACTTCTTTAAAAAAAATAGGTTTTTTGGGCTTTTTGGTTTGTTTGTTTTGGGACAGAGTCTCGCTCTGTCGCTCAGGCTGGAGTGAGTAGCGCGATCTCTGCTCACTGCAACCTCCGCATCCCGGGTTCAAGCGATTCTCCAGCCTCAGCCTACTGAGTAGCTGGGATTACAGGCACCCGCCACTATGCCTGGCTGTTTTTTGTATTTTTAGTAGAGACAGAGTTTCACAATGTTGGCCAGGCTGGTCTCGAACTCCTGATCTCAAGTAATCCACCCACCTCAGCCTCGCAAAGTGCTGGGATTACAGTATGAGCCACGGTGCCCGGCTTGGGCTTTTGTTCTTTCTTACTAAGATCTTCTTGGATACCAAACAAAATAGATTTTTAAAATATAGGTAATGTTCAAATACCTGAAAGCTACTTAAAATGTGTAAGCTAAAAAAAAAAAAAACTCCTTTATTAAAAAAACTAGCTGGGCTTTGTGGTGCATGTCTGTGGTTCCAGCTACTCAGGGGGCTGAGGTGAAGATTGCTTGAGCCTGGGATGTTGAGGCTGTAGTGAGCTGTGATTTCACCATTGCACTCCAGCCTGAGTAACAGAGCAAGACCCTGTCTCAAAAACAACACCAAAAATAATTCATTTATACTCCTTGTTCTTAGTCACATTACTGTTATTCCCCCAAAACAGAGATACACAGAGGCATACACACAGGTAACCACTTTTCTTTTACTATAAAATCTTGAGTTATTTTGGCCGGGCACGGTGGCTCACACACCTGTAATCCCAGCACTTTGGGAGGCCGAGGTGGGCGGATCACAAGGTCAGGAGATTGAGACCATCCTGGCTAACACGGTGAAACCCTGTCTCTACTAAAAATATAAACAATTAGCCGGGCGTGGTGGCAGGCGCCTGTAGTCCCAGCTACTTGGGGGGCTGAGGCAGGAGAACAGCATGAACCCGAGAGGCAGAGCTTGCAGTGAACCGAGATCACACCACTGCACTCTAGCCTGGGCGAGAATGTGAGACTCTGTCTCAAAAAAAAAAAAAAAGAAAACTTGAGTTTTTTTCTTGATAGTTGCCCTGGGGATTACAATTAACATCTTTTGAGACAAGGTCTTGCTCTTCTGCCCAGACTGGAGTGCAGTAGCACAATCTTGACTTACTGCAACCTCTGCATTGCAAGCTTAGGCAGTCCTCCCACCGCAGCCTCCTGGGTAGCTGGGACTACAGCCATGCACCGTCATGCTCAGTTAATTAAAAAAAAAATTTTTTTTTTGTAGAGACGAGGTCTCACTGTATTGCCTAGGCTAGTCTTGAACTCCTGTGCATAAGCAACCCTCCTGCCTTGGCCTCCCAAAGTGCTGAGATTATAGGTGTGAGCCACAGCGCCTGGCCTTACAATTGACATCTTGATTTATGACAATGTAGTTTGGATTAATACTAGTTTAATATTAATAGTATATCAAAACTTTGTTTCTGTATAGCTCTGTCCTCCTCCTTTTATGCTGTTTTGTCACAGATTACATCTTTATACATTGTGTATTCATGAATATAGATTTATAATTATTGCTTTATGCAGTTGTCTTCTAACAGACTAAGAAAAGGAGCTAGAAACAAGAATTGTATTTATATTGTCTTTTCATACTTATGTAGCTGCCTTTATTGATGTTTTTTATTTAGAGTTACTGTTGAATGTTCTTTCATTTCAGCATGAGGGACTCATTTTAGCATTTCCACTCTGTTGCCCAGGCTGGAGTGCAGTGACATGATCATGGCTCACTGTAGTCTCAACTTTCTAGGCTCAAGTGATCCTCCCATCTCAGCCTCCTGAGTAGCTGGGACTATAGGTGCACACGACGACGCCTCACTATGTTGCCTAGGCTGGTCTTGAACTCCTGAGCTCGAGTGATGCCCCCGCCTCAGCATCTCAAAGTGCTGGGATTACAGGCATGAGGCACTATCCCCAGCCAGCATTTCCTATAGGACAGGTTTGCTAACAGCAAACTGTGGCGTTTTGTTTATCTGGAAATCTCTTGATTTCTCCTTCATTTTTGAAGGATAATTTTACTGAGTGTAGAATTCTTTTTTTTGTTTGTTTGTTTTTGTTTTTGAGACGGAGTCCACTGTGTCCCCTAGGCTGGAGTGCAGTGACGCAGTCTTGGCTCACTGCAACCTCTGCTTCCTGGGTTCAAGCGATTCTCCTGCCTCAGCCTCCCGAGTAGCTGGGATTACAGGCACCCACCACCACGCCGGACTGCTTTTTTTTTTTTTTTTTTTTGTATTTTTAGTAGAGACGGGGTTTCACTGTGTTAGCCAGGATGGTCTCGATCTTCTGACCTTGTGATCTGCCCACCTCGGCCTCCCAAAGTGCTGGGATGACAGGCGTGAGCTGCGCCCGGCCCTAGTTTAATTATTATGTGTATGCATGTAGCCTTCTAGGTTGGAGCTTCTCAGAGTCCCTATAGACATCTCATTCCTCAGTTCTTTCATTCTATCTTTTTGACTCCTGTATTTTGGGCCCCACCTGTTCGCCATCACCTTGGGCAATGGTGACTTTATTTTTATTTATTTATTTATTTATTTATTTATTTTTGAGACGGAGTCTCGCTCTGTAGCCCAGGCTGGAGTGTAGTGGCCGGATCTCAGCTCACTGCAAGCTCCGCCTCCCGGGTTCACGCCATTCTCCGGCCTCAGCCTCCCGAGTAGCTGGGACTACAGGCGCTGCCACCTCGCCCGGCTATTTTTTGTATTTCTTAGTAGAGACGGTGTTTCACCGTGTTAGCCAGGATGGTCTCGATCTCCTGACCTCGTGATCCGCCCATCTCGGCCTCCCAAAGTGCTGGGATTACAGGCTTGAGCCACCGCGCCCGGCCAATGGTGACTTTAAAACATTGCCTGTAAATGTTAGAAAAGTACGTCCTCCCTGGAGGCTTTTTAACACTATGAGAGTTCTGTGTCAGGCAAAATAAAGACCAGCTTTTCCGGTGGAGTCTTCCAGGGAGCCACTAGGCAGGTCTAGTAATGATTGTTCTTTGGGATTGAGGCTTTGAAAAAGCTCCAGCTTTGTTCTGCTCACTGAAGTACCAGCAGTGGGAGCTGTCATTTTCAAAGGCTGTTACTGAGCCAGAGATGGGACCAGGGTAAGTTAAAACACCATATAGCTTACTATTCTTATTAAAATTTACTTTTCTGGAATAAATGTTTCCTGGTTGCTGCAAGGCTTTGGTTAATTTACAGAATTTTGAAAAAATTGCCTTCTGACAGTTTTGCCAGTTTTTTAGTTGGTTTTACAGAGTGTTGAAATTTTAGATGTCTTTACTTTGCCATTTTCACTGACATTCTGCCCCAGGTAATCACTTTTAGTAATTTCTGTTATGTGCATAACAGAGTTTCCTTATGCAACTACAAGCATGTAGGAATTTGTGTTACTTTTCACGTTTTCACCAGTAGGAATATTATACACATTGTCTTTATCTTACTGTTTTTGGCAGTGTGCCACAGTCTCTTCTTGAGTCCTGAAGTTGGATTATCTTCCACCCACTCTAATGGAGGGGACTTTGGTGGAGAATCTCGCCAGTTGTTTTCTATTCAAATTGGAAACTTTCCCCTAAGAGCTCATGAATTCCAGGAGCTTTAATTCTTCTGCCTTCGGTGCTGCCCATCCTTAATTACCATCCAGAGCCCTACAATTCCAGCACCTCTGTCCTTACACCTTTCCCCTTTACAAAGCATCTCAGCTGTCTCCTTGATCACAGCCGATAGAACCAGTAATCTTGTCTCCTCTTTCTAGATGTTTTCCCATCTCCCTGAGATGTATTTCTTCATGTCCCCTAAGCTGGAGATTAAGAAGTCATCTTGACTTCCTACTCTTTCCTCACCAAGAAGTAATCTCCCTTCTAACTCCCAAGATTTTCTTCCTCTGAAATGTTAGTTATGTCATTCAGCTTCCATCATCACTCTCAGTCCGGCCCCTTTCTCATAAAATTCCGGCCCAAGTTGATGAGGAAATTCTCACTTCTTGTTAGCCACTTCAGGTGTTATTTCTGGGTTTATATCCCTGAAATTCTTCATTATGAGGTCCCTGTCAGTAAACCTAGAGTGATTCTAATTGCCTTTTAACAAAACAACTGAATTTCAAGACCTTCTATTTTTTCTATTGTTTCTCTCATTTCCTGAATAGTTCCTGGAGTTTATTCAGTAGGTATCCTTATCTTCCTCCTTACACACTGGTCAGGCCATGCATGCCTCTGCTCATGCAGAGTGACTAGTCATTCTGTACCCAGGTCGTGCTTCAAGGCTGAGCTCATGTTGTTTCTTTTGTGTGAACCATCCTCAATCACTTCAGTTAGTGCTGATCTCCTTTTTTGATCTCCTACCCACTTAGCATCTATTCTATAACCCCACTATCTCAGAGTGATGTTTCTTTTTTTTTTTTTTTTTTTTTTTTTTGAGATGGAGTTTCGCCCTTGTTGCTCAGGCTGGAGTGCAGTGGCATGATCTTAGCTCACTGCAACCTCCACCTTCTGGGTTCAAGCAATTCTCCTATCTCAGCCTCCCGAGTAGCTAGGATTACAAGCGCCTGCCACCACGCCCGGCTAATTTTTTTGTATTGTTTTAGTAGAGATGGGGTTTTACCATGTTGGCCAGGCTGGTCCTGAACTCCTGACCTCAGGTAATCCACCTGCCTCAGCTTCCCAAAGTGCTGGGATTACAGGCATGAGCTACTGCGCCCAGCCTCAGAGTGATATTTCATATATATTCGTCACTGTTTGGTATGACCTCTCATCACATAGATTCTGACTTCCAGGGAGACCATACTTTCTTGCCTCGTCCCTGGTACTGGAAACTCAGTAGACTACAAGTACTGAGTGAGTATAAAGTTGGATAAGAGCTGTTCATTTGGTCTTTCAGTTGGTCTTTCATTTGGTCAGGGAATTGGTCAGCTTCCATTTGTAAAAGCTTTTACTGGAAGGATTTAAAATCTGTATGAAGATAATTCAGTAACTTTTAAGAGCTGAGCTTGAAGTTGATAATAAATGCCAGTTGTGCAGAGTAGACCCTCTGTTATAATGGTCGTGGGGGCCAGGATGGGGGCTCACATTTGTAATCCCAGAGCTTTGGGAGGCCAAGGTGGGAGGATTATTTCAGCCCAGGAATTTGAGACCATGCTGGGCAACATGGCAGAACCCTGTCACTACAAAAAAATTAAAAACATTTAGCCAGGCATGGTTATGTGTACAGGATGCACGCCTGTAGTCCCGTTACTCGGAAGGCTGAGGTGGGAGGATCGCCTGAGCCCAGTAATTTGAGATTACAGTGAGCTATGATGCCTGAGTGAGACCCTGTCTCAAAAAAATTGAACAAAAAATAATGGACTTGGGTGGTAAAAGGGGGAAAATTACATACAGTAAAGAGAGAAAAAGAAGCAGAGAGAGAGGACAGGGTCTAGTTCTTGTTGGGACTTGCCTGGGACTTTAGACCCTGTGGCAATCTGGATAATGACTTCCCCTACAAAGATATCTGCATCCTAATCTCCAGAATTTGTGAATAGTGCACCTTGTGTGGCAAAAGGGACCTTCAGATGAGAATAAATTAAGGATCTTGCTGTGGGGAGATTATCCTGGATTGTCTGAGTGGATTCTAACTGTACTCACAAGGGTCCTTTTACAAGATTGCGGTAGGAGGGTCAGAGACACAGGGAGAGGAAGTGATGACAGAAGCAGAGGTCAGAGTGACGAGCTTTGCAGATGGAGGAAGGAGCTGTGAACCAAGGAATTTGGGCAGCTTCTAGAAGATGGAAAGGGCAAGGATATGGTGGATTCCTTAGAGCTCCTGGAGGGAGCACAACCCAGCCGATAACTCCATTGTAGTTCAGTGAAAGCCGTTTGGGACTTCTGACTTCCAGAATGGTAAGATCATAAATTTGTATTATCTTAAGTCACTAAATATGTGGTAATTTGTTACAATAGCAGAAAGAAACTAATATAGCCTCCTTTGGTTGTTAGAGAACTGATACTTCAGCAGTGACAATAGGCAGCTCCTGTGTATTAAACTTACCAGGAGTTTGGCTGGATTCTGAGTCTCGTTAGTTATCAGAAAAGTTCTCTAAGGATAGCAGCAGGGCCATTGTTCAAATATAGGTTAGCCTGTGTAACCTATATGTAACGCCTGTGTCTGTTTTTTTACACTATGCTGTCTTCCTAGTCCATCTATCATTGCTCTAAAAATATTCTGTGGTGGATAGAAGTGTAACTTTAGGGGTATCCATAAACTGTGATGATGTTTGCCCTTTGGGTTGGTGGATCTTGTGTGATTGACTGGATTCTGTGACACAGGAAACAATGTGATAGCATTTTGTCATAGGTAACAGCCTGGCTTGAAGCCTCACTTGGTGATACTCTCTTAACACCCCTCTCCTCCTTTTTTCTGCATTTGTCAAGATATGGGAGTAGAAGGACATTATGACACAGAAGTGAATTAGAGCACTCATGATGTAAACATTACTTGCTAAAGGCCTTGTGTGCTCACCTACCTACCTTTTGTTAAGATGAAAGGCTTTATTCTCTTTTTTTCTTTTTTAACCTTAATAACATTCACTGTGTCCTTTTGTCAGGGATCTTCAAGACCACCCCAGGTTCACTGATTCACTATGAGGACTTATAGGACTCAGAAGTGATTATACTCAGGATTATGGTTTATTACAGTGAATATAAAGCAACATCAGCAAAGGAAAAAGGTGCATGGGGTTAGACCAGGTGCAAGCTTCCAGTAGCATACATGGGGCACACTTAATTCCTCCAGCAAGGAGTTGTGACAACACACGTGAAATGTCTACTAGGAAACTTGCCTGAGTCTAGGAGTCCAGTGTGTTTATTGAGAGGTTGTTTGTACAGGCACACAGTGCCTGCATGACTCACTGCAATCGCTGAAACTCCAGACCACCCAGAGGGAAAGCAGGTGATCACTATGAACGACATTGTTTGCACACATATCTGAAGAAATTGGTAAATGTGCTTCAATACCTTGAGCATGCAAAACACTCTTACTAGTTAGAACATTCCAAGATCTTAATTCCCAGGAGTTGGCTAAGGGCCAGTTAGGAAACAGGCCACCTTTGCAAGGTTTGAGCATGTCGGGCCTGCAGAGTTAACTCTTTCTTACATGTTCTTTTTTTTTTTTTTTTTTTTTTTTTTTTTTTTTTTTTGAGATGGAGTACCGCTCTGTCACCCAGCTGGAGTGCAGTGGCGCAATCTTGGCTAACTGCAAGCTCCGCCACCCGGGTTCACGCCATTCTCCTGCCTCAGCCTCCTGAGCAGCTGGGACTACAGGCGCCTGCCACCACACCTGGCTAATTTTTTGTATTTTTAGTAGAAACAGGGTTTCACTGTGCTAGGCAGGATGGTCTCTATCTCCTGACCTCATGATCTGCCTGCCTCGGCCTTCCAAAGTGCTGAGATTACAGCACTGGGTGAGCCACCGCGCCCAGCCTCTTTCTTGCACATTCTTATCCTGGTCTTCCTTTTCATGGAAAGTACTTTTAAATGGTTTCATTAGTTTTCAGTACACACTTTATTCTGGTTAACTGTTGTTTACTTTTCACTATTCTTTTCCCTATTATGATCTTTCTCTGAGTTCTAAGTCTGGTCTTGAAAATAAACTTATACTTGTCTTTTTGATAATATGGACAGTAAATCTCACCATTCCCACTTTATTCTAATATCTTTCTCTATGCTCTCATAGCTTTTTTTCTGTCTGTTTCAGAATGGATGAGAAATCTTGAAAGCAAAGCATTGATCCCAGCACAGAGCATTTTTGAGGAAGAACAATCCCATGGCATGAAGTTGGAAAGATATATATGGGATGATCCTTGGTTCTCCAGGTTAGAAGTTTTGGGATGTAAAGACCAATTAGAAATGTATCACGTGAACCAGAGTACAGCTATGAGGCAGATGGTCTTCATGCAAAAGCAAGTACTATCCCAGAGAAGCTCTGAATTCTGTGAACTTGGGGCAGAGTTTAGCCAGAACTTAAACTTTGTTCCATCTCAGAGAGTTTCTCAGATAGAACATTTCTATCAGCCTGATACGCATGCTGAAAGTTGGAGATGTGACTCAGCCATAATGTATGCAGATAAGGTTACCTGTGAAAATAATGATTATGACAAAACTCTTTATCAGTCAATTCAACCTATTTACCCTTCAAGAATACAAACTGGAGATAATCTTTTCAAATGTACTGATGCTGTTAAATCTTTCAATCATATAATACGTTTTGGTGATCATAAAGGAATTCACACAGGAGAAAAACTCTATGAATATAAGGAATGCCATCAAATCTTTAACCAGAGCCCATCATTTAATGAACACCCAAGGCTTCATGTTGGAGAAAACCAGTATAATTACAAAGAATATGAGAATATCTTTTATTTCTCATCCTTTATGGAACATCAAAAAATTGGTACTGTAGAGAAAGCATATAAATACAATGAATGGGAGAAAGTATTTGGGTATGATTCATTCCTTACTCAGCATACAAGCACTTACACTGCAGAGAAACCCTATGACTACAATGAATGTGGGACGTCTTTCATCTGGAGCTCTTACCTTATTCAGCATAAGAAAACTCATCCTGGAGAAAAACCCTATGAATGTGATAAATGTGGAAAAGTTTTTAGGAATCGTTCAGCCCTTACTAAACATGAACGGACTCACACTGGAATAAAACCCTATGAATGTAATAAATGTGGAAAAGCCTTCAGCTGGAATTCTCATCTTATTGTACATAAGAGAATTCATACAGGAGAAAAACCTTATGTTTGCAATGAGTGTGGGAAATCTTTCAACTGGAACTCTCATCTTATTGGACATCAGAGGACTCATACAGGAGAGAAACCTTTTGAATGTACTGAATGTGGGAAATCATTCAGCTGGAGCTCCCATCTTATTGCCCATATGAGAATGCATACTGGAGAGAAACCCTTTAAATGTGATGAATGTGAAAAAGCTTTTAGGGACTACTCAGCCCTTAGTAAACATGAAAGAACTCATTCTGGAGCAAAACCATATAAATGTACTGAATGTGGAAAATCCTTCAGCTGGAGCTCCCATCTTATTGCCCATCAGAGAACTCACACGGGAGAGAAACCGTATAACTGTCAGGAATGTGGCAAAGCTTTCAGAGAACGCTCAGCCCTCACTAAACATGAGATAATTCATTCTGGAATTAAGCCCTATGAATGTAATAAATGTGGAAAATCCTGTAGCCAAATGGCTCACCTTGTTAGACATCAAAGGACTCATACTGGAGAAAAACCCTATGAATGCAATAAATGTGGAAAATCCTTCAGTCAAAGCTGTCACCTTGTTGCTCATCGGAGAATTCACACTGGTGAGAAACCCTATAAATGTAATCAATGTGAAAGATCCTTTAACTGTAGTTCTCACCTCATTGCACACCGGAGAACTCATACTGGAGAGAAACCATACAGGTGTAATGAATGTGGGAAAGCATTTAATGAGAGTTCATCCCTTATTGTACACCTAAGAAACCATACTGGAGAAAAGCCCTACAAATGTAATCATTGTGAGAAAGCATTTTGTAAGAATTCTTCCCTTATTATTCATCAGAGAATGCATAGTGGAGAGAAGCGCTTTATATGCAGTGAATGTGGAAAAGCCTTTAGTGGTCACTCAGCCCTTCTTCAACACCAGAGAAATCACAGTGAAGAGAAACTGAATTGAATTTGCGAGTTTTTTGTTTATCATACATTTTGACAACACATTGAGGAAAACTCTATAAACATAATCAAGAGGGGACATTTTTCATTAAGAGTTCAGTAAGACTTCTCCCGCATTATTTACTAGAAAGTATCTATCTTAGAAGAAACCCCGTGAAGTAAAAGAATAGGGAAAAGCTTTCAGCAGTTATGTAGCCCTTATTCAAAATCATAATTACAATGAAGAAAACTAAACTCCCCTTACGGTCTACCAGTAATTCATACTTGAGAACCGTGACTGTGGGGAATGAGGCATCTTTTAGCAAGAGCTCTCACCTAGATTGGTGTGAATTGCTAAGGGAAAAACCTTATGCAGAGAAAAGTTTTTGACTGGAAATACACTGTTTTGCATCAAGCTGGAGTATTGGATGGAAAACTTTACAATAACATTTTGTGCATAATTGTAGAAATGCAGATTTTTTTGTTATAAGGGGAGGGTCTAGGTGCTCAGGAGTAGAATATGAAATGCTGAATCTGAATGTAAGAAAAATAATAGTATTGAATGGGGTATTTACTGTTGATTAACCTCCTTAGAGAAAATTAATGAATGAGATGACTAATGGTAGAAAAGTTATTGCCTAGGAGTATGAGACTGATGTTGCTGGACAGAAAGTGATCCTTAGCCCAGTGTGTCAGCGTCCATTGTTACTCATCACTGCATTGTTGGGCAATTAGTTTGTATTTTGTTTTAGGCAATCACTATAAATTATAATTATGGACACTGCATCAGTATACATAACAAAGGAATAAAAAGGATACAGAATTGTATATACATATTTACTGTAACAGATCTAAAAAATGTGTATGGATAAAGACCTGAAAGATCCATGGAAAAATTAACCCAGTTAATTTGAGATTTTAAAAAAGTTTTACAAATACATATAACAATTATGTGCTGGGCTTTATTTTAAATGCTTTCCAAGTGTTAACTTGTTTAGTCCCCTTAACTCTATGAGATAGATACTGTTACCCCAGTTTTACAAATGGGTAAGCCGAAGCAGAGATGTTGAAGGATCCTACCTAAGGGGCACAACTAGTAAGGGAGTAGAGCTGAGATTGTTTGGCTCCAGAGTTCTTGTTTTCAGCCACCATTTTATGCTGCCTCGCCAGTGATTTTTTTTTTCCATTTTCTTCAGTGTTTCTATAGTAGAGATTTGATAATAAAAAGAAAATCCTAAACAATGAGGAATAAAGTTACCTGTTTCTCTGTCTTGAAGGATTTATAGTAACATGAGAACTAATATCTCCTTGGAATATGAAGTCTGTATTGGACATTCAGAATCACTGCATTTTCTGGGACCTGAGTTTCCTAGAACTTTGCTGCCTACAGCCCCAAGGATTACAGGGCAGCAGGGCCTGGAGGACTTGCTAGAGGACTGGGCAAGTCCCTTGGTGGGTTTAGAATGCCACTTACAGAGCAGAGGGCAAGGATGTTTGTTCCTTTCCATAACCAGACACCACTGCACTTCAGAGCACCATTTCCCAAGGTTTACCTTGAATTCAGTGTTTATTTTTTCAAAATCTTCTGCAGATGAAAAGCTTACTTGAAGGAGCAGGATTCAGAAGGGAAGAGAGCTAGCCATTCCACCTAGAGTAATGAAGTCTCAGTGTTCACAGGGGAAAGATGGATCGAAAGACTTGGGTGGCTTCTCTCCAGTCATAAGTATTTCCTGTGCTCTCTAAAACAGGGCTCTAACTGGGGGCCAAGGATCCTTCCTGGATAGGCTTCAAGGGCATTGAGTGGAACTCTGGGGTTCATAAAGCTCATCTAATTTTTAAAGGGCCCGTGGCTCCCCGGTGGTTGAGAAATGATGGCCTAGTGATGTCATGGGGAGGCTGTTTTCACCCTCTGACTCCCAGCTGGGGCTCACTTAGGTGTGCAACATTTCATTGCAGTCCTTGTAGGGCCTGACACATTAGTGGTCACGTGATAAATGTGGCAGGGGCAAGTTGGTCATTGATGGATTTTTTTTTTTTTACATGATTTATGCAAAGGCCCTTGGAGAGAATGAAGTCAGCAGTATTAGCTTAGAGAAAGCAGCATAATATACCCAGAATCATACTACCAGTAGGATGTGGATATTGTATTCTAATATCCAAAGTGAATCCAAATTCTCTGATTTAGAGATTCCAAAGGATTTCATAAGTCATATGCAATATTTCACAAGCATCCTGGTAACTTATAACCTTATTATCAAGATTATTATCTTGAAAAAATTTCTAGGCCAGGCACCGAGGCTCATGCCAGCATTTTGGGAGGCTGGGACAGGAGGATTACTTGAGCTGAGGAGTTCAAGGCCAGCCTGGGCGACATAGCAAGATCCCATCTCTGTTTAAATAGATACAGTTTTTTTAATGTCTTAAAGGGCTTCCTGGCAGGGCACAGTGGCTCACTCCTGCCATCCCAGCACTTTGGGAGGCTGTGGTGGATGGATCATGAGATCAGGGAGTTCGAGACTGGCCTGGCCAACATGGGGAAACCCCATCTCTACTAAAAATACAAAAATCAGCTGGGTGTGGTGGCAGGCGCCTGTAATCCCAGCTGCTCCAGAGGCTGAGGCAGGAGAATCATTTGAACCCAGGAGGTGGAGGTTGCAGTGAGCCAAGATTGTGCCACTGCACTCCAGTGTGGGTGACAGGGTAAGACTCCATCTCAAAAAAGAAAAAAAAAGGGGGGTGGCCTCCTGTGGCTCAGGTCACATCACGAGTCAAAAGAAAGTCCCAGACTTCTGCTGCTTCTGGGAAGTATTCCCTTCCTGTCACCTATCATGCACAGCCTGGACACTAAAGAATCAAGATTGATTTTGGTGTTCCCTAATGTCCAGGACTCCCAGGTCCCCTCTGTCTCCCTCATACATGACTGAGTTCATTGCCTTTTTGAGCCCATCTTCCATTCCTGCCATCTCGGAAGCCTAGGGCCCACTTTCAGTCATCAGGAGTCCCCCTTCACCTTCCTGCTGTGGGTCTCCCTGGTGCACATTGCCTCCCTTCTAAGGGTAACTGCTTTCCTTCCACTTTCTTTTCTTTTTCTTTTCTTTCTTTCTTTGTTTTTTTTTTTTTTGTTGTTGTTGTTGTTGTTGTTGTTTGTTTGTTTGGAGACACAATCTTGCTCTGTTGCCCAGTCTGGAGGGCAGTGGCACGATTTTGGCTCACTGCTACCTCTGCCTCCTCGGCTCAAGTGATCTTCCTGCTTCAGCCTCCCAAGTAGCTGGGACTACAGGTACACGCCACCATGCATGGCTAGTTTTTGTTTTTGTTTTTGCATTTGTTGTTTTATCTTTTTGAGACAGAGTCTTGCTCTGTTGCCCAGGCTGGAGTGCAGTAGCATGATCTCAGCTCACTGCAACCTCCACCTCCTGGGTTCAAGTGATTCTCATGCCTCAGCCTCCCAAGTAGCTGGAACTACAGGTGCACACCACCACACCCAGCAAATTTTTGTCTTTTTAGTAGAGCTGGGCTTTTGCTGTGTTGGCCAGGCTGTTCTTGAACTCCTGGCTGCAAGCAATCTGCCCTTGACCTCTTAAAGTGTTGGGATTACAGGCGTGAGCTACCGTGCCCATTCCTTTTTTCCTGAACATTTTCCAAGTGAGGTTGGTGGAAATCACGGATGGGGAACTACGCATGCAGAGGGCTGACTGTAATTGATTTCTTTCTGCCTCCTCACTAATCTGCACACTGCAGGCAGGGACCTGGTCTCATCATGCCTGCACCTCCAAGCACTGCCCTTTTACCCTGTAGTCTCCCCATTGGTCAGCTTGGTTCCATGAAGGAACTCCGTTACCACAGCAAGGACTGACCTCACACTGGTGGCTCCAAGTCACTGCCCAAACATTCTGAAGGGAGTAGAGTTTGATTGCTCAGATAAATAGAGGGCAGATGCTGGACTGTAGCTGAGTATTTCCTTTCATCCGTAGGATAAAATGCTGATAATTTGAGAGTGATGGACAAGGTTCAGAGTGGTTTCCTCATTTTGTTTTTGTTTGTAATGGAATGCCCACTTCATTTATGCTTGCCGTTTGCAGATGGACTCCATCCCACTAGAAACGTAACAGGCTTACCAGGTAGCTTCAGCCATTGGTTTTACGTGACTCAGGGAAAACTGAAAAGCTGTTTCAGGAGAGATAAAAAGAGGGTAATTACATTTCACCACAAAACGTTTTCTTTTCAAGGCAATAAACAATCACAACCACCCAGAAACATCACCAAAGGGCCCAAAGTGTTCTCTCGTAAAACCCAGTTACCTGGGATTCAAGGGGCTGCGTCGAGATCCGTGGGTGAGTCATTGAATTCCTCATTCAGTGAAGTGAGAATCGTAGCCTGGAGTCCTCTCTTATCTGCTATGTGAATGTGTACTGTGTGCTTGGTAGTAGAAAGGTTCATAAAATAGAGTGTAATTAGATAAACATTTGCTTGGAAATTCGATTTTATGCTCTTCACTCTGTTAAGTTGTGCTTTCTCTTTAGGGATTGCCACTTTCTTCTCTTTCTTCTTCATTTCACTTTAATTAGCACACACAAAAACCTTGATCCCACCCAGATTACACAGATGTGTCTGTCTGACTTGAATTGTAATTTGGTGCATGTTTTGGCAGTAGAGCATGCAAGTCTAGACACAGAAGGTTTACGAGTGTAGAGAATTTTTATTTTTATTTGTATTTTTATATTTTAGACGGATCTTGCTCTGTCGCCCAGGCTGAAGTGCAGTGGTGCGATCTCGGCTCACTGCAAGCTCCGCCTCCCAGGTTCACGCCATTCTCCTGCCTCAGCCTTCTGAGTACCTGGGACTACAGGCGCCTGCCACCAGGCCCAGCTAATTTTTTGTATTTTTAGTAGAGACAGGGTTTCACCATGTTAGCCGGGATGGTCTCAATCTCCTGTCCTCATGATCTTCCTGCCTCAGTCTCCCAAAGTGCTGGGATTATAGGCATGAGCTGCCACACCTGGCCGAGAATTCTTTATAAATGTTTTCTATGGTTCCTTTCTAATTTGAGTACTAGAGGATGTCTGTTTATCTTACAACAGCAAAACCAACCCCAACAATCTTTGAAGCTCAGCAACCCTCTGTGGAGATACATGATGCTTATAAACAATCTCCATTCCGTGCAAAGGAAATGCTGTGTGATACATTTGCATCTAATTTGTGTCCGAGGAAAGGACACTACTGTTGGCTCCCTGGCCTCTCTGCCTGGCTCTCTGATCTTTTTTTTTTTTTTTTGAGACAGAGTCTTTGTTGCCTAGCTGGAGTACAATGGTGCGATCTTGGCTCACCACAACCTCAACCTCTGGGTTCAAGCAGTTCTCCTGCCTCAGCCTCCTGAGTAGCTGGGACTACAGGCATGCACCACCATGCCTGGCTAATTTTTGTATTTTCAGTAGAGACAGGGTTTCACCCTGTTGGTCAGGCTGGTCTCGAACTCCTGACCTCGTGATCTGCCTGCCTCGCTGGGATTACAGGCACGAGCCACTGTGCCCAACCCTCTCTGACCTTCTAATGAGGTCATAGCCCCTTCAACTCAAATTCCCTCCAGGTCCTCAATTTGGGCAGAGATTTCCCAACTTGTATGACTGCAAAAGGAGGCCAGAAACCAAAGGTATCCTGTTCCTAAAGGTCATTCTTCGTGATAGGGAGCACCGGATGCAAAAAGAACACCAGGCTTCTGCAAATTAACCCACACATTGCTGCCAGGCGTTGGGAGGAATGTATTAACACATGCCATCTGAGATATTTGGAAGCTGTGTGTTAGGCAGCCTTCTCTAATGCCAAGTTATTTCCTTGTTTTCCCAAATTCATCTTAAGCCATCTTAAAATCTCTTCTTCTTGATCCCCTTTGATGCCCTTTTAGCGGCGTCACCTACGAACCCCATGAAATTCCTGAGGAATAAAGGTAAGACAAGGGATCTGGAAGGGCGGGCGGGTGGACCCGCAACATTCCTGAAGCTGTTGTGATATGTGGCTGCAGAGGGTGCCGGGTGGTCACCAAGGAGTCTGCACAAGGAGTCTGCACCTTCACGTGTGTTAGACAAGGTGCCCCCTATGGAGGGGGATGCACAGTGACACCGTCTGGGGCGGGTGAGAAGGTGGCTGAACTCCATGGGCTGGTGGTGTAGTGAGTAGAGCACAGGCTGTGTCTGAGATCTCTGTGGAACACACAGAATGCATGGGCACACACAGCGACCCCGTCAGCAGCCTTTCTAGCAACTCTCCCCACTGTGGCTTGTCCTGGAACCTCCTCAACACCACTCGCTTCAGAGTCCTCCAAAGCAGAAGGTACCTTGTGTCCTGCTGCTACTCCCGCCCCAGAGCGTCCTTCCTTCTCCTCTGCACATTCGCTAAGTGCCTGCAACTGGACGGCTACTGAGTCAGCTCCGCCCCCCACCCATCCCCACCGCTTTAGCACGTAGCCACCATTTGTTTTAATCACGTACGCTGAGTGAGACATGCAGACGCAGAAATGACTGTCGTGAAGGAAGAAGCCTGGTACTCACGGGTCCCTAGAAGTAGGAGGCCACACAAGGAAGCACCAGGGTTGGTCAGGAGGCAAAGGGAGCCAGGAAAGTGTGAGCAAAATCCTTTATTCTGGGCCGGGCGCAGTGGTTCATGCCTGTGATCCCAGCACTTAGGAAGGCCGAGGCGGGCAAATCACTTGAGGTCAAGAGTTCAAGACCAGCCTGGGTAATATGGTGAAACCCCATCTCTACTAAAAATACAAAAATTAGCTAGGAGTGGTGGTGGGCACCTGTAGTCCCAGGTATTCGGGAGGCTGAGGGGGGAGAATCGCATGAACCTGGGAAGTGGAGGTTGCAGTGAGCTGAGATTGCGTCACTGTACTCTAGCCTGGGCAACAGAGGGAGACTGTCTTTAAAAAAACAAACGCTGGGTGCGGTGGCTCAAGCCTGTAATCCCTGCACTTTGGGAGGCCAAGCCCATCCTGGCTAACACGGTGAAACCTCGTCTCTACTAAAAAATACAAAAAACTAGCCGGGCGAGGTGGCGGGCGCCTGTAGTCCCAGGTACTCGGGAGGCTGAGGCAGGAGAATGGCGTGAACCCGGGAGGCGGAGCTTGCAATGAGCTGAGATCGCGCCACTGCACTCCAGCCTGGGCGGCAGAGCGAGACTTCTTCTCAAAAACAAAACAAAACAAAACAAAACAAACTTTATTCTGGTTTTTATAGGAAGCAGGTAGGCAAGGCAGGCTTGGGATCAGCTTGAGTGATTTGGTGGCTGTGCAGCATGGGGTCTGTCCCTGGTTGTCCGGGACCTGGCCCTGGGGTAGCTGGGGGCAGGGGATAGTGTCCTGGAGCATGAGAGCTCCATAGAGATTGTTGGGGCGTAGGCTTCAGGTGGGTCGGCTTGCACATGAAAGGTGGACTCGCAGGCCAGAGTTTACTATCTTTAGGAATTGGCTGGACCTGGGAGGGGCAGTATCTTCAAGGGTCAGTTAAGGCCCCAAGATGTCAAAGTATCAGGAAATGCAGAAAATAAAAAACACAATGAATACATCCATCCATGCCAAACACATTATCAATCTTCCTAAAGCTCAGCTATGACTATTTCTCCTGCTCATTGACACCACCGTCACCAAAGCACAGAGCTTGAGTCCCGGCTGGGGTGTCAAAGGCCTGTACACTGGTCCTTCTTTTGACACTAGCTTGTTTTGTGCGCTGGCGCTGGAAGGTCACTGAGACCTCTGCCACCCCTGAGCTTCAGGTCCCAGTTGTAGGTAGAATGGAGGCGGGACAAAATTGTCTAATAAAGTTGATGGTCCGGTTGCGGTAGCTTGTGCCTGTAATCCCAGCACTTTGGGAGGCTGAGGTGGGTAGCTCACCTGAGGTCAGGAGTTTGAGACCAGCCTGACCAACATGGTGAATCCCCATCTCTACTAAAAAATACAAAAATTAGCTGGGCATGGTGGCAGGCACCTGTAATCCCAGCTACTCAGGAGGCTGAGGCAGGAGAATCACTTGAACCCGGGAGGTGGAGGTTGAAGGGAGCAGAGATCCAGCCACTGCACTCCAGCCTGGTGACAGAGTGAGACTCTATATCAAAATATATATATATGGAAAGATGTCTGCGTTACTCATAGTAAGAATTGTGCATTGAAACTGCCAAGCTTAAATAATGAAGTTCGACAAATATGATTAAGTACAGAGTTTATTTGAGCACAAAGCTTGAGGATGTCCACCCAGGAGACACTGACTCCAAACTAATGGGGACAGCATTTCTAAAGAGAAGTTAAGGTTTCACTTATATGCACAGAGACTGACATTGTAGCAGGATTGTAACATTTTCCATGTGAGACCAGTGCATAAGTTACATCTATTTGATTGGTTCCAGACAGCAACCCCGTTCCAAGGAAGATTATTGCTGTGTGAGGAGGAGCAACCATCAGAGGGGGCTCTCACAGCTGGCACCTCTTGGTCTTCTTATTTACAGGAAAAAAAGGCAGAAGTTGCTGCTGCATCCTTGTGATTCAAGCTGCATAGCCACATTGCTCTCAAGTTTCAGAGTAGTTCAAGGTTCCAGCAGCTTTAAGTTTAAATTAGTTTAAGTTTGAATGATTTGATTTCATAAAACTACACTGTAATTCCGGTTTTCAGCTATCCTGTTGAAAGTGGGTAAAATGTCTCATAACTGTATCGGCAAAGGAGCTGGGAAACATAACCTCAGGTCTTGTTTGTAAGATAGCAGTGAGCACAACTTCTAGAAAGGGCAATTGACAGTTCTCATAAATAGAAAAACAGGCCGGGCGCGGTGGCTCAAGCCTGTAATCCCAGCACTTTGGGAGGCCGAGACGGGCGGATCACAAGGTCAGGAGATTGAGACCATCCTGGCTAACACGGCGAAACCCTGTCTCTACTAAAAACACAAAAAATTAGCCGGGCGAGGTGGCAGCGCCTGTGGTCCCAGCTACTCGGGAGGCTGAGGCGGGAGAATGGCGGGAACCCGGGAGGCGGAGCTTGCAGTGAGCTGAGATCTGGCCACTGCACTCCAGCCTGGGCAACAGAGCGAGACTCCGTCTCAAAAAAAAAAAAAAAAAAAAAAATAGAAAAACAATGCGATCACTTTTTTTTTGTTGTTTTTTTGAGATGGAGTTTCAGTCTTGGCCCCCAGCCTGGAGTGCAATGATAAGATCTTAGCTCACCGCAACCTCCACCTCCCGGGTTCAAGCGATTCTCCTACCTCAGCCTCCCGAGTAACTGGGATTACAGGTGCCCACTACCATGCCAAGCTCATGTTGTGTTTTTAGCAGAGATGGAGTTTCACTTTGTTAATCAGGCTGGTCTCGAAATCCTGATCTTAGGTGGTCTGTCTGGCTCGGCCTCCCAAAGGGCTGGGCTTACAGACGTGAGCCACTGCACCCAGCCAAGGTGCCCACTACCATGCCAAGCTAATGTTGTGTTTTTAGCAGAGATGGGTTTCACTTTGTTAATCAGGCTGTTCTCGAAATCCTGATCTCAGGTGGTCTGTCCGGCTCGGCCTCCCAAAGTGCTGGGCTTACAGAGGTGAGCCACCGCGCCTGGCCAAGGCAATTACTTTTTTTTTTTTTTTTTTTTTGAGACAGAGTTTTGCTCTGTTGCCCAGGCTGGAGTGCAATGGCGTGATCTCAGCTCACTGCAACCTCTGCCTCCCGGGCTCAAGAGATTCTCCTGCCTCAGCCTCCCGAGCAGCTGGGATTACAGGTGTGCACCACCACACCCAGTTAATTTTTGTATTTTTAGTAGAGATGGGGTTTCACCATGTTGGCCAGGCTGGTCTCAAAGTCCTGACCCCATGATCCACCCACCTCCGCCTCCCAAAGTGCTGAGACTACAGGTGTGAGTCACTGCGCCTGGCCAGTGGTTACTTTTTAACTTAGAGTGTTGAAATATACCTGGGGGATTTATTTTAATCAGTTATGACAAAACTCCCAGACATACAAATGATCTTCATGAAGGAAAAAGTTTATACCCACAGATTCCTGGAAACAGGAGACACGGCCCACCACAGAGGGGCACAGCAGGACCCTCAGGAAGCACAGGGAGGGAGGGTGAGCATGGCCCCTGCCTCTACTGGGGTTTCCGAGGGAAGGAATGGGTGAGGCATGGCAGGTACTCTGAGTAAATTTAGATTTGAATGGTTTAATTTTGGCAAACCATAGGGGTGGTTTCTAGTTATCCAGTATTTGACCCTGGAGTGATTTAGGGCAGGCAGGGAGAGATTGGCTTAGTGTGTGAGTTTGAAAAGGAGATGGTTGGGGTGTGGGCTCTGGATTGGTTGGTTTGTATATCAAAGGTGTGCTTGCAGGGGAGTCATCTGCTGTCTCTAAGAAATAACTAGCCCTGAGAAGGGAGGTCTCTCCAGGATTAAGGCCCCAAATGCCAGAGCATCAGGAATACAGAAAATAAGAAAATATAATAAATCCACCCAGCAATTCCATTTCTAGGAATTTCTTTCTTTCTTTTTTTAAGATAGAGGCTCACTCTGTCCCCCAGGTTGGAGTGCAGTGTCACGATCTTGGCTTACTGCAAGTTCCACCTCACGGGTTCACGCCATTCTCTTGCCTCAGCCTCCCGAGTAGCTGGGACTACAGGTGCCTGCCACCACACCCGGCTCATTTTTTTTTTTGTACTTTTAGTAGAGACGGGGTTTCATCATGTTAGCCAGGATGGTCTCGATCTCCTGACCTCGTGATCCACCCACCTCGGCCTCCCAAAGTGCTAGGATCACAGGTGTGAGCCACCATGCCTGGTCTATTTCTAGGAAATTTTATTAAAAATATGCTATTCATTTTCCTAGTCTACTTCTCCCATCCTGCTTGATGACTTTCTCATATATTTATCTAGCTCTGCAAATATCTCAGTGTATTCTACCCCAGCCTTGCACTCCCAGAATGCCCTTGTTTGCCTCCTTCACAAACAAAATTTAAGCAGTTAAAAGACAGTGTCCACACCCTCCTGTCTAACAGCAATCACACCCCCTTTCTCCATCTCCTACTGGAAATTGAACCGTCCATGCCAAGGCTGGCCTCTGTCCCAGCTTCCATCCTCTTAGGCCAACTCAAGGACTTTCCTGGCAATTCTTTCTCCCTTTCCTGCATGCTCCGGTCTGAATGCTGGTGTCCCCCAACCCCATATTCATGTGTTGAAATCCTCATCTCAAAGGTCAGGATATTAGGAGTTGCAGCCTTTGGGAGATGACGAGGTCATGAGGGTGGAACCCCCATGATTGGGAATAGTACCCTTACAATAGAAGTCACAGAGAGCTATCTCACTCCTTCCACCCTGTAAGGACACAACAAAGAAGCCACCCTCTGTTGAACCAGAAAGTGAACCCTCGCCAGCCACCAAAGCTGCTGATACCTTGATCTGGGACCTCCCAGCCCCCAGAATTGTGAGAAATCAATGTCTGTTGTTTCTTTGTTTTTTGTTTTTTGTTTTTCATACAGAGTCTTGCTCTGTCGCCCAGGCTGGAGTTCAGTGGTGTGATCTCTGCTTACTGCAACCTCCGCCTCCCGGGTTCAAGCAATTCTTCTGCCTCAGCCTCCTGAGTAGCTGGGATTACAGGCATCAGCCACCATGCCTGGCTAATTTTATTTTGTATTTTTAGTAGAGATGGAGTTCTGCCATGTTGATCAGGCTGGTCTTGAACTCCTGACCTCCTGATCCACCTGCCTCAGCCTCCCAAAGGGTTTTTTTTTTTTTTTTTTTTTGAGACAGGGTTTCATTCCCGTCACCCAGGCTGGAGTGTAATGGTGCAGTCTCACCTCACTACAACCTCCCGCTCCCTAGCTCAAGCAATTCTCCTGCCTCAGCCTCCTGAGTAGCTGTGAGTACAGGCACCTGCCACCTCATCCGACGAATTTTTGTATTTTTTGTAGAGTCAGGGTTTCACCATGTTGCCCAGGCTGGTCTTGAACTCCTGAGCTCACGCATGATCTGCCCACCTCCCGAAGTGCTGGGATTACAGGAGTGGGCCACTGCGGCTGGCTGTGTCTGTGGTTTCTAAGCCACCAAGCCTGTGGTGTTTCGTTACAGCAGCCAGCATGAACTGGTACTGTAGTATCACGATTCACTGTCTCATTCCCATTCACGAACGTGCTGCCAATGTTCACGTCTTAAAAACAAGATCCGTCTCTCAATCTCTTAGACTCCTCCAGGAGCTGTGCCCATTTCTCTTCTTTCTTTTATACAAAGTTCCCCAAAATCATTTTCAAAATCACGGTTTCCAGTTACTTTCTTCTTACTCCCTCCTGAACCTGCTTCAGTTGTGTCCCCACCACACAGCTAATATGTCCTCTGCCTAGATCTCTAATGAACTTCTGGATGCCCCATCCAATGGTCCGTTTTCAGTTGTCTTTACTTTTCTTTTCTTTTTTTTTTTTTGGACAGAGTCTCGCTCTGTCATCCGGGCTGGAGTGCAGTGGCACAATTTCAGCTCACTGCAACTTCTGCCTCCCAGGTTCAAGTGATTCTCCTGCCTCAGCCTCCCAAGTAGCTGGGACTACAGGTGTGAGCCACCATGCCCGGCTAATTTTTGTATTTTAAGTAGAGACGGGGTTTCACCATGTTGCCCAGAGTGGTCTTGAACTCCTGACCTCAAGTGATCTAGCTGCCTTGGCCTTCCAAAGTGCTGGCATTATAGGCATGAGCCAGCTCGCCTGGCCCATTTTCAGTTTTCATCACACCTAAACTATCTGCAACCTGTGTTCTTTTCCCTCCCAAAATATTTCCTCATGAAAATTTGAAAACATACAGAACAGTAGACAGAACTGTAGAGTGAACACCCCATATCCCTCACCTAAAATCTAGTTATTCATTTTACACGCTTAGCTTTTTCATAGTCCAGGTTGTTTTCAGTATGCTGTTTCCACTGACAGGTGAATCTCAGGACGCTTTTCAGCTCAGGTGGCTGAACCCCTTGCCCTGTGCCAGTGAAGAGATGGCAGTCAGGGGAAGGCCAGGCATGAGGCAAGGGGGAGCTGCTTCAACTTGTCAGATTTTTTTTTTTTTTTGAGATGGAGTCTCGCTCTGTCCCCCAGGCTGGAGTGCAATGGCACAACCTTGGTTCAGTGCAACCTCTGCCTCCTGGGTCAAGCAATTTTCCTGCTTCAGCCTCCTGAGTAGCTGGGATTACAGGCACGCGGCACCATGCCCAGCTAATTTTTGTATTTTTAGTAGAGACAGGGTTTCACCATGTTGGTCAGGCTGGTCTCGAAATCCTGACCTCAGGTAATCCACCCACCTTGGCCTCTCAAAGTGCTGGAATTACAGGTGTGAGCCACGGCACCCATTCCAACTTGTCAGATTTTACAAGTGGCTGAATAATGCACTTACTTCGCCAGCTGCTACTTTGTTCAGTTTGCACAAACAACAACTTGTTATTTTTCACATTTCAGATAATATGAAGGAGGATGACACACCTGAGCCTGCAAAGAACAGCCGTGATTTTATAGCGTGTTCCGTAGTCCTAAAATTGACACCTGGAATGCAGGTCCATGGAATTCCATCCTAAGTTGTCCTGCAGTGTCCTTTCATGAGAGCACCACACAATCTGAGACCATCAGGGCAGCACCCAAATCATAAGATGAAGGCCACTTCCCCTTCAGCTGCATACACAGCAGGTGTTGCCACACAGAGTCAGGGACCCAGTGTCTCTACAGAGCAGAGGGGAGGGCTCCAGCCCAGGACGGAAGGTGAACTTGAGTCAGGGATTGTTGGGGGCAAAAATTATATTTGTTCACATAGGCCGTAAAATCTAACTTCAGTATTTTCTAAAATTAAGAAAGCCTGAGCAACGTGGCAAAACCCCATCTCTACAAAAACATAAAAAAATTAGGCAGGTGTGGTGGCGCATACCTGTGGTGCCAGCTACTTGGGAGGCTGAGGCAGGAGAATCGCTGGGACCCGGGAGATGGAAGTTGCAGTGAGCTGTGATCATGCACTGCACTCCAGCCTGGGTGATAGAACGGGACTCTGTGTCCAAAAAAAAAAAAAAGCTATTTTTAAAAGTGTGTCTGGTTTTGACTTCTATTCCCCTCTGTAAGGACAAATATATTAACTGAAAGACATAGCTAAAATGAACATTTTTGAGCACTATTTTCTTTTCTTTCTTTTTAGCAATAATTCGGCATAGACCTGCTCTTGTTAAAGTAATTTTAATTTCGAGCGTAGCCTTCAGCATTGCCCTGATAAGTGGGATGGCAATCTTCTATATGATATAGTAAGTATCTGCTAAGTAACATCTGCTATCCTGGCCGGGCGCGGTGGCTCAAGCCTGTAATCCCAGCACTTTGGGAGGCCAAGACGGGCGGATCACAATGTCAGGAGATCGAGACCATCCTGGCTAACACGGTGAAACCCCGTCTCTACTAAAAAATACAAAAAACTAGCCGGGCGAGGTGGCGGGCGCCTATAGTCCCAGCTACTCGGGAGGCTGAGGCAGGAGAATGGCGTAAACCCGGGAGGCGGAGCTTGCAGTGAGCTGAGATCTGGCCACTGCACTCCAGCCTGGGCGACAGAGCAAGACTCCATCTCAAAAAAAAAAAAAATCTGCTATCCTTAAATGAGACGTAACAAATCAACTGATTATTATTTAGTGTCAAAGGATGATGATGACACATCTTACAATTGTTAAATTATTATAGTCATTATAAATTTCCAGATTAGTGTTTTTCAAAATGTGGGTTGTACTCATGTTGAGTCATGATACACATGAAAAAAAAAGAAAGAAAGGCACAGGACAGAATACAATTCAGCAGAATAGAATATATTAGGAAATATTACTTAAAATATTAATGTAAAAGGCTGATTTTTAAACTTTTCAGATGCACATGTGAGACATGTACACACAGAGACACATGGTTGTGAAATAAAATATATTTTTTACTGGGAGTCATGATAAAAAAATGTTTGAAAGACACAGTTTGAGATGCTGGCATCCTCCCAAAATTCAGTATTTTATTTATTTTTTTACTTTTTTTTTTGGGTGGGGACGGAGTTTTGCTCTTGTTGCCCAGGCTAGAGTGCAGTGGTATGGATCTCGGTTCACTGCAACTTCTGCCTCCTGGGTTCAAGCAATTCTCCTGCCTCAGCCTCCCAAGCAGCTGGGATTACTACAGGCATGCGCCACCATACCCGGCTAATTTTGTATTTTTTGTAGAGATGGGGTTTCTCCACGTTGGTCAGGCTGGTCTCGAACTCCCGACCTCAGGTGATCCACCCGCCTGGGCCTCCCAAAGTGCTGGGATTAAAGATGTGAGCCACCATTCTCAGACCCCAGCATTTGGTATTTTAAAATGAACTTGAGGCCGGGTGTGGTGGCTCATGCCAGTAATCCCAGCACTCTGGGAGACTGAGACAGGCAGATCACCTGAGGTTAGGAGTTCGAGACCAGCCTGGCCAACATAGTGAAATGCTGTCTCTACTAAAAATACAAAAATTATCTGGGCATGGTGGCGGGCGCCTGTAATCCCAGCTACTTGGGAGGCTGGGGCAGGAGAATCGCTTGAACCTGGGAGGCGGGGGTTGCAGTGGGCAGAGATAACGCCATTGCACTCCAGCCTGGGCGACAAGAGCAAAACTCTGTCTCAAATAATAAATAAATAAATAAATAAATAAATAAATAAATAAATAAATAAAAATGAACTTGCTACTTTGGAAGGAATCTCAATAGTGCACAGCAGAAAAGAGTGACGACTCTCCTTTTCACTAGAAATATGTCAGTGCAGTCTGGGGTGACAGCAGCTTTGGGGGAAGATACGTCACCATCTTCGCAAATAAAGCTTGAGATCAAGCTCTTTCGAGTGATGTAATCGTTTTGAAATTCACGGTAGAAAATGGTGAGACACACTGTGACCTCATGTCACAGCAAAGCAACAGACCCTGACTCCTACTCTATGATTCCATGCTAGGATTCCGTTGTTATCTCACCAGAAACAGCTTGAGAAGTACAAAATTACTTGCTTCATTAGAATTAAGTATGAAAATGGGATATATTGCCATGTGTGGGATATTTTTTGAGGCAGCTATGTTGAGACCACCTTGGAGTAGGTCACATGAAGGCAAAGTGACATTAAAGGTAAAAGAGAAAAATGTTGCTAATGAGAGTGTAACCTGCGTGCTTGGTTGTGGGTTATCTCCACTACATCCACTTAATTTATGTAACTGTATAGGCCGGGGGCAGTGGCTGACACCTGTGATCCCAACACTTTGGGAGACCGAGGCAGGTAGATCCCTTAAACTCAAGTGTTTGAGACCAGCCTGGGCAACATGGTGAAACCCCATCTATACAAAAAATACAAAAATTAACCAGGCATGGTGGCACACACCTGTAGTCCCAGCTACTCTAGAGGCTGAGGTGGGAGCATGCTTTGAGCCCCAGAGATGGAGGTTGCAGTGAGCTGAGGTCGCACCACCGCACTCCAGCCTGGGCGACAGAGTGAGACCCTGTCTCAAAAAAAAAAAAAAAAAAAAAAAAATTATGTAACCGTAGCTTCTGTATATTTCATTATTATAGACAAAACTATTAATAAATATAAAGTTTTCTAATGCAACTCAGTAAAAAATATCTCCTGGACACTCAGTGTTGAATTGAGTTGTTGAGCTAGTCAATTCTTATTGTTTTCACATTTGTATTAGCACTAAGCTAGAGTGGAGCCTGAGGCCAAAACCGAAACAAACAAACAAACAAAAAAAACAAAACCACCTATTCAAAATTACAAGTTTTATGTAATTTTTAGTGGTTCATTTTTTCCAGAAGTAGATTCTGAAAATACTATTGGTAAGTTTGCTTTTATTTAAACCAGGAAAGTAAAATTACAATTAATTTTGTTTGGGGTATAAATGTTTTTTAATAATTTTTATTTTTTTTGGAGATGGAGTCTTGCTCTGTCGCCCAGGCTGGAGTGCAGTGGCACGATCTCTGCTCACTACAAGCTCCACCTCCCAGGTTCACGCCATTCTTCTGCCTCAGCCTCCCAAGGAGCTGGGACTACAGGCGCCGCCACCACACCTGGCTAATTGTTTTTGTAGTTTTAGTAGGGTTTCACTGAGTTACCCAGGATGGTCTCGATCTTCTGACTCATGATCTGCCCGCCTTGGCTTCCCAAAGTGCTGGGATTACAGGCGTGAGCCACCATGCCTGGCCTAGATAAAATATTTAAACTTAACGTTGTGACTTTTCATACACCAGTTTTCAATTATTAAAAATATTCTGAACTTCTTAAGTGTTTTGGAAAAGAATAAGCATTTAAAAATACATTAAAACATATGTATAGGGACTCACACCTTTCCTTTTGACTCAAGCTCCCCCGTGGTTCAGCACAGCACTGTTGGATCCTATCTCTGTTTACAATTTTGATATTTGGTATATCCTGGATTTTTTTTTTTTTTTGCCTCATTTCAATTTTTAAAAATATTGAGTTAAGGGCTGGGAGTGGTGGCTCACGCCTGTAATCCCAGCACTTTGGGAGGCTGAGGTGGGTGGATCACCTGAGGTTGGGAGTTCAAGACCAGCGTGATCAGCATGGAGAAACCCCATCTGTACTAAAAATTCAAAAAAAGTTAGCCGGGCGTGGTGGCGCATGCCTGTAATCCCAGCTACTTGGGAGACTGAGGCAGGAGAATCACTTGAACCTGGGGGCACAGGTTGTGGTGAGCCGAGATCGCACCATTGCACTCCAGCCTGGGTAACAAAGCGAAACTCCATCTCAAAAAAAAAAAAAACAACAAAAAAAAACTCATCTTCATTTTTCTTTTTCTTTTTTTTTTTTTTGAGACAGAGTCTCACTATGTCGCCCAGGCTGGAGTGCAGTGGCCGGATCTCAGTTCACTGCAAGCTCGGCCTCCCGGGTTTACGCCATTCTCCTGCCTCAGCCTCCCGAGTAGCTGGGACTACAGGCGCCCGCCACCTCGCCCGGCTAGTTTTGTTTTTTTTTTTTGTATTTTTTAGTAGAGACGGGGTTTCACCGGGTTAGCCAGGATGGTCTCGATCTGCTGACCTCGTGATCCGCCCGTCTCGGCCTCCCAAAGTGCTGGGATTACAGGCTTGAGCCACCGCGCCCGGCCTCATCTTCATTTTTCAGTGTTTGGGGCACCTCCTTACATTTCACACTGAGGCGAGCACCTCCCTCTTGTCACTCAATTCTTGCTCCTGCCCCAGCCTTTTGACGATCTTTGGTGATGTTTGCGGCCAGCTCTGCTGCCTCACAGCTTCTAGAGTGCCCACACCCTTCCTCCACCACTGCCCCTGGAACCCAAAGGAGCCAACCCTCTGCTGGGATTTGGCTTTGAGCAAGAAAAACAAAAAACAAAAAAGCTAACCCTAAAAGTTTTTATTTTCTATTTTTTTGAGACGGAGTTTCACTCTTGTTGCCCAGGCTGGAGTGCAATGGCGCGATCTCGGCTCACTGCAACCTCTGCCTCCCGGGTTCAAGTGATTCTCCTGCCTCAGCCTCCCAAGTAGCTGGGATTACAGGCATGCGCCACCATGCCCTGCTAATTTTGTATTTTTTTAGTACAAATGGGGTTTCTCCATGTTGGTCAGGCTGGCCTCAAACTCCTGACCTCAGGTGATCTGCCCGCCTCAGCCTACCAAAGTGCTGGGATTACAGGCGTGAGCCACTGCGCCTGGCATCTAAAAGTATTTTTTTATTACATAATTCACAAAGTACTGGGAAGGTAAGTATGTTAAGAAAACACTGTCATCCATTTCCACACCAAACAGAAATAGCTGTTCAATGATCCACTTCCAGGATTGGACCTACAGTGAGGTAGAAACATCAGTAACACCCTTTCTATCCCATTTTGTTCATCACGGATTTCTTCCATTAATTTTTATTTTGTAAAATATTACACTGAAATATGACTATGGCCGGGCACAGTGGCTCACACCTGTAATTCCAGTGCTTTGGGAGGCCAAGGAGGAAAGGTAGCTTGAGCCTAGGAGTTTGAGACCATCCTGGGCAACATAGCAAGACCCCATTTCTACAAAAAAATACAAAAATAATTAGCCGAGCATGGTGCCATGAGCCTGTGGTCCCAGCTATTCAGGAGGCTGAGCAGGGAAGACTGAACCCAGGAGTTTGAGGCTGCAGTGAACCATGATTGCATCAGTTCACTTCTAGCCTGGGTGACTGAGACCCTGTTCCAAAGAAAGAAAGAGAGAGAGAGAGAGAAAAAAAAAAAAAAGGGAAAAAGGAAAGAAAAAAAAAGAGAAAAAAGAAGGAAGGGAGGGAGGGAGGAAAGAAAGAGAGAGGAACAAGAAAGAAAAAAAGAAAAGAAAAAAAGAAAAAGAAAAGAAAGGAAGAAAGAAAGAAAGAAAAAGAAAAAGAGAGAAAGAAAGATGATTTGTCTGATTATGGAGCTTTTTGTCAACACCTTAAGTTTGGAACCCGATGTGAGTGCCTTGCTCACGTCTAGTCCTGGCTTTGATCCATGCTTTGGGATAAGAGTTACTCCTTACTCCAGGAAATGACCTGACCAGGTAGACATTTGAGATCTGACCATGATTAGTCTGGTTTCAAAGTCTTACTTCTACACCCACCCCACAAGCAACTCCTTTCCAGTCAAAAAGTGGCATGATTGAGAAATGAATTATTCACCATGAAAACTGTGCTTCTAAATTTATTTATATCATTCTCCAGTCGACTGGCACAGGCTGAGGAAAGACAACAGCTCGAGTCGCTTTATAAGAATATCAGGATACCGTCATTAGGAGACAAAGAAGAGGGCTCAGAGGATGAGGATGAGTCCACGCACCTACTTCCAGAGAACGAAAAGGAGCTGGAGAAGTTCATCCACTCAGGTAACGTGACCTGTCAGAGCCACTCGCAGGAAGGCCAAGCTGGCAGCGGTGGCTTGGTTTTCTTTTCTTTGTTTCTTTCTTTTTTCTTTTTTTGAGATGGAGTCTTGCTCTGTCGCCCAGGCTGGAGTGCAGTGGCGCGATCTTGGCTCACCTTGCAAGCTCTGCCTCCTGGGTTCACACCATTCTCCTGCCTCAGCCTCCCGAGTAGCTGGGACTACAGGCGCCCACCACCATGCCCAGCTAATTTTTTGTATTTTTAGTAGAGACGGGGTTTCACCATGTTAGCCAGGATGGTCTCGATCTCATGACCTCGTGATCTGCCCACCTCAGCCTCCCAAAGTGCTGGGATTACAGGCGTGAGCCACTGCTGCCAACTTTTTTTTTTTTTTTTTTTGAGACGGAGTCTCCCTGTCGCCCAGGCTGCAGTGCAGTGGCGCAATCTCGGCTCACTGCAACCTCCACCACCTGGGTTTAAGTGATCCTCCTGCCTCAGTCTCCCAAGTAATTGGGACTACAGGAGAGTGCCACCATGCCCAGCTAATTTTCTTTCTTTCTTTCTTTCTTTTTTTGTATTTTTAGTAAAGACAAGGTTTCACCGTGTTAGCCAGGATGGTCTTGATCTCCTTACCTTGTGATCTGCCTGCCTCAGTCTCTCAAAGTGCTGGGATTACAGGTGTGAGCCACTGTGCCCGGCCTGTGGCTTGGTTTTCAAAGGCAAAGATAAGTGGGAGTTAAGGGAGTTTGAAGTAAGAGAGACAAATATTCACAGCCACACTTATGGAAGTGAACCTTTCTCATCAAATCTTACAGAGGGGTGAACAACTGTGGGGTTGCTCAGTTCCTTTTGCAGGGCAATTCCAAGGATCTAACAGAGTTCAGGAAACAAACTTTTCCCAGCACAAAACATGTTTCCGTTAAACATACTTATTACCATGATGTTATCCTGCATTCAGAACACCAACACGCAGGTGTTTTACCTGCACCATGTCTCCATCTGATGTGGAAATGGGATCCAGACCCACAAAATAGAGGTCACTAGCCCAGGGTCAAAGTTCCCAGCATGCCATGTCCACCACAGACATGTTCTCCTGTACTTGTGAGAAGAGGGTGACACTGATCATTTAAAACTGATTTTGTACAAGTTCTTTTTTTTTTTTTTTTTTGAGATGGAATCTCACTCTGTTGCCCAGGCTGGAGTGCAGTGGCGCAATCTCAGCTCACTGCAAGCTCTGCCTCCTGGGTTCACACCATTCTCCTGCTTCAGCCTCCCCAGCAGTTGGGACTACAGGTGCCCGCCACCAGGCCTGGCTAATTTTTTGTATTTTTAGTAGAGACGGGGTTTCACCATGTTAGCCAGGATGGTCTTGATCTTCTGACCTCGTGATCCACCCGCCTTGGCCTCCCAAAGTGCTGGGATTACAGGAGTGAGCCAGTGCACCCCAGCTATAGAATTTTATTTATTTTTTGTTTATTTATTTATTTTTATTATTATTTTTTTTTGAGACAGAGTCTCGCTCTGTCGTCCAGGCTGGAGTGCAGTGGCCGGATCTCGGCTCACTGCAAGCTCCACGTCCCGAATTTACGCCATTCTCCTGCCTCAGCCTCCCGAGTAGCTGGGACTACAGGCGCCTGCCACCTCGCCTGGCTAGTTTTTTGTATTTTTTAGTAGAGACGAGGTTTCACCGTGTTAGCCAGAATAGTCTCCATCTCCTGACCTTGTGATCCGCCCGTCTCGGCCTCCCAAAGTGCTGGGATTACAGGCTTGAGCCACCGCGCCTGGCCTTATTTACTTATTTATTTATTTATTTGAGACAGAGTCTCCCTATGTCACCCAAGCTGGAGTGCAGTGGCGAAATCTTGCCTCACTGCAACCTTTGCCTCCTGGGTTCAAGCAATTATCCTGCCTCAGCCTCCAGAGTAGCTGGGATTACAGGCGTGCACCGTGATGCCTGGCTAATTTTTGTACTTTTAGTAGAGATGGAGTTTCACCAGTTAGCCAGGCTGGTCTCGAACTCCTGACCTCAAGTCATCCACCTGCCTTGGCCTCCCAAAGTGCTAGGAGTATAGGCGTGAGCCACCACTCCTGGCTTTTTTTTTTTTTTTTTTCTTTTTTTTGAGACAGAGTCTCACTATGTCACCCAGGTTGGAGTGCAGTGGTGCGATATCAGCCCACTGCAGCCTCAACTTTGTGGGCTCAGTTAATCCTCCCACCTCAGCCTCCTGAGTGGCTGGGACTGCAAGTGCAAGTCACTATGCCCAACTCATTTTTGTTTTTGTTTTTGTTTTGAGACGGAGTCTCGCTCTGCTGCCCAGGCTGGAGTGCAGTGGTACAATCTTGGTTCACTGCAACCTCTGCCTCCTGGGTTCAAGTGATTCTCGTGCCTCAGCCTCCCGAGTAGCTGGGATTACAGGCATGCACCACCATGACTGGCTCATTTTTGTATTTTTAGTAAAGACAAGGCCTCATCATGTTGGCCAGGCTGGTCTCCAACTCTTGACCTCAAGTGATCTGCCCTCCTCAGCCTCCCAAAGTCCTGGGATTACAGGCATGAGCCACTGCACTGGGCTAGTTTTTGTATTTTTAGTAGAGACAGTTTTCGCCGTGTTGCCCAGGTTGGTCACAAACTCCTGGGCTCAAGAGATCTTCCTGTCTTGGCCTCCCAAACTGTTGGGATTATAGGTTTGAGCCACTGAGCCCAGCCTAGAAGTTCTGAGATTCGTGGGTATCTGTTTAAAAATTTCTAGAGAGAAACCTATAGAAAGTGCAGTGTGTGATTCAGCCATAGTAACCATTCCTCACATGGACTTACTCTCTAAAAACTCCAGACATAGCCAGAAAGAGGCAGAACGGCCAGAGCAGGAGAGATCACTGATGCTCAGTGAGGCAGAGGGCTTTGTCATAACCTGTAGAAAACACTTTCCCGGGCCGGGCACGGTGGCTCAAGCCTGTAATCCCAGCACTTTGGGAGGCCGAGGCGGGTGGATCACGAGGTCAGGAGATCAGGACCATCCTGGCTAACACGGTGAAACCCCGTCTCTACTAAAAAGATACGAAAAATTAGCCGGACGAGGTGGCGGGCGTCTGTAGTCCCAGCTACTTGGGAGGCTGAGGCAGGAGAATGGCGTGAACCCGGGAGGCGGAGCTTGCAGTGAGCTGAGATCCGGCCACTGCACTCCAGCCTGGGCGACAGAGCGAGACTCCGTCTCAAAAAAAAAAAAAAAAAAAAGAAAAAGAAAACACTTTCCCAATGTCTCTTTACCACATTGGATTATAACTTTTCTTTTTTTTTTGAGACGGAGTCTCGCTCTGTCTCCCAGGCTGGAGTGCAGTGGCCGGATCTCAGCTCACTGCAAGCTCCGCCTCCCGGGTTCAGGCCATTCTCCTGCCTCAGCCTCCCGAGTAGCTGGGACTACAGGCGCCCGCCACCTCGCCCGGCTAGTTTTTTGTATTTTTTTAGTAGAGACGGGGTTTCACCGTGTTAGCCAGCATGGTCTCGATCTCCCGACCTCGTGATCCGCCCGTCTCGGCCTCCCAAAGTGCTGGGATTACAGGCTTGAGCCACCGCCCCCGGCCGGATTATAACTTTTCTACATTCTTCTTCTTCTTTTACTGGGCATTTATACAACTTGAATACAAAATATGGGAAAATAATTTTAAAATTTAATTTTCACCATCCTTGTCAGACAAATAACATTCATTATGAATCCTCTGAAAATTCCACTGTTGGTACCTCCATTTTTCCAGGCTTTTTCCCTCACCCCTGTGTCTCCAGTTTTAATCCTCACTTATTACTATATCGATAACATCGTTTCTACATTTTAGTTATTAGATCAAAAAGAAGGAAAAATATGAAGAAGAAGAAACTGAGGGAAGAGAAAAACTCAGTAACACAAAAAGAAACAAAGAATGCGTCACATAATGGAAAAATGGAAGATTTGTGAACACAGATGACAGAGGTGCCGGCTGAGGCAGAGGAGAGACTATGGGGGTGCTGGGAGACTGAGCCCGTGGGCGTGGCTTGCTCCCAGAGAACCTTGTGGAAGAGAACATCAAAGAAAGAAACGCCAAACGTGTATCCCAGAAAATAAAGGCACATGATATAGCAACTCTTGCTTATTGGCTCTCATATTTCATGAATAATTATAACTTAATTGGAAAATAGAAAAGAATCTAACTTTGTTAAGGGTGAAGAGAACTTGTCAGGATTTTCTTTTCTTGCTCCTGACCAGAAATATTGCATAAGTAGTTTTGGGGGGCCATCTCCCAGACTTTGCCAGGGAATAGCTTTCATGAAGCCAAACTTTCCTGGTGAGATTACCTGTCAGTTCCATACCTTGTCTCCTTTGTACACATGAGGAAACTGAGGATGTCAAAATAAATATGACACCGGATTAAAACATAGTCGTTAATCGGGCCTGGTGGTGCGCGCCTGTAATCCCAGCTATTCAGGAGGCTGAGGCAGGAGAATCGCTTGAACCCGGGAGGCGGAGGTTGCAGTGAGCCGAGATTGCACCACTGCACTCCAGCCTGGTTGACAGAGCAAGATCCTGTCTCAAATAAATAAATAAATTAAATTAATAAGTAAATAAAACACACTCATCCAGGCCAGTCATGATGGCTCATGCCTGCAATCCCAACACTTCGGGAGCATGAGGCAGGCAGATTGCTTGAGTCCAGGAGTTCAAGAGCAGCCTGGACAACATAGTGAGGCCCCGTCTCCACAAAAAAAGGAAATGTATGCTCATCGCTGTCAGGTTCCAGCTCTCTCAAGGGAAACAGGCCCACAGGCAAGGAGCTAAGAAACACAGCCAGAGGTAGCAAGTGGACACCAAGGGCTGTGGGAATGCAAAGAGGCAAGATTGAGTGAAATGGTGCAGCTGCTTTGGAAAACAATCTGACGGTTCCTCAGAAAGTTAAACACAGAGTTACTTACGACCCAGCAATTCCACTCCTAGGTATACATGCAAGAGAATTGAAAACATGTACACACAAAAACCTGCACACTAATGTTCTTTTTTTTTTTTTTTTTTTTTTTAAGATGGAGTCTTGCTCTGTCGCCCTGACTGGAGTGCAGTAGTGCGATCTCGGCTCACTGCAACCTCCGCCTCCTGGGTTCAAGCCATTCTCCTGCCTCAGTCTTGTGAGTAGCTGGGATTACAGGCGCCCGCCACCATGCCTGGCTAATTTTTGTATTTTTAGTAGAGACAGGGTTTCACCATGTTGTCCAGGATGGCCTCAATCCCTTGACCTCGTGATCCTCCCACCTCGGCCTCTCAGAGTGACTTCATTCTTTTCTGTTGCTGAAAAATATTTAATTGTACAGATAGACCACATTTTGCTTATCCACTTATTGGTTAATGGAAATTTGTGTTGTTTCCACCTTCCAATTAAACCTCTTTCCTTTATAAATTACCGCAGTCTTGGGTATGTATTAGCAGAGTGAGGACGGACCAATACAGGGGAATCTGAAAGGGCTATAGTAAAGTGACATTTAGCCAGTGACTTGAAAGGAGCAGGTAGCAAACACTCCACACAGCTATTTGAGAGGAAAACAGTTGGGGCAGAGAGATCTGAAGTTGTTATCGGAAAAGGGTCCTGATCCAGGCCCCAAGACGGGGTTCTTGGATCTCATTCAAGAAATAATTCAGAGCAAGTCCACAGTGTAAAGTGAAAGTAAATTTATTGAGAAAGTAAAGGAATCAAAGGATGGCTACTTCAGACAGAGCAGGGCATTCCCAGAAGTAAGAGGAGGAACATGCCCACCTTAGGTGCGGTGCTTGTTTATATATAAGACAACAAAGTAAAAGATCATACGGGAGGTGTGCTCTACCACAAGAGTTCCTGACAAAGGATTGTTAATCGTTGTGTAACTACTGTCTTCCACAACAATCTCTATTATTAATATTAAAATGAAACTTCTTTACTTCTTTTCTTTCTTTTCTTTTTTTTTTTTTTTGAGATGGAGTCTTGCTCTGTCACCAGGCTGGAGTGCAGTGGTGCGATCTCGGCTCACTGCAACCTCCATCTCCCGGGTTCAAGCGATCTTCTTGGCTCAGCCTCCCAAGTAGCTGGGACTACAGGCATGCGCCACCACGCCCAACTAATTTTTTGTATTTTTAGTAGTGACGGGGTTTCACCATGTTGGCCAGGATGGTCTTGATGTGTTGACCTCGTGATCCACCTGCCTTGGCCTGCCAAAGTGCTGCGATTACAGGCGTGAACCACCACGTCCAGCCTAAAGTGAAACTTATTCTTAAACTAAGAATGCTTTTGTTCTTAAGATATTGAGACATCAGGACATTTCCTGGGTCCATTAATTTCTGGGTTGGTTAAGTCCTGAGTCTGTCTGGAAAACATGATTAACCTGTTCCCTTAACTAACAACTTCTGGTGACATGGAATGCCTAACCTCCTGGGAACGCAGCCCAGCAGGTCTGTCTCATTTTACCCAGCCCCTATTCAAGATATAATGGAAACATTATGGTGCCATTGTGGCCCAAGTGGTGAGATGGGTATGAAGTTCTAGGAGAACAAAAATTGAGTGTTGGGTCCAGACAAAGCCTTGTAGGGTCATGGAAGCCACTGTGGGAGCTAAGGCTTAACTCAGGGAGGAGAAGGCACTGGAGAGTTTGGAAAGGGAAGTGACCAGACTGGACTGGGGATTGAAACACGTCCTTCTGGCTTGTGCTTGGAGAATAGACAATGGTGAATGAGGAATGGAAGAGGAAGACCATTTAGAGACAATTGTAAGAAAGCAGGTGTGAGATGATGGTAGTGTGGTCCATGGCTATCACGTATGTATTGATGACAACCAATTCCATTCTGGTTGAATTTTGAGTCTAGGACAAACTTTGCTGAAAGATTGCACATGAGGCCTCCGTGAGTCAAAAAAGACTCTAGCTGGATCAATGTTGTTAACACATGCAGTGCGGAAAAATATTAGATTCTTGTCCCTGGAAAGCAGAAGACAACTTGCTCACAGGCTCCACGTGGGCAGGAAAGGAGTGAAGCATGATTATTGGGTTGTCTACTGAGGAACCAGAAGGTCTGAGCTGCCACTGCTGAGGGGGTGACTCTGGGGCTGCAGATCCGGGAGCAGGGGTTTGGGATAACCTTTGGACAAGTCTAGTCTGAAAGGCCGATTACACAACCAGCTGGACAGGCTGACACAGCAAATGGATCCCATCTGGGGAAGTGTGAGCTATAAATATAAATAAGGGAAATGGCGAGGTGCAGTGGGTCACACCTGTAATCCCAGCACTTTGGGAGTCTGAAGCAGGCAGATCACTTGAACTCAGGAGTTCGAGACCAGCCTGGGCAACATAGCGAGACCCCCATCTCTACAAAAAAATACAAAACTTAGCCAGGTATAGTGTGCACCTGTAGTCCCAGCTACTCTGGAGGCTGAGATGGAAGGATTGCTTGAGCTCAGGTGGTTGAGGTTGTACTGAGCCGTGACTGCACCACTGCACTCCAGCCTGGGTGACAGAGTGAGACCTTGTCTCAAAAAAAAAAAAAAAAAAAGAAAAAGAAAAGAAAGTCATAGAGCTGGAATCACACTGTGTAGCCTTTTCAGAATGGCTTCTTTGCTTTTTAATACACATGGAAATGTCCTCCATGTCTCTGACAAAGATTTTTCACATCCTACTTTATGATAGTACATATATAATAGAAAACAACATTTTATTTTGTATTAGGAAAACAAACGTGTTGATTTGAGATTTGGTGCGTTTTTTCCCCCAGTTGCAGCTCAAAAATCCTGCAGATTTAGCAGATTTAGAAGGGATCCCTGTTAATTGTGCGAAAGTTGATCATATGAATTGGGTCCTTCTTGTCATACCCACCTAAAACAGAGTTGAAACAGCTGTGGGAAGAAAAGCATTCAGGGCATGTAACACTGATCCAAGAATGTAATTCTCTGGAAGCCTGGCTGCTGAAACTCCCTGCTGTAACCTGAAACAAGTTTTATTTCATGGCTACTGAAAGGACACACTGCAACTCTAAAACTAGTTTTGTAACTGAACAGTCTAGCCTGAAAATGCACTTTAAAAGTTTTTTTCCTTTTTCTAATTTTTCCCTAGTCTTGCGATATAACCTTGAACCTTACCACAGAATCTTTTCTTCTTGTTAATCTTAAAATACAGCCTTGAAATGTACTTTCTTTGAAACACCATGTCCACCACTTCTCACCATACACTCCCTTAGACCATGCACATTTGTCCAATTGTATGCTAGTATCTAATTATGTGCTTACTCAGAAGTTCCTGGGGATAATCTTGAGACAGACTTGGTAGGCATATGGACCTATCTGTGAAATTTCAGAGATTACTTCAAGGCAGTTAGTCAACCACCGGGCCATTATTGAAATGCAGCTAGCCCACACTCCAGGTGGACCATGGCTTGAGACATCCACCAGAACAAGACATGCAGACCTAGTACTCAGCACCCCTCCTGCACACCTTCCAGTCCAAGTTCACATCCTTGGACTCAAAAACTCTGTTTTGAGCAAAACTCCGTCTCAAAAAAAAAAAAAAAAAAAAAAAAAAAAAAAAGCAAAAAAACAATAACAAACCAAACCAAACCAAACCAAAAGAGTTCTGTGAGACCTTCACTTTTTTCACCAGCTGATACTTCCCAAACACGATTCTGCCACCATTTTTGAATGACCACATAGTCATTATAATGGTAGCAGTGGCTGATCTGGAGGGGCCGCTGTGATGATGCCCGCTGCAAATGGGGAGGCACAGCCAGGGCTGCATGGTCCGTGGAGCCCATGGGGGCTGGAAACAGGTGATCCCAGTGGGATCCCAGCCCCGAGCCGTACTGAGTTGTCAGGACGGGAGCCCTGTGCTTCCAGGCGCAGCTGCAGCCACCTAGTCGCGGCTCCAGACAGGGCGTCCCTGCACTCTTGGGGACCTGGGACGCACCCTTTCTCCACAGGCCCAAAAGTGCCCGCTCCCACTCCCTGGCCTCTCCCCACTCTCGCACCTGCTCCATGGCAGAGCAAAGTTGTGGACGTGTCAAGATAGCCAAGCCTGGGAGCTATCACGACCCGGCCAAATGTGTGTGCACTCGGGGCAGTGATGACATGCCAGCCCCCCACCACTTCGACCTGCTCCAGAAACTGCTTCTGAGGCTGACACTTTGGGCACCAAGGACAGGGGAAGGAGGCCGGGGGCACTGAGGGTGGCTCGGGGCGGGCCTGCAGGCGACCTTCAGCATGGACAGCCTGTTGATGGCCATGAGAGGCAGACAGGTTCCTAGGTGGGAAGGGGTGGGTTTTCTGTGAAACCCCACCTTCAAGCCACGGATGGTCTGAAGCCTGGAAGCCACGCTGCCAGTTTCAGGTGGAGTCTGTGATCCACAGAGAGAAGTTCCTTGATGCCTTTCGGCCAATGGGATGGTGCTTTTCCCAGGCCTGCCCATGGCTGACTGTGGGCCAATCAGCATGCACTTCCCCCCACCCATGGACCAATCAGTACACACTGTCTCCATTCTGAGCCCATAAAAAACCCTAGACTGAGCCAGACTCAGACTCTGGAGACTCTTTCTTTGCGGGTGTAAGCTACTCACTTCAGGTTTCCTCTCCACTGAGGGCTGTTGGGTCGTCCAGTAAAGCCCTTCTCTGCCTTGCTCACCATCCAGTTGTCTGCATAACCTCATTGTTTCTGGACGTGGGATAAGAACTTGGGGGACAAGAACTTAGGACCCAACGAACAGCAGGAGAGAAAGGGGCTGTAACACATTCCTGGCTGAGTAGCCATGTTCCTGGGCTGCATGAGTGAAAAATGGCGACTCTTCTGGGGGCCCAGACTTTGGGATTCCCCGAGCCAGAGCTGTAACACTGTAGCCCTCCTGCCCTCAGCCAGCACTGGGTGGCTGCCCCGGACGACGGGAAGCAGCAGCCGGCCAGAGCAGGGCGGCGGGACTAAAAGAGATACATCACAAACAAGCTGAAAACACACCCCTCCCAAAACACACCTCCCCGCTTGCCGGGCCGCTGGCGACGGGAAGGAGAGAAGAGCTGTGGCTCTTCCGGGAGCCCAGACTCGAGACTCCGGAGCCAGGGCTGTGACACGCTGCAACACCCTCTTTGGGGCTCTGTTGTTCATGGTGTCTCCGAGCTTTCCAGCGCCACCACTTTTCTCTCGTCTGGATGCTGGTGCCTGCAGCAGAAGCCGCCTGCAGTATGTCTGGTCCAGCCGCAGCCTTACAAGGAGCCGGCGCCTGTGCCAGCGCCTGGAGCTGCCCGCCCCACCGCAGCAGCCAGCGTGCCTGGCTGTGTGCAGTGGCCGAACCCTTCACTTGCTCGTTCACACACCCCTTGCGGCTCCGCGCCTGGCTCACCCTTGGTAGCTGTGGGATCCAGATGCAGCCTACTGGGCCGAGTGGGTGGAACGAGCCCAGCGGGTGTGAGCAAAACTCAAGCAGAGGCGCGACCACAGAGGTTTCTGGCTGGCGAATCGACACCCATTATTAGTAGCTTTCTGTAATTTGTATTTTACAATTCTTTTCCTGAGATCATATCAATTTTTTAAGCATAACAGCCCTATAATAATGGGGGCAAAGTGCCGGGCGCAGTGACTCACGCCTGTAATCCCAGCACTTTGGGAGGCCGAGGCGGGTGGATCACCTGAGGTCAGGAGTTCGAGACCAGCCTGGCCAATATGGTGAAACTCCGTCTCTACTAAAAATACAAATACAAAAAAAAAAAAAAAAAAAAAAAAAAAATTAGCCGGGCATGGTGGCGGGCGCCTGTAATCCCAGCTTCTTGGGAAGCTGAGGCAGGAGAATCGCTTGAACGCGGGAGACAGAGGTTGCCGTGAGCCAAGATCGCACCATTGCACTCCAGTCTGGGCAACAAGAGCGAAACTAATGGGGGCAAAGATAATCATTTCAGCGATGAGAAGAGATGTTGAATTTAAGATACTCCCTACATTTGAGATTCAGAGCACCCTTTGTTCCACCTGTGAATGCTCTGGCTCGCCATCGTGCCTTTTCAAAATAGCATTCCTTTTGTTGTTCTCTTTCTGAGCTTGATGTCAAATTATTAAAAGGAAGTGAATAAAAAGACGTAGAGAAAGTGAGATTAGATGCATACAAGTGTTGCTTAGTAAATTGGACACAATGTTTAACTATACACCCATGAGAGTTATTTTCTGTGGGGCCGGGAGACAGGGATCTGCTTATGTCCTGCTGCTACAGGGTGCTTCCGTATCCCACTTTCACCCTCTTTGTCATGAACCTGTGTGAAGTGTTTTTTTTTCTTGTCCCTAATCAAACATATAGAGACTGAGAAAACTGACTCCAGGGCTTGAGTGCATGCGTTTGAATTACAACATTCTTTTCTTTTCTTTTTTTTCTTTTTTGAGACAGAGTCTCGCTCTGTCCCCCAGGCTGGAGTGCGGTGGCGCGATCTCAGCTTACTGCAAGCTCCCCCTCCCAGGTTCACACCATTCTCCTGCCTCAGCCAACGGAGTAGCTGGGACTACAGGCGCCCGCCACCACACCCAGCTAATTTTTTTTTTTTTTTGGTATTTTTTGTATTTTAGAGACGGCGTTTCGCTGTGTTAGGCAGGATGGTCTCGATATCCTCACCTCGTGATCCGCCCGCCTCGGCCCCCCGAAGTGCTGGGATTACAGGCCTGAGCCACCGCGCCCGGCCGCAACATAGTCATTTTTATTTGCTTTCTCTTCCAGTGGATATATTTTGTGACTGATTGACTGTATGTAATAATATGTGCATTTGGATATGTGCCTCTGGGAACACATGAAATGACACGTCTTCAAACAAATACTCTCAGACAGCAATCGGTAGAAACCTGGATACGTCTCCTTTAAGAAAGAGCGAAGCCCCGCCTCCGCCCCAATCTGGAGTGTCCATTTCCCAGCGCCCCCTACAAAGGTTTGGCCTTTACTTCCGGAAGGAGGTGGAGGCGACCCTTACTCTCCCGCAGTGCCTACAACATTACCCAGAATGGCCTGCGTTGGGCGACGGCGGCCTTCAGCCAATGAGGCCTCCGAAAGGTGGCGCTTCCGTAAGCGCACGCGCGGTCGCGGCGGGACTTCCGTCGTCCTCTTCGTGGCGGTCGTTTTGGCATTTGTCCGGACTCTTTCCTTGGTAGAAAGCAGCGGAGCGATGAGTCAGCATCATCCGTGACTGACTGAGAAGGCGCAAAAGCAGTCTTCCTCGCTGCACAGAGGCGAAGCTGAGGTTCGGCGGCGCCCGGCCCGGCCCGGAATAAGGACTTCCTCTCTTGTCCCCCTCCGCCCACAGAGTCCGATGGCGGCGGCTGAGCTGACGGCCCCGGCCCAGGTAAGTGCCGCATCCTCCGGACCTTCCCCGCCCTCCCCACGCGAGTCGTAGCACCCCGAGGGCGCCTGGTCGCGGCCTTGCAGCCCAGGACAGGACATGGGGGCTCGCCGGAGGGGCGCCCGTTTCCAACACCTGGTGTGCTAGGAAAGGGAGGGCGCGACTGCAACGGGTCCCTGATGAGAGGCGCCACCGAGCCCTGGGGCACAGAGGTGACACAGCTAGTGCGAGGGCACCCGGCTCCGAGGCCAGGCATGGGGCTTCAGGGAGGCCTGAGCCCATTTAATACCGCCATGGATGCCCTTCTCTGAGGCCTGGCTCTTTCCACGTTTCCCTTGGCTGTAGAGGGGTTTATGAAACCTACGCCAGGAAGGGGAGGGTTTTCCAGTCTCTCACTAGCCTTAACTCCCATCCACAGGTTCTCTGGGTTGCGGAGTGTCATTCCCCCAGCCCTTAGTTCTGAAGACATTGGGTGAACCCCAAGCCCAGGGTTCTATGTCCATGTTAGTCTGTATATAGAGTTGTTCCAATTTCTGGCAGCCAATATGAACAGGTGTGGAAAGTTTTTCCAGAAAGGTACAAGATGTGCAAATGCTTAGGTGTAGTACGGAGCTGGAAGCATTTGTGAAGCCACAAGTCTCCTTGCTTTCTGGTGGGAAGCAAAGAACAGGAGGATAGGTGTCAGGACTGCAGTGGCTGCCTGAGAAGTTGAGTGTGTTTTCAGGAGGTAATAGCAAGTGTGAATCAAAAAGTTATTACCAAGGTCTTCACAGGCTTCATCTGTGTGCACAGTGGGGCACAAACTGTGGGGTTGAGGAAGGAGGAAGAAAAATCAGGGTAGACTAGTCCAAGTGAGGGTTACTGGCCCAGGATCGTGGTTTAGGAGATGTGGTTAGATTCTGGATGCGCGGTTTCAAAAGGGACAACTAAATTACATAATGTAGGTGGTGAGGGAGTGAAACCGAGGATTCAGAGAAGACCCCCGGGTTTTTGGTATTAGTAGCTGTAGGGAAAGAAGTTTCATCAACTAAGATGAACAAATTGGCAACAGGAGTAATATTCACTAGGGATATCAGGTTTATTTGGGTCATGCTAAGAGTCACATCTTTCAGAGCCTACTAAATGCAGGCGTTAAGTGGGCAGGTGAACACGCAGGTCTTGAAATCTAGGGAGTAGTGACCAGGCGCGATGGCTCACGCTTGTAATCCCAGCACTTTGGGAGCCTGAGGCAAGTGGATCAGAAGCTCGAGACCATCCTGGCTAACACGGTGAAACACCATCTCTACTAAAAATAGAAAAATTAACCAGGCGTGGTGGCGGGCGCCTGTAGTCCCACCTACTAGGGAGGCTGAGGCAGGAGAATGGCGTGAACCCGGGAGGTGGAGCTTGCAGTGAGCCGAAATCGCGCCATTGCACTCCAGCCTGGGCGACAGAGCGGGACTCCGTCTCAAAAACAAAACAAAACAAAACAAAACAGTAGTTCAGGGTGCAGATATTCAAGATGTGGCTGTTGTGTGCACCGAGGTGAGTGAGCTGTGGGTCACAGGCGGGGCAAGCTCTAGATTTTGGTTGTAAAGCTGTTAGTGGGCCAAGATGGGGAGGAGGATGATGGAGTAAGTGGTCATGAAGGCAGGGTATGAAAAAGACAGTGTAGTTTGGCAGGGGCCAGGGCTCCCAGGAGAAGAATGGACATGAGACAGATGCAAATGCATAGGCCATTCAGGACAGAACTTGTGCTTATTCACCACTTTGTAGGTATCCAGGATTTTGTGATAACTTGATGGGGCCTGGGTGTTTCATTCAGGCTTGAATATTAAATTAATGTCACGTGGTCATTTGTGAGAGTCATTGTGTGTGAGATGAGCGACCAGTGAGGCTGGGATTTAAATGAGCTTTAGGTGTATAGTGACTGCCAAGGGGATGGTAAGTGCAGCACAGAAGTTGAATAGGGCCATGGCGTGAACCAGGGAGGCAGAGATTGCAGTGAGCTGAGATCTTACCACTGCACTCCAGCCTGGGCGACAGAGTGAGACTCCGTCTCAAAATAAATAAATAAATAAATAAACTGTTGATCTCATTTGTCCAGTGTCACGTGTCTGTATTTGGCTGTTGGTTATCCACTCTCTTTTTTTTGTGGGGTGACTCAGTCTTGGTCCGTCACCCATGCTGGAGTGCAGTGGCGTGATCTCGGCTCACTGCAACCTCCACCTCTCCACCTCCTGGGTTCTAGTGATTCTCCTGCCTCGCCTCCCGAGTAACTGGTACTACAGCCCCGTGCCACCACGCCTGGCTAATTTTTTGTATTTTTAGTAGAGATGGGGTTTTACCATGTTAGCCAGGATGGTCTCGATCTCCTGACTTCGTGATCTGCCCACCTCAGCCTCCCAAAGTGCTGGGATTACAGGCATGAGCCACTTTGCCCGGCCCAGGTTATCCACTCTTTCACCCAGGTAGCATGTGGGGAGACCAGGATTTGGTATGGAACGTAGTGGTGGTCACGGTCATATGGCAGTGGGATGTGGAGACCTGAGATATATGCAGTATAATGAATGATATGCACTTGGAGAGGGAGTGTACCTGATGGCCCCAGTGCCCCCGCTGAGACTTACGTGACCTTGGTGATACCAGAGGAATGCTTGTCAGGAAGGAGTGGTTGCCCTTACGCCATGCCCACAGCTTAGATACATGTATTTGTTCACCTGCCTCTTGTTACTGATGGCTGCAACCGGTGACCAAGAGCCCCATTAGGAGACGACAGCACCAGTTGACTGCTTTCTCCTCTGAGTTGGGGAACTTGGAGAGAGGATGGGGTAAATGTGTGAGGGGAAGGATTATGGATCCTGAGAGGAGGAACCGTTTGTGGTTTCATCTGTCCCCATCCTGGCAGGGCGTTGTGACGTTTGAGGACGTGGCTGTGTACTTCTCCTGGAAGGAATGGGGTCTTCTTGATGAGGCTCAGAAATGCCTGTACCATGATGTGATGCTGGAGAACTTGACACTTACAACCTCCCTGGGTAAGGTCCTCACACCCACCTCTGTTCCCCGAGCTAGTCTTTGCTCTTACCCTTTCCCCAGGGACAGATATGTCTTCACAAGAGGACCCTTGACACAGCTTCCTGTTCCTGGGTAGGTGCTGCAGTTGGTAGGGCTGAGGTTGCATGTTGCCTGCTTTTCTCCGTGAGCAGGCAACACCTGCTTCCCTTTCATGTGGAAAGATTCAGAGTCAGGCTTCTTATAGTCAGCCTCATGGATCTCACCTTGTTTGCGTCTCCCTGACCAGGTGGCATTGCCCAGATCTGAGGCTCCTGGAGGCCCTGGAGACCCAGGTTCTACTTCCTTCCTCTAGGGTACACTTCCTCACGCCTGCCTCTGCCAGCAGTTATGTGGACTATGAGTGGCTCTTGCAAAATCCTCCTCTGAATTTCTCCTTGTATTGTTTTCTTTTCCTGTGGGCTATCATATGCAGAGTCATTCTGGGCTGGTCTTGGGTACTTGCATATTCCAACTTCCATGTTCTTGATCGTAGGAGTCAGGTGGACAGGCCCTATGGTTCCGAGGATGGCTGTGATTCCCCACAGCAAGGTGGACTCAGAGGGATCCTGGCCCTAGGGACCGCCTAAAGGAGGACATTCTGTCCGGGTTGTGTCCAAATCATACCAGAAACATATCCTGTTTGACTAATATTTTGGTGCTAATGACATTTGGGGCCAAACCTCATTACTGCCTTTTCTTTCCCATTCTGGACACTTAGCCTGCTTGTCAGCTCTATACCTGGTTTCTGTGTCTCTTACTTGCAGCCTGGGGTTAATCCCCACATCTCTGGACTCCATGTCTCACCCATTTTTCTCACTGCCTTATCTGCAGTGCTCTTCAGTGTTGGCCCCTACATAGTATGTTATGAGGTGTCCAATGTCCACGTATGTCAGCTGCTATTTTGTTGTCACATTTTCTTGGACCAGGACACATACCTGTACACAATGCACATGTTAGCAGGAGAACAGATCTCACTGAAAATTGCTGTAGAGGAATGAGTTGTGTATCCTGCTTCTTCTCCATGTTTCTCATCCCATGGCTGTGTTTTTTAACTCAGGAACCCTCCCCAGTTCCGTGATCTTTAGAGGCCCAGTTCTGCTAGGCAGCCCCATCTTCAACTTGAACCCAACACCTTGGTCCTGGAAACAACCCCATGGACTCAGTTTCTGGGTTTATTGGATGCACCTTTGTCTGTGGGCTACCCCTACGCCACTAAAGTCAGCATGCTCTTCACCATCATTTTCTTTCTTGCAGGTGGTTGTGGAGCAGGGGATGAGGAGGCACCTTATCAGCAGAGCACTTCTTCACAGCGGGTGTCACAGGTTAGGCTTCCTAAGGCCCTTCCTTCTCCCCAGAAGACCAACCCTTGTGAGATATGTGGCCCAGTCTTGAGAGAGATTTTGCACTTGCTTGAGCACCAGGGAACACACCATGGTCAGAAACTGTATACAGATGGGGCCTGTAGGAAACAGTTACAATTTACTGCATACCTTCATCAGCACCAGAAGCAGCACGTTGGACAGAAGCACTTCAGAAGCAATGGGGGCAGAGACATGTTTTTGAACAGCTGCACATTTGAAGTATCTGGGAAGCCCTTTACTTGCAAGGAGGTTGGGAAGGATTTCCTGGCGAGATCAAGATTTCTTCAGCAACAGGCTACTCACACCAGAAAGAAGTCAAACAGAACCAAGAGTGCAGTGGCCTTTCACAGTGTAAAAAATCATTACAACTGGGGAGAATGTGTGAAAGCTTTCAGCTACAAACATGTACGTGTTCAGCACCAGGGAGATCTCATTAGGGAAAGATCTTACATGTGCAGTGAATGTGGGAAATCTTTTAGCACAAGCTGTAGCCTCAGTGATCATTTGAGAGTTCACACTTCAGAAAAGCCTTATACATGTGGGGAATGTGGGAAATCCTATAGGCAAAGCTCGAGCCTTATTACGCACCGAAGAGTTCACACTGGAGTAAGACCTCATCAATGTGATGAATGTGGAAAATTATTTAACAGGAAGTATGATCTTCTTATACATCAGAGAGTTCATACTGGAGAAAGGCCTTACAAGTGCAGTGAATGTGGGAAATCCTTTAGCCATAGCTCCAGCCTCATTACACACCAGAGAATTCATACTGGAATGAGGCCTTATGAGTGCAGTGAATGTGGGAAATCCTTTATCCATAGTTCTAGCCTTATTACACACCAGAGAGTTCACACTGGTACAAAGCCTTATATGTGCAGTGAATGTGGGAAATCCTTTAGCCAGAGCTGTCACCTCATTAAACACCGGAGACTTCACATTGGAGAAGGGCCTTATGAGTGTAGTGAATGTGGGAAATTGTTTACTTATAGATCTCGTTTCTTCCAACACCAGAAAGTTCATACTGGAGTAAGATCTCATGAATGTCATGAATGTGGAAAATTATTTAGCAGGAAATTTGACCTCATTGTACATGAGAGAGTTCACACAGGAGAAAGGCCATATGAGTGTAGTGAATGTGGAAAATCCTTTACCTGTAAATCCTACCTCATCGCACACTGGAAAGTTCATACTGGAGCAAGGCCTTATGAATGTGGGGAATGTGGGAAATCATTTACCCATAGCTCTACACTCCTTCAACACCAGAGAGTTCACACTGGAGAAAGGCCTTATGAGTGCAATGAATGTGGGAAATTTTTTAGCCAGAGCTCCAGTCTCATTAGACATAGGAGAAGTCACACCGGAGAAAGGCCTTATAAGTGCGGTGAGTGTTGGAAATCCTTTAGTAACCGCTCTAGCCTCGTTAAACACCAAAGAGTTCACACTGGAGAAAGGCCTTATGAATGCAGTGAATGTGGAAAATCCTTTAGCCAGAGCTCTAACCTCAGTAATCACCAGCGAGTTCACAGTGGGGAAAGGCCTTATGAGTGTAGTGACTGTGGAAAATCTTTTACCTTCAACTCCAACCTCCTAAAACATCAGCATGTTCACAAGGGATAAAGGTTAGGTAACACACATAGGGCTGTTGTGGACTGAGAATTGTCCCTGCAGAATTCATAGATGTAAATAAACAAATAAATATGTATTTTCAATAACCATGCTTTATATCTAGTATATGTTATCTGAATTTTGTTTTATACAAATAAATTTATATGTGTACATACTACTTTGTCTCTCTTATGTCCACACATAAAACCAAATGGTTTCTTTTTAAAAAAAAATCTTTATTTTTAAATGGACAAATTATAATTGTCCATGTTCCTGGAGTACATAGTGATGTTTTTTTAATACCTATAATTTAGAGTGATCAGAGTAATTAGCATATCCATCATCTCAAACATTCGTCTTTCCTTTATATTGGGAACATTCAGTCTCAATTGCCATTCTCCCAACAACCTGAAATTATATATTATTAACTTTAGTTCTCCGGTAGTGGTATAGAACACTAGAACTTATTCCTCTTGTCTAGTTGTAATTTTGTAGACTTTAACCAATCTTTGTCTATTCCTGCCTACCCACTACCCTTCCCAGCCTCTAGTATCCTCTGTTCTACTTTTTACTTCTAAGAGATCAACTTTTGTTTTGTGGGGGTGGGGGACAGTCTTCCCCTGTCTCCCAGGCTTTTTTTTTTTTTTTTTTTGAGACGGACTTTTGCCCTTTTTGCCCAGGCTGGAGTGCAATGGCACAATCTTGGCTCACCGCAATTTCTGCCACCCAGGTTCAAACGATTCTCCTGCCTCAGCCTCCCGAGTAGCTGGGATTACAGGCATGTGCCACCACCCCGGCTAATTTTATATTTTTAGTAAAGACATGGTTTCTCCATGTAGGTCAGGCTGGTCTTGAACTCCCAACCTCAGGTGATCCACCCACCTTGACCTCCCAGAGTGCTGGGATTACAGGCGTGAGCCAGCGCACGTGACTTTTTTTTTTTTTTAAGCTTCCACATACGAGTGGGAATGTGCATGTTTATGTTCCTGGCTTATTTCTCTTAAATAGTGTCCTCCATTTCCGTCCATGTTGCCTCAGGTGACAGGATTTCATTCTGCTCTTTGAATAGTATTCCTTTGTGTGTATAAACCACATTTTCTTTATCCATTTATCTGTTGTTGGACATCTAGGTTGATTCCATATTTTGGCTGTTGTGAATAGTGCTGCAGTAAACAGGGTGTCAATGTGTCTCCAATGTGATCATTTTCTTTCCTTTGGATAAAATCCCAGTAGGGGGATTGCTGGATGATATGGTAGTTGTATTTGTAGTTTTTTTGTGTGTTCTTTTGTTTTTTGAGACGGAGTCTCACTCTATTGTCCAGGCTGGAGTGCAGTGGCGTGATCTCGGCTCACTGCAACCTCTGCCTCCCGGGTTCAAGTGATTCTCCTGCCTCACCCTCCTGAGTAACTGGGATTACAGCTGTGTGCCACCACGCCCAGCTAATTTTTGTATTTTTAGAAGAGACAGGGTTTCACCATGTTGGTCAGGCTGGTCTTGAACTCCTGACCTCAGGTGATCTGCCCACCTTGGCCTCCCAAAGTGCTGGGATTACAGGCGTGAGCCACCACGCCCAGCATATTTGTAGTTTTTAGAGGGACCTCAATACTGTTTTCCGTAGTGGCTGTACTAGTTTGCATTTGCACCACCAGTGTATGAGTTCCCTTTTCTTGTATTTTGTTGGTTTTTTTTTTTTTTTTGAGACAGTTTCATTCTCGTCACCCAGGCTGGAGTGTAATGGTGCCATCTTGGCGCACCGCAACCTCCGACTCCCAGGTTCAAGCAATTCGCTTGCCTCAGCCTCCTAAGTAGCTGGGATTACAGGCCTGCGCCACCACACCTGGCTAATTTTGTATTTTTAGTAGTGATGGGGTTTCTCCATGTTGGTCAGGCTGGTCTCGAACTCCCGAGCTCAGGTGATCGCCTGCCTTAGCCTCCCAAAGTGCTGGGATTACAGGCGTGAGCCACCACGCCCAGCCTTTTTTTTTTTTTCTAGAGACGGGGTCTTGCTCTGTTGCCCACGCTGGAGTGCAGTGGCGTGATCCTGGCTCACTACAACCTCCATCTCCTGGGTTCAAGCAATTCTCCTGCCTCAGTCTCCTGAGTAGCTGGGATTATAGGCGCACACCACCTCGCCTGGCTAATTTTTGCATTTTTAGTAGAGACAGGGTTTCAGCACGTTGTTCTCGAACTCCTGACCTCGTGATCCACCCAGCTCAGCCTTCCAAAGTGCTGGGATTACAGGTGTGAGCCACCGCGCCCGACCATGAGTTCCCTTTTCTCTGCATCCTTGCCAGCATCTGTTTTTGTCTTTTTAATAATTATCCTAAACGGGGAGAGGTGATACCTCATTGCGGTTTTGATTTGCATTTCCCAGATAGTGATGAGTGTGTTTTAATATATTTGTTGGCCGGGCGCGGTGGCTCAAGCCTGTAATCCCAGCACTTTGGGAGGCCGAGGCGGGTGGATCACAAGGTCAGGAGATCGAGACTATCCTGGCTAACATGGTGAAACCCCGTCTCTACTAAAAATACAAAAAACTAGCCGGGCGTGGTGGCGGGCGCCTGTAGTCTCAGCTACTTGGGAGGCTGAGGCGGGAGAATGGCGTGAACCCGGGAGGCGGAGCTTGCAGTGAGCCGAGATCACGCCACTGCACTCCAGCCTGGGAGACACAACGAGACTCCGTCTCAAAAAAAAAAAAAAAAAATATATATATATATATGTATATATATTTGTTGACCATTTGTATGTGCTTTTGAAAAATGCCTATTCAAGTCGTTTGACATTTTTAAATTGGATTGTTTGAGGGTTTCTTTGCTGTTGAAATATTTCAGTTGCTTGTGTATTGTATTCTGGCTTTAATTAATTAATTAATTAATTAATTATTTTGAGACGGAGTTGCTCTGTTGTCCACACTGGAGTGCAGTGGCACGATTTCAGCTCACTGCAACTACTGCCTCCCGGGTTCAAGCAATTCTCCTGCCTCAGCCTCCTGAGTAGCTCATATTACAGGTGTGCGCCACCACACCCAGCTAATTTTTGTATTTTTAGTAGAGACGGATTTTTGCTATGTTGGTTAGGCTGGTCTCAAACTCCTGACCTCAAGTGATGTGACCACCTTGGGCTCCCAAAGTGCTCAGGGAGCATGGCCACTGCATCTGGCCTCTTTCTTGATTCTTGACATTTTCCTTACACTGTCACTGAGTGGATTCTACGTCAGAAAAAGATGAACAGGCCAGGTGTAGTGGCTGAATCCTATAATGCCAGCATTTAGGGAGGCCGAGGTGGGAGGATTGCTTGAACTCAGGAGTTTGATACCAGCCTGAGCAACATGGCAAAACCGCATCTCTACAGAAAATACAAAAATTAGCCGGGTGTAGTGGTGCACGCCTATAGTCCCAATTACTCCTGAAGGCTGAGATGGGAGGATCACTTGAGCCTGAAAGGTTGAGACTGCAGTGAACCTTGATCGTCCCACTGCACTTCAGCCTCGGCAACAGAGTGAGACGCTGTCTCAAAAAAGGAAAAAAAAAAAAAAAAGAATGTGGAGATAAGCAGATTTCAAATGTGAAGTGAAAAGCTTTTCATTGTTCAAACCATATTGCTAAGTGAGAAAAGCAAAGTACAGATATGTATAGAATCTATGACTTTTTTTCCTATAAGATGAAAACCTATAATATAATTGACACACACCAAATAATGAGCAAAGGGAGACACAATTCTATGAGGATAATACTATACTGCAAATTTCACCTTCTGTTTTTACTTATTCATTAAATTATGTATTTAGAGACAGGGTCTTGCTCTGCTGCCCAGACTAGCACTCCTGTGCTAAAGTGATTCTCCCTCTAAGCCTCCCAAGTAGGTGGGTGAACAGGCACACTTTTTCTCCACCTTGGTATTGTTCAATGTTTTTAATAAAGAAAAAGAATCTCATTTTAATGACAAAACCAACAAGGAGACCATTTTTAATCACATGCTGACCTTAATTCCATGTCTTCTTAGACATCACTGTTAAAACTTCTGGGCCAGGTGAGGTGGCTCACGCCTGTATTCCCAGCACTTTGGGATGCTGCCTCTGGTGGATCACCTGAGGTGAGGAGTTTGTGACCAGCCTGGCCAAAATGGTGAAACCTCGTCTCTACTAAAAATACAAAAATTAGCCGGGTGTGGTGGCAGGCACCTGTAATCCCAGCTACTTGGGAGGCTGAGGCAGGAGAATGAATTGCTTGACCCAGGAGGAGAAGGAGGTTGCAGTGAGCTGAAACTGCACCATTGTACTCCAGCCTGGGCAACGAGAGAAACTCCATTAAAAAAAAAAAACAAAAACCCTGTAAAGTCAGTTGGGAGTGGTAACTTACACCTGCAATGTCAGCACTTTGGGAGGCCGAGGCAGGGAGCTCAGAGATCAGGAATTTGAGAGCAGCCTGGCCAACATGGTGAAACCTTGTCTCTACTAAAAATACAAAAATTAGCTGGGCGTGGTGGCAGGCGTCTGTTATCCCAGCTACTCGGGAGGCTGAGGCAAGATAATCGCTTGAACCCAGGAGGTGGAGGCTGCAGTGAGCCGAGATTGTGCCACTGCACTCCAGCCTGGGCAACAAGAACAAAACTCTGTCTCACAAATAAATGAATAAATAAATAAATAAATAAATAAGCTGGGCACAGTGGCGTTGTGCCTGTAATCCCAGCTACTCTGGAAGCTGAGGCAGGAGAATCGCTTGAACCCAGAAGGCAGAGGTTGCAGTGAACCAACATGGCGCCATTGCACTCCAGCCTGGGACAGAACGAGACTTTGTCTCAAAAAAAAAAAAAAAAAAAAAAGGAAAAAACTTTTGTGAAGTGTAAATTTTTGTCACCATCCACTAATATTTCAATAGGGCTATTTCTGTCATCACATTTATTAGACAGTCATTGGTAATAAGTTTCTGTAATTGGCATTTCACCTCTTTCTGGTGTCATATTAGTTCCTCATGCAGAACACTCCCCGCTGTCACAAAAGAAACAAATGATAATCACTTCCCAGGAAAGATACAAGCTCGATAATTTAACATACGCCCAATGTCTCCAGGTGGAGATCATCACCGCCATTGCCAATACCAAACTGGGATTTCTCTCATTGTTCTTTACCTGAGACTGACTTCAAGTTCCTAAAATGGGTTGAAAATATAAGTTAGAATACCAAGTAAGGGACATTACATGAATAATGTTTTGCTCAATGAATTGGACACAATAATTGACTATATAAGCGGGAGAGTTATTTTTCCGTGGGAACGACTGATTCATCTTTGTACTCTTGCTTTAGCCTCTCCTCTATCTTCCTTGGCGTGGTCCTATCTGGATTAGTTCTCTTTTGTTCCTGGCAGACTGAAAAACCAACTCTAATGCCTCAGAGTGAGGCGGGAGAATAGGGAATTAGGGGAACCAAGGATGAAGGCATAAGCGAAAGAACAGCAGGTGCAGCTAGTTCTAGGCAAGATGAGGCAGCACGCAGGCCACATCCTCACTCCTGTGATAACAAGACAGAAGTCTCCACTTCAGCCTGATTGGTTGTGCACCAATCCTTTATAGGCTTGGAAGCCTTTAAAGAGCTCTTGGGGTACTATAAAGTTCTAGCTTATTATTAATGGCAAAAACCGCAATTACTTTTGCAGCAACCTAATAAAACCCTAAAAAACATTGTAATCGGGGTTCTTGAGCCCCTTGGTCGCCCGTTCCCACACCTGCATTCCACTTCTGTGGAGTGTACTTTCACCTCACTAAATCGCTTTCATTGGTTCGTTCTTTCGTTGCTATTTTTGTGCGTTTTGTTCACTTCTTTGTTCAATGCACCAACAACCTGGACAATTCACGGTCAAAATTTTCCATCCAGTAACAAGAGTGCATTCATGTGAATTATAACACAGTAATGTTTATCAGTCTCTGCTTCCAGTGCAGGCATTTTGTGTCTAAACCATTGTATAAAGTGATACACGAATTTGGATTTGTAGCCTTTGGGAGCATTCACAATATTTTTAGCTCCTGGGAGCTTAAATTTCTAAAAATGTGAATTAATATCTTTGCAAACACTTCGGTGGTCAGTTACAAACAGGGATTCCCCAGGAATCTCAATATAGCCTCTAAGGAGGGGCGAGACCATCCTCCGCCCTAAAAGGATGCGCGCTTTAATGAGCCCCCTGAGGTGGAGCTGGGACTTCTCTGTAGAAGCGCCTTTGGGAAGCGGCAGCTTTACTACCTTGGAACCTGGGGAACTACATTACCCAGAAAGCTCTACATTGAATGACAGCGCTACAGAACCAGTAAGGGCTCAGAATAAAGGCGATTCTGGGTGCGCACGTAACGTAGTGGCGGGATCTCAGCGTTCACTGGTAGCGGCCATTTTGGTTAATGTTGGGGGTGTGTGTGCGGTTCGTGAGGTGAGAGGCGCTGGAGCTGTGGGTCCGAACCGCGGTGTCTGAACCCAGAAGTTGGAGAAGAGTCCTTCTCGCTGCACAGAGGCGGATCGTAGGCCCCGTAACGGCACCCGCCTCTCCCGGCCGTGCTTTCCCCACGTACTCGGATGGCGGCGGCCGCACTGAGGCTCCCGGCTCAGGTAATTCTGCCTTCCCTGCTCTCAGGTCACCTCATCCTAACCCGAGTCCTAAAGCAGCGAGGGAGCGGCGACTGTTCACAGGTCTGCAGCCCGGACCCGGCGTCGGGATACTGAGGCGTTCGCGGGAGAGGTCCCTGTTTCTGACATCTATGGGAAGCGGTGGGGAGAGCGACAGGCACAGGGACCGGCGCGGGCAATGGCCTGGAGTTGAACGGACCCGGGAGGATGGAACCGGGGGTCCACAGGCGCCCGTAGGGAACAATATGTGAGGCGAAGCTTCTCTTGGAAGAGCGGGCTGGGGGCTGTGTATTCACTGTGAAGACGCTAGAAGCCATGGAGAGTTTCGAAGAAAGGAGGGATGCGATCCAAGTCCAGGCTTTTAGTGTTTCCCAAAGGCCAAAGGAAGAACAAAGTAGAGGGAATGAGGACCTTGGGGTTCTGGGAGGTTGACTCCTTTGTTGATAGATCACATAGGTGGTAGAGATGATACTTTGCACTGAGACACGCAGGTCAGACAATCACTCCGAGGTCACCTGGCTCCAGCGATAAGAACAGGTTCAAGGAGACCTGAGCTTATCAGATCCCCCTTGTAATGTCTGCCTTCTCCTCAGACACTCCTGGCTGCAGAAGCACTTAAAGAACCCACTGAGGGGGCCAGGTGAGGTGGCTCACACCTGTAATCCCAGCACTTTGGGAGGCCCAGGCGGGCTGATCACCTGAGGGCGGGAGTTCGAGACCAACCTGACCAACATGGAGAAACCCCGTCTCTACCAAAAATACAAAAGTAGCCGGGCGTGGTGGCGCATGTCTGTAATCCCAGCTCCTGGGAGGCAGAGGCAGAATTGCTTGAACTCGGGAGGCAGAGGTTGCGGTGAGCCATTGCACTCCAGCCTGGGCAACAAGACGAAACTCTGGCAAAAAAAAAAAAAAACAAAAAAAAAACCTACAGAGGGAACTGGAGGGTGTTCCATTCCCTCACTGGCCTTATTCTCCATTCACATGTTCTCTAGCTTGTGATATCCTGGAATACGGCCATGGATATCTAAAGCCACACCTGGTTCTGTGGGGGTGTGGAGCCATGCAAGAAGGCTTTCACAGAATGACTTGGGAACTGCATTGCTCTTGGGAACCATGAGAATTCTGTGGTAATATTGAATCCTGTTTGAATTTGCCAAGCATACTGTGAATTCTGTCAGCCACATTGTGGCATAAGGCCAAAAATGAAAGCCCAATGTGATGGGCCACCTTGATGTGTGGTGATACTGCATGACCTCAAATGGCCTGAGCGCAAACCCCCTTCCTACTCTGTTCTATTGGATAATATATCCTGGCCTAACAACCCTTTTCATTAAGGGATCAGGCAGTTTCTGATTATTATACTTTGTTCTGGGTTTCAATTCCATTTCTACTCAGAATTATTTAAGCAAGTCAGTGGAACCCTCTTGAGAAATCAGGGGCTGTCACACCCTCTTCATCCTACAAAGTGTGCATAACACAGTCCCTGGTTTCCCTCTGCTGTCCACAGTGCACCCCCATGTGGCCCTGTCTGCCAGGCTGTGAGTTATTTGATTTTGAAATTGCTGTTAATGGCATCTGTACTCTCAGGTATCAGTTGTTTCCCCAACACTATAACCCTAAGGGATGAATCCCACTCAGAGCAGTAGAAGGAAAAGAAGGGGATTAAAATACTTTAAGTTGTTGACCAGGCTTCAAGGCTTATGCTGTAATCCCAGCACTTTGGGAGGCTGAGGTGAGAGAATTGCTTGATGCCAGGAGTTTGAGATCAGCCTGGGCAAGTTAGCAAGACCCCATCTCTTAAAAGAAAGTGGTTGATGTTGCACATGTTAAGATCCCATCTCCACAGAAGGCTGAGGCCTGGGAAAAAAGGGTTTGAAGTTTCCATGAGCCATGATCACACTACTCCCCTCCAGCTTGGGCGACCAAAGGAGAACCTAACTAAAAGAAACCAAAACTATAATTTGTGTTAAGGCTCAAAAGAGGCTGATGGTTGGGGGATGTCACGTTGGGGTGGCCATGGCATGTGCCTGTGTCTAAAGAATAATGTGTAAGGCTGGGTGTGGTGGCTCATGCCTATAATACCAGCACTTTGGGAGGCCGAGGCGGGTAGATCACCTGAGATCAGGAGGGTAGATCACCTGAGATCAGCTTAGCCAACATGGTGAAACCCTATTTCTACTAAAAATACAAAAATTAGCCAGGTGTGGTGGCAGGTGCCTGTAATCCCAGTTACTTGGGAGGCTGAGGCAGGAGAATCGCTTGAACCCGGGAGGTGGAGGTTGCAGTGAGCTGAGATCCCACCACTGCACTCCAGCTTGGGCAACAAGAGTGAGACTCTGTCTCAGAAAAAAAAGAAGGATGTGTATTTAGAGAGGGAGTATGTCTAATGGACTCAGGCAACTGCATTGGGCTTTATGTGAGCTCGGATATACCAGAGGCATTGGCTGTCAGGAGGGGGTGGACCCTTTTATGTTAAGAGCACAGCATAGCCAGGTGCAGTGGCTCATGCCTGTAATCCCAACACTTTGGGAGGCCGAGGTGGTGGATCATGAGGTCAGGAATTCAAGACCAGCCTGGCCAAGATGGTGAAACCCTGTCTCTACTAAAAATACAAAAATGAGCCAGAAGTGGTGGTGGGTGCCTATAATCCCAGCTACTCGGGAGGCTGAGGCAGAGAATTGCTTGAACCCAGGAGGCAGAGGTTGCAGTGAGCCGAGGTCATGCCACTGCACTCCAGCCTGGGTGACAGAGCAAGACTCCGTCTCAAAAAAAAAAAAAAGTGCAGCATAGATCCCTATTTTCCCCCTACTTCTTAATTGCTGATGGCTATACTGAGTGACCTGTGGGCTCACAAAGAGACAAAGGCACCAGTGGACTAGTCTCTCCTCTGTGCTGAGGATCTTGGGAGGAGGAGGGGCAAGGGGGTGGAGATATGGGAGAGGTGGATTATGGTACCTCAGCATAGGAACTGTTTGTGGTTTCATCTGTTACCATCATAGCAGGGCACTGTGGCATTTGAAGACGTGGCTGTGAACTTTTCCCAGGAAGAATGGAGTCTCCTTAGTGAGGTTCAGAGATGCCTTTACCATGATGTGATGCTGGAGAACTGGGTACTTATATCCTCCCTGGGTAAGTTCCTCACACCCTCCCCTATTTTTTTTTTTTTTGAGACGGAGTCTCACTCTGTCGCCCAGGCTGGAGTGCAGTGGCCAGATCTCAGCTCACTGCAAGCTCCGCCTCCTGGGTTCAGGCCATTCTCTTGCCTCAGCCTCCCGAGTAGCTGGGACTACAGGCGCCCGCCACCTTGCCCGGCTAGTTTTTTGGTTTTTTTTTAGTACAGATGGGGTTTCACCGTGTTAGCCAGGATGGTCTCGATCTCCTGACCTCGTGATCCGCCCGTCTCGGCCTCCCAAAGTGCTGGGATTACAGCTTCCCTATTTCTTCAATAAGTCTCTGCCCTTCCCCTTTTTTCCCATTGGCAAGACTGTTTTCATCATATCGGGACCCTGGGCACAGCTTCCTTCTCTACTTCTCTGGGTAGGTTTTGTGGTTCATAAGTCTGAGGTTTGTGTACTACCTTCTCTCCTTGAGCAGTCCCAATACCTGCTTTGCTGCAGACTCTCAGGGAAGGAGTCAGAGTCAGGTGTCTTGTAATCAATCTAATGCATTTCACCTTGCTTGTCCCCTCGTTGCTGTTTAACTTGGTCCAGATCTGAGACTCCTGTGTGTCCAGGTTCTACTTCCTTCCTTTGGCTGACATTACTTGATGCCTGCCTGTGGCAGGAATTGCCATCACTCATATTGTCACTGCCTACATAGACCAAAGGCAAGACCCTCCTTAGAAATTCTGTTTTAATAATTAGTTTTCTTTCCTGTGTGTTGTCATGTTTAGAGCCACTGTTGCTGAAAACTACCCAGCACATATTGGCAAGAGGAAGAGGATAGGGAATCCAGTGATGTGGCCTTTGTGACCAGCCAGCATTTCAGTTTAATCAGGCGCAAATGGCCTTCCTGGCTTATCAGTATTTGCTGCCACAGAGGCTAGTTGCCCCAGTTCTGCCCTATCTTTGCCTTAGTACTTATGTCATCCAGGTTCCATGTACTTCATCGTCTTGGTGGTGGGATGGAGAGTCCTCAGTGCTCCAGAAGAGGCAACTGAATCCAGACTCAGCGTGATGTGCTGAGAGGGAACCTGTCGCTGAGGAGTGGCACCTGGTGGGAGGGCATGAGTTTGAGATTTTAGGCAAATCATATCAGAAACCTATTCTATTTGACTAATATTTTTGTGGCCAGTAGGCACTCACTATTTCTGTCTTTTCTTCTGCATTCTTGAGAGCCTCGAATTTGTCGGTTGTACACCTTGTCACTTGTACTCTGATATCCATCCCCCAATGATCTTCAAGTCTCTGGACTCCACATCTCAACCATTTATTTTCTCATGTTTCCTTCCGAAGTGCTGTCCAATACTGGCATACACATTGTGTATTAGCAAGTGTATACAAATTGTTAAACTGCTCTGAGCAAGAGCTGTTGTCTTGTAATCATTTTCTTAGGCCTGGACATAGCCTTCTATATAGCATTAACATGTCATCAGATAATTTCCTGCAGACAAGTGGTTTGCAAAGGAAAGAGTTGTACACCAGGCACATTGGCGTACACCTGTAATCCTAGCACTTTAGGAGGCCGATGTGGACGGATTTCTTGAACCCAGGAGTTTGAGACCAGCCTGGGCAACAAGGCGAAACCCCACCTCAACAAAAAGTAGCTGGGCATATTGGCATGTGCCTGTGGTCCCAGCTACTGTGGAGGCTGAGGTGGGAGGATCACCTGAGCCCAGGAGACAGAGATTATCCCACTGCACTCCATGCTGGATCACAGAGTGGGACCCTGTCTCTCAAGAAGCAAAAAAAAAAAAAAAGAATTATAGACCCTGGCTCAGTTCTCTGTGTTCATGTATGCTTATGCCCTTCATATCACGGTGCCTACATTCTTTGACCTTTATAGCCCGTTAATGATAGCCTCATCTTCCACGTGAAGCCAGCATTCATTCTGTTCCTGCAAATATTTCCATGGAGTAATTCCTTGGTTTGTCAGACACGCTTGTGGGTGGGCTGTGCCTTCCCACCAGAGTTAACTTGAACTCATCAGCATTTTCTTGCTTTCAGGTTATTGGTGTGGATCGGAAGATGAGGAGGCACCTTCTAAGCGGAACATTTTGCACTTGGCAGATCATCAGGGGACACATCACAAGCAGAAACTGCACAGGTGTGAGGATTGGGGGAATAAATTGTATGATAGTTCAAACCATCAGCACCAGAATCAGTACCTTGGAGAGAAACCCTATAGAAGCAGTGTTGAAGAAGCATTGTTTGTGAAGAGGTGTAAGTTCCATGTGTCAGAGGAGTCATCTGTCTTCATTCAGAGTGGGAAGGACTTTTTGCTCAGCTCAGGATTACTGCAACAGGAGGCCACTCACACTGGGGAGAAGTCAAACAGCAAACCTGAGTGTGAGTCTCCCTTTCAGGGGGGAAATACTCATTACAGCTCTGGAGAATGCATGAAACATTCTGGCACCAAACACATACTTGTTCAACAGCAGAGACTTCTCCCTAGAGAAGAATGTTATTGCTGCGAATGTGGGAAATCCTTTATTAAATATGATAGCTTCAGTAATCATCAGAGAGTTCATACTGGGAAAAGACCTTATGAATGTGGAGAATGTGGGAAATCTTTTAGTCATAAGGGCAGCCTTGTTCAGCATCAACGAGTTCATACTGGAGAAAGACCTTATGAGTGTGGAGAATGTGGGAAATCTTTTAGTCAAAATGGCACCCTCATTAAACATCAACGAGTTCACACTGGAGAAAGACCTTATGAGTGTGAAGAATGTGGGAAATGTTTTACTCAAAAGGGCAATCTGATTCAACATCAACGAGGTCACACTAGTGAAAGACCTTATGAGTGTGAAGAATGTGGAAAATGTTTTAGTCAAAAGGGCACCCTCACTGAACATCATCGAGTTCACACTAGAGAAAGACCTTATGAGTGTGGAGAATGTGGGAAATCTTTTAGTCGAAAGGGACACCTTAGCAACCATCAGCGAGGTCACACTGGAGAAAGACCTTATGAGTGTGGAGAATGTGGGAAATCTTTTAGTCGAAAGGGCAACCTCATTCAGCATCAGCGAAGCCACACTGGAGAAAGGCCTTACGAGTGTAGAGACTGTAGGAAATTATTTAGGGGCAAGTCCCACCTCATTGAACACCAGAGAGTTCACACTGGAGAAAGGCCATATGAATGTAATGAATGTGGGAAATCATTTCTAGACAGCTCTGGGTTTCGTGTTCATCAGAGAGTTCACACTGGAGAAAAACCGTTTGAGTGCAGTGAATGTGGGAAATCATTTCCTCAAAGCTGTTCCCTTCTTCGACATAGGAGAGTTCATACTGGAGAAAGGCCTTATGAGTGTGGAGAATGTGGAAAGTCATTTCATCAGAGCTCTTCCCTCCTTCGACATCAGAAAATTCACACTGCAGAAAGACCTTATGAGTGCAGAGAATGTGGGAAATTCTTCTCCAGTCTCCTTGAACACAGGAGAGTTCACACTGGAGAAAGGCCTTATGAATGCAGTGAATGTGGAAAAACATTTACTCGAAGATCTGCGCATTTTAAACATCAGAGACTTCATACTCGAGGAAAGCCTTATGAGTGCAGTGAATGTGGGAAATCCTTTGCTGAAACGTTCAGTCTTACTGAACACAGGAGAGTTCACACTGGAGAAAGGCCTTATGGGTGCAGTGAATGTGGAAAATCATTTCATCGAAGCTCTTCTCTCCTTCGACATCAGAGAGTTCACACAGAAAAAAGTCCTTACAAGTGAAAGAAATTTGGGAAATTCTTTAGCTAAATCTCTGTGCATCCTCTTGATCAGAGGGTTCTTACTGGATCGGGACCTTATGAGTGTGACAAACGTGGGATATTCTTTATGCAGAAGTCTTGCTTTATTACATACAGAAGAGCTTCCTCTGCTGAAGTGCCTCTTGAGTGTGACAAATGTGAGAAAGCCTTCCGCCTTCTCTCATTGGATAACAGATTGTTCTCTTAAGGAAAACACTGTACACATACAGGAAATATTATTTCTTGTAAAACATAACACTGGAGGAGATGCCTTATGAGGGAGCCATCTGCCTAAATTGAATGACATACATCCAGCATCTGCATAAACTCAATTATGTTAGAGCTGCATGGCATTTTTCACCCTGTCGTGTTCCCTTGCCAGACTTATGTGACTGCCAGGTATCTGGCAACCATTCTATGTCGGCCACGAGGCAGGTGTTCACCGTGCATCTTTCACTCACCCCATGATGTTCCGGAAGTAAACCTTGGTTGTCTTTCATTGGCCAGAGGAATTGGTGAGTAGTCTTGGCTGTCATTCCTTTCTCATTTATTTCTGATGAGTGAGACCATGGATCTGTCTCAGTACTGGACCAGAGGAGTCTTCTGTCAGCTTGAAAAGATGGACTAACTTTTTCAGGGACCTTATGAGTCTCATGTGATTCTTTAAGTGGAATTTTTCAGCCTCTTAAGTTCCAACCAAAGAACATTCTGCCTCTTATTGCTCTGATTTGTGCAATGACTAAGGCCTTATTGTTTAAGCTTCCTTCAATCTTGAGAGTTGTATTTACTCTTTGGGGTGGTTCAGAAACAACTGGGTTCTGATGTCCTAAAGGGGCAAACAACTTTTGTTGGGATCACTGGACTTGGAGTGCCCCAGAGGGGACAGTATGATGACAGAATATACTGTCTCTTCACTTGTGGCATAGTTTTCATGGCTGCCCAAGGCCTCCAAAGACTCCAGAACTTTGTGGTCCTTATTTGTTGACTAGATACTCCAATAATTTCTGGGTTTATAGATCAACCTGAGAAGGGAACAGTGTTTGTGACATCCTCTGGTGCTTCTGAGATCAACTGAGATTTTTCTCTCTTTTACAAGGGATATTGCATTCTGCTCAGTCCTGCTGAGGGAAATCAGTTCCCTAGATCCTGCAATGCAGCCATGTGCCCTCATATCCAGAGTTTCATAGGGTGGTGTCCCAGGTTATGAGATTGTAACAGGAAATCATAATTTATAGAATTTCTGCATTTATAGGCAGTGGAGGACATGGCAAGAACAGAGTTGGAATGCATGTCATTCAAATGGACATCCACATTGATGCAGTTACTATGTGTGTGTTGGACCTTCAGGTACAGAAATTCTCAGAACCTCCGTAATTATGAATCTTGTGTAGCTGAGGCCATTGTCAAAGGAAATAATATAAAGGATTTGTGGATTCCTGTACCTTTTCTTGGCTGTTCACCTCAGGGCCATGCCTGCACTGGCAGGAGGAAGAGGATAGGGAGAAGGGAGATCTCTTAGTGATGTGGTCTGTGTGACCAACCAGTGTTCCAGTCTAATCAGGTGAAAATGGCCTTCCTGGCTCAATCAGTAATTGCTAGCGCAGAGACTCATTGCCACACTTGGGACATGAGGAGATTTTGTATAGTTGTCAAGCATTTTTGTCAAAAATAATAGAAAATCCATGTTTTTCTTTTTTTTTTTATTTTCTAAGACAAGGTGTTGCTCTGTGACCCTGGCTGGAGTACAGTGGCGAGATCATAGTTCGCTGCAGCCTCGAACTCTTCAAGCAATCCTTTTCCCTCAGCCTCCCAAAGTGTTGGGATTACAGGCCTGAGCCATCACGTCCAGCCCACATTTTTCTTTTGAACCAATTCTTTAAAGCCATAATAAGGAATAAATGACATTCAGTAAACTATACATATTTAAACTGTACCATGTGATAAGTTTAGACTTTCGTAGAAACCCATGAAAGTGGCCAGGCGCAGTGGCTCACGCCTGTAATCCCCATACTTTGGGAGGCCGAGGTGGGTGTATCACAAGGTCAGAAGATTGAGACCATCCTGGCTAACACAGTGAAACCCCGTCTCTACTAAAAATACAAAAAAAATGGCTGGGCATGGTGGCTCACGCCTGTAATCCCAGCACTTTGGGAGGCCAAGGCGGGTGGATCACGAGGTCAGGAGATCGAGACCATCCTGGCTAACAAGGTGAAACCTCATCTCTACTAAAAAATACAAAAAATAGCCGGGTGTGGTGGTGGGTGCTTGTAGTCCCAGCTACTCGGGATTCTGAGGCAGGAGAATGGCATGAACCCGGGAGGCGGAGCTTGCAGTGAGCTGAGATCATGCAACTGCACTCCAGCCTGGGTGACAGAGTGAGACTCCATCTCAAAAAAACAAAAAAACAAAAAAGAAAGAAACCCTTGGAAGTGTAATTTATCCATCGCCTTCATATTTACCTGGAGCCTATTGTTTTTTATTTACTTTTTGGAGTCGGGGTCTCACTCTGTTACCTGACTGGAGTGCAGTGACATCATCATAGCTCACTGTAATCTGAAATTCCTGGGCTCAGGCAGTCCTCCCACCTCAGTCTTCTGAGTAGCTGGAATCATAGGCTTGAGCCACCATGCCTACTTTGTTTTGTTTTGTTTTTGAGACAGACTCTCACTCTGTCGCCCAGCTTGGAGTGAAGTGGCGTGATCTTGGCTCACTGCAACCTCCACCTCCTGGCTTCAAGCGATTCTCCTCCCTCAGCCTCCAGAGTAGCTGGGACTTCAGGTAGGCACAACCATGCCCGGCTAGTGTTTGTATTTTTAGTAGATACGGAGTTTCAACATGTTGTCCAGGCTGGTCTCGAACTCCTGACCTCAAGTGATCCACCTGTCTTGGCCTCCCAAAGTGCGGATTACAGGTGTGAGCCACTGCACCCGGCATTACTGTTACTATTTTTTAAAGCGATGAAGCCTCCTATGTTGTCTCGATCTCCTGACCTCGTGATCCGCCCGTCTCGGCCTCCCAAAGTGCTGGGATTACAGCTTCCCTATTTCTTCAATAAGTCTCTGCCCTTCCCCTTTTTTCCCATTGGCAAGACTGTTTTCATCATATCGGGACCCTGGGCACAGCTTCCTTCTCTACTTCTCTGGGTAGGTTTTGTGGTTCATAAGTCTGAGGTTTGTGTACTACCTTCTCTCCTTGAGCAGTCCCAATACCTGCTTTGCTGCAGACTCTCACGGAAGGAGTCAGAGTCAGGTGTCTTGTAATCAATCTAATGCATTTCACCTTGCTTGTCCCCTCGTTGCTGTTTAACTTGGTCCAGATCTGAGACTCCTGTGTGTCCAGGTTGGGATTACAGGCTTGAGCCACCGCGCCCGGCCGCTAATTTTTTTTTGTATTTTTATTAGAGACAGTATTACCCTGTTGGTCAGGCTGGTCTCGAACTCCTGACCTCAAGTGATCCGCCTGTCTTGCCCTCCCAACGTTCTGGGATTACAGGTGTGAGCCACTGTGCATGGCTTGAGCCTTTTAATAGGATGTTCCTCTCTGCTCTTCAGACAACCATTGATTTAGTATGCTTTAAAACAGATTAGTTTGTGTTTTCTGGAATTTTATATGAATGATATCTTAAACTATTTCCTCTTTTCATTTTTGGGTTCTCTACTGTGTCATTTATTTTGCTATTAGTGATGATATATGACTAATTCATTCCTTTTATATTCCTGAGAAGTATGAAATGGTGTGAAACATCAGTGTGTGCATATTAATCCATCTGTTTATATTTGATTTGCTTCTCACTTTTGTCTATTATAAATAATACTGATACAGACATTTAAATATAATTATTCATATCCATATATTTTACTCCTCTTATGTTAATATCTCCGTGTGCAGTGCCTGAGTCACATGGTAGGTAAAACTTTTTAAGAAATACCAGGCTGGGCGTGGTGGCTTAGCTGGGCGCGGTGGTTTATGCCTATAATCCCAGCACTTTGGGAGGCGGAGGCGGACAGATCACCTGAGGTTGAGAGTTCGAGACCAGCCTGACCAACATGGAGAAACCCCATCTCTACTAAAAATACAAATTAGTTGGGTGCGGTGGCGCATGCCTGTAATCCCAGCTATTTGGGAGGCTGAGACAGTTGAAACTGGGAGGCAGAAGTTGCAGTGGGCTGAGTCACACCGTTGCACTCCAGCCTGGGCAACAACAGTGAAACTCCGTCTCAAAAAAAAAAAAAAAAGGCCGGGCGTGGTGGTTCACGCCTTTAATCCCAGCACTTTGGGATGCCGAGGCAGGCAGATCATGAGGTCAGGAGATCAAGACCATCTTGGCTAACATGGTGAAAACCCATCTCTACTAAATATACAAAAATTTAGCCGGGCGAGGTGGCCGGCGCCTGTGGTCCCAGCTACTCCAAAGGCTGAGGCAGGAGAATGGCATGAACCCGGGAGGCAGAGCTTGCAGTGATCCCAGCTCGTGCCACTGCACTCCAGCCTAGGCTACAGAGCAGGACTTCGTCTCAAAAAAAAAGAAAAGTACCACCAAACTGGGCCGGGCATGGTGGCTCATGCCTGTAATCCCAGCACTTTGGGAGGCTGAGGCGGGTGGATTACCTGAGGTCAGGAGTTCGAGACCAGCCTGGCCAACATGGTGAAACCCCATCTCTACTAAAAATAAAAAATTAGCCGAGTATGGTGGCACGCATCTGTAGTCCCAAGTACTCAGGAAGCTGAGGCAAGAGAATTTCTTAAACCCAGGAGACGGAGGTTGCAGTGAGCTGAGATCGTATCACTGCACTCCAGCCTGGGCAACAAGAGCGAAACTCTGAAAAAATAAAAAAAAAATACCAAACTGACCTAAATTAAAATGATTACTTCCTTTTGTATTCCTACCACCAGTGTCTGAGAATTCTTACAGAGAGAGTATGGTTAGCCTTTTAAATTTTCATTTTTTAGGCCAGGCACGGTGGCTTACGCCTGTAATCCCAGCACTTTGGGAGGCCAAGGGGGGTGAATCATGAGGTCAGGAGATCGAGACCATCCTCATGGTGGAACCCCGTCTCTACTAAAAATACAAAAAAAAAAAAAAAATGGCCGGGCGTGGTGGCTGGCGCCTGTAGTCCCCAGCTACTCTGAAGGCTGAGGCAGGAGAATGGCGTGAACCCAGGAGGCGGAGCTTGCAGTGAGCCAGTATTGCACCACTGCACTCGATCCCGGGCGACAGAGTGAGACTCCGTCTCAAAAAAAAAAAAAAAAATTCATTTTTTAAATACATGGGTATTTCTTTTTAGGTAAAGTGTCTCTTCATGTCTGTTGCTTCACAAAAATGAACTTTGTGAAAAAAATTCACAAAAGTGAATTTTGTTTATTTTCCATTACATTAAGAAATAAGAAAATAGGCCAGGCGCGGTGGCTCATGCTTGTAATCCCAGCACTTTGGGAGGGCAAGGCGACAGATCACCTGAGGTCAGGAGTTTGAAACCAGCCTGACCAACATGGAGAAACCCCGTCTCTACTAAAAATACAAAATTAGCTGGGCGGGGTGGCGCATGCTTGTAATCCCAGCTACTGGGGAGACTGAGGCAGGAGAATCGCTTGAACCTGGGAGGCAGGGTTGCGGTGAGCCAAGATTGTGCCATTGCACTCTAACCTGGGCAACAAGAGCGAAACTCAAGAGAAAAAAAATGGTGGAGTGTGCTGGTGTGCTCCTGTAGTCCTAGTTACTCAGGAGGCTGCAGTTGGAAGATCACGTGAACCTGGGAAATCAAGGCTGCTCTAAGCTATGATCACACCACTGTACTCCAGCCTGGGTGACAGAACAAGACCTTGTCTGAAAAAAATAAAAAATTATGCTGGGCGCGGTGGCTCATGCCTGTAATCCCAGCACTTTGGGAGGCCAAGGCAGGCAGATCACCTGAGGTCAGGAATTCAAGACTAGCCTGGCCAACGTGGAACCTCTCTCTACTAAAAATACAAAAATTAGCAGGACATGGTTGTGGGCACCTGTAATCCCAGCTACTTGGGAGGCTGAGGCGGGAGAATCGCTTGAACCCAGGAGGTAGAAGTTGCAGTGAGCCAGGATCATCCCATTGCACTCCGTCTCAAAAAAAAAAAAAAAAAAAAATATATATATATATATATATTTTTTTTTTTGTATCCTTTGGCATAAATGGATTAAGTAAGTCTGTCACTAAAAAGAAAAATACTCCCGTCTGCAATGAATTAGAAGGTTGCTTATGGTTCTTTTTTTTTTTGAGACGGAGTCTTCATCTGTCTGCCCAGGCTGAAGTGTCACGATCTCAGCTCACTGCAGCCTCCGCCTCCAGGGTTCAAGTGATTCTCTTGCCTCAGTCTCCCAAGTAGCTGGGATTACAGGCATGCACCACTATGCCTGGCTAATTTTTGTACTTTTAGTAGAGACGGGGTTTTACCATGTTGTTCAAGCTGGTCTTGAACTCCTGACCTTGTGATCCACCCACCTCAGCCTCCCAAAGTGCTGGAATTTCAGGCATGAGCCATGGTGCCTGGCTTTTTTTTTTTTTTTTTTTTTTTTGACCGTCTCACTGTGTTGCCCAGGCTGGGTACAGTGTGACACAATCACAATTCACTTCTGCCTTGACCTGCTGGACTCAAGCTGTCCTCCCACCTCTTGCCTCCCAACTTGCTAGGATAGGCATGTGCCACCACGCTCAGCTAATTTTAAAATTTTTTCTGTAGAGATTAGGTCTCACCATGTTGCCCAGGCTGCTCTCAAAATTCCTGGGCTCAAGGGATTTTCCCACCTTGGCCTCCCAAAATGCTAAGATTACAGGTTGAGCCACCGTCTGGCATGCTTTTGGTTTTTATCTTGAAATTTAACAAAGTGCTGTCCCATGTATTTAAGTATCAAACTATAACTGGATTTTCTTTCTTTTCAAGGATCTCAAGGGCATTTCCCTTTGCCCACCTCACCTTTTCATATTTGGCAAACTATATGCATTTGCCTCCAGCCCAAGATTATAGATATGAACTGATTATGATCTGCATGTTCTGTCATTGGATTCAAGCATATTCTTACAGAAGAGCCACCTTGGAAGTCGTGGGTAAATATGTGTTGGATTGGTAACTCCCTCTTGGAGAATTTCTTGTGAGTTACACAGCAATAGAGGAACTCATTTAACTGGAGATACAATCTGAATTTGTAAAGTGTGGCCCATTTTCTAACATTTTTATTTTACATACCCTCCCATGTCTTCTGGGTTGATGAAACTAACAGAGATTAATAAAAACTCATCATGTCATGTACAGGGACTCATGCCTTTAATTCCAGCATTTTGGGAGACTAAGACAAGAACATCCTTGAGGCCAGGAGTTCGAGACTGTATAACAGATACATCTGACAGTAATAAGCACACCTTAAGAATGACCCTGTGGTCTAAGAAGAGTGTTGGTTCAACGTTCCAAACGAAGGAATCTGGGAGTGGCCAACCCAGAGGTTTCTGAACCCCTGGCCTGTTCCTTGCAATGAGGCCCTTTGTTTTGAGCTGGGTGGAGGGTGATAAGTGAAAATACTGTATGAACTGCATGCTTCTTACAAATGATAGTGGTTTTCTTGTCCAGCCTGCTGCTCCTGGACTGCCCTGTATCTAAGTCCTCAATAAACCCTGTGTCTCGTTTTCTTTTTTCTTTTTTTTTTTTTTTTTGAGATGGAGTTTCGCTCTTGCTGCCCAGGCTGGAGTGCAATGGCATGATCTCGGCTCACCACAGCCTCCACCTCCCGGTGCAAGCGATTCTCCTGCCTCAGCCTCCCAAGAAGCTGGGATTACAGGCATGTGCCTCTACACCCGGCTAATTTGTATTTTTAGTAGAGGTGGGGTTTCTCCATTTTGGTCAGAGTGGTCTTGAACTCCCAACCTCAGGTGATCCATGTGCCTCAGCCTCCCAAAGTGCTGGGATTACAGGCATGAGCCACCATGCCTGGCCCTATGTTTCAGTTCTAGCTCTGGCTCTCATTCACTTCTTGTACATGGTGCCATCCTTATTGGAGTCAATAGGGTAGGGATCAAGCATGATAGAGACCAGCTGGGCAACACAGCACCTGTCTCTATCAAAACAGCTGGGCATGGTGGCACATGCTGTGTGGTCCTAGCTGTGTGGGAGACTGTGGCAGGAGGATCATTTGAGCCCAGGGATTTGAGGTTACAGCGGGCTATGATTGCTTCACTGCACTCTAGCCTAGGCAGCAGAGCAAGACCCTGTCTCTCACCTGGTGAAATTAGCAGAAGCTTTTCATATTACTTTGCTGAAGGCTCTTAAATTGGTTTTGCTTAACCTATAAACAACTCCCTTCAGAAAGCAAGTATTCCCTTGTGAGAAAATTACCTATCATCCCATGAGGTTGGATGGAGGATTGTATGAACCAACTAAATTCATGACCAGGCATGGTGACTCACGCCTGTAATCTCAGCACTTTGGTAGGCCGAGGTGGGTGGATTGCCTGAGGTCAGGAGTTCCATACCAGCCTTGCCAACATGGTGAAACCTCATCTCTTCTAAAAATCCAAAAAGTAGCTGGGCGTGGTGGCAGGCACCTGTAATCCCAGCTACTCTGGAGGCTGAGGCAGGAGAATCTCTTTGTTTTGTTTTGTTTTGTTTTGAGACATAGTCTGTCACCCAGGCTGGAATGCAGTGCAACCTTCACTCACTGCAACCTCTGACTCCCGGGTTCAAGTGATTCTCTTGCCTCAACCTCCCAAGTAGCTGAGATTACAGGCATGCGCCACCATGCCCGGCTAATTTTTGTATTTTTAGTAGAGACAGGGTTTCACCATGTTGGCCAGGCTGGTCTTGAACCTCTGACCTCAGGTGAGCCACTTGCCTCAACCTCCAAAAGTGCTGGAATTACAGGCATGAGCCACCGCACCTGGCAGGAGAATCACTTGAACCCGGGAGGTGGAGGTTGCAGTAAGCTGAGATCGCGCCACTGCACTCCAACGTGGGCGACAGAGACTGTCTCAAAAAAAAAAAAGGAAGAAGAAGAACCTCATTTTGAAGCCAAAACAATCAGACTGACCATTCCAGTTATGTGCTGAACATAATTTCATCTCTTGGACGTGGGTGCTAACATTTCTCTGAGGTCCTAAGTTTTTTCACCATCTACTGATGCTTCCATAGACCCACTTCTGTCAAAACTGTTTGATAATTACCTAGTCAGTGTTTTCTTGTTTTTTTTTTTTTTGAGACGGAGTCTTGCTCTGTCACCCAGGCCGGAGTGCAGTGGCCGGATCTCAGCTCACTGCAAGCTCTGCCTCCGGGGTTCACGCCATTCTCCTGCCTCAGCCTGTTTTATTGTTTTTTGCTTTTTGTATTTTTTTTGGCGGTAGGGGAGACGGAGTCTCGCTCTGTTGCCCAGGCTTTAGTGCAGTGGCGCAATCTAAGCTCACTACAACCTCTGCCTCCCGGGTTCAAGCAGTTCTTTTGTCTCAGCCTCCCAAGTAGCTGGGACGACAGGCACGTGCCACTATGCCTGGCTAATTTTTTTTTTTTTTTTTTTTTTTGAGACGCCCAGGCTGGAGTGCAGTGGCGCCATCTCTGCTCACTGCAAGCTCCTCCTCCTGGGTATACGTGTTTCTCCTGCCTCAGCCTCCCAAGTATCTGGGACTACAGGCACCCGTCACCATGCCTGGCTAATTTTTTTGTATTTTTAGTAGAGACAGGTTTCACCATGTTAGCCAGGATGGTCTCAATCTCCTGATCTCGTGATCTGCCCACTTCAGCCTCCCAAAGTGCTGGGATTACAGGCGTGAGCCACTGCGCCCGGCCTAATTTTTGTATTTTTAGTAGAGACGGGGTGTCACCATATTGGCCAGGCTGGTCTTGAACTCCTGACCTGGTGATCCGCCTACCTTGGCCTCCCAAAGTGCTGGGATTACAGGCGTGAGCCACTTTGCCCAGTCTACCTGGTCAGTATTAATAGGCTTTTGTATCTTGCAATTTACAACTCTTCCTTTCATGTAATACTAATTTTTCATGCAGAACACTCCCTACTCTCAAGATAAATCAGTGATAATCACTTCCCATCAATGACATGAACACATGGCTTTAACAAACGCCCAGTATGACCAGATGGAGAGCACCACCTTTAAGGACTGTTTGAAATTCTTGTTCCTTGGTGCCATAAAGAAATAGCACTTGAACATTAACTTCCTCAGCAAGGCCATTTTTAGTTTCTGCAGAAACGGTACACTCGCTGGCAGTTTTGCTATGAGAGTACACTGAACAAAGAAGACAGGATCATTTATAACCTGATGCGTCCACCTTATTGCTATGTCTGGTTTCCATTGACTAAATACAAATTCGCATTCTGTATTTGTCCTGATTGGCTAGCAATGTAGAACTTTTTAAAAAGAGGCAAAGGCAGAGGAAAATGAAGGAGGAATTAACTTGTGGAATGCTAAGAAAGGCAAAAACACTTTCAAATAAGGAAGAGGAACAGGATATGACTTAATGCTTCCTTGGACCAGTGTAACCATGTCAGGGCAAATACTTAGGCTAAATTGTGGGAGCTAAGAACATAAAGTACATAGATTTTTTTTTATCACAGCTAGCAGATACCTAAGAATGTTAAAACAGGTCTTTGAATAAATTTTGCTTCTAAAAGAAGTTACCATTTATTCCTAATTAGATGGGGAGGAAAGTCTTTGAAGAGGAACCTCTACTTTACTTTTTACAGACTGTAGCCATCACCACTACCAAGATACCATTTCTTTTATTGTTTTTTGTTTGTTTGAGAGAGAGAGTTTCGCTCTGTCGCCAGGCTGCAGTGCAGTGGCATGATCTCGGCTCACAGCAACCTCTGCCTCCCAGGTTCAAGTGGCCAGGCTGGTCTTGAACCTCTGACCTCAGGTGAGCCACTTGCCTCAACCTCCAAAAGTGCTGGAATTACAGGCATGAGCCACCGTACCTGGCAGGAGAATCACTTGAACCCGGGAGGTGGAGGTTGCAGTAAGCTGAGATCGCGCCACTGCACTCCAACGTGGGCGACAGAGACTGTCTCAAAAAAAAAAAAAAGGAAGAAGAAGAACCTCATTTTGAAGCCAAAACCATCAGACTGACCATTCCAATTATGTCTCTGCCTCCTGAGTAGCTGGGACTACAGGCGCATGCAACCACACCTGGCTAATTTTTTTTTTTTGTATTTTTAGTAGAGACGGGGTTTCACCGTGTTAGCCAGGATGGTCTTGATCTCCTGACTTGGTGATCCACCTGCCTCGGCCTCCCAAAGTGCGGGAATTACAGGCGTGAGCCACCGTGCCCAGTGTTATTGTTCTTTATAAGACTAACGTCATGTGGTGGCTCACGCCCGTAATCCCAACACTTTGGGAGGCCGAGGTGGGCGAATCACAAGGTCAGGAGATCGAGACCATCCTGGCTAACACAGTGAAACCCCGTCTCTACTGAAAATACAAAACATTAGCCGGGCGTGGTAGTGAGCACATATAGCCTCAGCTACTCGGGAGGCTGAGGCAGGAGAATGGCGTGAACCCGGGAGGCGGAGGTTGCAGTGAGCCGAGATTGCGCCACTTCACTCCAGCCTGGGTGACAGAGCGAGACTCCCTTTCAAAAAAAAAAAAAAAAAGACTGATGTCAAATTACTAAAAGTAGTTGAATATAAGAATGTCAGGTAAAGGATACTAAGTGGGAAAAGGTGTTGTTCAATTAATTGCTACAATGATTTGTGAACTCCCCAAATTTGAGGCAGGTCTCAGTCAATTTTAAAAGTTTATTTTGTTGGCCAGGCGCTGTGGCTCACGCCTGTAATCCCAGCACTTTGGATTGGAGGGCAAGGCAGGCGGATCAAGAAGTCAGGAGATCGAGACCATCCTGGCCAACAAGGTGAAACCCCATCTCTACTAAAAGTACAAGAATTAGCTGGGCATGGTGCCACGTGCCTGTACTCCCAGCTACACGGGAGGCTAAGGCAGGAGAATCACTTGAACCCTGGAGGCAAAGGTTGCAGTGAGCCGAGATCACGCCACTGCACTCCTACCTGGCCAAAGAGCGAGACTGCGTCTCAAACAAAAAAGTTGGCTGGGTGCGGTGGCTCACGCCTGTAATCCCAGTACTTTGGGAGGCCGAGGCGGAGGGGATCACAAGGTCAGGAGTTTCAGACCAGCCTGACCAACATAGTGAAACCCCATCTCTACTAAAAATACAAAAACTAGCCGGGCGTGGTGGTGCGCACCTGTAATCCCAGCTACTCAGGAGGCTGAGGCAGGAGAATTTCTTGAATCCAAAAGGCAGAGGTTGCAGTGAGCCGATATTGCACCACTGCACTCCGGCCTGAGCGACAGAGCAAGACTGTCTCAAGAAAAAAAAAAAAAGTTTATTTTGCCAAGGTTGAGGACGCATGCCCATGACACAGCCTCAGGAAGTCCTGACGACATGTGCCCAAGGTGGTTGGGGTACAGGTTGGTTTTATACCTTTTAGGGAGACATGAGACATCAGTGAATATATGTAAGAAGTACATTGGTTCTGACCAGAAAGGTGGGGACAATTCGAAGCAGGGAGGGGACTTCCAGGTCACAGGTAGACAGGTAGAGACACAAACAGTTGCATTCTTTTTAGTTTCTGATAAGCATTTCCAAAGGAAGCAGTCAGGATATGCATCTATCTCAGTGAGGAGAGGGATGGCTTTGAATAGAATGGAAGGCAAGGTTGCCCTGAGCAGTTCCCAGCTTGACTTTTCCGTTAGTAATTCTGAGGCCACAAGATTTTCCTTTCACAGATTCTATGAGCAGGAGATTTGTTTTCTGTAGGAATCACAGAGATTCAACTTTGCACTCCTGCTTTAGGGGAGCACATCTCTCCCTTCCGTGATTTGCCTTAGGGACTCTAATGCTTCTGAGGGCCTTCAGAAACGTTATAACACAATAACTTTTATCAGCCTCTGCTTCCAGTTCAGGTATTTTGCGACTGAACGACTGTTTCAAATGGTATGGTAATTTGGATTTTTAGCCTTTGGGAGAATCCTAAATAATAGTTTTAGCTTGAGCTCCCCAAAATCTGAAATAGTTTTTTTTTCCCAAATTCTTGAGTGATTAGTTACAGACACTAGTCTCCAGGAATCTGAATACAGCTTCTAAGGCTAGCTGAGACCAGTCCACTGCCGTAGAAAGGCGTCTTTTTTTTTTTTTTGAGACAGAGTCTCCCTCTGTCACCCAGACTGGAGTGCAGTGAAGTGATCTCAGCTCACTGCAAGCTCCGCCTGCCAGGTTCATGCCATTCTCCTTCAGCCTCAGCCTGCAGAGTAGCTGTGACTAGGTGCCCGCCACCACGTCCAGCTAACTTTTTTTTTTGTATTTTTAATAGAGACGGGGTTTCACCATGTTAGAAAGGATGGTCTCGATCTCCTGACCTCGTGATCCGCCCACCTCTACGTCCCAAAGTGCTGGGGTTACAGGCGTGAGCCACTGCGCCCTGCCAGAAGGGTGCGCTTTTTTTTTTTTTTTTTTTTGAGACAGAGTCTCGCTCTGTCGCCCAAGCTGGAGTGCAGTGGCCGGATCTCAGCTCACTGCACGCTCCACCTCCCGGGTTCACTCCATTCTCCTGCCTCAGCCTCCCGAGTAGCTGGGAGTACAGGCGCCCGCCACCACGCCCGGCTCATTTTTTGTATTTTTAGTAGAGACGGGGTTTCACCGTGTTAGCCAGGATGGTCTCGATCTCCTGACCTCGTGATCTGCCCGTCTCGGCCTCCCAAAGTGCTGGGATTACAGGCTTGAGCCACCGCGCCTGGCCTATAGTTATCTTTTCAACACTTAGTAAGAAAGAATATATAAAGAAGAACTATAAATCTGTAAAGAACTTTCCCAGCCGGGCGCGGTGGCTTTGGTTCAACGCTTCTCAGCCTTTTGGCTAAGATCAAGTGTGAGACGGAGTTTCATTGTTATTTTCCAGGCTGGAGTGCAATGGTGAAATCTCGGCTCACTGCAACCTCCACCTCCCAGGTTCCAGCGATTCTCCTGCCTCAGCCTCGGGAATAGCTGGGATTACATGCATGCGCCACCACACCGGCTAATTTTTTCAGTTTTTAGTAGAGATGGGGTTTTACCATGTTGACCAGGCTGGTCTCGAACTTCTGGCCTCAAGTGATCTGCCCACCTTGGCCTCCCAAAGTGCTGGGATTACAGGTGTGAGCCCCTGCGCCTGGCAATGACTAATTTTTTGTATTTTTAGTAGAGATGTTGTTTCACCATGTTGGCCAGGCTGTTGTCGAACTCCTGACCTCATGTGATCCACCTGCCTCTGCCTCCCAAAGTGCTGGGATTACAGGTGTGAGCCACCACACCCAGCCAACTAACTGGTAAGAAATTATTGCTGGGCCTGGTGGCTCACACCTGTAATCCCAGTACTTTGGGAGGCCCAGGAGGGCAGATCACCTGAAGTCAAGAGTTGGAGACCAGCCTGGCCAATATGGTGAAACCTCGTCTGTACTAAAAACACAAAAATTAGCTAGGCATGGTGGTGCAAGCATGTAATCCCAGGAGGCTGAGTTAGGAGAATCATTTGACCCCAGGAGGTGGAGGTTGCAGTGAGCCGAGATCATGCCACTGCACTCCAGCCTGGCAACAGTGTGAGACTCTGTCTCAAACAAACAAACAAAAAAAGAAATTCTTACCCTTTTGCTGGCATTCCAGCATTCCAGGCTTCTGGTTTCCCTTTCCCTGAGAGGCTCTAATGACCCAGCTGGCTGCACCACAGCCCTGGGGGCCAATCCGCAACACAAAGCTAAATTATCTTTTTCCATTCTGGCCAGAGCAAAATACGTGTGACAAAACATACACATTAGCCACTCTGCTTTGACTGGAATATCCAACAGGCAAGGCTCAAACTTACCCTGGTTGGGCACCATCATCTTTAACCTCTGACCAGGAGTTTCAATTTGGTCTCTGGGCAAGATGGTCACCCTGAATAACATAAAATATAAGAAAGGGAAAGGAGACAGAGAAAAACATTGCCGGCCGGGCACAGTGGCTCACGCCTGTAATTCCAGCACTTTGGAAGGCTGAGGCGGGCAAATCACAAGGTCAGGAGATTGAGACCATCCTGACTAACACAGTGAAACTCCGCCTCTACTAAAAATACAAAAAATTAACCAGGCGTGGTGGTGGGCACCTGTGGTCCCAGCTACTGGGGAGGGTGAGGCAGGAGAATGGCATGAACCCAGGAGGAGGAGCTTGCAGTGAGTCCAGATCGCACCACTGCAGTCTGGGTGACAGAGCGAGACTCTAAAAAAACAAAAACAAAACATTGCCTGTGGCAGGGTGGGGAAGGCCCCCCCCCAATTGCAGTGACACTGACAAGTTCAAGCGGCCACTTGTCAGTAGCAAAGGGATCTTTTCCAGCAGTCCCATCAGCTCTCAAGTTTTCCCTTTTGGGGAGGAAAAAGCTCCCCATGTCCCATGATCCTGTACATTCCTAGTCCTGTCACCCATAGCCATCAGCAAGGCAGATTATTCCAGAGAACACCAGTTAACATCCCATTGTGCCAAACCCATTCCTAGCCAAGAGGGACTTTACTGAGAGGGGCCTCTAACCCCCTAACTCTTAGGAAGTAATCTAACCTTCTAACCTTCCTAAGTTGGGCATTGAACCAAAGTTTGGTCAAGTGTCCTTGCCTTTTATTGAGAGGAGCCTTTAACCAGGAGAGACACTAACTCCCCTAAGTTGGGCCTCTAAACCAATCCCATTCTTTATCTGGGTATATGCACTCCACCCACTCAAAGTCAGCCAGTTGGTGCACGCGGATGATTTTCCTCTGGGCTGGGGGCTTCTTCAGTGTCAATGAAAAGAGTCAAATTCTGTAGACTATTTGAAGAGATTTATTCTGAGCCAAATATGAGTGACCATGGCCTGTGACACACCCCTCAAGAGGTCCTGAGAACATGTGCCCAAGGTGGTCGGGGCACAGCTTGGTTTTATACATTTTAAGGAGGCATGAAACAGCAATCAAATACATTAAAGAAATGCATTGGTTTGGGCTGGGTGCAGTGGCTCACACCTGTAATCCCAACACTTTGGGAGGCTGAGGTGGGCGGATCACAAGGTCAGGAGTTTGAGACTGGCCTGGCCAACATGGTGAAATCCTGTTTATACTAAAAATAGAAAAATTAGCCTGGCATGGTGGTGCGCACCTGTAGTCCCAGGTACTCAGGATGCTGAGGGCAGGGGAATTGCTTGAACCTGGGAGGTGGAGTTTGCAGTGAGCTGAGATCATGCCATTGCACTCCAGCCTGGGTGACAGAGTGAAACTCCTGCTCAAAAAAAAAGAAAAGAAAGCAAAGGAATAAAAGAATGGCTATTCTGTAGACAGAACAGCCCAGAGGGCTGCTGATTGCCTTTTGTTTTGTTTTGTTTTGTTTTGTTTTGTTTTGAGACGTAGTTTTGTTCTGTGACACCAAGCCCGGATAATTTTTTTTTGTATTTTTAGTAGAAATTGGGTTTCATCCTGTTAGCCAGGATGGTCTCTATTGCCTGACCTCATGATCCTCCCGCCTCGGCCTCCCAACGTGCTGAGATTACAGGGGTGAGCCACCACGCCTGGCCTGGTTGCCCATTTTTATGGTTATTTCTTGATTATATACTAAACAAAGGGTGGATTATTCATGCCTCCTTTTTTTAGACCATATAGGGTAACTTCCTGATATTGCCATGGCATTTGTAAACTGTCATGGTGCTGGTGGGAGTGTTGCAGTGAAGAAGACCAGAGGTCACTCTCATCGCCATCTTGGTTTTGGTGGGTTTTAGCTGGCTTCTTTACTTCAACCTGTTTTATCAGCAACATCTTTATGGCCTGTATTGTAGCAGGACGAGAGGCAGACAAAACTCCTCAGACACCGAGTTACAGAAGGAAGGGGTTTATTCGGCTGGGGGAATTGGCGAGACTTCAGTCTCGAGCCAAGCTCCCCCAGTGAGCAATTCCTGTCTCTTTTAAGGGCTCACAACTCGAAGGGGTTGCACGTGAGAGGGTCTTGATTGATTGAGCAAGCAGAGGGTACGTGACTGGGAGCTGCATGCACCGGTAATTAGATCTGAACAAAACAAGATAGGGATTTTCACAGTGCATTCCTATACAATGTCTGCAATCTATAGATAACAACCAGTTAGGTCAGGGGTCGATCTTTAATTACCAGGCCCAGGGTGTGGCGCCGGGCTGTCTGCCTGTGGATTTCATTTCTGCCTTTTAGTTTTTACTTCTTCTTTCTTTGGAGGCAGAAATTGGGCATAAGACAATATAAGGGGTGGTCTCCTCCGTTAGTATCTTGTGCTGACATCCTATGTCATCCTGTGACTTAGAATGCCTACAGCATCTGGGAATGCAACCCAGTAGGTCTCAGCCTCATTTTATCCAACCCCTATTCAAGATGGAGTTGCTCTGTTAAACACTTCTGACAGCTGTGGTTTCTTCACACAAAGAGGTTGCAGCTGGGGTTAGGTTCCTGTTCTGCCAGCCTGGCTCCTTCCCAATTCCTGTTAACTTACTGACTTATTAGGGCCCCACAGATTAGAAATTATCATTTAGGAGTCATGCAGCTAGAGGCCACAAGACTAAACGTCCCCAGTTGTTCCTAGGGATAATATCACTATTGTAAAAGCTAAGATTGGTGCTGGAAATATTTTTCAGACCCTGAACTTGATGGATCTGATGGCACCACTCAGATGGATAAACTGGATCATCTCGTCTTGTGCCTCCCCCTCCCCCAAAACCCACTCACCACAAGATAACAACTTTGACTCCCTATGATTTCATCTCCGACCCAACCAATCAGCACTGCAGACTTCATGGCCCCTTATCTACCAAATTATCCTTAAAAAACCCCAGTCTCAGGAGGTGGAGGTTGCAGCGAGCCGAGATTGTGACATTGCACCCCAGCCTGGGCAACAGGAGCAAAATTCCGTCTCAAAAAACAACAGCAAAAAACCTGGTCTCCCAATTTTCAGGGAGACTGATTTGAGTAATATTAATAAGTCTCCAGTCTGCTGTTCATCCAACTCTATGTGAATCAAACTCTTTTTCTTTTGCAATTCCCCTGTCCTGATAAATTGGCTCTGTTTGGGCAGTGGACAAAATGAACCTGCTGGGTGTTTACACATTCATTTTAACAATACAATAATGGTTATTAACGTTTGCATTAATCTCTGCTTCCAGTGGAATAATTTTGCATCTGAAGGACCATTTGAAATGATAGGTGAATTTGGATCTGTAGCCTTTGGGAGCATCTACACTAACTCTGAAATAATATTTTTCCATACACTGGGGTAATCAGTTACAGCCAATAATCCCAAGAAATCTCAATATGAGTTCTAAGAAAAGGCAGGATGATCCTCTGCCCAGTAGAAAGATCTGCCATCTTTTATTTATTTATTTATATATTTTTTCCAAGATGGAGTCTTGCTCTGTCGCCCAGCTGGAGTGCAGGGGCATCATCTCGGCTTATCACAACCTCCGCCTCCCATGTTCAAGAGATTCTCCTGCCTCAGCCTCCTGAGTAGCTGCGATTACAGGCGCATGCCACCACGCCCAGTTAATTTTTGTATTTTTAGTAGAGACGGGGTTTCACCATGTTGGCCAGGCTGGTCTTGAACTCCTGACCTCAGGTGATCCACCCGCCTCGGCCTCCCAAAGTGCTGGGATTACAGGTGTGAGCCGCTGTACTCGGCCCTTATTTTTATTTTTTAGAGGAGAGGTCTGGCTCTGTTGCCCAGGCTGGAGTGCAGTGGCACGATCTCGGCTTACCGAAGCTTCGAACTCCCAGCTCAAGCGATCCTCCCTCCTCAGGCTCCCTAAACCTAACCCCAACCTTGGGTCAGTTGGGATCACAGGCCCGCCCGACCACACCCCGCTAATTTTTTTTATTTTTTATAGAGACAGGATTTTGCTTTGTTGCTCAGGCTAATCTCTAACTCCTGGCCTCAAATGATCCTTGTGACTTGGCCTCCTAAACTGGTGGAATTACAGGTGGGAGCCACCATACCAGTTAGGACGCACCTCTTAAAGGTACTCCTGACGTGGAGTTAGGCTTTCCCTGCAGAAGCGCTTCTGGGAAGCGCGCCCTTTACCCGCCTTCTTACTTAGGGAACTACATTACCCAGAAAACTCCGCGTCGAATGGCAGCGTGGAAAGGCCCTGAGGGCTAAGGATAAAGGCGTTTCCTGTGTGCACGTGACAATGGGTCCGGACTTCCGGCGCCCTCTAGTGGCGGCCATTTTGATTGGTGTTGGGTTTATTTGTGGGAGAGGCTAGTCAGCGCTAGGTCGGGACTACGGTGACTGAACCCAGAAGGCGGAGAGCAGTTGTCCTCCGCTGCACGAGGCGACTCTGGAGCTCTGTGACGGTGCCCAGCGTGTCCCACTCCTGGGACAGGATAGGGACCGCCGTGCCCATATCTCCTGGCTGGTCGCCCTCTCCTCTGGACCCGGCTTAAAACCGCGTGGTTCGATGGCGGCGGCGGCCACGCTGAGGCTCTCAGCTCAGGTAATTGTGGCGCCCTCAGGTCATCTCATTGTCCAAAAGCAGCGAGGTGGTAGCGCCTGCTCACGGCTCTGCAGCCCGGACGCCGGCGTCCGGACACTGAGGCGCTCGCGGGAGGGGCCCCATTTCCGACACCTGTGGGATGCGGTGGGGAGACCTACAGGCATAGGAACTGGCTCGGGCAAAGGCCTGCAGGTGAACTATGCCGGAAGGATGGAATCTGGGGTCGACAGGTGCCTGTTGTGAGCAAATTATGAGGCGGAGCTCCCCCTGAAAGAGCAAGCAGGCTGGGGGCTATGCACTCATCATGAGGACGCTAGAAGCCATGGAGAGTTTGGAAGAAAGGAGGGATGTCTAGAGCATTGCAAGGGTAGAGATAATCAGGTTCACCGTGTTTGTGTCTTTCCACAGTGTCAGGTGTTAACTGATGTTATTTGAGTCAACAAAAGCCATGAGCTAAATGGAGTTCGAAGGAGGCAATTCTCTTTAGTGATTCCGGTTCACTTGGTAGTCGGCCATGGGCACAGAGGCTCAAGACACTCAAGTCAGTCAATATAGCAAACCATACACAATAGTATACTTAACATATAAGTGTTATAGGTTAAACATTCCACAACGAACAAAGTAATGTTTAGCATCAAGAGGAAAAAGATATAGGAGCAAACGTTATGGAACCAGTTTAGAGGGAGCAAAGAAGACAAAAGGCATCCTGGTCTGGGCCAGTTGGTGGGCGACTGGCCTGCAGTCTTACAAGGAAGCATCTTTAAGGTGGCAGAGCCTTAGGCAGCAGATGCTGAGTTTTTATTATGAGTGACTGTCAGGACGGCCCTTTTGAGCTGCTGAAGGCCTAATCTTTTATAGTTACAGAATCCTCTGGGGAGAACTGATAGTGGAAGAGTTTGCTTGTTTGTGACCTTACCTGGTTAGATGCAGTCTTTATTTTTTATTTTATTTTATTGAGACAGAGTTTCACTCTTGTTGCCCAGGCAGGAATGCAATGGCGCGATCTCGCCTCACCGCAATCTCCGCCCCCGGGGTTCAAACGATTCTCCTGCCACAGCCTCCCGTGTGGCTGGGATTACAGGCATGCCCCACCACACCCGGCTAATTTTTTGTATATTTAGTAGAGACGGGGTTTCTCCATGTTGGTCAGGCTGGTCTCAAACCCCCGACCTCAGGTGATCCGCCTGCCTGGGCCTCCCAACGTGCTGGGATTACAGGCGTGAGCCACCGCGCCCAGCTTATCTTATTTATTTATTTTTTTTAATTTTTTGAGACAGAGTCTCAGTCTGTCACCCAGGCTGGAGTCCAGTGGCGTGATCTTGGCTCACTGCAACCTCCGCCTCCCGAGTTCAAAGGATTCTCCTGTTTCAGCTTCCCGAGTGTCTTATGCGTCCGTGTGAAGAGACCACCAAACGGGCTTTGTGTGAGCCATAAAGCTTTTTAATTACCTGGGTGCAGGTGGGCTGATTCCGAAAAGAGAGTCAGCAGGGAGATAAGGGTGGGGCCGTTTTATAGGTTTTGGGTAGGTAAAGGAAAATTCCAGTCAAAGGGGGGTTGTTCTCTGGCGGGCAGGAGTGGGAGTCACAGGGTGCTCAGTGGGGGAGCTTTTTGAGCCAGGATAAGGAATTTCACAAGATAATGTCATTTCTTAAGGCAAGGACCGGCCATTTTCACTTCTTTTGTGGTGGAATGTCATCAGTTAAGGCGGGGCAGGGCATTTGCACTTCTTTTGTGATTCTTCAGTTAATTCAGGCCATCTGGACGTATAGGTGCAAGTCACAGGGGATGCAATGGCTTGGCTTGGGCTCAGAGGCCTGACACCGAGTAGCTGGGATTACAGGAATCCACCACCAAGCCCGGCTAATGTTTTGTATTTTTAGTGGAGACGGGGTTTCAGCATGTTGCCTAGGCTGGTTTTGAAGCACTAGCCTTGGCCTCCGAAAGTGCTGGGATTACCGGCGTGAGCCACTGCGCCTGACCATCTTTATTTTTTTGTTTATTAAACAAAGCATCTTACCCTTGATGGCACAGTGCCCTGTGAAATACAAATTGTCTTTTTCTGAGATGGAGTTAGTTATGTCTGAAAGGACACAAAGATAGATGTGTACCCGCCCCCCACCCGCTACACCCTTGTTCTGCTCTCTAATCTTTGCACATACCAGAGATTTCGTAAGTTCTGTGAGTACCTGGTTTTCTGCACGTACCAGAGATTTTGTTTTGCACATACCAGAGATTTTGTAAGTTCTGAGGCAAGGTCACAAGACGTGTTTAAGTAAGATAAACTCTTGCTGCCATAAACCTGCTCTCCCGCCTCAAAGTTTGAACCAAAATATCAGAAATGGCAGGAACCAATCATAGTTAGCCAAATCGCCTTGTTCAAACACTAGCCAATCATATATCTGATTTGTATAATAACTCTATGACCACTTTTCTTAGACTATATAACATTGTTCGGAGCTGAGTTGGGGAGCTCTCCTGCCCGTCTCGTTTCACGAGCGAGGGAGAGTTCCAGGTTCGAACCTGTAATAAAGATCCTTGCTGCTTAGCTTTGACTCTGGACTCTGGTGGTCTTCTTCGGGGAATAAACGGTCTGGGCATAACAGTCAAGTGTGCTCTATACGAAGGACAGGATCAAAATCTGGATTTTAAAGGTTTTCCAAAGGCCAATCAAAGGAAGAACAGAGTGGAGAGGTGATGAGCACCTTGGGGCCCTGGGAGGTTGAATCTTTGTTGTAGATCACATAGGTGGTAGAGATGACATTTTATATTGAGGCACACAGGTCATACAAGCAGTCTGAGGTCATCTGACTCCAGTGCCAAGAAGGGGTACCTGGAGGTCTGAGATTATCACATCTTATCAGGGATACATTCCTGTAATGTCCGCCTCTCTTCGAGGCACTCGTGGGTATACGAGCATTTAAGGAACTCAGAAAAGGAAGTGGAGAGTGTTCCATTCCCTCCCTGGTCCTGACCCCGACCCATATGTTCTCTAGCTTATGGTGTCATGGGACTGTTTTTTATAATTTTAAAAATATTTTCTTAAATTTTAAATTTTTCTGGGTATATAGTAGGTGTATGTATTTATGAGTTACATGAGATATTTTGATAACAGGCATGCAGTGTGTAATAATATTACTAGGGTTAATGGTCTATCCATCATCTCGAGCATTTATCCTTTGTGTTTCAAACAATCCAATTAAACTCTTTTTGTTATTTAAAAATGTACAATTAGGTTATTTTTACCGTAGTCACCCTGTTGTGCTACTAAATACTAGATCTTATTCTCTTTATTTTTATTTTTTTTTGAGACAGTCTTACTCTGTTGCCCAGGCTGTAGTGCAGTGACATGATCTTGGCTACCTGCAACCTCTGCTGCCCAGATTCAAGCAATTCTCCTGCCTCAGCCTCCTGAGTAGCTGGGGATTACAGGCACCTGCCATCAGGCCTGGCTAATTTTTGTAGTTTATAGTAGAGATGGGGTTTCACCATCTTGGCCAGGCTGGTTTTGAACTCCTGACCTCGTGATCCACCTGCCTCAGCCTCCCAAAGGGCTGAGATTACAGGTGTGAGCCACCGCCGTGCCCTCACATTTTCTTTCTTTCTTTCTTTTTTTTTTTTTTTTTTTTGAGACAGAGTCCCTCTCTGTCACCCAGGCTGGAATGCAGTGCTGGGATCTTGGCTCACTGCAACCTCCGCCTCCCAGGTTCAAGCGATTCTCATGTCTCAGCCTCCTGAGTAGCTGGGACTGAACATGTGTGCCACCACGCCTGGGTAATTTTTTGTATTTTTAGGAGAGATGGGATTTCACTGTGTTAGTCAGGATTGTCTCCATCTCCTGACCTCGTGATCCACTGGCCTCGTCCTCCCAAAGTGCTGGGATTACAGGTGTGAGCCACCACATCCGGCCCACATTTCCTTTATCCTTTCATTTGTTGATGAACACTTAGGTTGCTTCCAGGTCTTAGCTGCTGTGAACAGTGCTGCAGCAAGCACGGGAGTGCAGATATCTCTGTGATATACTGGATTCCTTTTGGGTTTATACCCAGCAGTGGGCTTGCTGGATTATATGGTAGCTTAATGTTTAGTTTTTTGAGGAACCCCCAAACTGTTCTCCATAGCGGTGGTACTAATTTCCATTCCCACAACAGTGTACGAGACTGTCCTTTTTCTTCACATCCTCACCAGCATTTGTTATTGCCTGTCTTTTGGATATAAATAAGCCATTTTAACGGGGTGAGATGATGTGCATTTTCTTATGACTAGTGATGTTGAGCACCTCTTCCTGTACCTGTTTGCCATTTGTATGTTGCTGTCTTTCGTTTGTGTTTTCAAGACAGGATCTTGCTGGGTCACCTAGGCTGGAGTGCTGTAGTGTGATGATGGCTCACTGCAGCTTTGACCGCCTGGGCTCAGGCAATCCTCCTATCTCAGCCTCCCAAGTGGCAGGGACCACAGCCATGTGCTACCTTGCCTTGGCTAGTTTTTAAACTTTTTTGTAGAGATGGGGGTCTCACTGGTTAAACAGGGTGGTTACCAACTGCTAGGCTCAAGCGATCTTCCTGCCTCAGTCTCCCAAACTGCTATGATTATAGCTGGAGCCACTGCTCCTGGCTGTATATCTTCTTTTGAGAAATGTCTATTCAGATTTTTAAATGGAATTATTAAGAGTTTTTCCTATAGAGTTGTTTGAAGTCTTTACATATTCTGGTAATTAATCCCTTTGCAGATGGGTGGTTTGCAGATATTTTCTCCCATTCTATGGGTTATCTCTTCACTTTGTTGATTGTTTTCTTTGCTGTGCAGAAGCTTTTTAGCTTGATCTGATGCCATTAGTCCATTTTTGCTTTGGTTGCCTGTGCTTGAAAGGTATTACTCAGGAAGTCTTTGTCGGCCAGGCTCAGTGACTCACTACCTGTAATCCCAGCACTTTGGGAGGCCAAGGTGGGCGGATCACCTGAGGTCAGGAGTTTGACACCAGCATGGGCAACATGGGGAAACCCTGCCTCTACTAAAAATACAAAAATTAGCTGGGTGTGATGGTACGTGCCTGTAATCGCAGCTACTCAGAGGCTGAGGCGGGAGAGTCGCTTGAACCTGGGAGGTGGAGGTTGCAGTGAGCCGAGATTGTGCCATAGCACTGCAGCCTGGGCAACAGAGTGAGACTTCATCTCACAAAAAAAAAAAAAAAAAAGGAGGTCTTTGCCCACTTCAGTGTTTTTTTGTAGTAGTTTCAGAGTTTGAGGTCTTAGATTTAAGTCTCAAAAATCCATTTTGATTTTTTTTTCTTTTTTTTTTTTTGAGACAGGGTCTCCCTTTGTTGCCCAGGCTGGAGTGCAGTGGTGCGATCTCAGCTCACTGCAACCTCTGCCTCTTGGGTTCAAGCGATTCTCCTGCCTCAGCCCCCCTAGTAGCTGGGACTACAGGTGTGCACTACCACATCTGGCTAATTTTTGCATTTTTAGTAGAGACGGGGTTCCACCATGTTGGCCACGATGATATTGATCTCCTGACCTCGTGTTCTGCCCACCTTGGCCTCCCAAAGTGCTGGGATTACAGGTGTGAGCCACTGCGCCTGGCCAGTTCTATTTAATTATTTTAATTTCTTTGCCAAATTTATCTGATAGAATTCTGAATTATTTCTGTGTTTTACTTGAGAAATTCCTCAAAATAGCTATCTTGAATTATCTCTCTGAAAGGTCACATATCTCTGTTTCTCTAGGATTAGTGCTTGGTGCTTTAGTTTGTTTGGTGAGGTCACGTTTTCCTGAATGGTGTTGATGCTTGTAGATGTTCGTCATGTCTGGGCATTAAAGAGTTAGGTGTTTATTGTAGTCTTCACAGTCTGGGCTCATTTGTTCCTGTCCTTCTTAGGAAGACTTTCTAGGTATTTGAACGGGCTCGGGTGTTGTGATCTAAGCTGGATCTACTTTAGGGGGAAACCCACACTCAGTAATGCTGTGACTCTTGCAGACCCAGAGAGCTCTACCACCTTTGTGGTCTTGAATAAGATCTGAAAGAATTCCCTGGATTAACAGGTGGAGGCTCTTGTTGGGTCTTCCCTCACTTTCTCCCGGAGTCTCTCTGTCAGTGCTGAAGTGACTGAAACTGGGGGTTGGGGCAGAAGCACCCCTTTAGCTACCACCACTGGGACTGTGCTAGGTGACAGCTGAAGCCAGCACAGCACTGGGTTTCACCCAAGGCTCCTGTAACCACTACATGGCTATCGTCTGTGTTTCCTCAAGGCCCTAGCCCTGTACAGTCAGCAGGTGGCAAAACCAGACAGGCTTATGTCCTTCTTCTCAGGACGGTGAGTTCCCCAGGCCTCAGGTTGATATAGAGATGCCATCCATGAGCCAGGGATTGGAGTGAAAAACTTAGAAATCTACCTGGTGTTCCTTTGCACTGCAGCTGAGCTGGCACTCAAACTACAAGATACAGTCCTTCCCATTCTTCCCTCCCCTTTCCATAGGCAGAGCAGCCTCACTCTGTGGCCACCACCAGCACAGGCCCACAGGGAGTGCTGTCAGACGACCACTGAGGTTCCGTTAAGGGCTAAGAGCTCTTCAGTCAGCTTGTGGTGAATGTTTCCTGGTCTGAGGCTCACTCTTCAAGACTCACCCAGGGCAGGTCCAGAAATGTTATCCACGAGCCAAGGCCTGGAATCAGGCACCCCAGGAGGCTTCTTGGTGCTCTATCCCTCTGTGGTTGAGCTGGTAACTGAGGTGCCAAAAAGTCCCCTTTACTCTCTGCTCTGTTATTCTCAAGCAGGTGGGGTCTCTGACCGTAACCACCACAGCTAGCAGTGTGCTGTGTTACATCTGAAGCTGGCACGTCTCAGAGTCTCACCCAGTGCCATCGCGTACTACCTGGGCACTGCTGCTTGTTATTCAGGGGCCAAGGGTTGTTTAGTCAGAAGGTGATGGGTCCTCCCATGACTGAGTTCTTCCCTTCAAGGTAGCGGGTTCTGTTTTGGTCCAGAGTGTATCTAGAAATATTGTCTGGGTGGGCCTGGAATGGGGCCTCACAACCTGCCCAGTGCCCTATCCTGTGGCTGAGGTGATATCCAAAATGCAAGACAAAGTTGTTTTTGCTCTTCCCTCTCCTCTCCTTGAGTGGAAGGAAGGACCCATGTAGCCTGGGGTTGCGGGAGGGGTGGCACAAGCACACCCTTAGCTACTCCAGCTGGTGTCTCACTAGGTTGTGCTCCCCCAACCCAACCAGGTCCACTGACTTGGAGCGCAGCTCAGCACAGGACATTTCTAGGGGTTGCAGTCCTTGTGGCCTAGACTGCCTTTCAAGTTTATTTAGGACTTTAGAGCCCTCCAACCCACAGTGGCAAGGCTTGCCAGATCTCAAGTCCTGACCATTGAGGTGGGCGATACCCCTCTGGCTGGGCTGGTCGATATGCTCACTCCCTGGGATGGCGTCCTTTGAGTTCAGCCCAGTTTTGCTTTCTGCTATGACAGGGAAGCACTGATTTCCGTGCAATGTCTGACAGTGACTGCACTTTCCCTTCCCAGGAGCACAGATTATCCACAACAGGCAGCCACTGCTGGGGGATGGGGAGGGCTGGCATTGGCAAGTCAAGACTACAGCCCCTTTTAGTGCCATTTCCCATAATACAAAGTTAATTCCAGGTAGAAGTGCTCACCTGGAATTAACCAAAAATCAAGTGAGTGCTCACTTGATTTTTGGTTCTTATGAAGGTGATTTTTTTCTGTGTAGATAGTTTTTAAATTTGGGGGTGTGGGCCGGGCATGGTGGCTCATGCCTGTAATCCCAGCACTTTGGGAAGCTGAGGTGGGCAGATCACCTGAGGTCAGGAATTCGAGACCAGCCTGGGCAACATGGCAAAACCACGTTTCTACTAAAAGTACAAAAATTAGTCGGGTGTGGTGGCAGGTGCTTGTAATCCCAGCTACTTGGGCGGCTGAGGCAGGGAGAATTAGGGAGAATTGCTTGAACCCGGGAGGCAGAGGTTGCAGTGAGCCAAGATCATGCCACTGTACTCCAGCCACAGTGACAGAGCAAGACTCTGTCAAAAAAAAAAAAAAAAATTGGTGTTCTGTTAAGGTTATGATGGATGCTGCTTTCTATTCTGCCATCCTGCTCTGTTGTACCTCTGGAACTCAGTGCTTTCAACTGGGAACACTAGAGAAACCCTAAACCCTAGGCGCTAAGTCCATAACGCAGGTTGTATGGAGGTATTCCCATTTCAGTGAAACGGTGTGAACACTTAGAAGGTCAGGCCTGGATTTGGTAGCAGTATATGAAATACTTAGAGATAAAACTGATCAGAGTGGGGAGGTGATGTTACTTCAGTTCCGTCAGAGAACAGAGCATGGCGTTAAGGGAGGAGGAAGGAAGACAGCATTGAGGCTCATTCTGTCATCCAGGTGAGGTTTAATGGACAATCCTTGGCCAAGGAGATGTCGCTGGAATTGTGATTTACATTTGGTAAAGGAGCAGTGTGATTTTCTCATGTGGTAGGTAAGGACATGCAAGAGGGTTTCAGGCATGACCCTGGGGTTTTTTTGTTTTTGTTTTTAGATGGGAGTCTTGCTCTGTCACCCAGGCTGGACTGCAGAGGCACGATCTCAGCTCACTGAACCTCTGCTTCCTGGGTTCGAGCCCTTCTCCCTCAGCCTCCTGAGTAGCGGGGACTACAGGCACACGCCATCACGCCTGGCTAATTTTTGTAATTTTAGTAGAGACGGGGTTTCACCATATTGGCCAGGCTGGTCTCGAACTCCTGACCTCAGGTGATCCACCTGCCTCAGCCTTCCAAAGTGCTGGGATTACAGGCTAGAGCCACCGTGCCCGGTAACCTTAGGGTTTTTGGTTTTAGAAGCAGCAGTGATAGAAGCTGTATCAGCTGAGATGAGCAAGTTGGGATTAGGCATAATATTCATTGGGGATATAAGGAGGGTTGTTTTCACCATGCTAGGAGCCTGAGATGCTTCAAAGACCAGTAAGTAGTGGCAGCAAGTAAGTAATGTCCACATAGGTTGCGATATCTGGGAAGGAATTGATATCGGAGACATCCAATATATGATAGCTAATGTGTGGACTAAGGTGAGTTAGCCACGGGTCCCGTTTTGGAGGGCACACTTCAGAATAAGGTAGTAAATGTTTCAGGGGGCCAGAAAGGAATGGTTGGAGGCTGAGGACTGGATGTTTTGCCTGGGTTCCTGGGTGACATGATTGGCATTCATAAACAGGAGAGGGAGGTAAGTGACAATGTCGGGTGTATCAGATGGCATAGCTTGTCATGGCGCGGACTTCATGGAAATAATAGACATGAGACGTAGGCAGAAGTACAGGAGGAATTGAGGGAAAGGTCATCATTGCCGAGCGGTTGGCAAGTGAAGCACAGAAGTGGAATAGGGTCAGGAATAGCTGAAGCCACACGTGGTTCTGTGTTGCTGTGGAGCCGTGCAAGGAGGCCTTCATAGAATTACTTGAGACCACCACTCCTTTTAGGATCCGGTAGAATTGCAATTCTGTGGTAATAGTGGATCGGTTTGAATGGGCCATACACACTCTGGGTGGTGTCAGCCACGATGTGGTGTAAGGCCAAAAATGAAGGCCCAATGTGATTTGCCACGTGGATGCCTGGTGATATTGGTACAACCCCAAATGGCCTGAGTGCAAGTTTCTTTCCCATTTAACTATCTTTTTGTATATTTTAAATTTTTTTCTCGTGTGTGTGTGTGTGTGTGTGTGTGTGTGTATGTAGAAACAGGGTCTTGGCCATGTTGTCCAGGCTGGTCTTGAACTCCTGGGATCAAGCAGTCCTTCCACTTTGGCCTCCCAGAGTGCTGGGATTATAGGTGGGAGACTCCATGACTGGCTACTTCATGCTCTTAAGTAATGTATCTGAATGGGTGCAGTGGCTCACGCCTGTAATCTCAGCACTTTAGGAGGCTGAGGCAGGTGGATCATTTTCCATCAGGAGTTTGAAACCAGCCTGCCCAATATGGCGAAACACCATCTCTATTAAAAATACAGAAATTAGGCCGGGCACGGTGGCTCAAGCCTGTAATCCCAGCACTTTGGGAGGCCGAGACGGGCAGATCACGAGGTCAGGAGATCGAGACCATCCTGGCTAACATGGTGAAATCCCGTCTCTACTAAAAAATACAAAAAACTAGCCGGGCGAGGTGGCGGGCACCTGTAGTCCCAGCTACTCGGGAGGCTGAGGCAGGAGAACCCGGGAGGCGGAGCTTGCAGTGAGCTGAGATCCGGCCACTGCACTCCAGCCTGGGTGACAGAGCGAGACTCTGTTTCAAAAAAAAAAAAAAAAAATACAGAAATTAGCTGGGCATGGTGGTACATGCCTGTAATCCCAGCTACTGAGGTGCTGAGACAGGAGAATTGCTTGAACCCAGGAGGCGGAGGTTGCAGTGAGCCAAGATTGCACCACCATACTCCAGCCTGGGTGACAGAGCGAGACTCCCGTCACAAAAAAAAAAAAAAGAAAAGAAAAAAATAGGTAATGTGTCCTAGCCTCTGAAGCCTTTCCATCGATGGGACCAGGCAGAGTTCAAGTCAATGGCATCCTCCTGAGGGAATCAGGCCATTACATTCTCTTCATCTTACAAAGCTTGCATGCCATGGCCATGGTTGCTCTCTCTTATCTACAATGCATCCCCCATGTGGCTTTCCGTGGTGAGTGGTGTCCCTCTTATCAGGCTGTTAATATGTTTGATTTTTTTTTTTTTTTTTTGAGGCAGAGTTTTGTTCTTGTTGCCCAGGCTGGAGTGCAGTGGCGTGATCTCGGCTCACTGCAACCTCTGCCTCCCAGGTTCAAGCGATTCTTCTGCCTCAGCATCCCGAGTAGCTGGGATCACAGGTGCCCGACACCACGCTCTGCTAATTTTTTGTATTTTTAGTAGACCGAGGTTTCACATTGTTGGCCAGGCTGGTCTCAAACTCCTGACCTGAGGCGATCCACCCGGCTCAGCCTCCCAAAACGCTGGGATAACAAATGTGAGCCACTGCGCCTGGCTCAATACATTTGATTTATAAATTGCTCTTGATGACATCTGTAGAATATCAGATGTCATTTGTTTTACCAACATTATAACCCTAGGGGGAGATTTTAACCCACCCTAGTTGAAGAAAAAGGAGGGAATTAAGATACTTTAAGCTGGCTGGACACTGTGCTAATGCCTGTAGTCTTAGCACTTTGGGAGGCCTAGATGGGCAGATCACAAAGTCAGGAGTTCGAGACCAGCCTGGCCAACATGGTGAAATCCTATCACTACTAAAAACACAAAAAATTAACCAGGTGTGGTGGTACACACCTGTAATCCCAGCTGTTCGGGAGATTGAGGCAGGATAATTGCTTGAACCCAGGAGGTGGAGGTTGCAGTGAGCCGAGATTGTGCCACTACACTTAAGCCTGGCGACAGAGTGAGACTCTGTCTCAAACAAACAAACAAAAACATATACTTTAAGTTGTTTAAAGGCAAGAGAGAGGCCAGTGGTGTGTGACAGTGAGCTGGGGATGGACATGGATATGTACCTGGAAGTCTAAAGAATGATGTGCATTCAGAGAGGGTATGTCTGATGTGCTGAAGGTGCCACATTGAGCTCTCCATGCCCTCGGTCATACTGGGGGAAGTGCTTGTCAGGAGGGGGTGGACTCTTATGTCACAGCCACCTCACAGATACCTATTTGTTCAACTAATTATTGTTGGTGGCTGTACCCCATGACCAGTGGGCCTAGTTTCTCCAGTGGCACCTGGAGGAGGTCATGGAGTCAGGGCTTTATTGAAAGCATACCAGGAACCTCCTCCTTGAGAGGAGGATGTGCGAGAGTAGATGTGTGGGAGAGAGGGATTGTGGTACCTCAGCATAGGGGCCGTTTGTAGTTTCATCTGTCAACATCATAACAGGGCACAGTGACTTTTGAAGACGTGGCTGTGAAATTTACCCAGGAGGAATGGAATCTCCTTAGTGAGGCTCAGAGATGCCTGTACCGTGATGTGACCCTGGAGAACCTGGCACTTATATCCTCCCTGGGTAAGTTGCTCACAATTACCCTGTGACCCGAGCTAGTCTCTGCTTTCCCCCCTCTTTCCCCATTGGCAAGACTTTCTCATGTCAGGAGCATGGACACAGCTTCCTGCTTCAGTTCTGTGGGTAGGTTCTTGGTTGGTAGAACTGAGGTGTCCATACTGCCCTGCTCCTTTCTTGGAGCAGCCCCAACACCTGCTTTACTGCAGGCTCCCAGGGAGGGATTCATAGTCAGAAGCCCACCTTGTTAGTCCTGTGGATGTTTGGGTGTCCTTGTCCAGATTTCAGGTTCCTGTGTACCCAGAGTGTACTTCCTTTCTCTAGCTGCTATTTTCTTTTTTTTTTTTTTTTTTTGAGACGGAGTCTTGCTCTGTAGCCCGGGCTGGAGTGCAGTAGCCGGATCTCAGCTCACTGCAAGCTCCGCCTCCCGGGTTCATGCCATTCTCCTGCCTCAGCCTCCGGAGTAGCTGGGACTACAGGCGCCCGCCACCTCGCCCGGCTAGTTTTTTGTATTTTTAGTAGAGATGGGGTTTCACGGTGTTAGCCAGGATGGTCTCGATCTCCTGACCTCGTGATCCGCCCGACTCGGCCTCCCAAAGTGCTGGGATTACAGGCTTGAGCCACCGCGCCCGGCCTAGCTGCTATTTTCTTATGCCTTCCTGTGGTGGGAATTGCCTTCACAGACTACATCACTGCCTACATAGACCAGAGGCTGTTCTTGTAAGACCTTCTTTAGAAATTCTCCTTGAAATACTGTTTTTTTCTCTCGTGGGCTTTCATGGGCTGAGTTGTTCTGAGACAATGTTGGCTGTTCCCTTGTTCTGTCTTTCCCTTAGTTTGTACGTTATTCATTTCCCATGTATTTGATCATCATTGTGGTGGGATGCACAGTCTTCCATGCTGCAGAAGATGCAAATGAATTCAGCCTCAGCATAATGGGCTCAGAATGAATGTGTCCCTCAAGACTGGCACCCTGGGCTGGGTGAGGTGGCTCGTGCCTGTAATCCCAGCACTTTGGGAGGCCCAGGCAGGTGGATCATGAGGTCAGGAGTTCAAGACCAGCCTGGCCAAGATGGTGAAACCCTGTCTCTACTAAAAATACAAAAATTAGTCGAGTGTAGTGGCACATGCCTGTAATCCCTGCTACTTGGGAGGCTGAGGCAGAGAATTGCTTGAACTTGGGAGGGGAGGTTGCAGTGAGCCCAGATTGCGCCACTGCACTCCAGCCTGTGCGACAGAGCAAGACTCCGTCTCAAAAAAAAAAAAAAAAAGAAAAAGTGGCACCCTGGAGGAGGTCATGGAGTCAGGGCTTTATTGAAAGCATACTAGGAACCTAATCTATTTTAGTAGTATTTCTGTGGCAAGAGAAGTAAGCACACATAATTCGTCTTTTCTTCCTCATTCTTGAGAGCATCACACTTGTCACTTGTCTGCCTTATCACTTCTACTCTTTTTTTTTTTTTTTAACCTTTGACCTACTTGTACCCTAATATCCATTCTCCTGTCTAATCTTCACATCTCTGGACCCCAAATCTCATCCGTCTTACATACATCGCCATCTACAGTGTTCTCCAGTGTTGGCATAGAGATTTGTGTTAGCAAATATATATGCTTTGTTAAACTGACGTCGAGCAGTAGCTGCTGTGTTGTACTCCTGTTTTCCTTGGCCTGGACAAATCCCTCTCTACAGCACTCACATGTCATGAGGATGTAAAGTTCTGCAGATGAGTGGTTTGCAGATGCAGGAATTGTAGACCCTGCCTATACTCCCTGTGTTACATACCTGGTTGTGTTCTTTATGTTATGAGGCCTCCTACATTCTGTGACCTTTAGAGTCCAGTAATAATAAATAGCACCATGTTCCACCTGAAGCCAATGTTCTGTTCCTCCAAGTATTTCCTTGGAGTAATTCCTCAATTTGTCAGATACACTTGTGGGTGGTCTGTGCCTTCCCAGCAGAGTTAACATGCACTTCACCAGCATTTTCTTGCTTTCAGGTTGTTGGTGTGGAGTGGAAGATGAGGCACCTTCTAAGCAAAGTATTTATATACAAAGAGAGACTCAGGTCAGGATTCCTATGGCAGGTGTGTCTCCCAAGAAGGCCCACCCCTGTGAGATGTGCGGCCCTATCTTAGGAGACATTCCACACATGGGAGATCATCAGGGAACACATCCCAAGCAGAAACTGCACAGCTGTGAGGCCTGGGGGAACAAATTGTATGACAGTGGAAACTTTCATCAACACCAGAATGAGTACATTGGAGAGAAACCCTACAGAGGCAGTGTTGAGGAAGTGTTGTTTGTGAAGAGGTGTAAGTTCCATGTGTCAGAGGAGTCATCTGTCTTCAGTCAGAGTGGGAAAGACTTTTTGCCCATTTCAGGATTACTCCAGCAGGAGGCCACTCACACTGGGGAGAAGTCAAACAGCAAAACTGAGTGTGTGTCTCCCTTTCGGTGGGGGGGAGCTCACTATAGCCATGGAGAATCCATGAAACATTTTAGCACCAAACATACACTCAGTCAGCACGAGAGACTTCTCCCTAGAGAAGAGTGTTATGTGTGCTGTGAATGTGGGAAATCCTTTAGCAAACATGCTAGCTGCAGTAATCATCAGAGAGTTCACACTAGTAAAAGACTTTATGAATGTGGAGAATGTGTGAAATCCTTTAGCAAATATGCTAGCTTCAGTAATCATCAGAGAGTTCACACTGGAAAAAAACATGAATGTGGAGAATGTGGGAAATCCTTTAGTCAAAAGAGAAGCCTCATTCAACATCAGCGATTTCACACTGGAGAAAAACCTTATGAGTGTGAAGAGTGTGGGAAATCTTTTAGTTCAGAAGGACATCTTAGGAGCCATCAACGAGTTCACGCTGGAGAAAGACCTTACGAGTGTGGAGAATGTGTGAAATCTTTCAGTCATAAGCGCAGTCTTGTTCACCATCAGCGAGTTCACACTGGAGAAAGACCTTATCAGTGTGGAGAATGTGGGAAATCTTTCAGTCAAAAGGGCAACCTCGCCCTACACCAGCGAGTTCACAGTGGAGAAAGACCTTATGAGTGTGGAGAATGTGGGAAGTCTTTCAGTCATAAGCGCAGTCTTGTTCACCATCAGCGAGTTCACAGTGGAGAAAGACCTTATCAGTGTGGAGAATGTGGGAAATCTTTCAGTCAAAAGGGCAACCTCGTTCTACACCAGCGAGTTCACACTGGAGCAAGACCTTATGAGTGTGGAGAATGTGGGAAATCTTTTAGTTCAAAAGGACACCTTAGGAACCATCACCACATTCACACTGGAGACAGACTTTATGAGTGTGGAGAGTGTGGGAAATCTTTTAGTCATAAGGGCACCCTCATTCTACATCAGCGAGTTCACCCTAGAGAACGACCTTATGGGTGTGGAGAATGTGGGAAATCTTTTAGTTCAAACGGGCACCTTAGGAGCCATCAGCGTGTTCATACTGGAGAAAGACCTTATGAGTGTGGAGAATGTGGGAAATCTTTTAGTCATAAGCGCAGCCTTGTTCACCATCAGCGCATTCACACTGGAGAAAGACCTTACAAGTGTGGAGAATGTGGGAAATCTTTTATTGAAAAAGGACACCTTAGGAATCATCAGCGAGTTCACACTACAGAAAGACCTTTTAAGTGTGGGGAATGTGGGAAATGTTTTAGTCACAAGGGTAACCTCGTTCTACACCAGCATGGCCATATGGGAGGAAGGCCTTATGTGTGTAGGGAATGTGGAAAATTATTTAAGAAGAAGTCTCGCCTCCTTGCACACCAGAGAATTCACAATGGAGAAAAGCCATATGCTTGTGAAGCTTGTCAGAAATTTTTTAGGCACAAGTACCAACTCATTGCACATCAGAGAGTTCACACTGGAGAAAGGCCTTATGAATGCAATGATTGTGGAAAATCATTTACCCACAGCTCTACGTTCCATGTTCATAAGTGAATTCACACTGGAGAAAAGCCTTATGAGTGCAGTGAATGTGGAAAATCTTTTGCTGAAAGCTCCAGTCTCACTAAACACAGGAGAGTTCACACTGGAGAAAAGCCTTATAAATGTGAGAAATGTGGGAAATTATTTAACAAGAAGTCTCACTTCCTTGTACACCAGAAAGTTCACACTGGAGAAAAGTCATATGAGTGTGAGGATTGTCAGAAAGTTTTTAGCAAGAAGGACCACCTCATTGCACATCAGAGAGTTCACACTGGAGAAAAGCCATATGAATGCAATGATTGTGGGAAATCATTTACCCACAACTCTGCATTCCATGTTCATAAGAGAGTTCACACTGGTCACACGACCTTATGAGTGCAGTGAATGTGGGAAATATTTTGCTGGAAGCTCCTGTCTCACTAAACAAAAAAGAGTTCACACTGGAGAAAAGCCATATGGGTGGAGTGAATGTGGGGAGAAATTTAGCCAAAGCTTTTCACTTTTTCATCATCAGAGAGTTCACAAGAGAAAGGCCTTAATTGTGTAGTGAATGTGGGAAATCCTTTGCCAAAACTTTCAGTCTCATTAAACGCAGGAGAGTTCACACTGGAGTAAGGTCTTGTGATTGCAGCAAATGTGGAAAAAAAGTTACCTGAAGGTCTTCTCTCTTTGAACATCAGAGTTCACACTAGACAAATGAAATACATTTGGGCGATTTTGTAGCCACACTTCTGTGCTCCTTCAACATCAGAGTTAACACTGGATCAAGGCCTTACCAGTGTGACAAATGTGACATATTTATATAGAAATCTAGCTTCATAATACACAGGAGACTTCCCACTGCAGAAACGCTTTTTGAATGTAATGAATGCAAGAAAGGCTTCAGCATGTTTTTTTTTTGAGATGGAGTCTCACTCTGAAACCCAGGCTGTAGTGCAGTAGTGTGGTCTAGGCTCACTGCAAGCTCTGCCCCCCGGGTTCACACCCTTCTCCTGCCTCAGCCTCCCGAGTAACTGGGACTACAGATGTCCACCACCACGCCCGGCTAATATTTTGTATTTTCAGTAGAGACAGGGTTTCACCGTGTTAGCCAGGATGGTCTTGATCTCTTGACCTCGTGATCCGCCCACCTCGGCCTCCCAAAGTGCTGGGATTACAGGAATAAGCCACCACGCCCAGCCCAGCCTTTAGCCTTCTTATTAGAGCCTCAAACATTGTCATGAGAAACACACAATAGATGTATATGGAATGTTATTTCTTTTTCAATGTAACATTCGAGGAGCTCCTTTGAGGGTGCCACCTGCCTAGATTGAATGTCATTTATCGAGAATCTGCAAAATTTCCAAGCATGAGGCAGCTACAGTGCATTTTTCACTCTACCCAGGTGCCTTGCTAGATTTCTTTTTGAGATAGTGTGTCACTCTGTCGCTCAGGATGGAGTGTAGTGATGTGTTCACATTTCTTGATCTCCTGGACTTGTGATTCTCTTGCCTCAGCCTCCTGAGTAGCTGAAACCACAGGCATGCACCACCATGCTCCACTAATTCTTTAAGTTTTGGAGACACAGGGTCTCACCATGTTGCCCAGGCTGGTCTTCAACTTCTGGACTCAAGTGATCTTTCCACCTTGGCCTCCAAGCATGCTGGGATTACAGGTGTGAGTTACTGTGCCTCACTTTTTTTTTTTTTTTTAATTTTTAATTTCTGATCTAGTCACAGAAGGATTTGTTGAGTAGCTTCAGCACTTCTTCCTTTGTCATTTTTTTCTGTCTGATAAGTCGTGCCATGGACCTTACCCATTTTTATCCCAGAGGCCTCTTATGTTGACTTGAAAAGATGAACTATGTCTTTCAGAGATCTTGTGGGTATCACATAAATCTTGACAAATTTTCTACCCTCCAAGTCATGATCCTAAGGACAGCTTGCCTCCCATTTCTCCAGTTTGTGCTATTATGGAGGCCTTATTGTTTCAGCCTTCTTCAATCTTGAGGGTTGTTGTCACTGTATGCGTGGTTCAGAAACAAGTAGGTCCTGTTACCATGAAGGGGGTCACAGCTTTTGTTGGCATAGCTAAACTCTTTGTGGCTCATGGGACAGTATGAATGCAGAACATAGCTTTCTCGACTTGTGGACTGCTTTGCATAGCTGCCAGAGGCCTCCAGAGAAGGCCTTCAGGGCTTTGTGGTCTTTATCTGTAGCATGGATACTAAAATTTGTGGACTCAGGTCAGCTGGCTCCAGGGCATTTTTTGTGACAATTTCTGGTGTTTTTTGAACAAGACAAAATTCTCACTTTTACGAGGTATATTGCATTGTACTTGGTACTGCTGAGGGAAGTTTGTTCCCCAGCTCTTGCAATGCAGACACATGCCTTGATATCCAGAATTCTGTAGGATAACATCATAGATTGTAATGCTATTGGGTGAAATTATAATTTTATAGAATTACTGCATTTATAGGCAGTGAAGGAGACAGAATAATGTAATTGCAACACTTTTTTTTTTTTTTTTTTTTTTTTGAGACGGAGTCTCGCGCTGTTGCCCAGGCTGGAGTGCAGTGGTGCAATTTTGGCTCACAGCAATCTCTGCCTCCTAGGTTCAAATGATTCTCCAGCCTCAGCCTCCCGAGTAGCTGGGACTACAGGCACGTGCCACCACACCCAGCTAATTTTTGTATTTATAGTAGACATGTGGTTTCACCGTGTTGGCCAGGCTGGTCTCGAACTCCTGACCTCGTGATCCGCTGGCTTCAGCCTCCCAAAGTGCTGGGATTACAGGTGTGAGCCACTGTGCCTGACATAATGCATGTCTTTTAAAAGGGCATCCACGATGATCCAGTCACTATGTATGTGATGAATATGCAGATACAGGAATTTCAGTTCTTCCATAATGATGAATGTTGTATTGTTGAGGCCATTGTCAGAGGAAATACTCTAGAGGTTTTGTGAATTCCTGTACCCATTCTGGGCTGTGCACCTCAAGGTCATTCCTGCATTAGCAGGAGGAAGATGATAGGGAGAAGGGAGATCTCAGTTCAGTGATGTGGCCTTTGTGACCAGCCAGCCAGTTAATCAGATGGAAATGGCCTTATTGCCACATCAATATTTGCTACCACGGAGGCTAGTTTTCTCACTTAGGGCATGAGAAGAATTGGTGTAGTCAGTATAGAGTTGCCAAACCTATTCTCCAAAAATAATGATAAATATTTTTCTTTTGAATTGCATTTTTTTATTATTATTTTTAAATTTTTTTTTTTATGAGATGGAGTCTCGCTGTGTTGCCCAGGCTGAATGGAGTGCAGTGGCACGATCTCGTCTCACTGCAAGCCCTGCCTCCTGGGTTCACACCATTCTCCTGCCTCAGCCTTCCAAGTACCTGGGACTACAGGCACCCACCACCACACCTGGCTAATTTTTTGTATCTTTACTAGAGATGGGGTTTCACCGTGTTAACCAAGATGGTATCGATCTCCTGAATTCGTGATCTGCCCACCTGGGCCTCCCAAAATGCTGGGATTACAGGCATAAGCCACTGCGCCCAGCAATTTTTTTTTTTCTTTTTTGAGATAGAGTCTCACTGTCACCCAGGCTGGAGTACAGTGGCATGACCTAGGCTCACTGCAACCTCTACTTCCTAGGTTCAAGCAGTTCTCCTGGTTCAGCCTCCCGTGTAGCTGGGACTGGAAGCATGTGCCACCATGCCCAGCCAATTTTTGTATTTTTAGTAGAGACGGAGTTTTGCCATGTTCGCCAGGCTGATCTCGGACTCCTAACCTCAGGTGATCTGCCTGCCTCAGCCTCCAAAAGTGGTGGGATTACAGGTGTGAGCCACTGCTCCCAGTCTGAAGTATATTTTAAAGCAGTGATAAGTTATAAGTTATGAATTACATTCAGTAAAGTATGCATATTTAAACTGTAGTATGTGATAAATTTGGAGTTTCATATAATCCCATGAAACCACTGACATAGTCACAATAATGAATTTAACACCTTTATATTTACCTGGAACCTTTTTTTAAAGTCTTTCTTTCTGTTCTCCAGACGATCAATGATTTACTTTGCTGTACAGTAAAGTACTTTCCATTTTCTGGAATTTTAGATGACTGATGTAATAAAGTGTTTCCTCATATAATCCCTGGGTGCTCTCTTGTATCATTTTTTTGTTTTTTAATGACCAGTATATATATATATATTTTTTTGGAGATGGAGTCTTGCTCTGTGCCCAGCCTGGAGTGCAGTGGTGCGATCTTGGCTCACTGCAAGCTCCGCCTCCCGGGTTCATGCCATTCTCTTGCCTCAGCCTCCGGAGCAGGTGAGACTACAGGCGCCTGCCACCATGCCCGGCTAATTTTTTTGTATTTTTAGTAGAGACGGGGTTTCATCGTGTTAGCCAGGATGGTCTCGATCTCTTAACCTCGTGATCCACCCGCCTCGGCCTCCCAAAGTGCTGGGATTACAGGCTTGAGCCACCGCACCTGACCCAAAATGTATTTATTTAATATTAATCACAAGGCCTCCACCAAGGCTTAAATTAAAAGACAAAAGAAAAATAGTACCAAAGCTCAAGATACAGAGTTCTATACAGAAATCACGGAAAGGGCAGACAATCTAAGGAAAAATTAAAAAAACACAAGGATAGGCTGCACAGCGTGGGTCAGAGCTCCTGGCTGGTGACCTACTTTGAGTAGCTTTCTTGCAGGTACTTCCTTATTTTTATTTTTTTTTGAGACGGAGTTTCACTCTTGTTGTCCAGGCTGGAGTGCAATAGTGAGATCTCAGCTCACCGCAACCTCCGCCTCTCGGGTTGAAGTGATTCTCCTGCCTCAGCCTCCTGAGTCGCTGGGATTACAGGCACATGCCACCACGCTTGGCCAATTTTTAATTTTTTTAAATAGAGATGAGGTTTCTCCATGTTTATCAGGCCTTGGACTCTCTATCTACCTCAGGTGATCCACCCACCTCGGCCTCCCAAAGTGCTGGGATTAGTCGTGAGCCACCGCGCCCGGCCCTTGCAAGTACTTAAAGCTGTGGGGTTTCCCAGAGCTTGGTAGCATGTGTGTTCAAAGGGCTATTTATTAATGTTGGGTTCTAGCAGGCACTGGATAGAGAGCAGGATGGTCCTGATATCATATAGGGCAAACCACTTCTTCAGGATTTCCAGGCATATGTTACCCTGGGTGTTCATGTTAGGGTGGTAGCAGGGTGTGAGGAACTTCACCATGGGTGCATTGTAAGGGTGGGTAGTCACTGAGGAACTCTAGCAAGAGTTTATACCTCAGGTCTTCATACACTGGGCCAGCAGCTCCATGGATAGTCTCCATTTGATAAGGCTTTCAGGGCAGGCAGAAATTCTTTTTTTTTTTTTTTTTGAGTCGGAGTCTAGCTCTGTCGCCCAGGCTGGAGTGCAGTGGCCAGATCTCAGCTCACTGCAAGCTCCGCCTCCCGGGTTTACGCCATTCTCCTGGCTCAGCCTCCCGAGTAGCTGGGACTACAGGCGCCTGCCACCTCGCCCGGCTAGTTTTTTGTATTTTTTAGTAGAGACGGGGTTTCACCGTGTTAACCAGGATGGTCTCGATCTGCTGACTTTGTGATCCGCCCGTCTCGGCCTCCCAAAGTGCTAGGATTACAGGCTTGAGCCACCGCGCCCGGCGGCAGAAATTCTTTTGTCACCAGGCATTGTGAGGGTCACCAGCTCCTGCTGTAGCCTTTTGCCTACAGGGTCCCAGGCAATGCTCCTGCTGGGCTCAGCTCCTTTATGGGTGGTGGCAACACTGACAGCGACTGGGTCAAAGTTTTGGGAGGCTACCTGGGTGGCAAGAACTCAGAAAATGTGACTGCATCTGTGATCATCATGTTTATTTTTTAATCTTTATTTATTTAGAGACGGAGTCTTGCTCTTATCACCCAGGCTGGAGTGCAGTGGCGTGATCTTGGCTCACCACAACCTCCGCCTCCCGGGTTCAAGCCATTTTCTTGCTTCAGCCTGCGGAGTAGCTGGGATTACAGACACTTGCCACCACGCCCGGCTAAGTTTTTATATTTTTAGTAGAGACAGGGTTTTTCCATGTTGGTCAGGCTGGTCTTGAACTCCCAACCTCAGGTGATCCACCCACCTCGGCTTCCCAAAGTGCTGGGTTACAGGCATGAGCCACCACACCTGGCTTAAAAATATTACAGGCCGGGTGCGGTGGCTCTGGCCCACATAGTGAAACCCCGTCTCTACTAAAAATACAAAAATGAGCTGGGCTTTTAGTGGCACGTACCTGTAATCCCGGCTACTTGGGAGGCTGAGGCAAGAGAATCGAACCCGGGAGACGGAGGTTGTGGTGAATCAAGATCACGCCACTGCACTCCAGCCTGGGTGACAAAGTGAGACTCCATCTAAGAAAAAAAAAGAAAATATTTTTAAGTTCTCAGTCAACTTTAACTGAATAGTTAGTGGTCAGTTTTGTAATCACAGTGACATTCTTGCAAACAAATATAATGTGTGGCCTCTTTGATATACTGGATAGTTAAAAATTGTTTTAAAGTTTTGCCTAATATTTTATGATTTATCTCAATGTAATCTGTGTAGTGAAATTTATAGATGACGCCTTTTTTTTTTTTTTTTTTTAAAGACAAGAGTCTAGCTCTGTTGCCTAGGCTGGAGGGCATGATGTCAGCTTACTGCAATCTCCGCTTCCTGCATTCAAGCGATTCTCGTGCCTCAGACTCCCGAACAGCTGGGATTACAGGTGCACGACACCACGTCTGGCTAATTTTTGGATTTTTAGTAGAAATGGTGTTTCACGGTGTTGGCCTGACTAGTCTCGAACTCCTGTCAAGTGATCCACCTGTCTCAGCCTCCCAAAGTGCTGGGATTACAGGCATGAACCACTGCGCCCAGCCTAAATGACTACTTTTTATGTTACACATTTTAAGTAATTTTTGTCATTTCCATCTTAGGTTGTTGCTTGTTTTTTGAGACGAAGTCTCGCTCTGTCACCCAGGCTGGAGTGCAGTGGCATGATCTTGGCTCACTGCAAGCTCTGCCTCCTGGGTTCATGCCATTCTCCTGCCCCAGCCTCCCGACTAGCTGAGACTACAGGCTAATTTTTTTGTATTTTTAGTAGAGACGGGGTTTCACAGTGTTAGCCGGGATGGTCTCGATCTCCTGACCTCGTGATCTGGCCACCTCGGCCTCCCAAAGTGCTGGGATTACGGGTGTGAGCCACCGTGCCTGGCTGGGTTGTCACTTTTAATGTGCTTTGGTTTTAATTTTATGTAGAAAAGTAAAATGTTTTTTTCTCTTGAAATTTAATCCTTGCTTTTAATGATTTGTGCACCCCAATTTATTAAGAAAATATTAAAAAAATAATCTTGAGTTGGGCATAGTAGTTTATTTCTGTAATCCCAGCACACTGGGAGGCAGAGGCAGGCTGTTGACTTGAGCCCAGGAGATTGAGACCACCATGGGCAACATGGGAAAATCCTGTGTCCACAAAAAATGCAAAAATTAGCCGGGCAGGGTGCCTGCCTGTAGTCCCAGCTACCCAGGAGGCTGAGGTGGCAGGATTACTTGAACCCTGGGGGTGTCTGAGGCTGCAGTGAGCCATGATCATGCCACTGCATTCCAGCCTGGGCAGAAGAGCAAGATTCTGTCTCCAAAAATAAAATAAAAAGTATATGTGTGTGTATAGACATATATATACACACACGTATATATAATGCCTTTGTATGTGTAGACTTGATTTAATTTTCAATTTTCATGTGAAGCATAAATTGAGCAGTTTTTCTATCTCAATTTTTAATCTATTTTAACATTATATTACATTATCTATTTTCTCTGGAAATTGATAAGCAACATACACCCCTCAAGACATGGAATTTCAAATAGGAAAAGATGTATGAATCTTTTGTACAAAAAAATTCCGACATATATTTAAGTCACATACAAGCAGGAAGATTAACTTCATAAGAGAATTAGCAAAAGTTGTATTAATTCAAGACAAGAGCCTGCAGAGCCTAAAATTGCTTAGTACTGTTTTTGCCTATATAAACTGTAGTTTTGCCTATATAAACTGTAGTTTATGGATAAAATAAAGGATTTTTTTTTTTTTTTTTGAGGCAGGTCTCGCTCTGTTGCCCAGGCTACAGTGCAATGGCACCATCTCGGCTGACTGCAACCTCCATTTTCCAGGAAGGCTCCTTTTTCTTTTTTTTTTTGAGACGGAGTCTCGCTCTGTCACCCAGGCTGGAGTGCAGTGGCCGGATCTCAGCTCACTGCAAGCTCCGCCTCCCGGGTTCACGCCATTCTCCTGCCTCAGCCTCCCGAGTAGCTGGGACCACAGGCGCCCGCCACCTCGCCCGGCTAGTTTTTTGTATTTTTTAGTAGAGACGGGGTTTCACTGCGTTAGCCAGGATGGTCTCGATCTCCTGACCTCGTGATCCGCCCGTCTCAGCCTCCCAAAGTGCTGGGATTACAGGCTTGAGCCACTGCACCCGGCTGGAAGGCTCTTTAATTCCCCCTGATTATAAAGGTTTTGTGCAAACATAATTTGGTATAATAAAATATTTACACAAGAGACAGACACATACTCGTCAGTGTGTACGGTCATAATTTGAACAAGCCCTTTTAAACTTCTAGATATCATTGAAACTCCTACGTTGATTAAAAATGATCAAAGATCTTTCCAGTGAGAAGGATGAAAAATACTAGTGAGAATGAACTATCACTATTTCATATATGTGCCTATATGTGCTTACATATGCTTACATACAGCTCATGCTGTAATACAAGGTGACATTTAGGGGTTGAGACTTAACATCTGATTATACCTTGCTATTTATAACTTACAATCTTTTATTCACATTTCTCAAGTGCTATGCCTTTAGGTGCCTATACATCATGCTATCATAGAATTTCTAGGGATAAGCCGGGGGTGGTGGCAGACGCCTGTAATCGCAGCACTTTAGAAGGCCAAGGAGGGTGGATCATGAGGTCAGGAGTTTGATACCAGCCTGGCTAACATAGTGAAAGCTCATCTCTACTAAAAATACAAAAATTAGCTGGGCGTGGTGGCGCGAACCAATAGGCCCAGCTACTCAGGAGGCTGAGGGAAGAGAATCACTTGAACCTGGGAGGCAGAGGTTGCAGTGGGCGGAGACCACGCCATTGCACTTCAGCCTGGGTGACAGACTGTAGCTCAAAAAAAAAAGTGTAAAGGTAAACTGAGGCTGGAGCCGAACCGGGAACGAAGACACAAGGCAAATGGCAGTGAGAATAGCCTTTTATTAGGGCTTGCGGGCGAGGTTCCTCAGTCCAAAGGCATGGGCCGAGGAAGTCACGCTGAGGGAGGAGGGTAGGGGCTTTTTATAGCCTGAGAGGTAGGGAAGCTGGTTGTGCAAATGGGGCCTGGGGGGTCTTGAAACTACTAGGGCAGGAGTTGAGTAAGGGTCATGAGGAAGGGGTCTTTGGAAACTGTTAACCAAAACTGCTGTTTACGACCTTGTGGAATGCAGGTGAGCTGCAGGTCATGGGGGAGTGTGGTTGCCCAGCCGGAACTCTGACGCATGTAAGTCTGCAGGTGTGTACAAGGGTGAAGGGAGTCTTTAACAAAAGGCCTGCTATGCCAGGTAATGCCGCCATGTTGGGTCTAGATTCCTGCCTAACATTCCGACCTCTTTCTAATAAGAAAATGGGGCAACGTGTTCATCTGGCTGCTTCCTGCTGGTATGGGTCATCGTGGGGATCTTCGGAGGTCGGAACTCGGGTATAGGGGTGGAGCAGCATCTGATTGAAAGTGACCTGGGAGACTTCTTTCATGCGGTCCTGGATGAAGCGGAGGACACAGGGAGCTATGAGTAGCAAGAAGCCAATGATTAGTAAGGGGCTTAGAAAGGGTAGGACTTAACCGGCCACAGACGACTGCTGCTAAGTGAGGGCCTTGATCCGAGTTTTTTCTGGTGGAGTCTTTCCTGAATCTTTTCTAGAGTGAGGAAATTGGTTTCTACTAGTCCTGACTCATTGATGTAGTGTTCGGCCAGGAAGGGGAAAAGAGGGGGTTAGGTTAGAGAAGTTAAAAGGGCTGGGTAAGGGTACCGCAACCAGTGGGGGCTTATTCTATCTGCTGTGAGGCTTTTTGTAGTGGGTGTGAGGAGTATGCCTAGGTAGGTGACAGAAGGGCTGCAAAGTTGAGCCTTAGCCGGGGTAACCTGATAACGCTGGTCGCCTAGAAAATTTAAAAGTGTAGCAATATCTGCAAGGGAGCACTGCTAGGAAGGACTACATAGTAGTAAGTCATCGACATACTGCAATAGTGTGCTGTGGGTCAGGGGACAGGGAACAACATCCTGTGCCAGTGCCTGTCCGAAAAAATGGGGGCTATCACGGAACCTTTGAGGCAAAACAGTCTTAAGTCAGCTGGGAAGAAATATGAGTGTCTGGATCTTCCTATGTAAAAGCAAACAAAGTGACAGTCGGATGTAAGGGAATGGTGAAGAAGGCATCTTTTAGGTCAAGGACAATAAAGTGAGTGGTATCGGGGGGAATGTGCGAGAGAAGTGTATATGGGTTAGGAACAACTGGAAAGGTGGGGACTACTGCCTCACTGATGACGCGTAGGTCCTGCACGAGGCAATAGGCCCTAGAGCTTTTCCGTACAGGCGGGATAGGAGTATTACATGGTGAGTTGGCAGGAACTAGAATGTGCTGCCAGAGCAGGCGTGTAATGATAGGTTTTAATCCCTGTCGATGTTCAAGGGAGATAGGGAACTGGGGTCTAGAGGGAAACTTGGAAGGGTCTTTTAGCCGGATGCAGACGGAGTATGGTGCTGGGCGAGGATTGGGGTGGAGGTGTCCCACACCTTAGGGTTAATGGGGACTGGAAACAGGAGTGGGGGGTCAGCCTGGTGGGGCTTGTCAGGTGAGAGGAGGGGGAAGAGGAACGTGAGGTGTGGGGAGGGGTTGGGTGGGAAGTGAACTGAGGCCCCTAGCTTGGAGAGGAGATCTCGTCCTAACAAGGGGACTGGGCACAAAGGAATGATAAGAAATGAGTGCGGGAAGAGGGAGCCATCCAGTCGGCAAGACAGAGGAGCAGTCTGGCGGTAGGTGGAGGGAGTGCCATCAATTCCCATGACCATGACAGTGGAGGGGTGGCTGGGGCCACTGAAGGAAGGCAAAACAGAGTAGGTAGCCTCCGTGTCCATAAGGAAAGATATGGACTTACCCGTTACCTGGAGCATAACCCTGGGCTCGGCGACAGTGAGAGGGGTCCCCAGTCTGGGCTTCTTCAATCTTCATCAGTGTCGAGGAGCTGGAAGGCGCCTCCAGTACCTGGAGGAGGGTCGTCACGTGGCTACGTAGCTACCGTCCTCAGGTTGGGGCAGTCCGACTTCCAGTGGCCCATCTGCCGACAATTCGGATAGGGGCGAGTTGGCTCCTTTGGGTTAGGGCACTGCCTGGCCCAGTGGCCATCGTTGCCGCACTTGAAGCAGGCACCAGGTGGCACTCGGGTAGTACCTCTTTTCTGGGAGCTCCTGGAGCCGGCCGGCCTCAGGGCTGCTACCAAGGCCTGGGTTTGGAGTTGTACCTTCTGTTTTAGCCTGGCCTGTCGTTGGGCCTCAGCTGCTTCCTCTGTGGAGTTGTAGACCTTGAAGGCCAGTTTGACTAAATCCTGGATGGGAGTTTGAGGGCCTTCCTCCGCCTTCTTAAATTGTTTTTGGATATCAGGGGCTGACTGAGAAATGAAATATGAGGGCAAAATGGTTCCTCCTGCGGGGGAGGCAGTCCAACATAAGTCTTTATTTCATTATTTTTAAATATCTTAATGAAATGGGAAAGATAAAATTCATTTTAAAAAACAAGCCTAGAGGTGTGAGGCTAGGCAGGGTGCTGTAAACCAAGCACTTTTGGAGGCCGAGGCAAGTGGATTGCCTGAGCCCGGGAGTTTGAGATCAGACTGGGCAACAAGGTAAAAAAAAAAATTTACAGAAAATACAAAAATTAGCCAGGGGTGGTGCACCCCTGTATTTCCAGCTACTCTGGAGGCTGAGGAAGAGTGCTTGAGCCCAGAAAGCAGAGGCTGCAATGAGCTGAGATTGTGCCACTGCACTCCAGCCTGGGGGACAGAGTGAGACCTTGTCTCAAAACAAAACAAAAAAGCATGTAAAACATAAAATAGTTGACTCAAAATGCTATAACCACTTATTAAAATGAACAATTTCAAATACTAACCATACTTTCCCTCTTCGTAAGATAGAAGAACAGAAATTCTTGGACACTGATGGTAGATACATAAATGAGCAATAATTTTATTCTTATATAATAGTTTGGGGTTGCTTAAAAAGTTGTACATTAGGCCAAGCATGGTAGCTCACGCCCAAGAAGCCGAGGCAGGCATATCACTTGAGGTCAGGAGTTTGTAACCAGCCTGGCCAGCATGGTGAAACCAATCTCTAATAAAAATACAAAAAATTATCCAGGCATGGTGGTGCACACCTGTAATTCCAGCTACTCGGGAGGCTGAAGCAGGAAAATCACTTGAACTTGGGAGGCAGAGGTTGCAGTGAGCCAAAATAATGCCACTGAACTCCAGCCTGGGTGACACAGCGAGTCTGTCTCACAAAAGAGTTGTACTTTAATCTATCATGTGACTCAGGCACTACACACCACTGTATTAACATAGTGAAGGATACCTATATAAACAACTGCATTCAAATGTAGCAGTTGCATTCATAACAGACAAAAACAAGCAACTGAAATACACTTCAACAGATAAATGATATACAGTAAGTTTTCATAGCATGTGATTCTTTCTGCAGAGAAGGTCTGGCTATGTTGCCCGGGCTGATCTCTTAACTCCTGGCCTCGCGTGAACCACCTCATTCTCCCAAAGCATCAGGTTTACAAGCATGAGCCACCATGCCTGGTTCAGCATGTCATATTCCAAGTGATACAAAAAGAATGAAGGTCGGGTGCAGAGGCTCATGCCTGTAATCTTAGCACTTTGGGAGGCCACGGTGGGTGGATCACTTGAGGTTAGGAGTTCAAGACCAGCCTGGCCAACATGGTAAAACCCCGTCTCCACTAAAAATACAAATTAGCCAGGCGTGGTGGTGTGTACCCGTAATCCCAGCTCCTCGGGAGGCTAAAGTAGGAGAATCTCATGAACCCAGGAGGCCCAAGTTGCAGCAAGCCAAGATTGTGCCACCACACGCCAGCCTGGGTGACAGAATGAGAGGGTCTCAACGCGAAGTCTCTTAAGACCAAGGAGAGCATATATTCTGAACTTTTCCACATTGACAGCACTCATAAGGCCTTTCTCCAGTATGAACTCTCCTGTGTTTAATGAGACTGGACGTTTCAGCGAAGGATTTCCCATATTCACTGCACTCACAAGGCCTTTCTCCTGTGTGAACTCTGATGATGAAGGAGGGTAGAGCTTCGCTGAAATCTTTTTCCACATTTGGTGCATTCATAAGGCCTTTCTCCAGTGTGAATTCTCCTGTGTTTAATGAGACTGGAACATTCAGCAAAGGATTTTCCACATTCACTGCACTTATAAGGCTTTTGTCCAGAATGAACTCTTTTATGAACATGAAGCGCAGAGCTGGAAATAAATGATTTCCCACATTCACTGCATTCATATGGCCTTTCTCCAGTGTGAGTCCTCTGATGTATAGTCACACTGTGCTTATTGCCAAATAATTTCCCACATACCTCACACTCATACGGCCTTTCTCCAGTGTGAACTCTCTCATGAACAAGAAGATGATACTTCCTGTTAAATAATTTCCCACATTCCCTACAATTGTAAGGTCTTTCCCCAGTGTGAAGTCTCTGGTGTTCAGTGAGGTGGGATCTGTACCTAAATAATTTTCCACACTCCCTGCACTCATAAGGTCTTTCTCCAGTATGACCTCGCTGATGTTGAACGAGGTTGCCCTTTTGACCAAAAGATTTCCCACATTCTCCACATTTGTAAGGTCTTTCTCCAGTGTGAACACGCTGATGGTTAATAAAGCAGAACTTCTGATGAAAAGATTTCCCACATTCCCCACAGTGATAAGCTGTCTCTCCAGTGTGACCTCGCTGATGTTGAATGAATTTACCCTTTTGACCAAAAGACTTCCCACATTCTCCACACTCATAAGGCCCTTCTCCAGTGTGAACATGCTGATGATGGTTAATAAGCCTGCTCTTCTGACTAAAAGATTTCTCACACTCCCCACAGGGAAAAGCTGTCTTTCCAGTGTGAACTCGCTGATGCTGAATGAGGCTGCTCTTTTGACTGCAAGATTTCCCACACACTCCACACTCATAAGGTCCTTTTTCAGTGTGATCTCGCTGATGATTACTGAAGCTGACATATCTGCTAAAGGATTTTCCACAATCACTGCATACATAACATCCATCTCTAGTGAAAAGTTTCTGGTGTGGAATAACTGAGTGTTTGGTGCTGAAGGCTTTTGTGCGTTTTCCACACCCGGAATTACTTTTTCCCTCCTGAAAGGGTGGGCCATGCTTAGTTTCACTGTCTGTGTTCTCTACAGGATAAGCGGCTTCTTGTTGGCATAATCCTGAACTGGGCAGAACGTTCTCCCCAAACTCATGGAAGACAAACGGCTCCTGTGACACCCTGAGCTTACGTTTCTTTACAAACGATGCTTCTCTGACACTCTTTCTGCAGAATTTCTCTCCAATATGCTGCTTCTGGTGCTGATTCAGGTTTGCAGTGTCATCCAAGTTTTTTCCACATACCCCACTCCTGTTCAGCTTCTGCTTCTGATGAGTTTCCTGGTGTTCAACAAAGTGCAAATCATCCCCCGAGATGAGGCCACACATTTCACAGGGGTGAGCCTTCTTAGGAGAAACAACTGCCCTAGGAGTCCTGTTCTGAGACTCTCTTTGTACAGAAATGCTCTGCGTAGACGGTGCCTCCTTATCTTTTGATCCACACCAACAATCTGAAAGCAAGAAAATGCTGGTCAAGTGCAAAGTACCTCTGATGGGAAGGCACAGCCCACCCACAAGTAAGTCTCACAAATTGAGGAATTATTCTATAGAAATATTTGCAGGAACACAATGTTGGCTTCAAGCTGAAGATAGGGCTGCTGGCCGGGTGCGGTGGCTCACGCCTGTAATCCCAGCACTTTGGGAGGCTGAGGCGGGTGGATCACCTGAGGTCAGGAGTTCGAGACCAGCCTGGCTAATATAGTGAAACCCTGTCTCTACTAAAAATACAAAAAATGAGTCAGGTGTGGTGGCGCATGCCTGTAATCCCAGCTACTCGGGAGGGTGAGGCAGAAGAATTGCTCAAACCCAGGAGGCAGAGGTTGCAGTGAGCGGAGATGGCACCATTGCACTCCAGCTTGGGTAACAACAGTGAAACTGTCTCAAAAAAAAAAAAATATATATATATGTACACACATATATACACACACATATATACATACATTGTATACACATGTATACATATATACACACATATATACACATGTATATGTATACACATATATACATATATATACACACACATGTGTAGAAGCATATGTCAAGTCCAAGAAAACGTGAGTATAATACCGCAGGGGGTGGACATAGATGGTTTAACAATGGGCATATACTTCCTAATATGTAATCGATACACCAACATCAGAGACAACTACAGATGAAAGCACAAGAAAAATGCATCTAAAGTGGAGTCCAGAGATGTGAGTATTAGTGCTGGGGTGGATATCACAGTAGAAGTGGAAAAGTACAGAACTAACAAGTGTGAAACTCTCAACAATAGGGAGAAAAAGACAAATAGTGTGTGCCTACTCGTATTGCCACAAAAATACTTGGCAAATATAAATGGTTTCTGGTACGATTTGGATAAATCCCTGAAGTCATGCCCTCCCCCAGCATGGCACTCCTGAGGGACAGGCTCCCTTTGAGCCTATCATGATGAGCCTGAATTGAACCACATTTTATCAAACACCAAGGACTCTCCATCTCACCCCCAGTTCATGGGACCAGATGATATAAGCATGAAGGGAGAGACAGCAGAGATGAACAGCCAACACTAGCTCAGCACAACTAAGCACCTGACAGCCCACAGAAGAGTAAACTAAGTATTAAAAGAGAATTCCTAAGCAGGGTCTTGCAAGAACAGTCTATGGTCTATGTAGGTAGTGACAATGTCAATGAAGGCAATTCTCAGCACAGGGAGGTAGGAAGAATTGTCAGATAGAGGAAAGAAATGTTAATAGAACCTGGGCACACAAGAGCTACCGATTTGGACAGTCACCTGACAGCCAGAGAGCAAGCAAAGTGGATACATGAGGGTGGCTATAAGACTCCCGACTCGGACTCCTTCCCTGGGAGCCTGGAGCACAGGATGTGTTGGAGCTGCTTAAGGAGAGGAAAAGTCAATACACACACCTTACTCCTACCAACCACACAACTCACACAAAGTGTAGAAGGAACCTGTGTCCAGGCTCCTTAAGTGAGAAAGACAGTCTTGTCAATGAAAAGGGGAACGGCAACACTAGCTCAGCTCACAGCGTGAGCAACTTACCCAGGGAGGATATAAGTGCCAGGTTCTCTAGCATCACATCACGGTACAAGCACCTCTGAACCTCACTAAGAAGACTCCATTCCTCCTGGGAAAAGTTCACAGCCACATCTTCAAAGGTCACAGTGTCCTGCTATGATAGTGACAGATGAAACCACAAACAGCCCCTCTGCTGAGGTAACACAACCCACCTCTCCCACACAGCCACCCTTGCCCATCCTCCTCCCCAAGGTTCCCAACATAGAGCTGAAACTATGTCCACTGGTGCCTTTGTGTCTTCATGGGCCCACTGGTCAATTATCAACAAGTAGTAGGTGGACAAATAGGTATCCATGCTGAGGTCCGGACATAAAAAGGTCCACCCCCTTCTATGCCGGGTGCGGTGGCTCACACCTGTAATCCCAGCACTGTGGGAGGCCGAGGCCAGCAGATCATGAGGTCAGGAGATTGAGACCATCCTGGCTAACACGGTGAAACCCCGTCTCTACTAAAAATACAAAAAATTAGCCGGGCGTGGTGGCGGGTGCCTGTAGTCCCAGCTACTTGGGATGCCGAGGCAGGAGAATGGCGTGAAGAGCAGAGATTGCGTCACTGTACTCCAGCCTGGCTGACAGAGACTCCATTTCAAAAAAAGAAAAAAAGGTCCACCTCCTTCTGAATAGCGATATCCAAGCTGACGTAAAGCCCAGGACGGCTGCCTGATTCCATCAGACAAACCTGCTCTCTAAATATACATCATTCTTTATACTGCACAGACACATGCCCATGGCCACCCCCACCTGAATTTCCCACACCTGCAGCCCCTCTCTGGCATCCCCACAAGTAAAGGTTTGTTTTTGGAGGTTGTTTTTGAGACACAGTCTAGCTCTGTCACCTAGGCTAGAGTGCAGGGGCACAATCGTGGCTCACTGCAGCCTCTGCCTCCCAGGTACAAGTGATTCTTGTACCTCACCCTCCCAGGTAGCTGGGATTACAGCCGTGGAACACTATACCCGGCTTTATTTTTAATTTTTTTGAGACGCAGTCTTACTCTCTCACTCATCTGGAGTGCAGTGGTGTGATCTCGGCTCACTGCAAGCTCCACCTCCCGGGTTCACACCATTCTCCTGCCTCAGCCTCCCAAGTAGCTGGGACTACAGGTGCCTGCTACCACGTCCGGCTAATTTTTTGTATTTTTAGTAGAGATGGGGTTTCACCGTGTTAGCCAGGATGGTCTTAATCTCCTGACCTCGTGATCTACCCGCCTTGGCCTCCCAAAGTGCTGGGATTACAGGTGTAAGCCACCGCGCCCGGCTTGTATTTTTTTTTTTTTAGTAGAGAAAGGGTTTCACCATGTTGGTCAGGCTGGTCTTGAACTCCTGGTCTCAAGTGATCCACCCACCTTGGCCTCCAACAGGGGTGAGCCACGGCACCCAGTCCCCACAAATGAAATTATTTACCCAGTCGCCACAAATAAAATTATTTCACAAAATGAAGAGGGTATAATGGCCCATGATTCCCTTGGGAATATGCAATGGTTTGTTTCTGTAACTCTGCTCGTCAGGATTGAGTTGAAACCCACTACAAAGTGTAACAACCTGGAACCCTGCTTCATCGCCTTGATAAAAAGCATTGTTAGGCTAGGAAACGTTATCCAAGAGAGCAAAGTGGGAATGAGATTTGTACTCACACCTTTTAAGGTTGTCCCACTATCACAAGGTGTCAAAGTGACACATCATATTGGGCCTTCAATTCTGGCCTTATACCAACATGTGGATAAGCATCCAGAGTATGCTTGACAAATACAAACAGGATCCAATATCAACACAGAATTTCCATGGTTTCCAAGAGTAGTGGTAATCCCAAATCATCCTGTGAATGTCTCCCTGAGTGACTCCATAGCCACACAGAACCACATGTGGCTTCAGATATGCAAGGCCCTATCCCACTTCTGTGATGCACCAACTGAGACCTCAGCTGTAGCAACCCTCCTCTGTCCACCTAATGCCGTTTAAAGCCCAGCCCCGGATTTGTGAACCAAACCAAATCTACTATCACAGATGAGCATATTTTTCACTGCACACATGCACCAGGCTGAATGAAACTCCCCAGGCACTTCCAAAGTGCTCTCAAAACGTTTGTGAGTCCAGACAGTGATAAATAGTTGCAACTTTGGCACCGACTCAGTCTTAAGTGTCATGTTCCCTGAATTACTTCTATGCTTCTGCATACATCTATCTCTTGTCTGTTCTCTCCTTGGATGTCTATGTCCCCTTCCAAACTCTACCGTCTGATACATCCTGCCATGATGGTCACTCACACCCTCCAGGTGTTTAGGAAGCCCAATAACATCCCTTGGGGACGTAAGTAAGAGATCCACTCCTCAGCCTGTAATCACACCTTCCTGGCCCCTGAAAAGATTTACCACCATAATCGGAAGCATGTCCTCCTAAGTGGGACCCATAACTAACTTACCGTAGTTCACCCATTAGCTTTCATATATCGGACATCTCCAGTATCAACACCCTCCCAGATACCGCATCCTGTATGTCTAGTTATCCATTTGATGCCACCACTTATTGGCCTCAAATTCTTCATATGGTCAAACAACTCTCTTGATATCCACAGTCAATATTATGTCAATACCAACCTCATCTCAGCTGAAGCAGCGTCCATGGTTACAGCTGCTAAGATCAAAAACCCTGGGCTCATGCCCGATTCCTCTTTCATGCCCTTATCATCCACATTAGAAAACCTATCTGTCTGCCAGGTACGGTGGCTCAGGCCTGCAATCCCAGCACTTTGGGAGGCCAAGGAGGGTGAATCACCTGAGGTCAGGAGTTTGAGACTAGACTGGCCAACATGGTGAAACCCGACTCTACTAAAAATACAAAAATTAGCTGTGTAATTACATGCCTGTAATCCCAGCTACTCGGGAGGGTGAGGCAGGAGAATCACTTGAACCGGGGGGGCGGAGGTTGCAGTGGGCCACGATTGTGACGCTAGACTCCAGGCTGGACAACATAGTGAACCTCCATCTCAAGGAAAAAAAAAAAAAAGAAAACCTAGCTGCCTCAGCTGAGCGCATTGGTACATGCCTATAATCCCAGCACTTTGGGAGGCCGAGGCGGGAGGATCACCTGAGGTTAGGAGTTCGAAACCAGCCTGGCCAACATGCTACAACCTCCTCTCTACTAAAAATATAAAAATTAGCTGGGTGTGGTGGCGGGTGCCTGTAATGCTAGCTACCTTAAGGGCTGAGGCAAGAGAATTGCTTGAACCTGGGAGGCGGAGGCTCCATCGAGCCGAGATGGTGCCATTGCACTCCAGCCTGGGCAACAAAACCAAAATTCCGCATTAAAAAAAAATAACACAAGAAAAGAAAACCTAGCTGTCTCTACAAAAAGTCAATCCTGAATCCAGACCCATGTGATTTGCCACATATCTGATCCATTAACCCTCACCTGGATTATGGCAGTAGCCTTATCTCTGACCTTTCTTCCTCTTCCCTCAACCCACAGTCTGTGCAACAAGGTCCTATCAGATGAAGCCTATAGCCAGATAGAACTGGGGTAATATCACCTCCTGACTTTGATCCGTTTTATCTCTAAGCATTTCACAACCTGGAAGCAACTCCTGGCTTAACCTTCCAAGAGTGCATACATTGGTTGACAGAAATGAGAATACCTCCATATAACCTGCCATGGCCTTAGTATCCTAGGTTTAGAGATTCTCCAGGGTCCTCGGATCAAAGGACTGAAAAAATGGCACTTCAGAGTCCCAGGACACCACAAGCTACAGTACCTATGGATGGGGTCAGGACCAATGAGGGAATGGAACACCCTCCACTTCCCTGTGTGGGTTCCCTAAGTGCTTCTGCAGCCAGGAGTGCCTGAGGGGAGAGGCAGACATTACAAACATGTCACAGGATTTGATAAGCTCAGGCCTCCCTGAACCTTTCTTCTCCCTAGAGCCAGGTAACCCTAAGGCTGGTTGTCTGACCTGCTTGTTGCAATGCAAACTGTCATCTCTACCACCTATGAGATCTACAAAATGGATTCAACCTCCCAAGGCCCCAAAGTCCTCACCCTCTCGCTGTACAATGTTCTTCCTTTGATTGGCCTTTGGGAAACTTCTTAAAAGCCTGGATTTGGATCATGTCCCTCCTTTCTTCAAAACTTTCCATGGCTTCTAGCGTCCTCATGATGAATGCACAGCCCTTGGCCTCCTTGCTCTACCAGGAAGAGCTCCACCTCACACTTTGTTCCTGACAGACGCCTGTAGACCCCAGGTTCCATCCTCCCCGCTCCATCCATCTCCAGGCCATTGCCTGCACCCCTCCCTGTGCCTGTCACTCTCCCCACTGCATCCCACTGGTGTCAGAAAGAGGTGAAACAGACTTTGCAAAATTGTAACTGAGGAAATTATGACAGTGAAAGAAATCAGACCTAATCGACTTCATCTTGCTTGCAACCTTTCAGCTGTCCTTGTTCATTCCTGGGCACAGGCTGAATTAACTTACGAAAAGAATTCAGTTCATTGTTTCACTCTGAAACGAAACTGATAATAGCCCTTTCCTGAAAAGACCCCCTTATTGCCTAGAGACCAGCCTGCCTTACAGAACAAACAAATTAGCTACAAGATCAGAAATTACGGTTTAGGGGTCATGCAGCTTCTGGCTCCAAGAGTCTGAACTTCCCCAAGTTGTTCCTGAAGATAACATCACTATTGTAGAACCTAATGTGAGAAAGAGTTTCTGGGGTGCCAGTTGAGTTGGTCTCCCCTGTGTGAGACACCCATGGGAAGCCATGGGTTAAAGATCTTAAGTAGTTTAGACAGACGCCTTTGCTCAAGGAAATTCACAGAAACAGCCACTGGTATACATCTTATCAAATGACTCACGAGTTCTCCTTCACTGATTAATTCTTTTCCTCATTCCTTCCTCCGCCTCCAATCTGCCATAAGAACAAAGAGCCTGTAAACCAATAAATTGGGGGGAGCCCAAGAGCTCGGGGACACCAGGAAGCCTCCAGGAAGCCTCCGATGCTCCGGTCCCCTGGACCCACCTTTTAAACACTTATTCTGTCTCTTTCTAACTCCTTTGTCTCTGCCGGACTCGGGGTACCCGCTGGGTGGTGTGGGGCTGGTTTCCCCAACATCTAAGATCAGTGCTTGGGGAATTCTGCAGATCCTGCACTGGATGGATCAGCTGACAACACACAGACCAGTAATCTGGGTCAATCAGTTCTCCCATCCCACCCAGAACAGAAAACAGCATGAAAAACTCACTTCAACCCCCTATGAATCCATCTCCAACCTGACCCATCAGCACTCCCCACTTCCCAAGCCACTACCCGCCAAATTAATTTTGAAAACTCTGATCCCGGAATGCTCGGAAGACTGACTTGAATAATAAAACTCCTGTCACTCGAACAGCCAGACGGCTCTGCGTGAATTACTATTTCTCCACTGCAATTCCCCTGTCTTCATAAACCGGCTCTGTCTAGGCAGCTGGCAACGTGAACCCACTAGACGGTTACAGAGACCCCTCCCGCGAGCGCCTCAGTGTCCCTACGCCGGGTGCTGGCTACAGACCCGTGAGAGGGAGCCGCTCCCTCCCTGGTTTAGGACCTGGGTGACGACGAGGTGACCTGAGGGCACAGAAGGCGCCACAATTACCTGAGCCAGGCGCCTCGGCGCAGTCGCTGCCATCGGACTACTTGGGGAAGGACGTCCGGGGAGCAGTGGGTGATGACACGGGCTGTAGAGCCGACTCTGTGCACCGAGGACGATTCCTCTCCACCTTCCAGGTTCAGTCACCGCGGTCCCTCCCAGCATTCAGCAGCCATAAACTGGGCAATCCCCCCCAACACGGATCAACATGGCCGCTATTAGAGGACCCCGGAAGTCTTGGCCTTTCCTTACGTGCACACGTGGAAATGCCTCCTTTCCGAGTCCTCATTGGCTCTGACACGCTGTCGTTTAACGCAGAGCTTTCTGGGTAATGTAGTTCCTCAAGTTCCAAGGCGCTAAAGAGGGTGCTAGGCAGAGGCGGGTCTGCAGGAAAAGCCTCTGTCAGGTCGGGGCTCTCCTTAAAAAGCGCGCCCTTTTGGCTGGGCGCGGTGGCTCACGCCTGTAATCCCAGCACTTTGGGAGGCAGTGGTGGGCGGATCACGAGGTCAGGAGATCAAGACTATCCTGTCTAACACGGTGAAACCCCCTGTCTACTAAAAATACAAAAAGAAGTCGGGCGTGCTGGCAGCTGCCTATAGTCCCAGCTACTCCGAAGGCTGAGGCAGGCAGGAGAACTGGCGTGAAGCCGGGAGGTGGAGCTTGCAGTGAGCTGAGATCGCGCCACTGCACTCCAGCCTGGGCGACAGAGGGAGACTCTGTCTCAAAAAAAAAAAAAAAAAAAGAAAAATAAAAAAGAAAAAAAAGACCGCCTTTCTAGGGCAGAGGACGGGGTCTCACCTAGCCTTAGAAACTGTGTTGAGATTCGTGGAGACTAGTGTTTGTAACTAATCACTCAAGAATTTGGAAAAATACTGTTTCAGATTTTGGGGAGCTCAAAGCTAAATAATAGGGAGCTCAAGTTAAAACTATTATTTAGGATTCTCCCAAAGGCTAAAAATCCAAATTACTACACCATTTGATACAGTCGTTCAGTCGCAAAATACCTGCACTGGAAGCAGAGGCTGATAAACGTTAAGTTTCTGAAGGCCCTCAGAAGCATTAGAGTCCCTAAGGCAAATCAAGAAAGTTAGAGATGTGCTCCCCTAAAGCAGGTGTGCAAAGTTGGATCTCTGTGATTCCTACAGAAAACAACTCTCCTGCTCATAGAATCTGTGAAAGGAAAATCTTATGGCCTCAAAATTACTAAGCTAAAGGGAAAAGTCAAGCTGGGAACTGCTCTGGGCAAACTTGCCCCATTCTATTCAAAGTCATCCCTCTCCTCACTGAGATAGAAGCATATTCTGATTGCCTCCTTTGGAAGGACTTATCAGAAACTAAAAATAATGCAACTATTTGTCTCTCTACCTGTCTACCTGTGACCTGGAAGTCCGCGCCCTCCTTCAAGTTGTCCCCGCCTTTCTGGTCGGAACCAATGTACTTCTTACATATATTCACTGATGTCTCATGTCTCCCTAAAAGGTATAAAACCAATCTATACCCCAACCACCTTGGCCACATGTCGTCAGGACTTTCTGAGGCTGTGTCACAGGCATGCTTCCTCAACCTTGGCAAAATAAACTTTTTTTTTTTTTTTTTTGAGACGGAGTCTTGCTCTTCGTCCAGTCTGGAGTGCAGTGGCGGGTTCTCGGCTCACTGCAAGCTCCGCCCCTCGGGTTCAAGTGATTCTCCTGCGGCAGCCCTCAAGGTAGCTAGCATTACAGGCACCCGCCACTACGCCCAGCTAATTTTTGTATTTTTAGTATAGACGAGGTTTCACCATGTTGGATAGAATTCCTCCATTTCTCCCATCTGCAGGGCACTCACCTGGTCCATCAACTCATCTGAATTATGCCAGTATATTTCCCCCCGTGCTCACTGCCTCCTCATTAACCCAGGAGTCTGTTCTCCAGTGTGCAACCAGATAGATCCAATGAAGATCTGGGTTAGACCACCTCTTTCCCCGTCCAAGCATCCCAGCACCTCCAAAACAGATACTCAGCTTTTCAGGCAACCACATTACAGGCCTGAATCTTGACCCTTGGCTTTTTGTTCCTATGAGAAAGAATGGATGCCTGCTGTACATAGGTCCAAACTCAGCCATACCTCAAAGCATTTGCACAGACTGGTTCCTAAAATAGCTTTCTACACCTGTTTCCATTGGAAATAAGAACACTTCCATTAATCCTTGGCTGGCACTCAGGACTCTGAGCTTGGTGTATCCACAGGTTCCCCACTCCCAAGAACTGGGAAAACATCAAGTGAACATTCAAGACACCATAATCTCAGACAACACACAGGTAGTGTCAGGTTCAGGGAGAGACTGGGACACTTTCTCTTTCCCTGTGTTGGCACCATAAGCATTTTCAGTCTTCATATCCCATGAAAATAAGAAGGCAACTGTGACCAGCTCCAGCTGATCAAACCTCCGCTGATCCCTACACAACCATAAAGCCAGGGGCCCTGGGGCTAACTGATTAGCCGATTTCAATTCTCAATGCTCCTTCTTACCATCTGTGACCTTGAATGAAGACTGCACTTCTCCGTGCCTCATTCTCCTCATCATCCTCATTCCAGTCTGTTCTCTGAGAGGATTTTGGAAACTGTTAAAGTCCTACCAAGGACATAACCCTCTTTCTGTTTACAACCCTCCATACATCCCAGGACACTCAGACTGAAGGCACAACCCCTAAGACAGGTGTGACTCTGGCTCATGTTCAGGTTTTACTAGGGCTTTTCTCTTTTTGAGAGACGGGGTCTCACTATGTTGCCCAGGCTGGTCTTAAGCTTCTGGACTTACATGATCATGACACAACATGGTTAATAGGTTCTGAGAAGTTCATGGCTCAGATGCACCTCTAAGCCTTTGCACCTGTTGGTTCCTCCACCTGTATTAGTCTACCTGGGGCGAAGTCTGTAATACACAGCATTTACCTGAGCTAGGTCCCTCAGTGTGGCTGCTGCCATCAACTGTGGGTGGAGCAGGCATCACTCCACGCAGTGCCTGTGAGCCTCAGGCCTGCCACTTGGGAGCAGAGATGACTCCTCCTCTTGTGCCTTCTCAGTCCCAACCGAGTACTCCCTGGCCTGACAAGCATGCCCAGAAAGCCCTCATCCTGGGCCTTGCAACTAGTGCCTTCTGGGAAAAGTATTTCCCAGAGCTCTCAGTCAACAATGGTGGGATCCTCCAAGACCAAGCAGAATGCAGACCATGTGACACTCTGAGGGCTGCTGGAAAGCCCTATTCACACCTCAAGGGAGGAAGGCTATTGATTCTTTGTAAAAGCATCAAATAGGTATCACATCAGACTCTAGAAAGCTCATCCTGCCCCCAGAGAATAAAAATACTATTTGAGATGCTCCTAAACTTTACTTATCTAAGTGGCCATATCATCATTGGCATCATTCAGACTTACAATGTGTGCACCCAGAGCTGAGAATATTAAGTATTGATTGCTCTTTAAATTCATGTAGACTGAATCATTATAGTCAGTTTTGTCAGTTTCATTGTTTTGTTGGGAACAAAAGAAAATTCTCCATAAGACACAATGACAGGATGTTACAAAAAACAGTGAGAAAACATGAATAAGACCTAATATTTGCTACCATAACAGAGTGGCTATAGTCAAAATAATTTAGTCATACATTTAAAAATAAAAGAGGATTGGATTGTTTATAATATGAAGGATAAATGTTGAGGTGATGGAGACCCTATTTACCCTATGTGATTATAACGTATGGCATGGCTACATCAAAGTATCTCATGTAATCTTCAAATACATACACTACTATATACCCACAAAAAATAAAAATAAAGGCCAGACACTGGCTCACGCTTGTAATCCAAACACTTTGGGAGCCCAAGGCGGGCAGACCACCTGAGGTCAGGAGTTCGAGACCAGTCTGGCCAACATGGAGAAACCGCATCTCTACTGAAAGTACAAAATGATCCAGGCGTGGTGGTGCATGCCTCTAATACTAGCTACTCGGGAGGCTGAGGTAGGAGAATCACTTGAACCCTGCAGATGGAGGTCACGGTAAGCTGACATCATGCCATTGCACTCCAGTCTGGGCAACAAGAGCGAGACTCTGTCTCAAAAAATAATAAAAAGTAAATAAATAAATTGCTGTCACGGTGGCTTATGCCTGTAATCTCAGCACCTTGGGAGGTGAAGTCAGACAGATCACGAGGTCAGGAGCTGAAGATCAGCCTGACCAATATGGTGAAACCACGTCTCTACTAAATATACAAAAATTAGCCCAGTGTGGTGGCAGGCACCTGCAGTCCCAGCTACTCGAGAGGCTGAGGCAGAAGTATCACCTGAACTCGGGAGGCTGAGGTTGCAATGAGTTGAGATCGCGCCACTGCACTCCAGCCTGGGTGACAGAGCTAGAATCCTTCTCAAAAATAAATAAATAAATAAATAAATAAAATAATAAAGATCTAATGACAGGGAAATAGACAGATGTTGGTACACCCTGAAGCAGGTAGTGAAGCTGGCAGTTGGCCACTGGTTCCCACAGATAATTGCTCTACTGATGCTAGCAAGCCCCAGAATTGGGGCTCAATCCAGGAAGGTTCTTGGCTTCATAAAGGAAATAATTCAAGAGCAAGCCAACAGTGTAAAGTGAAGGCAAAGCAAGTTTATGAGAGCAACAGAGTACAGGAAAATGGCTGCTCCACAGAGCAGGGCTACTCCACAGGCAAAGTAGCACCCGTGGATTGTTGGCTACCTATATTTACAGCTACTCGTTAATTATGTGCTAAATAAGAGGTGGGTTATTCATGAATTTTCTAGAAAAAGGCGGGGGGGGGGGGGGTAGTTCCCAGAACCAGGGGTTCCTTCTCTTTTAAATTACATGAGGTAGCTTCTGGGCATTGCCATAGCATTTGTAAACTGTCATGGTGCTGGTGGGATTGTCTTTTAGCATGCTAATTCATTAGAATGAGCATATAATGAGCAATGAGGGTAACTAGAGTTCATGTTCATTGCCATCGTAGTTTTACTGCTTTCAGCTGGTTTCTTTATTGCATCCTGCTTTCAGCAGATCCTGTTTCATCATGAGCAGGGTCATGACCAGTGCTTAGAAAACAAGTCCTGATGATCTATGTCACTATGAGGATCACTATGTCAATATGTTTCTTAATCCACATGCTAAGGTGTACTCAATTTCCTTATCACATTGACATCTGTCTCAAAGGAAGAGCAACTTAACCAATGCCACTGTGGTACACATCAGCGGCTACAACTTTCACAATTACTGCACAGGTAAAAAAAGGCCATCTGAATGACAACATAAACACAGCATCTGAGCTCCAAAATTTCATCTACTTACAAGAAAGTGGTTATTATTTTCCAGTGATTGCAGGAATAGTTTCACATTGGGAACTGGGATTATCTCAGAATAAATGTTTTTATTTTATTTTTATTTTTTGAAACAGGGTCTCACTGTGTTGCCCAGGCTGGAGTGCAGTGGTGTGATCTCAGTTCACTGTAACCTCTGCCTCCCAGGTTCAAGTGATTCTCCTGTCTCAGCCTCCAGAGTGAGTAGCTGGGATTAAAAGCATGTGCCATCACCCCTGGCTAAGTTTTGTATTTTTAGTACAGATGGGGATTCACCATGTTGGCCAGGTTGGTCTCAAACTCCTGACCTCAAGTGAACCGCCCACCTGGGCCTCCCAAAGTGCTGGGATTACATGTGTGAGCCACCGCGCCTAGCCTCAGAATCAATTACAGATGCGGTGGCTCATAGTTTAGGCCTGTAATCCCAGTACTTTGGGAGGCCAAGGCAGGCAGATCACTTGAGGCCAGGAGTTTGAGATGAACCTAACACGGTGAAACCCCATCTCTACTAAAAATTCAAAAAACAGCCGGGCATGGTGGCTCACACATGTAATCCCAGCTACGTGGGAGGCTGAGGTGGGAGAATTGCTTGAACCTGGGAGGTGGAGGTTGCAATCAGCCAAAATCACACCACTGCACTCCAATCTGGTCAACAGAGTCTTTAAAAAAAAAAAAAAAAAGTAAGCAGCAACTCAAATATCCATAAATGGATGAATGAATGAATGAATATACAATGACATTTCATGGCAGACTATACTTCTCAGCAATATAAAACAAATGAACAACTCATATATCTACATTGACATCAAAATAAGCATGATGCAGGAGAGCACCCAGGGAATATAAGAGGAAACACTTTATTACATCAGTCAGAAAATTCCAGAAAATGGAAAGTTCTCTATTATATAGCAAAGTAAATCAATGGTTGTTTGGAAAGCAGAGAGAAAAACTTTATAAAGGCTCCAGGTAAATACAAAGGTGATAGATTAGATAAATTCATTATTGTGACTCTGATGATAGTTTCATGGGATTATAAGAAAATTCAAGACTTATCCTACAACTCAAATATGCATATTTTATTGGATGTCATTTATATCTTTATTTTTGAGACAAGGTCTCACTCTGTTGCCCAGGCTGAACTGCAGCATTGGAATCTTGGTTCACTGTAACCTCTGCCTCCCAGGCTCAAGCAATCCTCCCATGTAGCTAGGACTAAGGTACATGACACCATGCCTGGCTATTTTTCCTAGAGACAAGGTTTTGCCATGTTCCCCATGCTGGTCTCAACTTCCTGGGCTCAAGGAATCTGTCTCCCTCAGCCTCCCATAGTGCTGGGAATACAGGCATGAGCCATGACGCTCGGCCTATACCTTATTACAGCTTTTATCATATAAGAGAAAAATACAGATTTGCCACTATTTTTGGTGACAGGTTTGGCAATTCTATATTGACGCTACCAATTCTTCTCATGCCCTAAGTGGGGAAACTAGCCTCCATAGAAGCAAATATTGATGTAACAAGAAGGTTATTTCTACCTGATTAAACTGGATCAGGCTGGTCACAAAGCTACATCACTGAACTGAGTTCTTTTTCCCTATCCTGTTCCTCCTGTTAATACAAGAGTTACTTTAAGGTGACCAGCCCAAAAGGTCACATGAATCCACAAAACCTTTAGATTATTTCCTCTGATCAAAGCTTAGCTACCAACATTCATCATTATGGAAGTCCTGAGAGAATTTCTGTATCTGCTTATCCATCACAGACATAGTGACTGCATAACTGTGGACACTCCTTTAAAAGCCATACATTTCAGCCGAACACAGTGGCCCACACCTGTAATCCCAGCACTTTGGAAGGCAGAGGTGAGCAGATCACCTGAGCTCAATAGTTGAATTTGAGACCAGCCTGTGTAACATGGTGAAACTCATCTCTACTAAAAATACAAAACATTAGCTGGGTGTGGTGGCACGCACCTGTCATTCTAGCTACTTGGGTGACTAAGGTGAGAGAATCGCTTGAACCCAGAAGGCAGAGGTTGCAGTGAGCCAAGATTGCGGAACTGCACTCCAGTCTGGGTGACAGAGTGAGACTGTATCTCAAAAAAAAAAAAAGGTGCATTTCAAAAACTTTGTTGCTGTCCCCTCTGCTGACTATAAATGCAGTAACTAAGTAACCATAAAATTATAATTTCACCCTGTAACCTTACAACCTGTGATGTTGCCCTATAGATTTCTGGATATCAGGGCACATGTGTGCCTTGTAAGATCTGCTGAACAGAGTTCCTTCAACAGTATTGAGCACAATGCAATATACCTCATAAGATAAAATTTTGTCGTGTTAAAAAAAAATCACCAATCTTTCAGTGTGGTATTGACATTAAAATAAAAAAACCACCAGAGGTTGTTATATAAAAACTGTCCTGTACCCAGCTGACCTATGAACCCACAATCTGTAGTATCCATGCTACAGATAAAAGACCACAAAGCCCTGAAGTCGTCCTTTGGAGGCCTTGGGCAGCTATGCAAAAAGGCCACAAGTGGAGAAAGCTACATTCTGCATTCATGCAGTCCCCTGAGCCACATAGTTTAGCTATGCTGTCCTTCAAGGTAGCAGGACCCAGGCCAGAGTGCAGTGGCGTGATCTCGGCTCGCTTCAACCTCCACCTCCCAGGGTTCAAGCAATTCTCCTGCCTCAGTCTCCTGAGTAGCTGGGACTACAGGTGTGCCACAATGCCTGGTTAATTTTTGTATTTTTCGAAGAGACAGGGTTTTCCCATATTGCCCAGGCTGGTCTCGAACTCCTGACCTTGTGATCCACCCACCTTGGCCTCCCAAAGTGCTGGGATTATGGGCATGAGCTACCGTGCTCAACCGAAATAGTCTATCTTTTCAAGTCAGTACAAGAGTCCTATGGGACAAAAATGGGGAAGGTCCGTGGTGTAACTTAACAGAAAGAAATGAAAAAGCAAGAAGTGCTGAGGCTACTCAACAAATCCTTCTGTGACTAGATCAGGAATTAAAAATTAAAGAAATAAAAAAGCCCCAGCATGCTGACTCACACCATGCCTATAATACCAACACTTTGGGAAGCCAGGCAGAAGGATCACTCAAGATCAGCAGTTTGAGACCAGCCTGTGCAACACAGCAAAACCCTGTCTCTACAAAAAATATAAATTTAAAAACTTTGAAAAAAAGGCTGGGAGCAGTGACTCACACCTGTAATCCCAGCACTTTGGGAGGCGGAGGTGGACAGATGGCGAGGTTAGGAGTTCAAGATCAGCCTAACCAACATAGTGAAACCCCGTCTCTACTAAAAATACAAAAATTAGCTGGGCGTGGTGGTGGGTGCCTGTAATCCCAGTTACTCAGGACGCTGAGACAGGAGAATCACTTGAACCTGGGAGGCAGAGGTTGCAGTGAGCCGGGATCACACCACTGCACTCCAGCCTGGGTGACAGTGAGACTTTGTCTCAAAAACAAACAAACAAACAAAAAAACTTAAAAATTCCTCGTGAATGGGATACAATACAATTCCTCGTGAATGGGTACTTCCAGAATACGAAATAGGTGAATGATGCAATGTGGGCACCTACCAAGTAGCTGAGGTGTAATGGCTTTTGCCAGAGAAGTGGCAGTCACATAAATCTAGCAAGGTAACAGGGCATACTAAAAAATATAGTACAGATGCCACATGCCTGGAGTTTTTTCAATCTGGGCACATGGCACCCTCAAAGGATCTCCTCTCATGTTACACAGAAAAGCATAATTGGCAGAGCACTGGCTCAAACCTAGAATCTCAGCACTTTGGGAAGCGGAGGTGTACAGATTGCTTGACCTCAGGAGTTCAATTCTGGCCTGGGAAACACGGTAAAACCCCATCTCTACTAATACAAGAAAATAGCCAGGCATGGTGGTGCACGCCTGTGGACCCAGCTACATGGAGACTAAGATTGGAGGATCACTTGAGCCTAGGGGGCGGAGGATGCAGTGAGCTATGATTGCAGCACTGCACTCCAGCATGGGTGATGGAGTGAGACCCTCTCCAAAAAAATGAAAAAATAACATTCCCTATACATCTACAGTGTTTTTCTCATCTCAGTGTTTTAGGATCCAATGAGAAGGCACAATGCTTTTTTGCAAACATTACACTCAAAAGGCATTTCCATAGTGACAGCTCTCCTGTGAGTTATGAAGCCAGACTTCTGGATAAATGTCCTATATTTGTCACACTAGTAAGGCCTTCATTCAGTGTTAAATATAATCCTGAAGGAATACAGAGGTGTGGCTACAAAACTGCTGAATTTATTTTACTTGTAAGGACTCTTCTCTAGTGTGAACTCTCCAACGTCCAAGGAGAGCAGACCTTCGGGTAAACATTTTCCACATTTGCTGCAATCACAGGATCTTACTCAGGTGTGTGCTCTCCTGTATTTACTGAGACTGGACTCACTGCACTCACAAGGCCTTTCTTTCATGAACTCTCTGATGGTAACGAAGTGAAGAGCTTTTTCTAAATTTTTTTTCACATTCACTACACCCGTAAGGCTTTTCTCCAGTGTGAACTCTCCTGTGTTTAGTGAGACTGGAGCTTTCAGCAAAAGATTTCCCACATTCACTGCACTCATAAGGCTTCTGACCAGTGTGAACTCTCTTATGAACATGGAATGTAGAGCTGTGGGTAAATGACTTCCCGCAATCATTGCATTCATAAGGCCTTTCTCCAGTGTGAACCCTCTGGTGTGCAATGAGTTGGTACTTGTGCCTAAAAAATTTCTGACAAGCCTCACACGCATAGGGCTTTTCTCCACCGTGAATTCTCTGGTGTGCAAGGAGGTGAGACTTCCTCTTAAATAATGTTCCATATTCCCTACACACAGAAGGCCTTTTTCTAATATGACCAAGCTTGTGTTGAATGAGGTTACTCTTGTGATTAAAACACCTCCCACATTCCCACACTTACAAGGTCTTTCGGTGAACTCGCTGATGACTCCTAAGGTGCCCTTTTTCATTGTAAGATTTCCCACATTCTCCACACTCATAAGGTCTTTCTCCAGTGTGAATGCGCTGATGGCTCCTGAGGTGCCCCTTTGAAATATAAGATTTCCCACATTCTCCACACTGGTAAGGTCTTACTTCAGCGTGAATGCGCTGATGGTAAGCAAGGCTGCGCTTCTGACTAAAAGATTTCTCACATTCTCCACACTCGTAAGGTCTCTCTCCAGTGTGAAGGCGTTGATGGTTCCTAAGGTTCTGGTTTGAACTAAGAGATTTCAAACATTCTCCACACTCAAAATGTCTTTCTTCAGCGTGAACTGGTTGATGACGTCTAAGATATACTTCTAAGCTAAAGTATTTCCCACATTATTCACACCCATAAGGTTTTTCTCCAGTGTGAAATCGCTGATGTTGAATGAGTCTGCTCTTTCAACTAAAAGATTTCCCACATTCTCCACATTCATAAAGTCTTATTCCAGTGTGAACTCTCTGATTACTGAAGCTAATACATTTGCTAAAGGACTTCCCACATTCTCCACATTCATAATGTTTTTCAGCGTGAACTCTCTGATGATTACTGAAGCTATCATATTTGCTAAAGGATTTCCCACATTCTCTACATTCATAAGGTCTTTTTCTAGTGCGAACTCTCTGATGATTATTGAAGCTAACATATTTGCTAAAGGATTTCCCACATTCTACACACTCATAATGTTTTTCTTCAGTGTGAACTCTCTGATGATTACTGAAGCTATCATATTTGCTAAAGGATTGCCCACATTCTCCACATTCATAAGGTCTTTTTCTAGTGTGAACACTCTGATGATTACTGAAACTAACATATTTGCTAAAGGATTTCCCACATTCTCCACACTCATAATGTTTTTTTTCAGTGTGAACTTTCTGATGATTACTGAAGCTATCATATTTGCTAAAGGATTTCCCACATAAGGGAGACACAAACTCGGTTTTACTGTTTGACTTCTCCCCAGTGTGAATGGCCTCCTGTTGAAGCAATACTGAAATGGGCAAAAAGTCCTTCCCACTCTGACTGAAGACAGATGACTCCCCTGACACATGGAACTTATACCTCTTCACAAACAACGCTTCCTCAACACTGCCTCTGAAGGGTTTCTCTCCAATGTACTCATTGTGGTGTTGATGAAAGTTTCCACTGTCATACAATTTGTTCCCCCAGGCCTCACAGCTGTGCAGTTTCTGCTTGGGATATGTTCCCTGATGATCTCCCACGTGCAGAATGTCTCCTAAGATAGGGCCACACATCTCACAGGGGTGGACCTTCTTAAGAGACACACCTGCCATAGGAATCCTGACCTGAGTCTCTCTTTGTATATAAATACTCTGCTTAGAAGGTGCCTCATCTTCCACTCCACACCAACAACCTGAAAGCAAGAAAATGCTGGTGAAGTGCATGTTAACTCTGCTGGGAAGGCACAGACCACCCACAAGTGTATCTGACAAACTGAGGAATTACTCCAAGGAAATACTTGGAGGAACAGAACGTTGGCTTCAGGTGGAACATGGTGCTATTTATTATTACTGGACTCTAAAGGTCACAGAATGTAGGAGGCCTCATGACGTAAAGGACACAACCAGGTATGTAACACAGGGAGTAAAGGCAGGGTCTACAATTCCTGCATCTGCAAACCACTCATCTGCAGAACTTTACGTCCTCATGACATGTGAGTGCTATAGAGAGGGATTTGTCCAGGCCAAGGAAAACGAGCACAACACAGCAGCTACTGCTGGAGGACAGTTTGTAACAAAGTATATATATTTGCTAACACAAATCTCTATGTGAATACTGGAGAACACTGTACATGGCGACTTAAGTAAAACAGATGAGATTTGGGGTCCAGAGATGTGAAGATTAGACAGGAGAATGGATATTAGGGTACGAGTTCATGTACAAGTAGGTCAAGCATTAAAAAAAGAGTAGAAGTGATAAGGTAGACAAGTGACAAGTGTGATGCTCTCAAGAATGAGGAAGAAAAGACGAATTATGTGTGCCTACTTCTCTTGCCACAGAAATACTACTAAAATAGAATACATTGCTGGTATGCTTTCAATAAAGCCCTGACTCCATGACCTCCTCCAGGATAACACTTTTTTTTTTTTTGAGACGGAGTCTCGCTCTGTCACCCAGGCTGGAGTGCAGTGATGCTATCTGGGCTCACCACAACCTCTGCATCCCTGGTTCAAGCAATTCTCTGCCTCAGCCTCCCAAGTAGCTGGGATTACAGGCACGTGCCATCACGCTCGACTAATTTTTGTACTTTTAGTAGAGACAGGGTTTCACCATCTTGGCCAGGCTGGTCTTGAACTCCTGACCTCATGATCCACCTGCCTGGGCCTCCCAAAGTGCTGGGATTACAGGCGTGAACCACCGTCCCCAGCCCAGGGTGCCAGTCCTGAGGGACTCATTCCTTCTGAGCCCATTATGCTGAGGCTGAATTCATTTGCATCTTCTGCAGCATGGAGGACTGTGCATCCCACCACAATGATGATCAAATACATGGGAAATGAATAACGTACAAACTAAGGGAAAGACAGAACAAGGGAACAGCCAGCATTGTCTCAGAACAATTCAGCCCATGAAAGCCCACAAGAGAAAAAAACTGAGTATTGCAAGGAGAATTTCTAAAGAAGGTCTTACAAGAACAGCCTCTGGTCTATGTAGGCAGTGATGTAGTCTGTGAAGGCAATTCCCACCACAGGAAGGCATAAGAAAATAGCAGCTAGAGAAAGGAAGTAGACTCTGGGTACACAGGAACCTGAAATCTGGACAAGGACACCCAAACATCCACAGGACTAACAAGGTGGGCTTCTGACTATGAATCCCTCCCTGGGAGCCTGCAGTAAAGCAGGGAGGGATTCATAGTCAGAATCCCTTTCTTGGCTGCTCCAAGAAAGGAGCAGGGCAGTATGGACACCTCAGTTCTACCAACCAAGAACCTACCCACAGAACTGAAGCAGGAAGCTGTGTCCATGCTCCTGACATGAGAAAGTCTTGCCAATGGGGAAAGAGGGGGGAAAGCAGAGACTAGCTCGGGTCACAGGGTAATTGTGAGCAACTTACCCAGGGAGGATATAAGTGCCAGGTTCTCCAGGGTCACATCACGGTACAGGCATCTCTGAGCCTCACTAAGGAGATTCCATTCCTCCCGGGTAAATTTCACAGCCACGTCTTCAAAAGTCACTGTGCCCTGTTATGATGTTGACAGATGGAACTACAAACGGCCCCTATGCTGAGGTACCACAATCCCTCTCTCCCACACATCTACTCTTGCACGTCCTCCTCAAGGTCCTCAAACATAGGAGAAACTACGCCCACTGGTCATGGGGTACAGCCACCAACAATAATTAGTTGAACAGATAGGTATCTGTGCAGTGGCTGTGACGTAAGCGTCCACCCCCTCCTGACAGGCACTTCCCCCAGTATGGCCAAGGTCACGGAGAGCCCAAAGTGGCACCTTCAGCACATCAGACATACCCTCTCTGAGTCCATCCCCAGCTCACTGCCACACACCACTGGCCTCTCTCTGGCCTTTAAACAACTTAAAGTATCTTTTTTTGCTTCTTTGTTTGAGACGGAGTCTCGCTCTGCCGCCAGGCTGGAGTGCAGTGGCACGATCTTGGCTCACTGCAACCTCTGCCTCCTGGGTTCCAGCGATTCTTCTGCCTCAGCCTCCTAAGTAGCTGGGACTACATAGGTGCTCGCCATCACTTCTGGCTAATTTTTGTATTTTTAGTAGAGACGAGGTTTCATCATGTTGGCCAGGATGGTCTTGATGTCTTAACCTCGTGATCCATCTGCCTCAGCCTCCCAAAGTACTGGGATCACAGGCGTGAGCCACTGCGCCCGGACACAATTTAAAGTATCTTTTTTTTTTGTTTTTTGTTTTTGTTTGTTTTTTGAGACGGAGTCTCACTCTGTCGCCCAGGCTGGAGTGCGGTGGCGTGATCTCGGCTCACTGCAAGCTCCGCCTCCCAGGTTCAGCCATTCTCCTGCCTCAGCCTCCCAAGTAGCTGGGACTATAGGCGCCCACCACGCCCAGTTAATTTTTTGTATTTTTAGTAGAGACGGGGTTTCACCGTGTTAGCCAGGATGGTCTCGATCTCCTGACCTCGTGATCCGCCCGTCTCGGCCTCCCAAAGTGCTGGGATTACAGGCATGAGCCACCGCACCCGGCCTTTTTTTTTCTTTTCTTTTCTTTTTTTTTGAGATGGAGTCTTGCTCTGTTGCCCAGGTGGGAGTGCAACGGCACGATCTAGGCTCACAGCAACCTCTGCCTCCTGGGTTCTCCTGAGGATTCTCCTGCCTCAGCCTCCTGAACAGCTGGGATTACAGGCGTGCACCACCACATGCGGCTAATTCTTGTATTTTTAGTAGAGATAGGATTTCATCATGTTACCCAGGCTGGTCTCGAAATCCTGACTTTGTGATCCACCCACCTCAGCTTCCAAAAGTGCTGGGACTACAGGAGTGAGGCACAATGCCCGGCCAACTTAAAATATCTTAATTCCGCCGGGCGCGGTGGCTCAAGCCTGTAATCCCGGCACTTTGGGAGGCCGAGACGGGCGGATCACGAGGTCAGGAGATCGAGACCATCCTGGCTACTACGATGAAACCCTGTCTCTACTAAAAAATACAAAAAACTAGCCGGGCGAGGTGGCGGGCGCCTGTAGTCCCAGCTACTTGGGAGGCTGAGACAGGAGAACGGCGTGAACCCGGGAGGCGGAGCTTGCAGTGAGCTAAGATCAGGTCACTGCACTCCAGCCTGGGCGACAGAGCGAGACTCCGTCTCAAAAAAAAAAAAAAAAAAAAAAAAAAAATCTTAATTCCCTCCTTTGTCTTCTACTAGTGTTGGTTGAAATCTCCCCCTAGTGTTACAATGTTGGTAAAAGAAATGACATCTGATATTCTACAGATGTCATCAAGATCAGTTTCCAAATCAAATGTATGGAGCCAGGCGCAGTGGCTCACACCTGTCATTCCAGAGCGTTGGGAGGCTGAGCCACGTGGATCGCCTGAGGTCAGGAGTTTGAGAGCAGCCTGGCCAACATACTGAAACCGTGTCTCTACTAAAAATACAAAAAACTAGGCCAGTCACAGTGGCTCTCACCTGTAATCCCAGCGCTTTGGGAGGCCGAGGCGGGCGGATCACGAGGTCAAGAGATGGAGACCATCCTGCCTAACATGGTGAAACCCTGTCTCTACTAAAAATACAAAAAATTAGCTGGGCGTGGTGGCGGGTCCCTGTAGTCCCAGCTACTCAGGAGGCTGAGGCAGGAGAACGGTGTGGACCTGGGAGGCGGAGCTTGCTGTGAGCCGAAATCACACTACTGCACTCCAGCCTGGGCGACAGAGTGAGACTCCGTCTCAAAAAATAATACTAAAACAACAAAACAAAACAAAACAAAACTAGCTGAGCATGGTGGTGGGCGCCTGTGATCCCAGCTACTCGGAAGGCTGAGGCAGGAGAATTGCTTGAACCTGTAAGGTGGAGGTTGCAGTGATCCAAGATCATACCATTGCACTCCAGCCTGGGCAACAAGGGCAATACACTGTCTCAAAAATAATAATAATAATAATAAAAACATCAGATATATTAACAGCCTGATAAGAGGGACACCACTCACTACAGAGAGTCACATGGGGGTTGCATTGTGGATAAGAGAGAGCAACCACAGCATGGAAGCTTTGTAAAGATGAAGAGTTTAACAGCCTGATTCCCTCAGGAGGATGCCACTGACTTATTTGAATAACTCTGGATATAGAAATGGAATTGAAACTCACTACAAAGTATAACAGGAACTTTGCCTGGTCCCATTGATGGAAAGGTTTCAGAGGCTAGGATACATTACTTTGGTTTTCTTGAGACAGAGTCTCACTCTGTCACCCAGGCTGGAATGCAGTGGTGCAATCTCGGCCCACTGCAACCTCTGCCTCCTGGGTTCAAGCAATTCTCCTGCCTCAGCTCCTGAGTAGCTGGGATTACAGGTGTGTACCACCACGCCTGTTTAATTTTTGTATTTTTAGTATAGATGGCGTTTCACCATATCGGGCAGGCTAGTTTCAAGCTCCTAACGTCAAATGATCCACCCGTCTCGGCCCCCTAAAGTGCTGGGATTATAGGTATACACAGGAGCCACTGCGCCCGTTCAGATAGATTACTTAAGACAGTGAAGTGGTCAGTCATGGTGTCTCATACCTGCTATGCCAGCACTGTGGGAGGCCGAAGTGGAAGGACTGTTTGATCCCAGGAGTTCAAGAATAGCCTGGACAACATGGCAAGACCCTGTTTCTAATACCTACATGAGAGAAAAAATTTTAAATATATAAAAAGAGAGTTGGCCGGGCACGGTGGCTCACGCCTGTAATCCCAGCACTTTGGGAGGCCGAGGCGGGCGGATCACAAGGTCAGGAGATCGAGACCACGGTGAAACCCCGTCTCTACTAAAAATACAAAAAATTAGCCGGGCGCGGTTGTGGGCACCTGTAGTCCCAGCTACTCGGGAGGCTGAGGCAGGAGAATGGCGTGAACCCGGGAGGTGGAGCTTGCAGTGAGCCGAGATCGCGCCACTGCACTCCAGCCTGGGCAACAGAGCGAGACTCCGTCTAAAAAAAAAAAAAAAAAAAAAAAACAAAAAACAAACAAACAAAAAAAGAGAGTTAAGTGGGAAAGAAACTTGCACTCAGGTCATTTGTGGTCGTACCAATATCACCAGGCATGCAGGTGGCAAATCACATTGGGCCTTCATTTTTGGCCTTACACCACATCATGGTTGACACTATCCAGAGTGTGTATGACCCATTCAAACCAATCCACTATTACCACAGAATTGCAATTCTATTGGATCCTAAAAGGAGTGGTGGTCTCAAGTAATTCTACGAAGGCCTCCTTGCACGGTTCCACAGCAACACAGAACCATGTGTGGCTTCAGCTATTCGTGACCCTATTCCACTTCTGTGCTTCACTTGCCAATCCCTCGACAATGATGACCTTTCCCTCAATTCCTCCTGTACTTCTGCCTGCATCTCATGTCTATTATCTCCATGGAAGTCCGCACCATGACGAGCTATGCCGTCTGATACACCCGACATTGTCACTTACCTCCCTCTCCTGTGTGAATGCATAACACAGGTTATGAATGACAATCATGTCACCCAAGGACCCAGGCAAAACATCCAGTCCTCATCCTCCAACCATTCCTTTCTGGCCCCCTGAAACATTTACTACCTTATTCTGAAGTGTGCCCTCCAAAACGAGACCCGTGGCTAACTCACCTTAGCCCACACATTAGCTATCATATACCGGATGTCTCCAATATCAATTATTTCCCAGATATCCCAACCTATGTGAATAAGCATCTCAGACTCTTAGCATGGTGAAAACAACCCTCCTTATATCCGCAAAGAATATTATGCCTAATCTCAACTTGCTCATCTCAGCTGATACAGCTTCTATCACTGCTGTTGCTAAGACCAAAAACCCTAGGGTCGTCGGGCACAGTGGCTCAAGCCTGTAATCCCAGCACTGTGGAAGGATGAGGTGGGTGGATCACCTGAGGTCAGGAGTTCAAGACCAGCCTGACCAATATAGTGAAACCCCATCTCTACTAAAATTACAAAAATTAGCCAGGCGTGATGGCATATGCCTGTAGTCCTCGCTACCCAGGAGGCTGAGGCAGGAGAAGTGTTTGAACCCAGGAGGCACAGGTTACAGTAAGCAGAGATCGCGCCACTGTACTCCAGCCTGGTGACAGAGGGAGACTCCATCTGAAAAAAACAAAAAACAAAAAAAACCCCAGCGTCATACCTGAAACCCTCTTGCATGTCCTTACCGACCACATTACAAAATCTAGCTACTCCTTTACCAAACGTAAATCACAATTCAACATCAGTGAGGTCACACCGGAGAAAGGCCTTATGAGTGCAGGGAGTGTGGGAAATCATTTAGATACAGATCACACCTCACTGAACATCCGGGACTTCACAATGGGGAAAGACCTTACAATTGTAAGGTCCTGACCTTGTGATCTGCCCGCTTCCGCCTCCCAAAGTTCTGGGATTACAGGTGTGAGCCACCGCAGCCAGCCAAAAAAAAAAGTCGGGGCACAGTGGCTCACACCTCCAACCCCAGCACTCTGGGCTGAGGTGAGAGGATCACGAGGTTAAGAGCTCCAGACTATCCTAGCCAACATGGTGAAACCCCGTCTCTACTAAAAATACAAAAATTAGTTGGGCATGGTGGTGCAGGCCTGTAATACCAGCTACTGGGGAGGCTGAGGCAGGAGAATCGTTTGAACCCGGAAGGCCCAAGTTGCAGTGAGCCAAGATTGCACCACTGCAATCCAGCCTGGGTGACAGAACGAGACTCCGTCTCAAAGCGAAGTCTCTTAAGACCAAGGAGAGCCAGGTGCGCTGGCTCATGCCTGTAATTCCAGCACTTTGGGAGGCCGAGGCGGGCAGATCACAAGGTCAGGAGATCGAGACCATCCTGGCTAACACGGTGAAACCCCGTCTCTACTAAAAATACAAAAAACTAGCCGGGCATGGTGGCGGGCGCCTGTAGTCCCAACCCCTCGGGAGGCTGAGGCAGGAGAATGGCATGAACCTGGGGGGCAGAGTTTGCAGTGAGCCGAGATTGCGCCACTGCGCTCCAGCCTGGGCGACAGAGCGAGACTCCGTCTCAAAAAGTAATAATAATAATAATAATTATTATTATAATTATTATATTATATATATATATAATTATTATTATTATTATTTCCCACATTCCCTACAATTGTAAGGTCTTTCCCCAGTGTGAAGTCTCTGGTGTTCAGTGAGGTGGGATCTGTATCTAAATGATTTCCCACACTCCCTGCACTCATAAGGCCTTTCTCCGGTGTGACCTCACTGATGTTGAATGAGGTTATTCTTTTGACCAAAAGATTTTCCACATTCTCCACACTCATAAGGCCTTTCTCCAGTGTGAACACGTTGATGGTTAATAAGGCTGCCCTTCTGACTGAGGTACCGCAATCCACCTCTCCCACACACCCATCCTTGCCCATCCTCCTCCCAAGGTCCCCAGCACAGTTGAAACTGTGTCTGCTGGTGCCTTTGTCTCTTCATGGGCTCCCTGGTCAATTGCCATCAGCAATAAACAGTAAGGGGACAAATAGGTATCCATGCTGAGGTCCGGACATAAAAAGGTCCACCCCCTTCTGAAAAGCGATATCCAAGCTCAGGGAAAGCCCAGGGCAGCTGCCTGAGCCCATCGGACAAACTCGCTCTCTAAGTATATATCATTCTTTATACTGCACAGACACATGCCCATGGCCACCCCCACCTGAGTTTTCCCTACCATCAGCCCCTCTCTGGCATCCCCACAAGTAAAAGTTTGTATTTTGGGGTTTTTGAGACATAGTCTAGCTCTGTCACCCAGGCTGGAGTGCAGTGGCGCGATGTTGGCTCACTGCAGCCTCTGCCTCCCAGGTTCAAGTGATTCTCAAACCTCAGCCTCCTGAGTAGCCGGGACTACAGCCGCGCACCACTACATCTGGTTCATTTTCTTATTTTTTTACTAGAGACAAGGTTTCACCATGTTGGCCAGGCTGGTCTTTAACTCCTGGCCTCAAGTGGTCTACCCGCCTTGGCCTCCCAAAGTGCTGAGGTTACAGGTGTGGGCCACCGTGCCCAGCCCCCACAAATAAAATTATTTTGTAAGATGAAGAGGGCATAATGGTCCATGATTCCCTTGGAAATATGCAATGGTTTGTTTCCATAACTCTGCTGGTAGGGATGGAATTGAAACCCACTACAAAGTATAACAACCTGGGACCTGAAGGGGGTCTGCCCCTCCACACCTGTGGGTATTTCTCACAAGGTGGAGACAAGAGACTGATAAAAGAAATAAGACACAGAGACAAAGTATAGAGGAAGAAAAGTGGGCCCAGGGGACTGGCGCTCAGGAAGTGAGGACATGCACCGGAACTGGTCTCTGAGTTCCCTCGGTATTTATTGATCACGATCACTAGCTCTACTATATCGGCGAGAGGGATGTGTCAGGACTATAGGGTAATGGTGGGGAGAGGGTCAGCAGGAAAACGTGAGCAAAGGACTGTGTGTCATAAATAAGTTTAAGGACAGGTGCTGTGTCTGGATGTGTACGTAGGCCAGATTTATGTCTGACTTTACACAAACATCTCAGTGTAGTAAACAGCAGTACTGCTGCCAGCATGTCTCACCTCCAGCCATAAGGTGGCTTTCTCCTATCTCCATAAATAGAATATACGAGTGGGTTTTACACCGAGACATTCCATTCCCAGGGATGAGCAGGAGACACATGCCTTCCTCTTATCTCAACTGCAAAGAGGCCTTCCTTGTTGGGGTCCGTGCCGGGGGTGGTGGAGAATGAAAGAACACACAAAAGACAAAGACACACAGAGAACATGGCGGCCGCGCTCAGAGCCTCCGCCTCACTTTATTTATACTCCATAAACCCCACATCAGCAGAAAGAATGCAATGCAAAACAAACTTTCTTTTCCCAGATGTAACCTTCTACTCAGTTCTTTGTTTCTATGCTCTTCCTTATCTGCCCGCCTTCTTGGCGCCTACGGGAGTTCATTAAAAGTTCAATTGGAGATACTGTCCTTGAGCCCTATCTATTCTCAGCATACTGTTTTCAAAGGCCCCTGCATTCCTCTTTCACTAATCCTCCTCAGCACAGACCCTTTATGGGTGTCGGGCTGGGGGATAGTAAGATGTTTCCCTTCCCATGAAGTCATATCTCAGACTGTCTCAGTGGGGGGAAACCTTGGACAATACCTAGGCTTTCTTGGGCAGATGTCCCTGCGGCCTTCCACAGTGCATTGTGTCCCTGGGTACTTGAGACTGGAGAATGGCGATGACTTTTACCAAGCATACTGCCTGCAAACACATTTTTACCAAGGCACATCCTGCACAGCCCTAAATTCAATACAGCACATTTCTGCGAGCACAGGGTTGGGGTTAGGGTTACAGATTAACAGCATCTCAAGGCAGAAGAATTTTTCTTAGTACAGATCTAAATGGAGTTTCTTATGTCTTCCTTTTTCTACATAGACACAGTAACAGTCTGATCTCTCTCTTTCTTTCCCCCACAGGAACCCTGCCTCATCGCCTTGATAAAAAAGGGTAGTTAGGCTAGGATACATTATCCAAGAGAGCAAAGTGGGAATGAGATTTGTACTCACACCTTTTAAGGTTGTCCCACTGTCACAAGGTGTCAAAGTGACACATCATATTGGGCCTTCAATTCTGGCCTTATACCAAAATGTGGATAAATATCTAGAGTATGCTTGACAAATACAAATAGGATCCAATATTAACACAGAATTTCCACGGTATCCAAGAGTAGTGGTAATCCCAAATCATCCTGTGAATGTCTCCCTGAGTGACTCCATAGCCACACAGAACCACATGTGGCTTCAGATATCCACGGCCCTATCCCACTTCTGTGCTGCACAAGCTGAGACCTCAGCTGTAGCAACCCTCCTCTGTCCACCTAATGCCGTTTAAAGCCCAGCCCCTGGATTTGTGAACCAAACCAAATCTACTATCACAGATGAGCATATTTTTCACTGCCCATATGCACCAGGCTGAATGAAACTCCCCAGGCACTCCCAAAGTCCTCTAAAAACGTTTGTGAGTCCAGACAGTGATAAATAGTTACAACTTTGGCACCAATGTGTCCTAAATGTCATCTTCCCTGAATTATTACTATGCTTCTGCATACATCTATCTCTTGTCTGTTCTCTCCTTGGATGTCTATGTCCCCTTCCAAACTCTACCGTCTGACACGTCCTGCCATGATGGTCACTCACACCCTCTCAGGTGTTTAGGAAGCCCAATAACATCCCTCGGGGACGTAAGAGATCCACTCCTCAGCCTGTAATCACACCTTCCTGGCCCCTGAAAAGATTTACCACCATAATCGGAAGCATGTCCTCCTAAGTGGGACCCATAACTAATTTACCGTAGTTCACCCATTAGCTTTCATATATCGGACATCTCCAGTATCAACACCCTCCCAGACACCCCATCCTGTATGTCTAGTTATCCCTTTGATGCCACCACTTATTGGCCTCAGATTCTTCATATGGTCAAACAACCCTCTTGATATCCACAGTGAATATTATGTCAATACCAACTTCATCTTAGCTGACACAGCGTCCATGGTTACAACTGCAAAGATCAAAAGCCTTTGGGCTCATGCCCGATTCCTCTTTCATGTCCTTATCATCAACATTAGAAAACCTATCTGTCGGCCGGGCGCGGTGGCTCAAGCCTGTAATCCCAGCACTTTGGGAGGCCGAGACGGGCGGATCACGAGGTCAGGAGATCGAGACCATCCTGGCTAACACAATGAAACCCCGTCTCCACTAAAAATACAAAAAAAAAATTAGCCGGGCGTGGTGGCGGCGCCTGTAGTCCCAGCTACTCGGGAGGCTGAGGCAGGAGAATGGCGGGAACCCGGGAGGCGGAGCTTGCAGTGAGCCGAGATCGCGCCACTGCACTCCAGCCTGGGCGACAGAGCGAGACTCCGCCTCAAAAAAAAAAAAAAAAAAAAAAAAAAGAAAACCTATCTGTCTGCCAGGTACGGTGGCTCAGGCCTGTAATCCCAGCACTTTGGGAGGCCGAGGCGGGCGGATCACGAGGTCAGAAAATGGAGACCATCCTGGCTAACACGGTGAAACCCCGTCTCTACTAAAACTACGCAAAATTAGCCGGGTGTGGTGGCAGACGCCTGTAGTCCCAGCTACTGGGGAGGCTGAGGCAGGAGAATGAAGTGAACCTGGGAGGCGGAGCTTGCAGTGAGCCGAGATCGCGACACTGCACTCCAGCCTGGGCGACAGAGGGAGGCTCCCTCTCAAAAAAAAAAAAAAAAAAAAAAAAAAAAGCATGACCCCATTTAGGGGTCATGCAGCTTCTGGCTCCAAGAGTCTGAACCTTCCCAAGTTGCTCCTGAAGATAACATCCTACTGTAAAAGCTAAGATCAGTGCTTGAGGTATTTTGCAGATTCTGCACTGGATGGATCAGTTGACAAGACACAGACCGGTAATCTGGGTCAATCAGTTCTCCCATCCCACCCAGAACAGAAAACAGCATGAAAAAACTCACTTCAACCCCCTATGAATCCATCTCCAACCTGACCGATCAGCACTCCCCACTTTCCAAGCCACTACCCGCCAAATTAATTTTGAAAACTCTGATCCCGGAATGCTTGGGGAGACTGATTTGAATAATAATAAAACTCCTGTCTCCCGAACAGCCAGACGGCTCTGCGTGAATTACTATTTCTCCACTGCCATTCCCCAGTCTTCATAAACCGGCTCTGTGTAGGCAGCTGGCAAGGTGAACCCACTGGACGGTTACACCGGGACCCCTCCTGCGAGCGCCTCAGTGTCCCTACGCCAGGTACCGGCTACAGACCCGTGAGCAGGAGCCGCTCCCTCGCTGGTTTAGGACCTGGGTGACGATGAGGTGACCTGAGGGCACAGAAGGCGCCACAATTACCTGAGTTTGGCGCCTCGGCACAGCCGCTGCCATCGGACTACTTGGGGAAGCACGGCCTAGGAGCAGTGGGAGCCGCCACAGGACTGCAGAGCGGCCTCTGGGCACCGAGGATGATTCCTCTCCACCTTCGGGGTTCAGTCACCGCGGCCCCACCTAGCAGACCCGGGCCACTCACTGGACAAACACGCGCATCGCGGATCAACTTGGCCGCTACTGAAGGACCCCGGAAGTACCGGCCCTACGTTAGGTGCACACACGGAAATGCCTCCCTTCCGAGCCCTCATTGGCTCTGACGCACTGTCCTTCAACGCAGAGCTTTCTGGGTATTGTAGTTCAGCAAGTTCCAAGGCAGTAAAGAGAGCGCTACCCAGAGGCGCATTTGCGGGAAAAGCCCGCCGTCAGGTCAGGGGCTTTCCTTAAAAGCGCGCCCTTCCGGGGCAGAGGACGGGCCTCACCTAGCCTTAGAAACCGTAACTGAGATTCCTGGAGACTAGTGTCTGTAACTAATCACTCAAGAATTGGAAAAATACTATTTCAGATTTCGGGGAGCTCAAGCGAAATAATAGGAAGCTCAAGCTAAAACTATTATTTAGAATTCTCCCAAAGGCTAAAAATCCAAATTACCTCACCATTTGAAACATTCATTCAGTCGTAAAATACCTACACTGGAAGCAGAGGCTGATAAACGTTATTGTGTTATAACGTTTCTGAAGGCCCTCAGAAGCATTAGAGTCCCTAAGGCAAATCAAGAAAGTGAGAGATGTGCTCCCCTAAAGCAGGAGTTCAAAGTTGAATCTCTGTGATTCCTACAAAAAACAACTCTCCTGCTCATAGAATCTGTGAAAGGAAAATCTTGTGGCCTCAAAAATTACTAAACCAAAGGGAAAAGTCAATCTGGGAACTGCTCAGGGCAAACTTGCCTCCCATTCTATTCAAAGTCATCCCTCTCCTCACTGAGATAGATGCATATTCTCATTGCCTCCTTTGGAAAGGCTTATCAGAAACTAAAAAGAATTGGCGGGAGGCAGTAGCTCACGCCTGTAATCCCAGCACTTTGGGAGGCCGAGGCAGGCGGATCACGAGGTCAGGAGATGGAGACCATCCTGGCTAACATGGTGAAACCCCGTCTCTAACAAAAACACAAAAAATCAGCCGGGCGTAGTGGCAGACGCCTGTAGTCTCAGCTACTTGGCAGGAGAATGGAGTCAACCTGGGAGGGGGAGGTTGCAGGGAGTCCAGATCCCACTACTGCACTCTAGCCTGGGCGACAGATCGAGACTCCCGTCTCAAAAAAAAAAAAAAAAAAAAGAATGCAACTATTTGTCTCTCACCTACTTGTCCCCGCCTTTCTGGTCAGAACCAATGTACTTCTTACATATATTCACTGATGTCTGATATCTCCCTAAAATGTATAAAACCGGCCGGGCGCCGTGGCTCAGGCCTGTAATCTCAGCACTTTGGGAGGCCGAGGTGGGCGGATCACGAGGTCAGGAGATCGAGACCATCCTGGCTAACACGGTGAAACCCCGTCTCTAGTAAAAATACAAAAAAAAAAAAAAAATTAGCCATCATGGTGGCAGGTGCCTGCAGTCCCAGCTACTCAGGAGGCTGAGGCAGGAGAATGGCGTGAGCCTTGGAGGCGGAGCTTTCAGTGAGCAGAGATGGCGCCACTGCACTCCATTGCAGGCGACAAAGGGAGAATGGATTCATTTACGACTGTAATTAAGACTATTTGAAATGTTAATTGCTCATCTGGGCATTTATTTTCTATTGGGCATACAGCTTGGGGAGGTTTGAATTCCAACTACCTAAATTTGATTGTCTATGTACTTATTACCATAAACGTTATTACTATTTTTTTTTTTGCGATGGAGTCTTGCTCTGTCGCCCAGGCTAGAGTGCAATGGTGCGATCTCGGCTCACTGCAACTTTTGCCTTCCATGTTCAAGCTATTCTCCTGCCTCAGGTTCCTAAGTAGCTGGGGCTACAGGTGCCCACTACCACGTCGAGATAATTTTATTGTATCTTTAGAAAAGAGGTGGTTTCACCATGTTGGCCCGGCTGGTCTTGAACCCCTGACTTTGTGATCTGCCTGCCTCAGCCTTATAAGTGTTATTTCATCCTGAAAGTTTATTTCCTTGTGAATCAGGATTGCCCCAAATTGCAGCATAATTTAAATAAAGTATTGTCTGCTCACAAGTAAGATGTAGAACAGATATCCTCATTTGTCCAGTCCAGGATGCAGGAGGGAGCTTTGTGGTGACAGCTGACTGTGGCTATCCTAACAGAAACACACAGCTATATAAGGCCCAAAGTTGCCACGGACCTTGCTGGACTTAACAAAGGGGGATGAATGCAGGAATAAAAAAAAGACAAAAGTGTGTATTTGGAAAAAGGGGTCGGGGGCTCCTTGCTTCTAGTGAACAAGGGCCCTGAGCTTTTAGCACCCTTCATATTTATTGAGTAAAAGAGATAGAGAGAAGGGGGGTGGGTGTTGGTCAGCAGCTTCTTTCGCTTTACGATGTCTTATTTTTCCTCCCTCTGGTTGATGAAATGCCAGGGTGGAAGGGATAGCCAATTGGACCAAGTACAAGTGCCACTCCAGTTATTCAGCAGAGTGTCCAGTAAAGGTCCACCACAATACCACCACACATCCGTTTGGGGATGAACAAGGGCTGACTGATTGATGAGCTCTTGAAAATTCTTTTTTTTTTTTTTTTTAGAGACAGAGTCTCGCTCTGTTGCCCAGGCTGGAGTGCAGTGGTCGAATCTCAGCCCACTGCAGCTCTGCCTCCCGGGTTTATGCCATTCTCCTGCCTCAGCCTCCCAAGTAGCTGGGACGACAGGTGCCCACCACCTCGCCCCGCTAGTTTTTTTGTATTTTTTAGTAGAGACGGGGTTTCACCCTGTTAGCCAGGATGGTCTCGATCTCCTGACATTGTGATCCGCCCGTCTTGGCCTCCCAAAGTGCTGGGATTACAGGCCTGAGCCACCGCGCTCGGCTTTGAAAATTCTTATGTTCACTGCATCCCTTCAGGTCTCCAAGGAACGCTAAGTTTCCTCCCTGTCGTGAGAGACACGAAGTGAACTTAGCATTGGGCGATGGAAGCTGGATGGCCCTTGGGGGCTGACCCGTAGGGTGCCAGACTTTGGGATATAGCAGAGAGAACATGGCACGACTTATTACTCCAGGCTGTAGAATCCTGGAAAAAAGCTACCATGCAGCCCACACCTGGTTGACTGGAGGACCACCTTAGTGGAAAGGGGACAATCTGGGCCTCTGGCCTACCATGTGCACAAGCATAACAATTGCTTTTGTTTAACATGTGGATGGAATATTTGATCCATTCCAACCAGGCATTTGCATCTTGGTATCCTGTTTTAATTGCCAAAGTTTGTTTTAAGTCTTTAACTTTTATGATCCTCTAGTAAAATGAATGTATGATTTTAGGAAATTACAAAAACCAGTTGGGGCCATCCATCCTTGCTCTTTAGTGGTCCACAGAACGTTTGACCAACTATGGCATAAAAGCTCTCCACTGGGGGCAAGACTCCTGGTTGACACTGGGGTCTTTATTGAAATCTACCTGGATTAAATGGTCCTAGTTTACTAATGCCCAGTCTGAGGAGAGTCAGGAGGGACAGAAGTACTTTTCTGAAGTAGAGAGCTGTCTTTGACTTGGCAAGTCCCCAAGGGTATAACAAGGCAAGCATTAAATGCAATAGTTTGAGGTGAAATTGATTTGGTTAGGTTAATAACTAGATGGTCAGCAATAGAGCGAGGAAAGAAGAAAGAGTAATAGAATAGATGAAAGCGTTAAATTTTTCTTAGCTTTAGTTTGGTAAGGTTTTCCCCTGGGACTGTGGCCCACGAGTCCAGAGGGCATGGAGCTTTGACTTGGGTATGATGAGTCCATTCCTTTTCCACTCTACAAACAGCAGTCTTGGTGGTTAACAGCACAAGGTAGGGTCCTTCCTAGTCTGGCTCGAGTTTTTCTTCTTTCCACCTTTTGATGAGAAACCTTTCCACCTTTTCCACCTTCTTCCCACCTTTGATCTTCAGGCTGGTGCTGGTTTACTGGAAATTCTAGGGGGTGGTACCTGCGCTAAAAGACTTTTAGTTTTGAGGGAAAGTAAAGTGGAAGATAAACCAAGTATATAATTTCTAAGAAATTGACCTTTTGTTTTAAATGTGAGGACGGACATCAGCAGTGGACTTTATAGTTCTTGGTGACTTTCTACTGAGGAATTTCCTTAAGACCTATTTTTATTAGTTTTTAGACTAAAGAAGTCAAACACTATTTTATATCTGACAATGCTTCCTGTATGATTGATTGATTGAGACGGAGTTTCAGATGTCCAGACTCCAAGTGCCAGTTCCTTCCCAATGTTCAGCCACTGCGTTGATCCTCCATGGGGGCCTGCCACGCACTGCTCTGGCAAGGTGTTCCACCCGGGCAACTACCTACCTGGGATCGCTCCCAGGATCCGCGTCCCTCAAGCTTGGCCAGAGTCCCCTGTAGGGATGCTCCAAAGGGCAGGACTCAGCTTCCTAAGGGGCTGCCTCCACCATCCGTTAATCACCTTGCTTCCTGGTCAAGCAACCAAGAAATGTAGCAGGACAAGCCGCAGACAAAACCCGTCAGACGCTGAGTTAAAGAGGGAAGGGTTTTATTCAGCCGGGAGCTATGGCAAGACTCACGTCTCCAACAACCAAGCTCCCCAAGTGAGCAATCCCTGTCCCTTTTAAGGGCTTATAACTCTAAAGGGGTCCGCGTGAGAGGGTCGTGATCGATTGAGCAAGCAGGGGGTATGTGACTGGGGACTGCACACACTGGTAATCAGAACTGAACAGAACAGGACAGGGATTTTCACAACACTTTTCCATACAGTGTCTGGAATCTATAGATAACATAACCGGTTAGTTCAGGGGTTGATCTTTAACCAGACCCAGGGTGTGGCGCCAGGCTGTCTGCCTGTGGATTTCATTTCTGCCTTTTAGTTTTTACTTCTTTCTTTGGAGGCAGAAATTGGGCATAAAACAGTATGGGGGCGGTCTTCTCCTTTAACAGCACAAATGCTTAATTAACTTTTCTTTTGAGACAGGGTCTGTTGCCCAGGCTGGAGTGCAGAGGTGCAGGTATAGCTCAGTGCAGCCTGGACCACCTGGGCTCAATCATTCCTGCCACCTCAGCCTCCCAAAATTTGGGATTATAAGCGCGCGCCACTGTGCGGGGTCAGGACTCCTCCCTGAGAGCCCAGGAGATGGAGCTGGGCTTTCCCTTCCGAAGAGCCGCAGGGGATCGCTCTTTTTACCATGTTGGAACCTGGGAAACTACAGTACCCAGAAAGCTCTGCGTCAAATGACAGCACGGCAGAGCCAGTGAGAGCTCAGATTGAAGGCGCTTCCGTATGCGCATGTACGGTAGAGGCGGGACTCCCGGCGCCCTTTAGTAGCGGCCATTTCGATTGGCTTTAGGTGTGTTTGTGGAATGAGAGGCCTGGGATCGCTGTGGAGGGACCGTTGTGGTGAATGGATCCAGAAGGTCCAGAGTCGTTCTTCTCTCTGCACAGACTTAACTCTGCAACTCTTTAGGGCGCCCGCGGCTCTCAACCCAGCTTACCCCACGTGGTCCCATGGCGGCCCCCGCTCTGAGGTTCCCGGTTCAGGTAATTGTGACGCCTTCCGTGCTCTCCGGTCACCTCGTAGTCACACAAGTCCTAAAGCAGCGAGGGAGCGGCATCTGCTCACGGCTCTGCAACCCGGACCTGGCGTCGGGACACTGAGACACTCTCGGAAGGGATCCCTGTTTCAGACACCGGTGGGATGCGGTGGGGAGAACGACAGGTACAGGGAGGGGCGAGGGCAATGGCCTGGAGATGGACGGATCCGGGAGGATGGAACCTGGGGTCCACAGGCGCCTGTAGGGAACAACCTGTGAGGCGGAACTCCTGGAAAAGCAAAGAGGCTGGGGGCTGTGAAATCATTGCGAGGACACTAGAAATATGGAGAATTTCCAAGAAAGAAGGGACTGGATCAAAGTCCGGGCTTTTAAAGTTCCCCAAGGCCAAATAAAGAACAGAGTAGAGAGAGGATGACGTTGGGGCCCTTTGAGACCGAATCCTTGTAGATCACATTTTGTGCTGAGACACGCAGGTCAGACAACAGTCCAAGGTCACCTGGCTCCATGCACACAAAAGCGTTCAGGGAGGCCTGAGCTTACCAGATCCTATCAGGGACACAGTCCTGTAAAGTCAGCCTCTCCCCTCAGGTCCTTATGGCTGTAGAAGCGTTTAAGGAACGCATACAAGAAAGTGGAGGGTGGCCGGGTGCGGTGGCTCACTCCTGTAATCTCAGCACTTTGGGTAGCCTAGGCGGGCGGATCACCTGAGGTTGGGAGTTAGAGACTAGCCTGACCAACCATGAAGAAACTCCGTCTCTACTAAAAATACAAAATTAGCCAGGCGTGGTGGCGCATGCCTGTAATCCCAGCTACTTGGGACGCTGAGGCAGGAGACTCGCTTGAACCTGGGAGACGTAGGTTTCCGTGAGCCAAGATCGCGCCATTGCACTCCAGCCTGGGCAACCAGAGCGAAACTCCGTCTCAAAAAAACTAAAGAAAGAAAGAAAGTGTAGGGTGTTCTACTCCCTCACTGGTCCTGACTTCTATCCACATGTTCTCTAGCTTGTGGTGGCCTGGGTCTTTTTAAAATTTACCTTAATATGGCCGGGCGCGGTGGCTCACGCCTGTAATCCCAGCACTTTGGGAGGCCGAGGCGGGCAGATCACGAGGTCAGGAGATGGAGACTATCCTGGCTAACACGGTGAAACCCCGTCTCTACTAAAAATACAAAAAATTAGCCGGGCGTGGTGGTGCGCGCCTGTAGTCCCAGCTACTGGGGAGGCTGAGGCAGGAGAATTGCGTGAACCCGGGAGGCGGAGCTTGCAGTGAGCCGAGATCACCCCACAGCACTCCAGCCTAGGCGACAGTGGGAGACTCTGTCTCAAAAAATAAATAAGTAAATAAATTAATTTTTAAAACTTTTTTGAGACAGGTTCTCACTCTGTCGCCCAGGCTGGAGTGCAGTGGCGCGATCTCTGCCCACTGCAGCTTCGACTTCCCTGGTTCAGCCTCCTGAGTAGCTGGGGCTGCAGACGTGCAGTACCATGCCCGGCTAAATTTTTATTTTTATATTTTATTTATTTTTAAGTAGAGGCGGTGTTTCTCTGTGTTGTCCAGGCTGGCCTCAAACTTATGGGATCAAGCGATCCACCCACCTTGGCCACCCAAAGTGCTGAGCTTACAGGCCTGAGCCAGCACACCTGGCCCTGGGACTCTTTTTTTTTTTTTTTTTTTTTTTTTTTTTTGAGACGGAGTCTCGCTCTGTCCCCCAGGCTGGAGTGCAGTGGCCAGATCTCAGCTCACTGCAAGCTCCGCCTCCCGGGTTCACGCCATTCTCCTGCCTCAGCCTCCCGAGTAGTTGGGACTACAGGCGCCCGCCACCGCGCCGGGCTAGTTTTCTGTATTTTTTAGTAGAGACGGGGTTTCACCGTGTTAGCCAGGATGGTCTCGATCTCCTGACCTCGTGATCCGCCCGTCTCGGCCTCCCAAAGTGCTGGGATTACAGGCTTGAGCCACCGCGCCCGGCCTTGAGCCACCGCGCCCGGCCGGCCCTGGGACTCTTAAGTGGTGTTTTTTCAGACATTTGATCTGGGAACCTTGTAGAAACCCGAAGGCCAAGGTCCTAACTCCATGACACGTTGTATGGAGGTATTCCCATTCCAGTGAACCTGTGTAAATACACTTAGAAGGTTAACCCTGTATTTTGTGCCAGGAAGCAAAATCCTTAGAGGTAAGACTGATGAGAGCGGGGAGTTGATGTTACTAAAGTTCTGTTTGGCTCCACACTGGAGAACAGAATGTGGAGTTGAGGCTAATTCCATAATCCAGGTGAGGGTTAATGAACAATTCATGGCTAAGAAGATGTGGCTGGATTCACTATTCACATTTTGCAAACGGGAAGCTAGATTTTAATATGATGGTAAATGTGTGAAAGAGAGGTTTCAGGTATGACCCCATAGTTTTTGGTCTTAGCAGCTGTACTGATAGAGGCTGTATCAGCTGAGATGAGCAAATTGACAGTAGGCATAACATTCACTGGGGTTATAAGGAGGGTTGTTAAGAATCTGAGATGGCCGGGCGCGGTGGCTCAAGCCTGTAATCCCAGCACTTTGGGAGGCTGAGACGGGCGGATCACGAGGTCAGGAGATCGAGACCATCCTGGCTAACCTGGTGAAACCCCGTCTCTACTAAAAAATACAGAAAACTAGCCAGGCGAGGTGGCAGGCGCCTGTAGTCCCAGCTACTCGGGAGGCTGAGGCAGGAGAATGGCGTGAACCCGGGAGGCGGAGCTTGCAGTGAGCTGAGATCCGGCCACTGCACTCCAGCCTGGGTGACAGCGCGAGACTCCGTCTCAAAAAAAAAAAAAAAAAAAAAAAAAAAAGAATCTGAGATGATTCAGAGACCACTAAGTAGAGGCAACAAGTCAGTAATGTCCACATAGGTTGGGATATCTGGAAACGAACTGATATTGGGGCCATGCAATATATAGAAATGAACGTGTAGACTAAGGTGAGTTAGCCAAGGGTCACGTTTAGGAGGGCACACTTCAGATTAATGTGGTAAATCTTTTAGCGGGCCAGGAAGCAGTAATTAGAGACTGAGGACTGGATTCCTTGCTTGGATCCCTAGCTGACATTATTGTCGTTCATAAACACAGAACAAGGAGATAAGTGACAAAGAAGGTAAGCTGTATCTGACAGCATACTTTGTCAGGGGACATGGACTTCCATGGAGATAATAGACATGATATGCATTCAGAAGTATAGGAGTAATTGAGGGAAGGTGACACTTAGACTGCAGTTGGTGCTTATTTCCCATTGTATGCACTTGCCAAGATTGTGACATAACTATGTTGGTGCCTGGGGAGTTTCATTCACCATGGAGTATATGGTGAGGAGGAAATATGCTCATCTGTGACAGTCACTCGGCCTGGTATGGACGACCAGTGGGGCTTGGCTTTAAATGGTGTTAGGTGAAAACAGGAAGGTCATAATTGCTGAGGGGTCAGCAAATGTGGCACAGAAGTGGAATAGCGCCACCAATATCTGAAGTCATGCATAGTTCTGCGTCGCTATGGAGCCGTGCAAGGAGGCCTTCATAGAATCATTTGAGACTACCACTTCTTTTAGGATCCAATAGAAATGGAATTCTGTGGTGATACTGGATCCTGTTTGAGTTGGCCAAGCATAGTCTGGATGGTGTCAGCCATGATGTCATGTGAGCCCAAAAATGAAGGCCCAGTGTGATTTGCCACTTGGATATCTGGCGATATTGGTATGTCCTCAAATGACCTCAGTGCAAATTTCTTTTTTTTTTTTTTTTTTTTTGAGACGGAGTCTCGCTCTGTCGCCCAGGCTGGAGTGCAGTAGCCAGATCTCCGCTCACTGCAAGCTCCGCCTCCCGGGTTCGCACAATTCTCCTGCCTCAGCCTCCCGAGTAGCTGGGACTACAGGCGCCCACCACCTCGCCCGGCTAGTTTTTTGTATTTTTTAGTAGAGACGGGGTTTCACCGTGTTAGCCAGGATGGTCTTGATCTCCTGACCTCGTGATCCGCCCGTCTCGGCCTCCCAAAGTGCTGGGATTACAGGCTTGGGCCACCGCGCCCGGCCCTGAGTGCAAATTTCTTTCCCACTCTACTGTCTTTTTTTTTTTTGAGACGGAGTCTTGCTGTGTCACCCAAGCTGGAGTGCAGTGGCACAATCTCGGTTCACTGCAACCTCTGCCTCCCAGGTTCAAGCAATTCTCCTGGTTCAGCTTCCCAAGTAGCTGGAATTACAGGCACCCGCCACCATGCCCAGCTAATTTTTTTGTATTTTTAGTAGAGATGGGATTTTGCCATGTTGGTCAGGCTGGTCTCAAACTCCTGACCTCATGATCAGCCCGCCTGGGCCTCCCAAAGTGGTGGGATTACAGATGTAAGCCACCACGCCCAGTCCTCTATTATCTTAAGTAATGTAGCCTAAGAAATCTTTCCATCAGTGTGACCAGGTAGAGTTCCTGATTATTATACTTTGTAGTGTGTTTCAATTCCATTTCTATAACCAGAGTTATTTTAAGAAGCCAGTGGCATCCTTCTGAGGGAATTAGGTTTACACCCTTTTCATCTTAGAAAGCTTGCATTATACAATTCCTGGTTACTCTCTCTTATCCACAGTGAAACCCCTCTGTGGTGAGTGGTGTCCCTCTTACCAGTTTGTGAATATATTTTATTTTTAAACTGCTGTTAATGGCATCCATCGAGTATCAGTTGTCATTTATTTTGCCCCTTTACAATATAACTCTAGTGGGAGATTTCCACCCACACTAGTAGAAGAAAAAGGAGGGCATTAATACTTCAAGTTGTTTAAAGGCTAGAGAGGCCAGTGGTGTGTGGCAGTCAGCTGGGGATGGACATGGATATGTACCTGGGAAGTCTAAAGAATGTGCTTTCAGAGAGGGTATCTCTGCTGTGCTGAAGGTGCCACATTGGGCTCTCCATGACCTCGGCCATTCTAGGGGAAGTGCCTGTCAGGAGGGGGTGAACTTTATGTCACAGCCAACACATAAATACCTATTTGTTCACCTAATTATTGTTGGTGGTGGCTGTACCCCATGACCAGTGGGACTAGTTTCTCCTATGATTTAAGGACCTTGAGAAGATGTGTGAGAGTAGATGTGTGGGAGAGAGGGATTGTGATACCTCAGCATAGGGGCTGTTTGTAGTTTCATCTGTCAACGTCATAACAGGGCACAGTGACTTTTGAAGACGTGGCTGTGAACTTTACCCAGGAGGAATGGAATCTCCTTAGTGAGGCTCAGAGATGCCTGTACCGTGATGTGATGCTGGAGAACCTGGCACTTATATCCTCCCTGGGTAAGTTGCCCACACTCACCCCTGTGACCTGAGCTAGTCTCCGTCTTTCCCCCTCTTTTTCTATTGGCAAGACTTTCTCATGTCAGGAGCATGGACACAGCTTCCTACTTCAGTTCTGTGGGTAATTTCTTGGTTGGTAGGACTGAGGTATGCATACTGCCCTCTCCATTCTTGGAGCAGCCCCAATACCTGCTAGTGAGCTCCCAGGGAGCTGTAGGCTCCCAGGGAAGAATTCAGAGTCAAAAGTCTTACAGGCATCTTAATGCAGGCTATCTTGTTTGTCCTGTGGATGTTTGTATGATTTCATCCAGATTTCAGGTTCAGGATCTCATTCATTCCTCTACCTGCTATTTCTTCATGCCTCCCTGTGCCAGGAATTGTCTTCATTGACATTGTCACTGCCTACATAGACTATAGAGTGTTCTTGAAATACCCTCCTTAGAAATTCTCTTCGTAGGTCTGGTGCGGTGGCTCATGCCTATAATTTCCGCACTCGGGGAAGCCAAGACAGGTGGATTACTTGAGGCCAGGAGTTTGAGAACAGCCTGGCCGACATGGTGAAACCCTGTCTCTACTGAAAATATAAAAATTAGCCAGGCATGGTGGTGCACGCTTGTAATCCTGGCTATTTGGGAGGCTAAAGTGGGAGGATTGCTTGAACCCGGGAGGCAGAGGTTGCAGTGAGCCAAGATTGTGCCACTGTGCTCCAGCCTGAGCAACAGAGCAAGACTCTGTCTCAAAAAAACAGAAATTTTGTAATATTTAGTTTCTTGTCTGCTGTCATGTGCTGAGCTGTTCTAAGCCAGTGTTGGCTGTTTCTGTGTTCTTTCTTTCCCTTTGTTCTTACATCATGTATTTCTCTTGTACTTGGTTATCTTGGTGGTGGGATCATCTTCTGTGGTCAGAAGATGCAAATGAATCCCACCTCAGCATTACGGGTTGTGAGTCCCTGCAGAATAGCATCCTAGAACAGTGGGGCATGATGTCAGAGTTTTATTCAAATCATGCCAGAAACCTATTCTAGTTCAGTAGTATTTTTGGGTCCAGACAAGTAGGCACATGTGATTTCTGTATCATCTTTTCTCCTTCATTCTTGTTTTTGGTTTTGTTTTTTGAGACAGGATCTTGGTCTGTTGCCCAGGCTGAAGTGAAGTAGCTTGATCTCGGCTCACTGCAACCTCTGCCCCCCCGGGCTGAAGCAATTCTCCTGCCTCAGCCTCCTGAGAAGCTGGGAATACAGGTGCATGCCACTATGCCCAGCTAATTATTTTTTTTTTGAGACAGAGTCTCACTTTGTTGCCCAGGGTGGAGTGCAGTGGTGTGATCTTGGCTCACTGCAACCTCCGCCTCCTGGGTTCAAGCAATTCTTCTGCCTCAGCCTCCCGGGTAGCTGGGACTGCAGGCGTGTGCCACCATGCCTGGCTAATTTTTGTATTTTTAGTAGATACGGAGTTTCACCATATTGGCCAGGCTGGTCTCAAACTCCTGACCTCATGATCCGCCCGCCTCAGCCTCCCACAGTGCTGGGATTACAGGCATGATCCATTGCGCCAATGGATCCATGATCCATTACTGGCCTTCTCCATTCTTTTTTTTTTTTTGAGACAGAGTTTCACTCTTGTGGTCCAGACTGGAGTGCAATGGTGCCATCTCGGCTCACTGCAACCTCTGTCTCCCAGGCTCAGGCGATTCTCCTGCTTGAGTACCTGGGATTATAGTCATGTGCCACCATGCCCAGGTAATATTTTGTATTTTTAGTAGAGACAGGGTTTCTACATGTTGGTCAGGCTGGTCTTGAACTCCTGACCTCAGGTGATCTGCCCACCTTGGCCTCCCAAAGTGCTGGGATTACAGGTGTGACCCACGGTGCCCGGCCCTTTTCTTCCCTCTTCCCTCTCCTCTCCTCTCTTTTCTTTTCTTTTTTGAGACAGGTTCTCACACTGTCACTTGCTGTTACCTGGAGTGCAGTGGTGTGAATATAGCTCACTGCAGCCTCAACCTCCTGGGCTCAAGTGATCCTCCAGCCTCAGTCTCCTAAGTAGGTGGGACTACAGGTGCACGCCATCACACCTGGCTATGTTTGCAGAGAGGAGGTTTTGCTGTGTTGCCCGGGATGGTCTCAATCTCCTGAACTTGAGCAATCCCTTTGCCTTAGACTCCCAAAGTGCTGGGATTACAGGCATGAGTCACCACACTTGACCATTTTAAAAATAATTTCTGTAGTGATGGGGTCTCACCATATTTCCCAGGCTGGTCTTGGATTTCTAGGCTCAGGTGATCTTCCTACGTTGGGATTACAGCTGTGAGCCACTGCTCCTGGTCTCTTCCCCATTGTTAAGAGCATCAGAATTGTCAGTTGTACCCTTTTTTTTTTTTTTAATGCTTTGTACATGAGCTTGTAGTCTGATATTTAGTCCCCCAAATAATCTTCATGTCTCTGGACCCCACATCTTAATTTTACTCACATCTTCATCTGCAGTGGTTTCCAGTATTAGCATACAGGTTTTGTGTTAGCAAATGGTACACTTTGTTAAACTGTCCTCAAGCAGTAGCTGCTGTGTTGTGCTCCTGTTTTCCTTGGCCTGGACAAATCCCTCTCTATAGCACTCACATGTCATGAGGACGTAAAGTTCTGCAGATGAGTGGTTTGCAGATGCAGGAATTGTAGACCCTGCCTTTACTCCCTGTGTTACATACCTGGTTGTGTCCTTTACGTCATGAGGCCTCCTACATTCTGTGACCTTTAGAGTCCAGTAATAATAAATAGCACCATGTTCTACCTGAAGCCAACGTTCTGTTCCTCCAAGTATTTCCTTGGAGTAATTCCTCAGTTTGTCAGATACACTTGTGGGTGGTCTGTGCCTTCCCAGCAGAGTTAACATGCACTTCACCAGCATTTTCTTGCTTTCAGGTTGTTGGTGTGGAGTGGAAGATGAGGAGGGACCTTCTAAGCAGAGTATATATATACAAAGAGAGACTCAGATCAGGATTCCTATGGCAGGTGTGTCTCTCAAGAAGGTCCACCCCTGTGAGATGTGCGGCCCTATCTTAGGAGACATTCTGCACATGGGAGATCATCAGGGAACACATCCCAAGCAGAAACTGCACAGCTGTGAGGCCTGGGGGAACAAATTGTATGACAGTGGAAACTTTCATCAACACCACAATGAGTACATTGGAGAGAAACCCTACAGAGGCAGTGTTAAGGAAGCATCGTTTGTGAAGAGGTGTAAGTTCCATGTGTCAGAGGAGTCATCTGTCTTCAGTCAGAGTGGGAAAGACTTTTTGCGCAGGTCAGGATTACTCCAGAAAGAGGCCACTCACACTGGGGAGAAGTCAAACAGAAAAACTGAGTGTGTGTCTCCCTTTCATGGGGGAAAGACTCATTACAGCTGTGGAGGATGCATGAAACATTTTAGCACCAAACATATACTCAGTCAGCACCAGAGACTGCTCCCTAGAGAAGAATGTTATGTGTGGTGTGAATATGGGAAATCCTTTAGCAAATACAATAGCTTCAGTAATCATCAAGGAGTTCATGCTAGAGAAAAACCTTATACATGTGGGATATGTGGGAAATTATTTAACAGTAAGTCCCACCTCCTCGTTCACCAGAGAATTCACACTGGAGAGAAGCCGTATGAATGTGAGGTTTGTCGGAAATTTTTTAGGCACAAGTACCACCTCATTGCACACCAGAGAGTTCACACTGGAGAAAGGCCATATGAATGCAGTGATTGTGGGAAGTCATTTACCCACAGCTCTACATTTCGTGTTCATAAGAGAGTTCACACTGGTCAGAAGCCTTATGAGTGCAGTGAATGTGGGAAATCTTTTGCTGAAAGCTCCAGTCTCACTAAACACAGGAGAGTTCACACTGGAGAAAAGCCTTACGGGTGTAGTGAATGTGAAAAAAAATTTAGGCAAATCTCTTCACTTCGTCATCATCAGAGAGTTCACAAAAGAAAGGCCTTATGAGTGCAGTAAGTCCAGTCTCAGTAAATACAGGAGAGCACACACCTGAGTAAGATCCTGTGATTGTAGCAAATGTGGAAAATGTTTACCCGAAGGTCTGCTCTCCTTGGACATTGGAGAGTTCACACTAGAGAAGAGTCCTTATAAGTAAAATAAATTCGGGCAGTTTTATAGCCACACCTCTGTATTCCTTCAGGATTACAGTTAACACTGAATGCCTTACTAGTGTGACAAATACAGGATATTTCCAGAAGTCTGGCTTCATAACTCACAGGATAACTGTCGTAGGAAGATTGCTTGAACCTGGGAGGCAGAGGTTGCAGTGAGCCGAGATCGCAACACTGCAGTCTAGCCTGGGTGACAGAGACCCTGTCTCTGTCTAAAATAAAGATATAAATGATGTCCAATAAAGTATGCATATTTGAGCTGTAGGGTAAGTCTTGAATTTTCTTTTTTTTTTTTTTTTGGAGACAGAGTCTCACTCCATCGCCCAGGCTGGAGTACAGTGGCGTGATCGCAGCTCACTGGAAGCTCCGCCTCCTGGGTTCATGCCATTCTGCATCAGCCTCCCAAGTAGGTGGGACTACAGGCACCTGCCACCACGCCCGGCTAATTTTTTGTATTTTTAGTAGAGACAGGGTTTCACCCTCTTAGCCAGGATGTTCTCGATCTCCTGACCTTGTGATCTGCCCGCCTTGGCCTCCCAAAGTTCTGCAATTACAGGCGTGAGCCACTGCTCCTGGCTTGAATTTTCTTATAATCCCATGAAATCATCATCAGAGTCACAATAATGAATTTAATCTATCGCCTTTGTATTTACATGGAGGCTTTATAAAGTTTTTCTCTCTGCTCTCCAGACAACCATTGATTTACTCTGCTTTATAATAGAGTACTTTCCATTTTCTGGAATTTTCTGACTGATGTAATAAAGTGTTTCCTCTTATAATTCCTGGGTGGCGTCCTGCATCATGCTTATTTTGATATCAATGTAGACCTATTAGTTCATTTGTTTTATATTGCTGAGAAGTATAGTCTGCCATGATATGTCATTGTATATTCATTCATTCATTCATTCATTCATTCATCCATTTATGGATATTTGAGTTGCTGCTTGCTTTTTTTGTTTGTTTAAGACTCTGTCGACCAAGTTGGAGTGCAGTGGCATGATGTTGGCTGATTGCAACCTCCACCTCCCAGGTTCAAGCGATTCTCCCACCTCAACCTCCCACGTAGCTGGGATTACATGCGTGAGCCACCATGCCCGGCTGTTTTTTTGTATTTTTGGAAAAGATGGGGTTTCGCCATGTTACCAGGTTTGTCTCAAACTCCTGGCCTCAAGTGATCTGCCTGCCTTGGCCTCCCAAAATGCTGGGATTACAGGCCTGAGCTGTGAGCCACCACACCTGTAATTGATTCTGAGGCTGGGCGTGGTGGCTCACACCTGTAATCCCAGCACTTTGGGAGGCCAAGGTGGGTGGATCACTTGAGGTCAGGAGTTTGAGACCAGGTGGGCCAACATGGTGAAACCCCATCTCTACTAAAAATACAAAAATTAGCCAGGTGTGATGGCACATGCCTATAATCCCAGCTACTCACTCATGAAGCTGAGGCAGGAAAATTACTTGAACCCAGGCAGCAGAGGTTGCAGTGAGCTGAGATCACACCACTGCACTCCAGTCTGGGCGACAGACTCTGTCTCAAAAAAAATTAAATAAATAAAAACATTTATTCTGAGATAATCCCAGTTCCCAGTGTGAAACTATTCCTGCAGTCACTGGAAAATAATAACTACTTGCTTGTAAGTAGATGACATTTTGGAGCTCAGATGCCATGTTTATGCTATCATTCAGATGGCCTTTTTAACCTGTGCAGTAATTGTGAAAGTTGTAGCCGCTGATGTGTACCACAGTGGCATTGGTTAAGTTGCCCTTCTTTTGAGACAGATGTCAATGTGATAAAAGAAATTGAGGGCAGGGTGCGGTGGCTCAGGCCTGTAATCCCAGCACTTTGGGAGGCCCAGGCAGGCGGATCACGAGGTCAGGAGATCGAGACCATCCTAGCTAACAAGGTGAAACCCCGTCTCTATGAAAAATACAAAAAATTGGCCAGGCGCGGTGGCTCAAGCCTGTAATCCCAGCACTTTGGGAGGCCGAGACGGGCGGATCATGAGGTCAGGAGATCGAGACCATCCTGGATAACCCAGTGAAACCCCGTCTCTACTAAAAAATACAAAAAAAAATTAGCTGGGCGAGGTGGCGGGCGCCTGTAGTCCCAGCTACGCGGGAGGCTGAAGCAGGAGAATGGCGTGAACCCGGGAGGCGGAGCTTGCAGTGAGCTGAGATCCGGCCACTGTACTCCAGCCTGGGCGACAGAGCCAGACTCTGTCTCAAAAAAAAAAAAAAAAAAAAAAAAAAAAAAAATACAAAAGATTAACCAGGGTAGTGGGGGGAGCCTGCAATCCCAGCTACTTGGGAGGCTGAGGCAGGAGAATGGCATGAACCCGGGAGGCGGAGCTTGCAGTGAGCCCAGATCCTGCCACTGCACTCAAACCTGGAGGACTCAGTGAAACTCAGTCAAAAAAAAAAAAGTTTTAAGTTGCTAGCCAATCAGGACAAATACAGAATGTGAGGTCCCGTTTCAGCCAATGGAAACCGACACAGCGGTAGCGTGGAGGCCTCAGGTTATAAATGACCCTGTCTCCTTAGTTCCGCGTACTCTAGTGGCAAAACTAGTACACTAGTGCCACTAGTACACTAGTGTACCCTTTCTGCAGGAAGTAAAAATGGCCTTACTAAATAAATTTATGTTCAAGTGCTATTTCTTTACCGCACTTGAGAACAAGCATTTCAAGCAATTTGGTGGCAATCCGTACAGGCACACGTTCTCCTCTGGGGCGGTGTCCAGTCCTCTCTCATGGGGTAGCGCGCTCCCCTACCTCATTGCAAGGTCGTCTAAGGGTAAGAAATTGAGACCCACCAGGTGTGACGAATAAATCCGTACTCTCAGCAATGGAAAAAACAAAAACAAAACTGGCCAGGAACCTAGCTTAAAGATCCTCACATAATGCAGAGACAACTGTGCACAGACCACGGAAGGAGAAGCTGCAGGAGCTGGTAAAGTATTTCCTTGGTGGGTGGTCAGGGACTAAGGAAAAAGCCGGGATGGTAAAGTATTCCTTGGTTAGGACATACCAAGGAGAGAAAAACCGCAGGGGTGGTAAAATATTCCTTAGGATGTCTTCGGAGGTCAGAAAGAGGTGAGAAATCCCCAATCGGGGGTTGAACCTCACACAAACCTCTGGTAGTAAGAAAAATATTCAGAACTCCCCTTTCCTTTTCAGAGGAAGAAACAATAGCTCGGCTCCTGCCGGTCCCTCCCCTAGGGGAGGGGAAAGCAGAGGAGAAAACAGCAGCATAGGTGGCTGGCAGAGACAAAGGAAAGACCAGCAGAAAAGAAAAAGAAACTAGGAGAGGAAGTCAGAGAGAAAGAAAACAAAAACAGCAAGCGCAGACCCAAACAGCTAGGCAGGCACGCCAAAGATTAAGTCCCTCTTCCCGAAAAGAGGTTGGGGACCGGCTCCGGGTGGAGGGCATAGGAGGTGAAAAGACATAATTCTTGCAATTTGCGGCCGGCACATCTGTCAAGTCGCTAGGCCAATGACTGCCGGGCGCCCAGACTGCAGTCGCGAAAATCCCATTCAATCCAAGAAACTAAGTGTAAAAAGAAGAGGGGGTGGGGGAGTAAAAAGGGGAATCTGGAAAAAAAAAAAAAAAACCAGGAAAAATAGCGCGGGGGCGGGGCCTGTGCGGTGGCCCAGCCCTGCTTGCCGCAGGAGCTGCAGAACTCAGGAGAAGAAAGGGAAACGGGATGAGAGAGCGGGGAAAATAGAGTGCAAATGAGAGAGATAAATAGAAGGAAAGAGTGAGAGAAAGTGGAAGAGACAGAAATCAAAAAAAGACAAAGAAGGTGAAACTAGGAAAAAAAATAGTGTAAAAGGAAGGCAGAAAGTTAAGACATGTTGAAGATTGTGAAAGTTGTAAGAAAAGCTATAAAAGGGAATTTATGCAATAAATATTGTATAATTTAAAAGTAATTAGGCCTCCTGGATGTAAAATTATTATTAAACAGTTTATGTACAAGGTATGTAAGAAAAATAAAATCTACTTTTAATAAGATTACAAGGAGGCATAAGAATATGGATGTTTACCTACATTAAAGGTTAAAAAATTTTTTTGTTTTAAAGGTTTAAGCAAGTTTTACAATGTTAATTGTAAAGGAAATTCTGTGTGTAAACATACTGGCTAAACTTAAAAGGGTATCATCCAGTTTTTCTGTGAACTGGACATTAAAATTAAAGCATGATAGATTTTTCTTAAAGCACCAACCTGCTCTTTAACAAAAATTATAAAAAGAGTCTGTAAAAGTCTTACCTTATAGTCAGACATTAAAATTAGATAGTGTCTATAAGATTTTATTAAAATTAAGTTTAACATTAATAGCACATTAATATAAAGATAAAATTTAACTTACCTGATATAAAATCATACAAAAAAAATTGTCAAATATACAATGGTATTTAGCTTTCTTAAGGCCCTAGGGTGGCCAGGTAAGTCACAAGGCCCCTCATCCCCAAGGCCACAGGGAGCAAGGGCAGTGAAGGCCACAAGAAGGCCCAAGACATTAAGGGGCAGGGCCGCAGCATCCCCTGGCCGGCGCTGAACAACAGTGGAGCAGAAGGCGTCACCATGTGGCCTAAAGCCCCAGAATATGCAGCAAAAATTATATACTTAATTTATCTTCCACTTTCCTTTCCCTCGGAACTAAAAGTCTTTTAGCACAGGTACCACCCCTAGAATTTCCAGTACACCAGCACCAGCCTGAAAAGCACATCCTCATCAAAAGATAGAAAAAGCTCAAGCCAGCCTGGGAAGAACTCTATTTTACACCGTTAACCACCGAGACTGCCGTCCGCACAGCTGAGAAAGAAAAAATGGACCCACCATACTCAAGTCAAGAAAACATTTTCCTCTGAGAATTATGGGTTACTGTACTAGGATCAAGCCCTACTAAGTCAAAGAAAGATTAATTTTCATACACCTTTTATATTGCTTTCTTTATTCTGTTACTAGCTCCTTTTTTATTAATGTAACTAAGTCTGACTCACCTCAGACTATTGCTTTTAATGCTTGCTCTGTCATACCTTGTAGAAATGTAAAAGATCAACAGCTAGCCTTTTCACACAAATATTTATGTCGCAGCCCTCTAATTGACACAGTTATCCCGAGCACTCATTGTTGTAATGACCTGCAGCCAGGACCGATTTTCTGCTCCTACTGCCTGGCAACCTTGTAGTAAATAAGACTACATCCCATAAACTACCCAAGAGCAAAGTTAGACTTCCACAAAAAGGTTTGTGCAGATCTAAAACCCCTCATCTATTTCACTAAAAGGACTACCCCTTCTGTCAGCCTTGTCAATATAACCCTGTCCTTCTCTTTATCACCACCTCCACCTTAACTAACTCTAGACCTGCCCTTAGTCGCTTCTATGGTATAAAAATTAACATAAATAGGCTGGGCGTGGTGGCTCACGCCTGTAATCCCAGCACTTTGGGAGGCCGAGGCAGGTGGATCACCTAAGGTCAGGAGTTCGAGACCAGCCTGGCCAAGATGGTGAAACCCCGTCTTTACTAAAAATACAAAAATTAGCCAGGTGTGGTGGTGGGCGCCTGTAATCCCAGCTACTCTGGAGGCTGAGACAGGAGAATCACTTGAACCTGGGAGGTGGAAGTTGCAGTGAGCAAAGATCACACCATTGCACTCCAGCCTGGGTAAAAGAGTGAAACTCTGTCTCAAAAAAAAAAAAAAAAAAAACAGAAAAAAGAAAAGAAAATTTCACTCTCCACAGAAGTTACAGGAAGATATGTATCAGCGAGTGTGAGTGGTCATAACATGGTTAATTTAAATAAGTCATTTTATGACTTCTAGATGACACCCCACACACCTGTATTGATTCAGAATCACTGGACATCTTTCCAGCGAGAAGGGAATAAAATACTAATAACTGTGAAAATAAAATGTACCTACAAAACATGTTGTCATTAAGCAACATTTAGGAATTGAGATGTTTTACGTCCCTGATTATCTTGCTGTTGGTAATTTACGATCTTTTTATTCATGTAACTTAAGTATTTTTCCATTCACTAAATGGGACAGGAAGTTTTAACTCTTGCATTCAACACATTAATGAAATAGTCCTGCAGCTCGCATTTGTAAATCATGTTCCCAAAAGGATAAAAATGCATATCCAAAAAATGTTATAAGGACACTAAACGTCAACTCAAAAACTATGGGTAAGTCTTCTTGTTCTTCACTTTATGTGAGTAAAGGTTTTTTTATCTTATTTTATTTTTTTTGAGATAGAGTCTCACTCTGTCGCCCAGGCTATTGTGCAGTGGTGCGATCTCGGCTCACAGCGAGCTCTGCCTCCTGGGTTCAAGCCATTCTCCTGCCTTAGCCTCCCGAGTAGCTGGCACTACAGGCGCCCGCCACCACGCCCAGCTAATTTTTTTTTTTTTTTGTATTTTTAGTAGAGATGGGGTTTCACCCTGTTAGCCAGGATGGTCTCGATCTCCTGATCTTGTGATCCACCCGTCTTGGCCTCCCAAAGTGCTTGGATTACAGGCGTGAGCTACTGCACTTGCCCAAGTAAAGCTTATAATGAATGTTGTGAGAATGTTTTGGTTATCAATGAGAATACTTTAAAGAGAGTATGAGAGACAATATGGAGAAGAGATCCTAGGCAGCCCTAAGGGAATTACACAAGGTGGTACCATGCCTCTGAGTCCCTCCGACTATGTTCTATATCTTCTTCTGTATTGTGTTCCAATCCCACAAAGCAGCAGCATTTTTCTATTTAACACTTCTTTTTTTTTTTTTTAAATAATTTAATGTGGTATAAGTGTGATTTGGTTACATGTACAGATTGTGTAGAAGCTAAATCAGGGCTTTAGGGTATCCATCACTCAAATAGTATCCATTGTACCCATTAAGTAATTTCTCATCATCCACCCTCCATCACGTCTAAATTGTCTAAGATATTACAATTTCTTCTAAGATTCTGACACTTATCTGGGAATAATAGTTGCTTATTAAATCAATATTTGCCATGGTGGTTGCGATGTTGACATTCCTGCAGGTGTGGAACAAGACTATCTGATTCTTGATAAATTATCTTGTATTCCATGATCCAACTTCCTTGCTAGGAAGTGATTATCATTTCACCTGTAGGTGCAGTGATAGCGTCTGCATGAAGACTGGAGATTATCTCTGAAACACAGTTGAGGACCGAGATAATTACAAAGTAATTAATGTGGATTCAGAGAGTTATCCATTGACAATGACATAAGTAGCTAGTAAAGTTTCTGTGATGGCCAAGAACACATTAAGTCTCAATGGATAGTAAGTAGAGAACAGTAAGCTCTAAGTTCTGAGATAATTAAGTGAAACTCACGGCTATCATGAAAACTTGGTTAACATGAAATTCTTATTTCAACAAAGTGCATATCCTTTCCATTTATGAGAACTCTGAGGAATAACAAACTTGGAGAGAAAGAAATAGTATGGCAGGAGTAGAAAGATGTGGAATAGAAGGGAAGCCATAGCATATTTGTTGAAAAAAATAAACTTTTCCTCTGTTGTCTGTCACACAACAATAATCAATATGGAATAATTCTGTGACCAGATATGCGGGGTGTTTTCTACCCCCACCAAGCAATCCTCCAGTGGATACAAGCTGGGGGTCCTCCAGTTCAACTCAGTCATTATCTACCCGCAGATAGCATCACATCCCCCAGTTTGAGGACTCAGTCACCAAAACTGATGCTCCCATTTCTGATGCCAATCAAAGCCCCAGAGCCTCTGCTTTTGACTGATGAACTATAAACCAGGAATCCCATGGACCCCCCATGACCAGATTTGATTAATTTGATAGAGCGGCACATAAAACTCAGGGAAAATAATTTACTGGTTAATTATAAATAGTACAAAAGATGCAGAGAGAGATGCATAGGGTAAAGTATGAGAAAAGCGCTTGGAGCTTCCATGCCCTCTTGCAAAGACTGAAGGTGTCTTAAACAACAGGGCCTTTATTATAACACAAATCAGGGCAATAGGCGGCAGGCTGTCTGAGATTCATGACTGGCAGGCTGGAAAATTCCATCTTAAGAATTCTGTGAGATCCAAAAGATCCCTGAAAAAGGCAGTCCATCTTTTCAGGTTATCAGAAGAGTCCTCTGTGCCAAAAATGTGTCAGTTTCATGGCCTAACTCATCAGAGAGAAAGAAATGAGAACAGAGTGAGTACTGAGGATACTAAAAAATCCCTCTGTTGAATGAAACAAAATCAAAGTTACTTCTGGATCATGATGAGTTAGGCGAATGATGTACTGTGGGCACCTGCCAAGTGGTAAAGGTGAAATGCTTTTTAGAAGAGAACTGTCAGTCACAGAAGTCTAGCAAGAGACCTGGGCAGGTTGAAAAATACTATGTGGTTCCCACATACCTGGAATGTATGCAGCTATTTGATGTATGGCACATTCAATTTAGGCAGATGGCATCCTCATAAGGGGTCTCCTCCAGTGTTAAACTGAAGAAGAAATAATATTGCCTCCACATCTGTGGTATTTTCCTCATGTAAATATTCTGGTAACCAATGAGAGATGATGAAGGCTTTCTCACATTCATTGCACTCAAAAGGCACTTCTTCAGTGGTAGCACTCTTTTATGTAAAGAAGCTAGCATTCCAGCTAAAGAACATTCCCCATTTGCCACACTCATAACACCTTGATCCAGTGTGAACTCTCTCGCCTTGAAGGAGCAAAAAGCCTGGGCAAGAGAATTCCCAAAATTTGCTTCACTTACAAAGCCTCATTCCAGTATGAACTCTCTGATGGCGACGGAACGAAGAACTGTGGCGAAATGATTTTCCACAATCAATGCATTCATATGGCCTTTCTCCAGTGTGAACTCTCAAGTGTTTAATAAGGCTGGAGTTTTCAGCAAAGGATTTCTTACATTCACTGCACTCATAAGGCCTTTCTCCAGTGTGAACTCTCAGATGTATAATAAGGCTAGATCTTCGGCTAAAGGATTTCCCACACTGCCCACACTCATGCCTTTCTCCAGTATGAACTCGCTGATGGTGAATGAGGTTGGACCTTAAGCTAAAGGATTTTCCACATTCACTACATTCATAAGGCCTTTCTCTAGTGTGAACTCTCTGATGCTGCAAGAGTGAAGAGCTTCGGCGAAATGATTTTCCACACTCACCACATTCATAAGGCCTTTCTCCTGTGTGAACTCTCAAGTGTTTAATAAGACTGGAGTTTTCAGCAAAGGATCTCCCACATTCACTGCACTCATAAGGCCTCTCTCCAGTGTGAATCCTCCTGTGTTTAATGAGACTAGATGTATAAGCAAAGGACTTCCCACATTCATTGCATTCATAACGCTTTGCTCCAGAGTGAACTTTCCTGTGGTTAATGAGACCGGACTTTTCAGCAAAGCCTTTCCCACATTCAATACACTCATAAGGCTTTTCTCTAGTGTGAAGCGTCTGATGCTGCAAGAGTGAAGAGCTTTGGTGAAATGATTTTCCACACTCACTGCATTCATAGGTCTTTTGCCCAGTATGCAATCTCTCACGAATATGGAGTGTAGGGTTTTGGTGAAATAAATTCCCATATTTGCTGCACTCATAAGGTCTTTCTCCAGTGCGAACATTCCTGTGTTTGTGATCTCTTCTGGGTTCAGTGAGGCAGGACTTGTTCTTTAATAATTTCCTATATTCCCCACACTCATAAGGCCTTTCTCCACTATGACCTCCCTGGTCTTTGTATATATGTATACAAGTGCTCTGCTTAGAAGGTGCTGCCTCATCTTCCCCTCCATGCCAACAACCTAAAAGCAAAGAAACGCTGGTGAGGTACATGTTGACTTTGTTGAGTATGCAATCTACCTACAAGAGTAACTGACAAACAAAAAAACTAGTCTATGGAGTTATCTGCACGCATAGGGAGTTGGGTTCAGGTTGAGGTTGGGGCTGCTTAGCATTATCACAGATATAGGAGGCCTCATGTTGTCAAGGGCATGACTAAATGAGGCAACAGACAGAATAACGGCAGGGTCTATAACTCCTTCATTTGCAAACAACTTGCCTGTGGGACCTTATTTGCTGATGACATGTGAGTACTATATAAAGAATATGTCCAGGCCACCACAACATGACTAGAGCACGACATCCTTTGGTCAGGGACTGTTAAGAATGAGTATATACATGGCCAAGAAACGTGGCTCATGCCTCTAATCCCAGCACTTTGGGAGGCCGAGGCGGGTGGATCACAAGGTCAGGAGTTTGAGACCAGCCTGGTCAACATGGCAAAACCCCTTCTCTACTAAAAACAAAAAAGTTAGCCAGGCATGGTGGCGTGCGCCTGTAATCCCAGCTACTCAGGAGGCTGAAGCAGGAGAATCACTCGAACCTGGGAGGCGGAGGTTGCAGTGAGCCTAGTCCAGCGTGGGCAACAGAGCAAGAATCTGTCTCAAGAAAAAAAAAAAAAAAAAGATATATACTTCATAGAGGCAGGGCGTGGTGGCTCACACCTGTAATCCCAGCACTTTGGGAGGCCAAGTGGGGTGGATCACCTGAGGTCAGGAGTTCAAGACCAGTCTTGCCAACATGGCAAAACCCTATCTTTACTAAAAATACCCAAAAAATTAGCTGGATGTGGTGGTGGGCCCCTGTAATCCTAGCTACTTGGGAAGCTGAGGTAGAATTGTTTGAACCTGGGAGGCGGAGGTTGTAGTGAGCTGAGATCACATTATTGCACTCCAGCCTGGGAAACAAGAGTGAAACTCCATCTCAAAAGAAAAAAAAGAATGGGTATATACTTCATAATACAAAATACATGAGTCAATATTGAAGACCACTGCAGACAGAGCAGTGAGAAAAATAGGTGAGATGTGGAGTCCGGATATATGAAAATTAGTCCTGGGTTGAATGTAACAGCAGAAGCGACAAGGTGTAGGACTAATAAATTGGCACTCTCAATAATGGGGAAGGAAAGACATAAAGTGGGGCTACTTCTATTGGCACGGAAATATTGTCAAATAGAAGAGGTATATGGCATAATTTGAATAGAGCCCTGATGTCATGACCTCACTCACATGCTATTCTTCAGAAGAAAGCTGCCCCAAGTCCTTGCTAAGGCTGGACTCATTTACATCTTAGGGACAACCACGGGCTCTTCATTTCACCACCAAGATGAGCAACTACATGGAAACTCGATCATGTTAAGTACTAAGAGAAACATAGGACAGATGAACAGCCAATACTGGCTCAGAACAACTCTGCATTTGATATTCCACAGGAAAGGAAACTAAATATTATAAAAAGAATTCCTTCCTATAAATTTTTAGAGATAAGGACCTGCTGTGTTGGCCAGGGTGGCCTCAAACTCCTGGGATCTGAGTAGCCTCTGAAGAGCTGGGATAACAGGTATTATTGTGCCTGATGAAATACTACAAAAAGAATTTTGAAGTAGGGTATTGCAAGAACAGGCTGTGGTTCATGTACATAATGACCATGTCAGTGCCAGCAATTTGTGACATGAACAAATGTGAGCTAGAGGAAGGAAATGGAACTTGAGAAAAACAGAAGCCTTGGATCTGCACAGTCACCCAGACAGGCAGAGGACAACCAAGGTGGGATACATTAGGGTGACTTTAAGACTCCTGACCCTGACTCCTTCTCTGGAAGCCTGCAACAAAGCAGGCTGGAGCTGCTTAAGGAAAGGAGAGTAAGTACACCTCAGTCCAACCAACAACAGAACCTCTCCAGAGAACTGGAGAATGAAGCTGTGTCCATGGTCCTGATGTGAGAAAGCGATAAGGCATAAAGGAGAGGGGCAGAGACTAACTCAGGTCACAGGTGAATATGAGTACCTTACCCAGGGAGGATATAAGTGTCAAGGTCTCCAGCATCACGTCATGGTACAGGCATCTCTGAGCCTCATTAAGAAGACTCCATTCCTCCAGGGAAAAGTTTACAGCCACGTCTTCAAAGGTCACACTGCTCTGTCATGATGGGGATAGATGAAACCACAAATGGCCCCTATGCTGAAGACCCACAATCCACTTCCCCAACATATCTACCCTTGCCCATCCTCCTTCTCCCAGGATCCCCAACTCAGAAGAGAAACTTTGCCCACTAGTGCCACTATGTCTTCATGGGACCATTAATCATGACACATAGCCATCAGCAACAAGACGCAGATAAGCAAACAGGTATCTCTGCTGTGGTCCTGAAATAAAGGGTTTCATCCTCTCCTTTCTAGCAATTCCCCTGGTAGAGCAAAGGTCACGTGAATCCCAATGCAGTGCCTGAGGCCTTTCAAACATAATCTTTATGTACATATACATCCTTCACATCTTTGGACACCACAGACACATGCCAATTGCCGCCACTACCTAACTGCCCACACCATAGGCCTCTCTCTGGTCTTGCCAGAAGTTAAAGTATTTTAATCACCCTTTCTTCTACTGGTAAGAGTAGGAGTCTCACCCTAGGGTTATGGTGATGGCCAAACACACAACACCTGACGCTGAACACAAGTCATCAAGAAAGTTCATTAATCAAATATGCTCACAGCTTGAAAGAAGAGGACACCACTCACCACAGACAGCCACATGGGGGTTGAACTATGCATAAGAGAGAGCGGCCAGGTGTGGTGGCGCACACCTGTAATCCCAGCACTTTGGGAGGCCGAGGCAGGTGGATCACCTGAGGTCAGGAGTTCGAGACCAGCCTGAACAACAAGGTGTAACCCCGTCTCTACTAAAATACAAAAATTAGCCGGATGTGGTGGCATGCACCTGTAGTCCCAGCTACTCAGGAGGCTGAGACAGGAGAATCTCTCGAACCCGGGAGATGGAGGTTGCAGTAAGCCCAGATGGCGCCACTGCCTCCAGCCTGGGCAATGGAGCGAGACTCTGTCTCAAAAAAAAAAAAAGAGAGAGAGTGCAACCAGGGACTGTGGTATGTAAGCTTTGCTCAATCAAGAGGGTGTGAGAGTCCCTGATTCCCTTAAAAGAATGCAACTGGCTTGTTTTTATTTTTAATTTTTGAGACAGGGTCTTGCTCTGTCACTCCTGCTGGAGTGTAGTGGCACAATCACAGCCCACTGCAGCCTGAACTCACTGGGTTCCAGCAATCCTCCCACCTCAGCCTCCTAAGTAGCTGGGACCACAGGTGTGTGACACCACACCCAGCTGCAACTGGCTTGTTTGAATCTCTGCGGGTAGAAATCAAATTGAAACCTGCTACAAATAAATAATAACCAGGAACTCTGCCTAGTCCTCTTGATTAAAAGGGTAGTTAGGCTAGGACACATTATCCAAAAGAGCAGAGTGGGGAGGGGGATTTGCACTCAGACCATTTGAGGTATCACCAGACATAAAGGTAGCACATGATACTGGCCTTAACTTTAGGGCTTATACCATAATGTGGCTGACATCATCCACAGTAGTCTTGGTAAATTAAAAAGGAATCCAAAATTACCACAGAATTCTAATGTTTCTCAATAGCAGTGGTAGCCCCAAATCATTCTTTGAACCCCTCCATGCATAAATCCACAGACAAAAAGAACCACTAGCATTTTCAGATATTTATGGTGCTATTCCACTTCCGTGCTGCATTTGCTATCCTCAGAAACTATGACTTTTTATTTATTATTTTTTGAGACGGAGTTTCACTCTTGTTGCTCAGGCTGGAAAGCAATGGCGTGATCTCGGCTCACCGCAACCTCCACCTCCCAGGTTTAAGTGATTCTCCTACCTCAGCCTCCCGAGTAGCTGGGATTAGAGGCATGTGCCACCACGCCTGGCTAATTTTATACTTTTTAGTAGAGTCAGGGTTTCTCCATGTTGGTCAGGCTGCTCTTGAACTCCTGGCCTCAAGTGATCCACCCGCCTCAGCCTCCCAAAGTGCTGGGATTACAGGTGTGAGCCACCATGCCTGGCTGACTTTTTTTTTTGAGACAGAGTTTCACTTTTGTCGCCCAGGCTGGCGTGCAATGACGCAATCTCGGTTCACTGCAACCTCTGCCTCCCAGGTTCAAGTGATTCTCCTGTCTCAGCCCCCGAATAGCTGGGATTACAGGTGCCTGCCACCATGTCAGCTACTTTTTGTGTATTTTTAGTAGAGATGGGGTTTCACCACGTTGTCGATGCTGATCTCGAACCCCCGACCTCACGTTATCTGCCCACCTTGGCCTCCCAAAGTGCGGGGATTACAGGTGTGAGCCACTATCCCGGCACCTATGACTTTCTTCTGTCCACCTAACCCCATTCAAAGCCCAGAACCATTGGTCATCAATCTCGGGCATAGTGACTCTCAGAAGGTGACCATATTTGCCTCCATATCTGGTACCAGGCTGAATGAAACACACCAGGCCACACCAAAGTCATCTCAAAATCTTGGTGAGGCCACAAAGTAGCCAATAAACACAAGCTCCGGCCTGAGTGTCATCTTCCCTCAGCTACTCCTATGCGTCGGCAAGCATCTCAAGTCTATTCATTCCTTGGAAGCATTATGTCACTTGCCAAACTAGGCTGTCAGATATATCCTCCCTTTCCAGTCTGGCCAAGATGGTGAAACCCCGTCTCTACTAAAAATGCAAAAATTAGCCGGATGTGGTGGCAGGCGCCTATAATCCCAGCTACTTAGGAGGCTGAGGCAGGAGAATCATTTGAACCCGGGAGGCAGAGGTTGCAGTGAGCCGAGATCGCACCACTGCACTCTAGTCTGGGTGACAGAGCAAAACTCTGTCCCAAGAAAAAAAAAAAAAAGAAGAAGAAACAGATATACCCTCCCTTCATGGCCATTTACCTCCCTCACCTGTGTTTCTGAAATCCAATACCATCGCCAGGTACACAAGCAGGAAACCCAATCCCCACTTCCTGTCCAACAGTGTCATCAACATAATCTGAAGGTTGTACCTTCCAAATGTGAGCCATGACTCAATCATCTCGGTCCACACAGTAGTCACCATATATTAGATACCTCCAATATCAACCCTTCCCCAGATATTTGCATCTATGTGTCCAGCTGCCCATTTGATAGCTCTATTAAGAGTATCTAATACATTTTAGAATCTTAACATGGCTGTGATATTGAGAAATATATATTTGGTCATCTCCTTTTCTGGCATGCAACTCCTAAAATTCACGAAATTCTCAAATTTAAGTGAGTTTCAATGGTAATGAGTTGAATGATGGTTGGTAACCCCTAGATAACTTCAGGATGGAGACTGGTCAGGGAAAAGACTATGTTGGGATTCGAGGTCTGGAAAGTTCAGCCCCCACCGCAATCTCCAGAAAAGGGAGAGGGGGCCAAGGGTTAAGCTGATCAGCATTGGCCAATGATTTAATTAATCGTGCCTATGTAACAAAGCCTTGATAAAACCCCATAAAGACAGGGTTTGGGGAGCTTCCAAATAGCCAAACACATGGAAGTTCCTGGATGGTGGTGTGCCTGAAGATCACAAAAGCTCCGGGTCCCTTCCCCTTATGCACCTCTTCATCTGTAAACTTTGTAATAAATATTCTTTAAAATAAACTGGCATATTAAAGCGTCTCCTGAGGTTTTGTGACTGGCTCTAGCAATTTAATGGAAGTCGAGGAACCTGATTTATAGCAAGTCAGTCAAAAGACAGGTTAAAAAAAAAAAAAAAGAAAAACACATCCCGGGGCTTGTGATTGGCATCAAAAGGGGTTGGCGGACAGTCCCATGGGTCTGAGACTTCACCTGTGGGATCTGATGTCCACTGGAGAACTACTTGGTGTATGAGGAAAACCATCCACACATATCTAGTCACAGAAGTACTCTGTGTTGATTGTTGTGGGGGAGAGCAAAGCAAAAGCAATTTGTGTTTTGTTCCACTCAGAATGGCCACAACAAACCTCCTGATAGCCTCAGTGAATATTACACCTGCTATCAACTTGCTCATCTCAGTTGATGGAGCTCCCATTGCCACAGCTGCTAAGACTAAAAACTCAGGGGTGTTTCCTGAATCCTCTCAAACTCTCACTGTTTCCATTTAAAAATTGAATTGCTGGGCTGGGCATGATGGCTCAAGCCTGTAATCTGTAATCTCAGCACTTTGGGAGGCCGAGGCAGGTGGATCACCAGGTCAGGAGTTCGAGGCCAGCCTGGCTAAAACGGTGAAACCCCATCTCTACTAAAAATACAAAAATTAGCCAGGCGTGGAGGTGCGCGCCTGTAATCCCAGCTATGGGAGGCTGAGGCAGGAGAATTGCTTGAACCCGAGAGGCAGAGGTTGTAGTGAACCAAGATTCCACCACTGCACTCCAGCCTGGGCGACAGGTCCAGACTCTGTCTTGGAAAAAAAAAAAATTGACTTGCCCCTCTAAAAAACACAAATCCAGATCTAGCCACATTGCCTAAGCCACAACTCTAGTCCATTAATCCTTACCTCGACTAGGGCAGTAGCTTCCAGTTTGATCTTCCTCCTCCCTCAACCCCACAGTCTGTTGTCCACTCTGTAACCAGACAGAGCCTATTAAGAAATTGGTAACATCACCTCACCCCTCCAGTTTCCCTTCTAAGTAAGTGCACATCCCAGTATCAGCTCCTGGGTGAACCTTCCACACGTGTTACATTAGTTGATAGACATGGCAATAACTCCCCATAACTTCTATCACTGATGTAGAGTGGGGGTTTGAGGTTTTTCCAAGATCCCCAGATCGAAGGACTGGAGAAAGGCACTTAAGTGTCCTAGAATGTGCGGTGGTTCCTGCCTGTCATCCCAGCACTTTGCGAAGCTGAAGCAGGATGACTGCTTGAGCCCAAGGGTTTGAGACTAGCCTGGTCAACATGGCGAAATTCCATCTCTACTAAAAATACAAAAAGCCAGTTACTTGGGAGACTGAGATGAGAGGCTCTCCTAAGCCCAGGGAGGTCGAGGCTATGCTGCGCCCTGATCGCGTCACCGCAATCCAGCCTGGGTGTCAGAGTGAGAATCTGTCGCCCCCAAAAAAAATTTTAAAAAGACGCCAAGATCTAGACATGTGGGTGAGGATGAGGGACTAGCGCATCCCCTACTTCCTTCTGTGGGTTCCCTAAGTGATTCCATAGCCATGAGGTGTGCCAAAAGGCAGGGCTTTCACAAATGTGTCCGTGCTCAGATTTGATATACTCAGGCTTCTCTGTAAGCTTTTTTTGGCCCTGCCGCCAGATGATCTTGTGGCCCAGTGCTCAATGTCACCTCTTAATGATTCAACCTCTCAGAGCCTCAATATCCTCATCACCACCTTCAACTCTGTACTTCCTTTGAACATCTTTTGGGAATCCTAACTCTAACACAGATTTCCTTTGTTCAAAACTGTCCATGGCTTCTAGCGACCTCAAAATCAAAGGTCAACCCTCAGCCTGGTACTGAAGAAACAACTCTGCCTCGGCCAGGCGCGGTGGCTCACGCCTGTACTCCCAGCACTTTGGAAGGCCAAGGCGGGCGGATCACCTGAGGTCAGGAGTTCGAGACCAGCCCAGCCAACATGATGAAACCCCGTGGTGGCACACGCCTGTAATCCCAGCTACTCGGGAGGCTGAGGCAGGAGAATCGCTTGAACCCGGGAGACGGAAGTTGCAGTGAGCCAAGATCGCGCCACTGCACTCCAGCCTGGGCGACAGGGTGAGACTCCGTCTCAAAAAAGAAAAAAAAAAAAGAAATAACTGCGGCTCACTCTTCGTTCCCGGTAGACACAAGATGTCCCCGTGTTCCGCATCCTCCTGCCTCTGTCGCGCCTGCAGGCCTTTGCCCATGCCGGACCCTCGGCCAGTCTCGCTCTGACGACCGCATCAATTGGGTGTCGGAAACGGGGATCCCACCCGCCGGCGCCTCTCTGTCCCTGACAGAGGCCTGGGCTGCAGGGACGCGAGGAGGCGCCCCTAACGATCAGGGGCCTCAGGGTCCGGGTGGGTGAGGCCCGGAGGTCGCAGCGCTCACCTGAGCGGGGTCCCTCAGAGCAGCCGCTGCAGCCATGACTCTGTTGGCGGGTGGGGGGACGTGGGCTCGGCGGTGTTCCTGAGGTTGTCCTGTCCCGGGCTGCGACCAGTGGCGTCGCCGAGCCTCAGATCCGCCTGTGCGCTATGGCCACAACCACTCCTCCCGAGCTCGTCCAGACCCAGAACCTCCACTGGCCTCAGAGGCCAAAATGGCTGCCACGGCTAGGACGCCGGAAGTCTCGGCTTGACTTTACGTGCCCCCGCAATGGCGTGTCTTCTCTGAAGCTTCATTGGCTCAGTCACGCTTCCATTCCACAGGGCGCATTCTGGGTAATGTAGTTCCCAGAGATGGGCGGCGCTGAAGGTGACTTTCTTCCGACTTACGGAAAGGCCAAGCTCCACTGCGAGGGGCGCTAGAAAATGGCGACTCCAGGTCCAGATGCCGAGGAGGGTCTCCCATCCTAGAAGAGGCCATACACACATTTCTGGGGGTATTCTGTGCAACTGATTGCCCGCGTGTTTGGAGGCTTCTTATTTCAGAATTTGTGATGCTCGGCTTCTTTTTTTTTTTTTTTTTTTCTTGTTTTTTTTTTTTTAAAAGACAGTTCTCTCTGTCACTCAGGCTGGAGTGCAGTGGTGTGATCTTGGCTCACTGCAGCCTATGCCTCCCGGCTTCAAGCGATTCTCGTGCCTCAACCACCCGAGTACCTGGGATTACAGGCGTGTGCCACCACACCCGGCTAATTTTTGTATTTTTAGTAGAGACAGGGTTTCCTCATGTTGGCCAGGCTGGTCTCGAACTTCCGTCCTCAAATGATCCGCCTGCTACGGTCTACCGAAATGCTAGGATTATAGGCGTGAACCACCGTGCTCAGCCCATTAGCAACACTTTTATTTATGCTATATCTTTAACCTATAGATTCCTCTAGAAATCTGATATCAACGTCAAAGAGAGAATAAGACAAATGCTGTTATCTATTATGTTACAGGACAATGGCTGCGGTGTTCAAACATGGAGTTTGTATGCACAGGGTGCTTTTACACTGAGATATTTCAAGTGCCTTAAATCCATGAGTTCACCTCTTTGCTGGCAAGTGCTCATCATTGTCAGTGGCATTGGAATCAGAGCAACTCCATCTTGAAAATGGCTGGATAAAATAAGGCTGAGAACTGTTCGGCTGCATTCCCAGGTTAGGCATTCTTAGTCACAGGATGAGACAGGAGGTTGGCACAAGATGTGGGTCACAAAGACCCTGCTGATAAAACAGGATGCAGTAAAGAAGCTGGCTAAAACGCACCAAAACTAAGATGGTGATGAAAGTGACCTCTGGTCATCTTCACTGCTCATTATATGCTAATTATAATGTATTAGCATGCTAACTCCCGCCAGCGCCATGACAGTATACCAATGCTCTGGCAATGTTTGGAAGTTACCCTATATAGTCTAAAAAGGGGGAGGGAACCTCTGTTCTGGGAAATCTCCACCTCTTTTTTTTTTTTTTTTTTTTTTTGAGATGGAGTCTTCGTTTGTCACCCAGGCTGGAGTGCATTGGTGCGATCTTGGCTCACTGCAACCTCCGACTCTTGGGTTCAAGCGATTTTCCTGTCTCAGCCCCCTGAGTAGCTGGGATTACAGGCGCCTGGCACAGCGCCCGACCTGTAAAATTTTCTATACTTAAAAAGTTGGCTGGGTGCGGTGGCTCTTGCCTGTAATCCCAGCACTTTGGGAGGCCGAGGGGCGCGGATCACGAGGTCAGGAGCTCTAGACCAGCATCACCAACATGGTGAAACCCCGTCTCTAGTAAAAATAGAAAAATTAGCTGGGCGTGGTGGCGCATGCCTGTAATCCCAGGTACTCGGGAGGCTGAGGCAGGAGAATCACTTGAACCCATAAGGCGGAGGTTGCAGTGAGCCAAGATCGTGCCACTGCACTCCAGCTGGGGCGACAGAGGAGAGAGTGAGGCTCCGTTTCAAAAACAAAAAAAAACCTTTCTTGGATTATGTTTAGTATAAGTTGGGTATTTAGTGGAAACCTTATTCGGTATTGGAGGTGAGGGTTTCCAGTAATATTTCTTTCCCCAAGCAATCATTTTCTCAGATTTTCAGTGAGTTGGCTCACAAACATGTTGGACCCTAAGAAATTGAAATCTCAAAGGCAAGATGGGTCTCCTGTTGGGTCCACACCAAAATTTGTAAGTGGGGGAAAAGCATTACCCCTCTGTTAGCCATATCTACTTTTTCTTATCTGAAGCCTCTTTTTGAATCCCTTGGAGTTCCTGCTCAATGGCACTTATTTGGAATGTAGTGACCTTTATAGTTTCATATGATATTGGTGTCAAGACAGTCTTTTGCTGCTGCATCTGCGAAATAACTTTTTTTTATTCTTTGGAGAGGTGAGTTTGAATGCTCAGGAATGTTAATAAAACACATTCTTTAAATCGACGGCTTCTAAAATATCAGAAACTTGAGAGCTATGTTTAATTAGATATCTGGGGGAGGTTAAGTAACCTCACTGGCCAGGCGTGGTGGCTCACGCTTGTAATCCCAGCACTTTGGGAGGCAGAGGCGGGTGGATCATGAGGTCAGGAGTTTGAGACCAGCCTGACCAACATGGTGAAACCCATCTCTACTAAAAATACAAAAATTGGCCGGGCGCAGTGGCTCACGCCTGTAATCCCAGCACTTTGGAAGGCCAAAGTGGGCGGATCACGAGGTCAGGAGATCGAGACCATGGTGAAACCCCATCTCTACTAAAAATACAAAAAATTAGCCGGGCGTGGTGGCGGGCGCCTCTAGTCCCAGCTACTCCGGGGGCTGAGGCAGGAGAATGGCATGAGCCTTGGAGGCGGAGCTTGCAGTGAGCCGAGAGCGCGCCACTGCACTCCAGCCTGGGCAACAGAACAAGCCTCTGTATCAAAAAAAAAAAAAAAAAAAAAAAAAAAAAAACAAAAAAAAGCAAAGCCTCACTGATTCCATAACATCCCAACGTCATGAGCCACACCAACAGATAATACCTTTAAGTATAAATATTATCCATTTGATTTTTGGCCAGTTGACAAACTGGTGAGTGCTGTTAATTCAGCTAGCTGTGCTGATTTTAGTTGAGGCAAGGGATTGCTCTTTTTTTCCTTTTATCTTTTTTTTGGAGACAGAGTCTTGCTCTGTTGCCCAGGCTGGAGTGCACTGGTGCAATCTAGGCTCACTGCAACCTCCGTCTCCCAGGTTGAAGCGATTTTCCTGCCTCAGCTTCCCGAGTAGCTGGGACTACAGGCGCCCACCACCATGCCCGGCTAATTTTCGTATTTTTAGTAGAGACGGGGTTTCACCATATTGGCCAGGCTGGTCTTGAACTCCTGAACTTGTGATCCGCCCGCCTCAGCCTCCCAAAGTGCTGGGATTACAGGCGTGAGCCACCACACCTGGTGGGATTGCTCTTTCTGATGTCCACAAGAGACACAAGGCTGTAGCCTGCTTAGTATTTTCAAAATTTATCCTTCAGATTTGATCCATCTGTGAACCAGAGAATATCAACATTTTTACATGATGTCTCCTATAAATCCTGTCTGGACACCAACAGCTCTTCTGTGAGTAGAATACAGTGATGAAATATTTCATCTGTTGTTTCAGGAAGTTGCACTGCAGGATTAAGAGGATTACAGATAGAGAGGGCAGTATATGAAGCAAACAGTACAAGTATGTCGTAAGAAACCAATCTATTAACGGAAAATTGCTGTGTATTATGTGAATTCAAAAGAGCTTCCACAGAATGAGGAGCCTCCATTACAATTTTCTGAGTAATTGTAAGGAGCATGGCAGTGGCGAAAATGGCCCTCAGACAAAGAGGTCACCCATGTGCTACAAAGTCTAATTGCTGACTGTAATAACCAATAGCCCTACATTGTCCTCCAGTTTTTTGGGTTAGAACACCAAGGGAACTGCCATAGCTTGCACGAACAAAAAACTGCAAAAAACAAACAAAGGAAAAACAGCAGCTAATAATTTGCATGGGCCAAAATGGGGGCTTGTAAGATTTTTTCTTTATTTATTATTTGTCCTTCTGATGTCCAATGTATGAGGTTAGGTTGATCTTTCTACAATGCATATAAAGTCTGTGGCATTAGAGAAAAATTGGACATCCAGCTATGGCAGTAGCCACCCAAGCCTAAAATCCCCTTGAATTGTCTTTTTTTTTTTTTTTTAATATTAGATAGAGTTTTGCTCTTGTTGCACAGGCTGGAGTGCAATGCTGAGACCTCGGCTCACTGCAACCTCTGCCTCCCAGGTTCAAACAATTCTCCTGCCTCAGCCTCCTGAGTAGATGGGATTACAGGCATGCACCACCACGCCTGGCTAATTTTGCATTTTTAGTAGAGACGGAGTTTCTCCATGTTGGTCAGGCTGGTCTCGAACTCCTGACCTCAGGTGACCCATCCGCCTCGGCCTCCCAAAGTACTAGGATTACAGGTGTGGGCCACTGCGCCCAGCCGGAGATGTCTTTTACTTTTTGGAGTAGGGTATCAAAGAAGTCCAGTTACTCAATCCAGATGTATATGTGGTTTCTCCTTAGGAATTAAATGTTCCAAATCTTTTAGTTCTGTAAGGCAAAACTGGAGTTTTTCTGTAGTTTGTAAAGCAAAACTGGAGTTTTTCTGTAGATAATGATCTCTTTTTGCTTTTTGTTCCAGGAAGTACAAGGAGTCCTTTTTACAATTATGCAGATTGGAGAAGCATAACAAGAGAAATTTAGCTAAGCTAGGTCAGCCTTTAATATGTGTGAAAAATAAGTTGGGCCTTTGGTATAACCTTGAGGCACAACAGTACAGATATATTGATATCCAATCTAGGTAAAGACAAACAAATACTGTTAGGGTGTATTGGTATGCCTAAAAAGCACTGCATAAATCATTAACAGTTAAGATATTCACAGTTTACACGTACGCTGGATAAAAGAGTGTGGGGGTTTAGAACTACTGGTTGATGAGGAATCACAGTAGTATTAATAATAGCTCTCAAATCTTGTACAAATCTTCATCCTTCCCTGTGAGGTTTTGTGTCAGGAAGATGGGAGTATTAGGACTGGTGGAAGGGATAATCAATCCCTTTTCAAGGAAATCTTTGATTATTTGTTTTATTCCTATTATAGCTTCTTGTTTTGAGATGATGTCTCCCTATGTTGCCCAGGGTGGCTTCAAATTCCTGGGCTCAAGGGATCCTCCTGCCTCAGCATCCTGAGTAGTATTACCTGAAAAATACCAGGTTCATTCACCTGGTGCGTAACAAATGACTTTCCATGAGAACACAGGTTTTTTGTTTTTTTTTTTCAGACGGAGTTTCACTCTTGTTGCCCAGGCTGGAGTGCAATGGTGGAATCTCCATTTGCTACAACCTCCACCTCCCCAATTCAAGTGAATCTCCTGCCTCAGCTTTTCGAGGCTGGGATTACAGGCACCCACCACCATGCCCAGGTAATTTTTGTATTTTTAGTAGAGGCGAGGTTTGTTGTTGTTGGCGAGGCTGGTATTGAACTCCTTACCTCAGGTGATCTGTCCACCTCAGCCTCCCAAAGTGCTGGGATTACAGGCATGAGCCACCTCACGCGGCCAGAGAACACAGGTTTTGATCAATACTTTTGTTACTTGGCTCAAGTAAAGAGGACACTGGGAGTATTCTCCAAAGCAGTGTCTCCCTGAGGACAAGTAACAGGAGAGTTTTATGGTATAATGGTGATGGGAGAAGGTGCATCATTGCATGTAGAATTGGGGTCCCAGTTGCACAGATGCAGTGAGTCATCATACCAGCACATAGAAAGCATGTTATGGTAATGAAGCTATAGCTCCTTCCAGAGTAAAGACATCAGCATGTTAATAAGGAAAGTTTATTTGGGTTCATCTATACATTACTTGGGGTCTGTCAGGAGCTGTTTTAACCCAACAAGGTGATTGGATTCAAACCAGGGTTTGGAGAGGTACAGGCAGCAGGGGAGGAGGCTATAAAGCAGGTTAATTGCTCAAGTTGATTATATTCCTATAATCCATGGATCTTGTCCCTGTCTGCTTACAGAGGCTGAAACTACAGGTGTGCAAGACCATGCCCAGCTTATAGCTTCCTGCTTCAATGAATACTGTTTAATATTGGGAAGTGGTTTATCTGGAGCCACCTTTATCTGTACTGGTGTGGCCATTAAAATTTTACCTAAGTCTGTAGACAATTGAGACTGTTACCAGAAAAGGGGTCTTGATCCAGACCTCATGACTGAGACTTTGTCCCCCCTCAAAAAAAAGAATTAACAGAATTGACCAAGTTGAGGAAAGAATCTCAGAGCATGAAGGCTGGCTCTCTGAAATAACTCAGGGAAAATAAAAAACAGGCCAGGCACGGTGGCTGACACCTGTAATTCCAGCACTTTGGGAGGCTGAGGTGGACAGATCAAGAGGTCAGGAGTTTGAGACCAGCCTGACCAACATGACGAAATCCTGCCTCTGCTAAAAATACAAAAATTAGCTGGGCATGGTGGCAGGCGCCTGTAATCCTAACTACTTGGGAGGCTGAGGCAGGAGAATTGCTTGAACCAGGGAGGCAGAGGTTGTAGTGAGCCGAGATCACGCCATTACACTCCAGCCTGGGCGACAAGAGCAAGACTCTGTCTTAAAAAAAAAAAAAAAGAAAAGAAAAAGAAAAAGAGAAAACAATATAGAAGAATGAACAAAATCTTCAAGAAATATGGGATTATATAAAGTGGACTATGACTCTTTGGCATGCCTGAGAGACAGAGAGAGAAACCAAGCAACTTGGAAAACATATTTCAGGATATCATTCATGAAAATTTCCCCAACCTCGCTAGGGAGGCCAACATTAATATTCAGGAAATGCAGAGAACCCCTGCAAAATACTACAAAGAAGACCATCCCCAAGACACATAGTCATCAGATCCTTCTAGGTCGAAATGAAACAGAAAATATTAAAGGCAGCTAGATACAAGGGACAGGTCACCTATGAAGGGAGCCCCGTCAGGCTAACAGCAGACCTGTCAGCAGAAATCCTACAAGACAAAAGAGACTGGGATCCCATATTCAGCGTTCTCTTTTTTTTAATTTTTATTTTTGAGACGGAATCTCACTCTGTCACCCAGGCTGGAGTTCAGTGGTGCAATCTAGGTTCACTGCAACCTCTGCCTCCTGGGTTCAAGCGATTCTCATGCCTCAGCTTCCCAAACAGCTGGGACTACAGGCACATACCACCACACCTGGCTGATTTTTTTCTATTATTTTCTTTTAGTAGAGACAGGGTTTTGCTATGTTAGTCAGGCTGGTCTCAACCTCCTGGCCTCAAGCGATTTGTTCACCTTGGCCTCCCAAAGTGCGGTTAATTCTTTTTTTTTTTTTTTTTTTTTTTTTTTTGGGACGGAGTCTCGCTCTGTCGCCCAGCCCAGGCTGGAGTGCAGTGGCGCGATCTCGGCTCACTGCAAGCTCCGCCTCCCGGGTTCACGCCATTCTCCTGCCTCAGCCTCCCGAGTAGCTGGGACTACAGGCGCCCACAACCGCGCCCGGCTAATTTTTTGTAATTTTTAGTAGAGACGGGGTTTCACCGTGGTCTCGATCTCCTGACCTTGTGATCCGCCCGCCTCGGCCTCCCAAAGTGCTGGGATTACAGGCGTGAGCCACCGCGCCCGGCCCTGTGCGGTTAATTCTTGTGATTGCATTATGAAATTCTTGTAGAGCATTTTTCAGCTCTATTAAGTCAGTCTGGTTCTTTCTGATAAAGGCCATTTTGTCTATCAGCTCCTGTATTATTTTATTGCAATCAATAGATTCCTTGGATTAGTTTTTGATTTTCTCCTGTATGTCAGTGATCTTGATTCCTATACATATTTCGAATTTTATTTGTTATTTCAGCCATCTCAGTCTGGTTAGGAACTACTGCTGGGGAACTAGTGTGGTTGTTTTGAAATAAGAAGACACTCTGGCTTTTTCAGTTGCCAAAGTTCTTGCCCTGGTTCTTTCTCATCTTTATTGGCTGATGTTTCTTCAATCTTTGAAGTTGCTGATCTTTGGATGGACTTTTTTTTGTTTTATCCTATTTGGTGCCCTCGAGAGTTTATGGTATAGTGTGGCTCTAGTCAACTGCCTTAATTTCTGAAGCATTTTAGGGGTCCAACGCTCAGCTCAGGAATGCTAGACTATATGTTCTAATACACAGGGCCTGGTATCAGGCATCCAACTTTGTTCTATGGCCCCTGGAGATCAGAAACCTGCCATGCTGGAGGGTCTAAGTTGTTCCCAGACTACTGGTAACAACACTCTGAAGGGCAGTGCCAGCCCCAGTGCTTAGGGTGGTGGCAGCAGGAGCCATCCTTGTTCCCACATGCCAGCAGCAATGGCAGTGGTGGGGTGTACGTTTATTGGCTGCGATGGAGTGCTGGTGGGTGTAGGGGTGCCAGCCTCCACGTGAGTGTTCACAGTGCTGGTGGTGGCAGCACAACATGGGGGGGTAGGGAAGGGGGTTCCATTGATGTCCCAGTACACATTCACACCAGCAGTGGTGTTAATATGGAGGCAGGGTGCTGGCAGGTACAGAACTGTTTGTACCCTCTGTGCATGCATTCACATGGGTAGCAGCTGCTGCTGCTGTGTGGGGTGTGTCTGCTGGTCTCCCTGTGTAGTTTTGTGCTGGTCCAGGGATGGGGTGCTGGCAGGTGCGGGCTGGCAGTCTCTGGGATCGCAAATGTTCTGACAGCAATGGTGGTGCGCGAGAAGTCGGGGGGATGAGGTATGCTCACACTGGCAGCTGTAGCGTGACAGGGTGCACATGCACACACATGCTAGTGGAAAAGAGAAGACAAGGTCTACTCGCGTGCACATATGCTGGCAAAGCAATGTTGGGGGTGGCCATAGGTGAATGCGTGCAGGCAAAGTGTCTCAGGGAGGTCGCAGTTTTGGGAAGGTGCAGGTGAGCTGCTGCATGACTATGGGATTTCTCTGCTGCAGTTCACCAGCACAGGAGCTATGATGTATACCCCCACAAGGGACCCCACCTGGGCATCCGAGGTCACACTGCAAGCAGGTGTAGGTAAGCTAGAGCCCTGGGAAAGGCCAGCTGACCAAGGGGTGCTCAGGGGCAACCATTCCCAACTCATTGGCAAGAATGCCCTGCACTGATCAGGTCTGACTTCCCTAGGGCTAAAGTCTATTAGGGAATCAAGGTGAGCCTCGAAATATGGGCGTGTCTGGCTGTGCTCCACTAGAGATACTCCTACCCCAAACTCTCTGGGCTTTGCACTGGCTGGAGTTCTGTCCCTACCGCTTCTCTAAGCAGCTCTCCCTGCCCACTCAAGTGTTCATGGGGTCATGGAGTCTCCTGCTGGCAGGTTTCCAAAGTTTCTTTGTGCTGAGCTGCCTTTAGCTGGGGGAGGAGTAACACAAGTACCCCTGTGCCACCACCACTGGGACTATATGGGGTCAGACCTGTAGCCAGCAGAAAACTGGATGCTGCCCAAGACTCATACTGACCACTTCCCTGGCTACTCCCTGTGTTTGTTCAAGGCCCTAGGACTCTACAATCAGCAGGGGGCAAAATCAGCTAGGTTTATCTCCTTCCCTTCAGAGTGGCAAGCCCCTCCCAATCCTAGGCACATTCAGAAGCCATCTGTGAGCCAGAGCCTATAGTGGGAAACCTTAGGAATCTAGCTGGTGTTCTACTGCAGGTGAACTGGCACCCAAGCCATAAGACAAAGTCCTTCTCACTCTTCCCTCCTGTTTTCACAAGCAGAGGTGTCTCTCCCCATGTTCCTCACCAGTCCAGGACTGTGGGACTCATGAGGATCATGAAGAGAGACACTGCCTGGCTACCACTGATGTTCATTCAAGGCCCAAGGGCTTGTCAGTAAGCTTGTGGTGAGTGCTGCCAGGACTGGGACACTGTTCAGGGCAGTGGGCTTTCCTCTGGCCATCCAAGAGCCAAGACCTGAAATAGGGACCCTAAGAGCCTACTCGGTACTCTACCCTACTGTGGTCAAACTGGTATCTAAGCTGTAAGACAAAGTCTTTACCCTTCCCCTTTCTCAAGCAGGAGTCATTCCTGAAAGCCATCACAGCTGGGAATGTGCTGGGTCACACCCGAAGCCAGCATGTCTGAGTCTCACCAGGGGCACATGGTGAGTACTGCCTGTGTACTACTGCTGATTATTCAGGGCCCAATGACTCTTTAGTCAGCAGGTGATGGATCCTGCCAGGACTGGATCCTCCTTTTCAAAGAAGTGGGTTCTCTTCTAGCCCAGGGTATATTTAGAAATGTCATTCAGAGCTAGGGCCTAGAATAGGGGCCTCAGCCTGGTGCCCTATTCTACTGTAGCTGAGCTGGTATCCAAGTTCCAAGACAAAGTCTTCTTTATTCTTCCCTCTCCTCTCCTCAAGTGGAGGGAAGGAGTCTCTCTTGGAGCTGTGAGCTGTGCTGCCTGGGGTTGGAAGAGGGGTATACATTCACCTACCATGTGAGTTGGGCACAGCACACCAAGGCATTCACACAAGAGAAGTGAAGCATTATCTATATGAAGAATTGCATTCAAAGGTGTGTAACAAGCAGTTTTATTCCTAACAGACAAAAACGAGAAGCAATAACATATCCATAAGCAGATGAATTCTTATAGTGATTTCCATAGCATGTCAAATTCTAAGATAAAAAGAATGAACTACTCATATATCATGATTGATGAATGTCAAAATATGCATCCCTGCTATGTGAAATAAAAATAATAATAAAGAAAAAATAAGAACATCAAAATAAACAGGACTCAGGAGAGCACTCAGGTATGAAAAGAGGAAACATGTTATATCAGTCATATAACATTTCAGAAAATTGACACTAATCTACTGTTAAGCAAATATTGTAATTCAGTGATTGTCTGGAGGATGGAGAGGCCAGAGAGGAAGAGAGTTATTTATTTTTTAAGAGACAGGGTCTTATTATGGGACCCAGGATAGTCTCAAACTCCTTACCTCAAGCAATACTCCCACCTTGGACTCCCAAGGTGTTGGGGTAACAGGCATAAGTCACCATGCCCAGTCTTATAACAGCTTTAAAAATATAATTTGAAAGAACTGTTTTTAACATTATTTTTGATAAACAGGTTATGTGATTCTACATTGACTCTACTAACTCTCATCATGCCCTAAGGGGGGCAACTAGCCTGTGTGATACCAAATACTTATGAGCCAGGAAGATAATTTCCACCTAATTGGAATGCTGGCTGGTTGCAAAGGCCACATCACTGGACTCCCTATCCTCTTCCTCCTACTAATTCAGGGATGGCTTTTTGATAAGCAGCCCAGATAGGCTACAGAAATCCACAAAACCTTTAGATTTACTCTGACAATGACCTAAGCTACACTAGATTCATAATTATGGAGGTCCTGAAAATTTCTATACCTGCTTATCCATCACAGACATAGTGACTGAATCATTGTGGATGCCTTTTTTAAAAAAGTGTATCCCAACTATTCTGTTGCAGTCTGCTTTACTACCTAGAAATGCTAATTCTATAAAAATTATTTGTGGACTGGGCATGGTGGCTCACACCTGTAATCCTAGTGCTTTCAAGGGCGTATGCTAGAGGATTAGTTGAGGCCAGGAGTTGAACATCAGTCAGGGTAAAATAGCAAAACCCTATCTCTATAAAAAATTCTTAAATTACCTGGGCTAATCTCAGGTACTCGGGAGGCTGAGGCAGGAGGATCACTTGAGCCCAGCAGTTTGAGGCCGCAGTGAGGTATGACCATGCCAGTGTATTCCAGCCTGAGTTTCAGAGTGACATCATGTCCCTAAAAAAGTAAAAATTAAAGAATTATGATTTCTTCCTCCAGGCTTATAATGTAGGACACTATCCTACAGAATTCTGGACTTCAGGACACATGAATGCACTATAGGACTTGAGAAGAGATTTCCCTCACCAGTACTAAGCAGAATGCAATATCCCTTATAAACAAGAGAATAATTTTGTGCTGTTCTCAGAAGCACCAAAGTGTGTCACAAAAACTGTCCCTTACTCAGGTTAATTTATGAAAACACATATTGCAATATTTGGTCTAAAAATAAAGATCACAAAGCCCTGAAGTCTTTCTTTGGAGGACTCAGGCAGCCATCCAAACTAGGCCACAAATGTAGAGCTGTATTCTGCCTTCATACTGTCCCCTAAGAGTCACACAGTTTAGTAATCCCAACAAACCTTCATGGTACCAGAACCATGTTGTATCTAAGCCACACAATGCAGTAAATATACAATTCACACAATACAGTCAACACAATTCCCAAGATTGAAGGAAGCTTAAATAAGGACTTCATCATAGCAGAAACTAGAACAATGAGAGGCAGCTTGTACATGGGTTGGTGAGTTAGAGGCTAGAAAATTCCATCTTAAGAATCGTGAGAATCATGAGATTCCTAGGAAAGACAGCCCATCTTGTCAGGTAATCAGAAAAATTCTCTAGGCCAAGCTTGTCCAAGCCACAGCTTGTGGGCCGCATGTATCTCAGGGCAGCTTTGAATGCAGCCCAACACAAATTTGTAAACTTTCTTAAAACATTATGAGGGGTTTTGTGTGATTTTTTTTTTTTTTAAATTCATCAGCTATCATTAGTGTCAATGTATTTTATATGTGGCACAAGACAATTCTTCCAATGTGGACCAAAAAAGCCAAAAGATTGGACACTTCTGCTCTAGGCCAAAACTGAGTCAGGTCCATGACCCAACTCCTCATAGAGAAATGAGAAAGGAATGAGTACAGAGGCTACTCAAAAATCCCACTGCTGAATGGGAGACAACTTGAACTTTTTTTCTGGAATATGATGGAGTGCATGAGTGATGCACTGTAGGTACCTGCCAAGTGGTAGAGGTGAAATGGCTTTTGCCAGAGACCTAAGAATGCAATAAATCTGGCAAGGACATACACAAGATGAGAAATGCAATACAGCTTCAGTATACCTGGAATTTATGCAGCTATTGGACATATGACATTCAATATAGGTTGATGGCGTCCTCATAAGGGCTCTCCCCCACAGTTACACTGGACAAGAAGTAACATTCCCACACACCTATGTTATTTTTCTCCTGTCAACATTCTGGTATCCAATGAAAGAAGAGTGACGCCTTCATCAAATTCTCTGCACTCAAAAGGCACTTCCACAGCAGGAGCTTGTCTGTGCATAATAAAGTTAGACATTTAGACAAAGAATGTGCCACATTTGTCACACCATAGAGCCTTGATCCGGTGTGAACTCTGATCTTGAAGGAGCATAGAGGTTTGACTAATCAATTTTCCAAATTTACTTCACTGAGGGCTTTCTCTAGTGTGAACTTGCAGGGCAGAGCTTCTGGTAAATGTCTTTCCACATCTGCTACTGTTGAGGCCTTTCTCTAGTATGAACTCTCCTGTGTTTAATGAGACCAGAGTTTTCCCACAAAGGATTTTCTACTCGCTGCTCTCATAAGGCTTTGTCCAGTGTGAATTCTTATGAACATGAAGCACAGAGCTGTACGGAAATGATTTCTCACATTTATTATACATTTATATGGCCTTTCTCCATTGTAAATTCTCTGATGAATAGTAATGCAGCTTTTCTGGCTAATTTCACAAATTCCTTACAGTCATATGGCCTTTCTCAACTGTGAACTCAGTAGTGTTCAGTGAGGTGGGACTTCTTGTTAAGTAATTTCCCAAATTCCCCATAACTATAGGGTCTTTCTCCAGTGTGATCCCTCTGGTGTTTAGTGAGGCAAAACTTCTATGTACAGGATTTCATACCTTCTCTACACTCACAAAGCCTTTCCCGAGTGTGATCTTGCTATTGTTGAATGAGGCCAACCTTTTGGTTAGATGATTTTGCACATTCTCCACACTCATAAGCACTTTCCGGTGTGATCTCACGAATGGTGAATGAGGGTGCCCTTTTAACCAACAGATTTGCCAAATTTTCAACATTCATGATGTCTTTCTCCTGTGTGAACTCGTTGATGTTTAATGAGGTTTCCCTTCTGACGAAAACACTTTCCACATTCTCCACACTCATGTGGCCTTTCTCCAGAGTGAATTTGCTGATGTCGAATGAGACTGCCCTTTTGATGAAAACATTTCCCACATTCTCCACACTCATGTGGCCTTTCTCCAGAGTGGATCTGCTGATGTTGAATGAGACTGCCCTTTTGATGAAAACATTTCCCACATTCTCTACACTCGTATGGCCTTTCTCCGGTGTGAACTCTCTGGTGTTCAGTGAGGTGTGACTTGTACCTAAATGACTTCCTACATTCTTTACACTCATAGGGTCTTTCTCCAGTGTGAACTCTCTGGTGTTCCTTTAGGTGGGAGTTGCTCCTAAATAACTTCCCACATGCCGTACACTCAAAAGGCCTTTCTCCAGTGTGAACTCGCTGATGCTGAATGAGGTTGCACTTGTGATTAAATGATTTCCCACATTCTCCACACTGATAAGGTCTTTCTCCAGTGTGAACTCGCTGGTGGTGAACAAGGCTGCGCTTATGGCTAAAAGATTTCCCACATTCATTACATTCATAAGGTCTTTCTCCAGTGTGAACTCGCTGATGGTCAACAAGACTGTGCTTATGACTAAAAGATTTATCACATTCTCCACACTCATAAGGTCTTTCTCCAGTGTGAACTCTCTGGTGTTCAGTGAGGTGGGCCTTATACCAAAATGATTCATCACACTGTCCACACTGATAAGGTCTTTTTCCAGTGTGAACTTTCTGGTGATTATTGAAACTATTACTTTTGCTAGTGAATTTCCCAGAATCACTGCATACATAAGGTCCTTCTCCAGGGAGAAGTCTCTGGTGAAGGACAAGTGAGTGTTTGTTGCTGAAGGGTACTGTGGACTCTCCACAGATGTAATGAGTTTTTCCACCCTGAAGGGGTATCCCATGCTTAGTTTCAAAGTTTGACTTCCCTGAAGCGTGAATGTCCTCTTGTTGGAGTAATCTCAAGCTGGACAAAAAGTCTTTCCCAACCTCATGAAAGATAAATGGCTCATGTGACACATGGAATTTATAGTTCTTTACAAATGATGTTCCCTTGGCATTGCTTCTGTACGATTTCTCTCCTATGTGCCGCTTCTGTTCTTGATGATGCTTTGCATCGTCATCCAGTGTTTTTTCACGTGCCCCAAACCCATTCAATTTCTGATTGTGTTGTGTTCCCTGGTGTAAGATATCTCCCAGGAGAGGGCCACACATTCCCCAGAGGTGGACCTTCTTGGTACATACACCTGTCCAATGTGTCCTGAGTGGGGACTCTTGTTGTATAGAAAGGGTCTGCTTAGAAGGTGGCTCGTCTTTTGCTCCATACCAACAACCTAAAAGAAATAAAATGCTGGTAAAATGCAAGGTACTTCTGAAGGAAAGTATTACTAAGCCATACCTGATCAATGGCTGCTTTGTTGTACTTATATTTACTTGGGCCTATACACATCCTTTTATATAGCATCCACATGCTTTATGAAGGTCCTTTAGATGTTTTCACAGGAAGGAATTGTAGACCTTGCCTCTACTTCCTGTAGTGTATGTATTGTTGGTTCCTTCACATCATGTGGCCCCCTCCATTCTATAATGATTCTAACCCAGTAATTGGAAGAAGACTTGTCTTCAACTTAAAGGCAACATTCTGTTTCTGCAATTATTTCCATGGAGTAATACCTCTGTTAGATATACCTGTTTGTGTGTCACATGAAAATATGAGTACAACAAAGCAGCTGTTGGTCAGGTATAGCTTAGCAATGTGTACACACTTCCTAATACAAAACTGATATGCCAGTATTGGAGTCCGCTGCAGATGGAAATGTGAGAAAAATGGGTGACAGGTGGGATCCAGAGATGTGAAGATTAGTCCTGGGCTGGCATCAGAGTAGAAGTGACAGGGTATAGAACGGTGAAGTCTGAAACCCTCAAGAATGGGGAAGACAGAAACAGCATATGGCTAGTCATGTTGCTAGGTAAATACTTGTGAAATCAGAGAGCTTCTAGTATGACTTTCCTAAATCCCTAATGTTATATCTTACTCCAGGGTGTTACTCCTCAGAGGTGGCCTCCCTCTGGGCCCATCATGAGCCCGGGTTTAGCTGCAACTTCTGCATCACTGAGAACTCTCAGTCCCACTGCAAAGATACACATGGAATTTACATGGGAAATGGATGACATAAAGAATAAGAGAAAGACAAGAGAAAAGAACAGCCAATAGTTCAGAAAAAATCAGCACATCATAGCCCATAGGAAAGAAAACTAAATATTACAAAGAGAATTTTTGGCCAGGTGCAGTGGCTCACACCTATAATCCCAGCACTCGGGGAGGCCAAACTGGGAGGACTGCTTGACCCTAGGAGTTCAAGACCAACCTGGGTAACATAATGAGACACCATCTCTACAAAACAAACAAACAAGGCCGGGTGCGGTGGCTCACACCTGTAATCCCAGCACTTTGGGAGCCCGAGGCAGGCAGATCACGAGGTCAGGAGATCGAGACCATCCTGGCTAACATGGTGAAACCCCATCTCTACTAAAAATACAAAAAACTTAGCTAGACATGGCAGCGTACGCCTGTAGTCCCAGCTGCTGGGGAGGCTGAGGCAGGAGAATGGCATGAACCCAGGAAGCAGAGGTTGCAGTGAGCCGAGATCGCACCACTGCACTCCAGCCTGGGTGACAGAGCAAGACTCCATCTCAAAAACAAAACAAAACAAAACAAAAAATGAACAAAAATTAGTTAGGCAGGGTGGCATGCTCCTGTAGTCCCAGCTACTTAGGAGTCAGGTGGAAGGATTACTTGAGCCCAGAAGGTTGAGAATGAAGTGAGCCATGATTGCATCAGTAGACTGCAGCCTGGATGACAATGAAACCCTGTCTGGAAAAAAAAAAAAAAAAAAAAAAAAACGGTCAGGGCACACTGGCTCATGCTTGTAATCTCGGCACTTTGGGAGCATGAGGTGGGAGGATCACATGGGGTCAGCAGTCAGAGAGCAGTCTAGGCAATACAGCCAGACCTCATCTCTATTAAAAATAAAAATAAAAATTAGTGGATGTGGTGGCAGAAGCCTCTAGTCCCAGTTACTCCAGAGGCTGAGGAAGGAGGATTGCTTGAGCCTGGGAGATTGAGGCTACAGTGAGCTATGATCGCACTACTGCACTCCAGCCTGGGTGACAGAGTAAGACTGTCTCTGAAAACAAAACAGAACAAAACAAAACAAACAAGATAATTTATAAGGAGGGTCTTGCAAGAACAGCCTATGGTGCAAGTAAGTATTGAGAACATCAATGATGGGAGGAATTCCTAGCACAGGTAGTCATGAATAAATGTCACCTAGAGCAAGGAAGCAGAACCTGAGCATACCAGTCTCCGATCCGGAAAAATTACTCAACAGCCAGAGGGCAAGCAAGGTGGGATGCATTATGGTGCATGTAAAGCTCCTTCTCTGGGAGCTTGCAGCAAAGCAGGTGTTGGGGCTGCTCAAGGAGAAGAGAGGGCAGTGCACACACCTCAGTCCTACCTACCACAGAACCTACCCAAGGAACTAAGAGAGGAACCTGTGCCCAGGCTCCTGAAGTGAGGAAAACAGTCTTGCCATGGGGAAAAAGATGGGGACGGGCAGACACTAGCTGAGGTCACAGAGAAGAGTGTGAGTGCCTTACCTAGAGAAGATATAAGTGCCAGGTTCTCCAGCATCACGTCATGATAAAGGCATCTCTGAGCCTCACTAAGGAGACTCCATTCCTCCTGGGAAAAGTTCACAGCCACATCTTCAAAGGTCACAGTGCCCTGCCATGATGACGATAGATGAAACCACAAACACTCCATATGCTCATCCACTTATCCACCTTTGCCCTTCCTCCTCCCAAGGTCCTAAACTACAAGGAGAAACTAGGCCCACTGGTGTCACTATCTTCTCATGGGCTCACATGGCGATGGTGTACAGCCATCAGCAACAAGAAGTGGGGGAACCAATAGGTTTCTATGTTTTGGTGCTGACATAAAGCAGTCCATGCCTTCTGAGAGCCAATGCCCCTGCTAGAGATGAAGTCATGTAAATCCCAATGAAGCATCCTTGGTCTATCAGACATACTCCTTCTCTAAATACACATCATTCCTTTTTTTTTCCTTTTTTTTTTTTTTTTTTGAGATAGTGTTTCACTCCCGTTGCTGGAGTGCAATGATGTGATCTCAGCTCAATGCAACCTCTGTCTCCTGGGCTCGAGTAATTCTCTGGCCTTAGCCTCCCCAGTAGACGAGACTACAGATGCACGTCACCGTGCCCGGATAATTTTTTCTTTTTTTGGTAGAGAGAAGGTTTCACTATGTTGCCCAGGTTGGTCTCAAAATCCTAAGCTCAAGTGATTCACCCACCTCAGCCTCCCAATGTGCCGGGATTACAGGCATGAGCCACTGTGCTAGGCCAAAATACGTATCATTCTTTAGATTGCACAGACACATGCCCATGGCCACCCCCACCAAACTGCCTCCCACATTGGCCTCTGCCTCCCCACAAGTTAAAGTATGTTTATATCCTCTTCTTCCTTCTACCAATAAGGGTAGGATTTTCACCTTACAGTTATATTAATGATCAAACACATGACATCAAACACTAGACAGGTGCTATAAATATGTTTACAAATCAAATACACTCAAAGTCTAGAAGAGGACATCCCTCACCATGGAGGACCACATAGGGGTTGCACTATGGATAAGAGTGCATAACCAGAAACTATGGTATGCAAGCTTTTAAAATGAAGAGGGTGTGATGACCCCTGAATCTCTTGGGAGGATGCAACTGGCTTGTTTGAATAACACTGTGGGTAAGGATAAAATTGAAACTCACTACAAAGTATAAGAACCAGGAATTCTGCCTGGTCTCCCTAATAAAAGGATTATTAGGCCATGTTGATTATTATCTGAAAGAGCCTAGTGGGAAGTGAATTGGCTCTCAGGTCATTTCAGGTCATACCAATATCACTAGATGTCAAGGTGGCACATCACACTGGGCCTCCATTTTTGGCTTTATACCACAATATGGCTGACAGCATCAAGTATGCTTCACATATTCAAACAGGATCCAATAATAACACAAAATGACTATTGTTCCCATTAGCAATGGTAGTGCCTAATAATTCTATGAATGCCTCTTTGCATTACTCCACAGCCACGCAAAACCACATGTAACTTCAGATATCCATGGTCTTATTCCACTTCTGTGCTGCAATGGCTTACCCTTCAGCAACACAGATCAACTTCCATTCACCTAATACCATTGCCATTTAAAGACCAGTCCTAGCCAGGCACGCTGGCTCATGCCTGTAATCCTAGCACTTTGGGAGGCTGAGGTGGGTGGATCACCTGAGGTCAGGAATTCGAGACCAGCCTGGCCAACATGGTGAAACCCCATCTCCACTTAAAACACAAAAAATTAGCTGGGTGTGGTGGTACGCACCTGTAATCCCAGCTACTTGGGAGGCAGGAGAATCGCTTGAGCCCAGGAGGCGGATGTTCAGTGAGCCGAGATCGTGCCACTGCACTCCAGCCTGGGGAACAAGAGTGAGACTTCATCTCAAAAAAACAAAGAACAAACAACAACAACAACAAAAAAAAACAGTCCTGGACAGGCACGGTGGCTCACTCCTGTAATCCTAGCACTTTGGGAGGCCGAGGCGGGTGGATCATGAGGTCAGGAGTTTGAGACCAGCCTGGCCAAAATGGTGAAATCCCGTCTCTACTAAAAATACAAAAAAAAATTAGCGGGACGTGGTGGCACGCGCCTGTATTCTCAGCTACCGGGAGGCTGAGGCAGGAGAATCACTTGAACCTGGGAGGTAGAAGTCGTAGTGAGCCAAGATTGCGCCACTATACACCAGCCCGGGTGACAGAGCAAGACTTCCTTTCAAAAAAAAAAAAAAAAAAAAAAAAGTCCTGTTTTTAATCCATTTAAGGCCCAGGACCTACTGTCACAGATGACCACATTTCTCCCTGAGCATATTCAGCACACGTAATGAAACCCCCTACACACTACCAAAATCATCTCAAATCTTTTTTTTTTTTTTTTTTGAGACGGAGTCTCGCTGTGTCTCCCAGGCTGGAGTGCAGTGGCGCGATCTCGGCTCACTGCAAGCTCCGCCCTCTGGGTTCACGCCATTCTCCTGCCTCAGCCTCCCAAGTAGCTGAGACTACAGGCGCCCGCTACCACGCCCGGCTAATTTTTTTTTGTATTTTTAGTAGAGACGGGGTTTCACCATGTTAGCCAGGATAGGATCATCTCAAATCTTGATTGCAGAGTGGTGAATAAGCACCACTGTGGCCTAAGTGTCATCTTCCCTCAATTTGACTATACTTCTGCATGTATCTATTTCATGTCTATTCTCTCCTTGAAAGTCTATGTCCCCTGTCAAATCATGCTGACAGGTATACCCTACCATCACGGTCACTCACCTACCTCTCCAGTTTAGGAAGCCCAATAACATTACCCAGGGACCCAAGCAACAGATGCAGTCCTCATCTTTCAACCACTGCTTTCTGGTCCCCTAAAAGATTTACCACCAGAATCTGAAGTGTGCTCTCCTTATTGTGACCCATGGCTCACTCACCATAGCATACACATTAGCTACCATATATTAGATGTCTCCAGTGTCAATCCCTTCCCAGATACCCCAACCTGCATGTCCATACCCAATTGATGCCTACACTTATTCGTCTCTGACTTTTCACATGGCCAAAACAGTCATCTTGATATCTGCATAATATTCTAATTATGTTTACTACCAACATGCTCATCTCAGCTGATGCAGCTTCCACAGCTACAGCGGCTAAGACCAAAAACCTTGGGCTCCTGATTGCTCTCTTCATGCCCTTTCTTTGTGTATTAGGAAACCTAGATGCTTGTTACAAAATATCAACTTTGAATCCAGCCACATCTCCTTAGCCATGAATCTTAGTCTGTTAATCCTCACTTGGATTATGGCAAAAGCCTCAACTCTCATCTTACTTCCTCCTCTCTCAACCCCACTGTCTGTTCATTGTAGAGCCAGAGGAGACTACAGCCAGATGAAATTGTGGCAACATCACCTCTTCCCTCTGTTCAGTTTCACCTCTAAGTATTTCACATCCTGGTACTAACTCCTGGGTTAACCTTCCAAGTATGTTTATACTGGTTGACAGAAATGGGAATACCACCATATATCCTGTGTCACAGACTTAGGATCCTGGGTTTAAGGTTCCTCCAGGGGTCCCAGATCGAAAAACTTAAAAAAAAAAAAAAAAAAAATACAAAAAAACAAAACAAAACAAAAAAACAGGTACCCAACAGTCCCAGGACATCCCAATCTAAAGAGCATGTGGATAGGAGTTAGGGCCAGTGAGGGAATAACATCCTCCGCTTCCCAGTGGAGGTTCTGCAAGTGCTTCTGCAGCCAGGAGTTCCTGTGAGGAGAGGTACAAGCTACAAGAATGTGTCCCTGATGAGATTTGATAAGCTCTGGCCTCCCTGAACCCTTTCTTGGCCCTGTAACCAGGTAAACGCGGGTTGATTGGCTGAACTGAGCGCCTCAGTACAAAATGTCATCTCTTAGCACCTATGTGATCTATAGAGGTTGAACAAGAATTCAACCTCCCAGGGCACGAAAGTCATGCCCTGTTTTTTTTTTGTTTGTTTGTTTGTTTTGTTTTTTTTTTTGAGACGGAGTCTCGCTCTGTCGCTCTGTCGCCCAGGCTGGAGTGCAGTGGCGCGATCTCGGCTCACTGCAAGCTCCGCCTCCCGGGTTTACGCCATTCTCCTGCCTCAGCCTCCGAGTAGCTGGGACTACAGGCGCGCACCAACACGCTCGGCTAATTTTTTGTATTTTCAGTAGAGACGGGGTTTCACCGTGTTAGCCAGGATGGTCTCGATCTCCTGACCTCGTGATCCGCCCGCCTCGGCCTCCCAAAGTGCTTGGATTACAGGCGTGAGCCACCGCGCCCGGCCTCTGTGTTCTTTTTTTGGCTGGACTTTGGGAAACCTTTAAAGCCTGGACTTTTATCTTGCCCTTCCTTTGTTGGAAGCTGTCCATGGCTTCTAGCGTTCCCAGGGTGAATACACAGTCCCCAGCCTGCTCTTCCAGGAGGAGCTCTGCCTCACACTTTGCTCCCGACAGGTGCCTGTGGACCCTAGGTTCCGATCCTCTCGGCTCAGTTCATCTTCAGGCCTTTGCCTGCACCAGTCCCTGTGCCTGTCGCTCTCCTCAGCGCATCCCGCGGGTGTTAAAAACGGGGGCCCATCACGCGAGCGCCTGTGTCCCGACGCCGGGTTCAGGCTGTAGAGCCTTGGGCAGGCGCCGCTTCCTCTCTGCTTTTGGACTTAGGTAAAGATGAGGTGACCTGAAGGCACGGAAGACGCCACAATTACCTGAGCCGTGGGTCTCAGCGCGGCCGCCGCCATCCGACTGGGTGGAGAAAGCGGGTCGAAAGCAGAGGGCGAGCAGGGCAAGTACCCGGGCACGATGATCCCGATCTCGGCCTTGGCGCAGGTCACGCCTAGCGCCTTTAAGGAACTGCAGAGCAGCCTCTGTGCAGTCGGGACAACGTCTCTTCTCCACCTTCTACACGCCCCAGCAACCCGCGGGCTCTTACGGGAAAATACATCCAACACCAATCAAAATGGCCGCTAGTAGAGGACGCCGGAAGTCCCACCTTTATGTTGTTTCCGCGGAAACGCCTTTATTTTGAGCATTGATTGCTCTGACGCGCTGTCATTCGACGCAGAGATTTCTGGGTTATGTAGTTTCCTCAGGTTCCAAGACGGTTCCCAGGCGGTAAAAAAAGCGCTTCTCAGAGGCGCTTGATTGCACAGAGCGGTGAATAAGCATCACTCTGGCTTAAGTGTCATCTTTCCTCAATTTGACTATACTTCCGCATGTGTCTATTTCATGTCTATTCTCTCCTTGAAAGTCTATGTCCCCTGTCAAACTATGCTGTCAGGTATACCCTACCATCATATTCACTTACTTGCAGGAAAGGCCCAGCTCCACCTCAGCGGTCTGTCCTTAAACTGCACGTTCTTCTGGGGTAGAGGATAGTCTCACCTAGCCTTAGAACCCGTATTGGGAGTTTTGGAGATTAGCGTCTGTAACTGATCACTCAAGTATTTGAAAAAATATTATTTTAGATTTTGGGGAACTCGAGCTCTCCGATGCTAAACTTATTATTTAGGATGCCCCCAAAGACTAAAAATCCAAATTATCATGTTTTGAACAGTCTTTCAGTCGCAAAATCCCTGCACTGGGAGCAAAGGCTGATAAACATTATTGTGTTATAAATTCACATGAATGCACTCTGAGGCATTAGAGTCAGTTTCTCAGTCTGTCAGGGACAAGAGAGAACTAATCCAGATAGGACAAGAAAAGGAAGATAAAGGAGAAATGTTGTGTTGCCTAAAGTAGGAATACACGCTGAATCTCTTGTCTGTGATTCCCACAGAAAACAACTCTCCTGCCTATAAAATCAATCATAGTATCCAGTACATTGAGCAACACTTTTATCTACTTAGTATCCCTTGCTTGAGATTCTAACTTACATTCAGTTAATTCTGGATTAATTTATCTAAGATTTATCAATCTTACAAGAAGACCAATGAAATAAATGCTATTTGGTAGTGATAAATGGCTGCAGTTTTCAAAGGCGGAGCACGTATGCAGAAGATGCTCTCCACCTGTTGATATTGGTTGTGTCTTAAATCCAGGAGTTCATGTTATTGCTGTGAAGTGGCTATTCTTTATTTCTGTTTCCATTGCAAGGAGTGTTTTGCATAATGAATTAACGTTATGTTAGGAATACAGTTGTAAAATATAAATTCCAAAACTCTTTTAAGAATGACTATGTTGGCCAGGTGCAGTGGCTCAGGACTGTAATCCTAGCACTTTGGTAGGCTGAGGTGGGAGGATCCCTTGAGGTCAGGAGTTTGAGACCAGCCTGGCCAACATGGTGAAACCCCACCTCTACTAAAAATCCAAAAATTAGCCGGGCATGGTAACAGCGCCTGTAATCCCAGCTGAGGCAGCAGAATCACTTGAACCTGGGAGGTGAAGGTTGCAGTGAGCCAAGATACTGCCACTGTATTCCAGCCTGGAAGACAGACACTCTGTCTCAAAAAAAAAAAAAAAAAAGTGAAAAAAATAATAATAATTTTTAAAAATGGCCAGGTGCAGTGGCTCACACCTGTAATCCCAGCACTTTGGGAGGCCAAAGTGAGTGGATTACCTGAGGTCGGGAGTTCGAGACCAGCCTGACCAACATGGAGAAACCCTGTCTCGATTAAAACACAAAATTAGCCAGGCATGGTGGTGCATGCCTGTAATCCCAGCTACTCGGGAGGCTGAGGCAGGAGAATCACTTGAACCGGGAAGGCAGAGGATGCAGTGAGCTGAGATCATGCCGTAGCACTCAGCCTGGGCAACAAGAGCAAAACTCCATCTCAAAAAAAAAAAAAGAAAAAAAAAAAAAAGACCCGGCATGGTGGCTCACGTCTATAATCCCAGCACTTTGAGAGGCTGAGGTGGGTGGATCATTTGAGGTCAAGAGTTTCAGAACAGCCTGGCCAACATGGAGAAACCCTGTGTCTACTAAAAATACAAAAATTCTTGTAAACCTATCACTGGCCGGGCGCGGTGGCTCAAGCCTGTAATCCCAGCACTTTGGGAGGCCGAGACAGGCGGGTGAGGAGATCCAGACCATCCTGGCTAACACGGTGAAATCCCGTCTCTACTAAAAAATACAAAAAACTAGCTGGGTGAGGTGGCGGGCGCCTGTAGTCCCAGCTACTGGGGAGGCTGAGGCAGGAGAATGGCCTAAACCCGGGAGGTGGAGCTTGCAGTGAGCTGAGATCCAGCCACTGCACTCCAGCCTGGGCCACAGAGCGAGACTCCGTCTCAAAAAAAAAAAAACAAAAAAAACTATCACTTTGGGAGGTTGAACCGGGTGGATCCAAAGGTCAGGAGTTCAAGATCAGCCTGGCCAACATAATGAAACCTGTCTGTACTAAAAATACAAAAATTAGCCAGGCATGGTGGTGCATGCCTGTAGTCTCAGCTACTTGGGAGGTTGAGGCAGGAGAATCACTTGAACCTGGGAGGCAGAGGTTGCAGTGAGCCGAGATTACACTACTATACTCTAGCCTGGGTGACAGAGTGAGACTCCATCTCAAAAACAAAACAAAACAAAACCAAAAATTAGCCGGGCGTGATAGCGTGCACCTGTCGTCCCAGCTAGAGGCTGAGGCAGGAGAATCCCTTGAACCCGGGAGGTGGAGGTTGCAGTGAGCTGAGATCGCTCCACTGCACTCCAGCCTGGGCAACAGAGTGAGACTCCACCTTAACAAAAAACAACAACAACAAAAGAGAAGATACCTATGTAACAAACCTGCACATTCTGCACATGTATTCCTTCTTTTTTTTTAGAAGGAATAAAAAATAAAAATAAAAATAAAAAATTTTTAGAATTATAGAATAATTACGTAGTGATTTGATTTAATGGTGGTGACAGAAATAGATCTGTTGAGGCCAGGGGCGGTGGCTCATGCCTGTAAATCCAATGCTTAGGAGCCCAGGGAGAGAGGGTCACAGCGCTCCAACCTGGGTACCAGAACCAGACCCTGTCTCTAAAAAAGAAAGAAGGCCAGGCATTGTGGCTCACGCCTGTAATCCCAGCACTTTGAGAGACCGAGATGGATGGATCACGAGGTCAGGAGTTCGAGACCAGCTTGGCCAACATGGTGAAACCCTGTCTCTACTAAAAATACAAAAATTAGCCAGGCATGGTGGCACACACCTGTAATCCCAGTTACTCAGGAGGCTGAGGTAGGAGAATTGCTTGAACCCAGGAGGCGGAGGTTGCAGTGAGCCGAGATCACGTCACTGCACTCCAACCTAGGCAGCAAGGGCAAAACTCTGTTTCAAAAAAAAAAGAAAAGAAAAGAAAAAGAAAATAGAAATAGAGCTGTTGCAACATTAGTGGATGGTAAAAATAAATAAAATAAATAAATGAAATTTTAAAAATTAAATCTTGATAAAACTTTTAGTAGTGATATCTAAGGAGAGATAGAATTAAGACCAGTACCTGATTAGGATTATCACTCTGATAGTTTTGTCTCTAAAATGAGATTCGTCTTCATTCTTGAGAGTATTGAGCAATACCAGTGTGGATAGAAACAATAAAGCAGATATTTAAGGTAGGCAGAAATGTAAACATACACAGAGAAGCCAAGGTTTGCACTATAATACTTGTGTCTGCACATATGTTTGTTATTCTGTGTTGTGTGTTCCACTATAGTCCTATAAAAGTTGTTAATCTTAGCTAAAATGATAGCAGCAGCAGGTAGACAAATCCTAGGCAGACAGGGGCAGATTCCTGGTGAAACCAGACCTTCAAGCCAAAGACAGTTTAAAGCCTAGCTACAATCCAGGATAAATCCATGGACCAGATTGAGAACCTTTCTTCCTGTCTGGCACACTTTGCTCTGTTCCCCACCCTTCACCTATTTTACATATGCGTACCCTTCCCTAATTGGTTATTTACACTGTTGTGCCCACCTCTGAGTTGTGACTTTGTTTTAACCTTTTTTGCATACTCACAAACCAATCAGCATACACTCCCCCATTCTGAACCCATACAAGTCCAGGACTGCCACACTGGGGAACTGCCTACCTTCGAGTGGGGAGGTCTACTTCAGGTAGGTGCCACCCACTTGGGGTTCACTTTCTGCTGAGAGCTGTTTCATCATTCAATAAAAACTCTTCTCCATCCTTCTCATCCTTCAGTTGTCCAGGTAACCTCATTCTTCTTCGACATGGGACAAGAACCTGGGACCTGCCAAACAGTGGGTGCAAAAGAAGCTGTAATGCAGGAGCCCTCCTGTCCTCTGCTGGTGCCAGGCGACCACCCCATGCAACAGGAAGTGGCAGCAGGGCCAGACCAGCCCAGTAGCTGTGGGTCAAAGTGAGGCAACAGGAACAAATGAGTAGAAGCCCCCTCAGCCACAGAAGTTTCTGACTGGCAAAGAGGCACTGAAAAAAACCTTGCATCAAAAATAAACTAGGCCGGGTGCAGTGGCTCATGCCTATAATCCCAGCACTTTGGGAGGCCATGGCAAGTGGATTACTTGAGGTCAGGAGTTTGAGACCAGCCTAGCCAACATGGTACAACCCCATCTCTACTAAAAATACAAAAATTAGCTGGGTGTGGTGGCAGGTGCCTATAATCCCAGCTACTCAGGAGGCTGAGGCAGGAGAATTGCTTGAATCCAGGAGGTAGAGGTTGCAGTGAGCCGAGATTGTGCCACTAAACACCAGCCTGGACGACAGAGCAAGACCTCATCTCAAAAAAAATAAAAATAAAAAAATAATAGCTGGGTGTGGTGGCTCACGTCTGTAATCCCAGCACTTTGGGAGCCTGAGGCGGGTGGATCACAAGGTCAGGAGATCGAGACCATCCTGGCTAACATGGTGAAACCCTGTCTCTACTAAAAATACAAAAAAATTGCCAGGCATGGTGGCATGCACCTGTAGTCCCAGCTACTCGGGAGGCTGAGACAAGAGAATTGATTAAACTCGGGAGGCGGAGGTTGCAGTGAGCTGAGATCGCACCACTGCACTCCAGCTTGGATGACAGAGTGAGACTCCATCTCAAAAAAATACAATACAGTACAATACAATACAATACAATACGGTTAGACTTTGCCTACAGATATGCAGTTTTGTTTTCTCAGTTGACTATTTCTCAGACATGCTGGCCATGGTGGCATGTGCCTGTCATAACAGCTGCTCAGAAGACTGAGGTATGGGGATCACCTGAGCCTAAGGGTTCAAGTGCAGCCTGGGTAACATAACAAGACTCAATCTCTCTAAACTAAAAGAAAATAACTCCCACCCCCACACATAAACTTGGCAGGCATGATGGCTCACGGGTGTAATCCCAAAACATTGGGAGGCCAAGAGATGGAGACTGCCCTTGGCACAATATTGAGACCCTGTATCTTCCAAAAAAAAAAAAAGTAAAAATAAATTATCAGGCTGTAGTGGTGCACATTTGTAGTCCCAGCTACACGGGAGGCTGAGGCAGGAGGACGGTTTGATCCCATAAGGTCAAGACTACAGTGAGTTATGATCATGTCACTCCATTTTGGCCTGTGAGACAGAGTGAGACTTTGTCTCTAAAACAAACAAACCAAAAAACCCATCATCCCAGACAATCTAATATCTCCTTATGTCCACATGTAGTAGAACTAAACATGCCTGTTTTTAGACTGCTTTGCATTTTATTTTATTCAAGCTCCATGGCTGGCTAGCTGATGTGGGTATCTGGCCAGCCTACTGTTCTGTTGGTCCCTGCAAGTTTTCACCTCCAAAGTCATGGAAAATTTCTTGGAGGCTCTTGTGGATGTGTCTTGTCCACCTGCCTTCTCTCAGGTGTCCCATGGATTGAAAACCAGGAACAGGTAGTGCTGGCATAGTATTTTGAGGTTGCTGATGCCACTCCAGTCCAGGAAACCCAGAATCATCATCTTTTGTGGTTTGGAGTGGGTTAGGCTTCAGTGTCTGGTGTCAAGTTGAGGAGGGAGCAGTGAGGATTCTTCACTGTGGCTGTCTTGTATTCTGTGGTTAGGACAGAGATTGTCCTGACTGGTACCAGAAAAAAATAAGACTCCCAAACTGGTGCAACTGGAATAGATGACCCCTAGTTGCCTTTACAACATTAACATACCATTATAACTCTAAAATTTCCTCCCCCCAAATGTAATCACTGACATTTTGCATGCATGGGCTTTATGAAAAAGCATGTTTATGAACAGAGCTTGTGCATCTGGAGTCCCACCTTGTACATGCTAACATTCCTCTCACATCGTTGGTCAGTCCTTTTTTTTTCTTTTTGACAGAGTTTCACTCTTGTTGTCCAGGCTGGAGTTCAATGGCGCGATCTCGGCTCACCGCAACCCCCACCTCCCAGGTTCAAGCAATTCTCCTGCCTCAGCCTCCTGAGTAGCTGGGATTACAGGCATGTACCACCACACCCAGCTAATTTTGTATTTTTAGTAGAGATGGGGTTTCTCCATGTTGGTCAGGCTGGTCTCAAACTCTCAAACTCAGGTGATCCACCTGTCTCGGCCTCCCAAAGTGCTGCGATTAAAGGCATGAGCCACCACGCCTGGCCGCTCAGTTCTTAAAAACCCCACACCTTTTTCTTTTTTTTTTTTTTGAGACGGAGTCTCGCCCTGTTGCCCAGGCTGGAGTGTGATGGCACAATCTCGGCTCACTGCAACCTCTGCCTCCTGGGTTCAAGCGATTCTCTTGCCTCAGCCTCCCGAGTATCTTGGATTACAGGCGCACGCCTCCACCCCCAGCTAATTTTTGTATTTTTAGTAGAGACGGAGTTTCACTATGTTGGCCAGGCTGGTCTTGAACTCCTGACCTCGTGATCCACCCGCCTCGGCCTCCCAAAGTGCTGGGATTACAGGCGTGAGCCACCATGCCTGGCCCTAAAAACCCTATGCCTTCTATGTTCAGGGAGAAGAGGCATTTAGGGCAAGAACTACTCATTCTCCATTTCTGGTCAGAAATAAAACCTGCTTGCCTTTTTTTTTTTTTTTCAAATTGAGTGTTCTTTTTTTTGTGACCAACACAAAGTAGGGAAAGAACTCAGTTTATTGGTAGTACAACTTAAAAAAAAAAAAAGCATGTTTAACTTTCCAACTTTCATAATCCTGTCAACTTTTACTTTATGTTCTAGTCCCAGGACTCTTCTCTCCAGACCATTTTACCCTGTCTTGTGCAGACATCTTCAGGTTTCCACCCAGGGTTCAGGCCAGGAGACTTTGGCCTTTTTTCCAAGTGCTACCTTGATTAACCAGTCTAACCATCACCCTAGGCAATTCCAGGTGGAGTTTCTCATAGTATCTTTACCTTCTGGCTTTTCAAATTTATCCAAACTTCAGGAACTACAGCAACTTAGCTTAAGGCCCTTTAATGTTGGGGGATCAACAGGAACTTTCTTTGGTCCATCCAACCTTGAATAGTGTTATATTCAGACCTTTGTTTTAATCCCATCGGTTTTTATTTTATTAATCTAATAGCCATCCAAAGATTTCCACCATGCTGGGATGAGTATCATGATTTCCACCTTTTCTTTTACCTCTTAGTTTCATTCCTATCCATGTTTTCTTTACTTATCTTTTTTTTTTTTTTGAGACAGAGTCTTGCTCAGTCGCCCAGGCTGGAGCGCAGTGGCGCGATCTCGGCTCACTGCAAGCTCCGCCTCCCGAGTTCTCGCCATTCTCCTGCCTCAGCCTCCCAAGCAGCTGGGACTACAGGCGCCCGCCACCTCGCCTGGCTAATTTTTTGTGTTTTTAGAGACGGGGTTTCACCACGTTAGCCAGGATGGTCTCGATCTCCTGACCTTGTGATCCGCCCGTCTCGGCCTCCCAAAGTGCTGGGATTACAGACGTGAGCCACCGCGCCCGGTCTACTTGTCTTACTTCTTTATAACCATTTAAAAATTCCTACCTTCCTGGAAGGAGCTATTTGATTCTCCCCATACCTTTCATCATTTTCTTATTAATTATTCTAATGGTTTTATTAGCATCTGAAAGGCCCATAATAGGAAGCAAATTTGGTAAGATTGACTATAGCTCAATTTTGCAGCAATAAGTTTACATGAGGTGCCCAAGAAAATGGGGTTCCCCAAACCAAGACATTTACCTTGACCTGGGTAATAAACATATTCAGTAGGTAAAATATTCCTATCATCATAATGTTAGTGCCACATGGCTTGCATGGGAAGCATATTAAGCTGGTTCATCTGGGGAGTCCCACTTGGCATTTTAGGTGGAGTCAGACAGTCCCGCTTTGCCGAGTAGACAGACTTTAGAGTAGCTTTTATCCACCCTCCCAGGCTGGCTGTTCCTTCAGGAATAAACTCCTGTGTGTGTGGATGATACATACCTATCTGCAATTGTTCAAGAGTGAGCTGTAGGTCCTACATCAATCCAAATATGTTCTTCCACTCTGCATTATTTAAAACCAAAGATATTTACCCTAAATAAGTTACTCTCACTATCCATGTTAGTAAAAGTTCCTCAGGAAGCTGAGGATACCAGTCTATAAAATGAAACAATTCCTTCACACTATTGATATAGAACCAGGCCTGTTCTGTCCATCTCACAGTATGCCAATCACTGAGATGACAAGTCTTACAGCAGAGAAAGCATGTATTCACAAGGTTGCCAAGTGCAGAGGTGGGAGAACAGTTCCCAAATCTGCCTCCTTGACGATGGGATTTAGAGATATTTATGGAATAAAGAAGCCTGTCGGCCATGCATGGTGGCTCACGCCTACAATCCCAGCACTTTGGGAGGCCAAGCCAGGCAGATCACAAGGTCAGGAGTTCAAGACCAGCCTGGCCAACATGGTGAAACCCCATCTCTGCTAAAAATACAAAATACCTGGGCGTGATGGGGGGGCACCTGTAATCCCAGCTACTCAGGAGGCTGAGGCAGAAGACTTGCTTGAACTCGGGAGGCAGAGGTTGCAGTGAGCCGAGATGGCACCACTGCACTCCAGCTCCGGCGACATAGTGAGACTCCGTCTCAAAAAAAAAAAAAAAAAAAAAAATTTGACCTGCTTTATCTCCAAAGTATGCCTGTATAAAGTTATTGATGCAAGACCATATTGTACTTTTGTAATGGATTTTTCCAAATATATACACAAATACAAAGGACTATGTAAGTCCCATGAATTCTTCCTCAATGATCCATTATTATTTATCATTGCATGGTGGTTTTTGACTTTTTTTTTTTTTTTTTTTTTTTTTTTTTGAGACGGAGTCTCACTCTGTGGCCCGGGCTGGAGTGCAGTGGCGCGATCTCGGCTCACCGCAAGCTCCGCCTCCCGGGTTTACGCCATTCTCCTGCCTTAGCCTCCCGAGTAGCTGGGACTACAGGCGCCCGCCACCTCGCCCGGCTAGTTTTTTTTTGTATTTTTTAGTAGAGACGGGGTTTCACTGGGTTAGCCAGGATGGTCTCGATCTCCTGACCTCGTGATCCGCCCGTCTTGGCCTCCCAAAGTGCTGGGATTACAGGCTTGAGCCACCGCGCCCGGCTTTTTTTTTTTTTTTTTTTTGAGACAGAGTCTTGCTCTGTCACCCAGGCTGGAGTGCAGTGGCGCCACCTCGGCTCACTGTTAGCTCAGCCTCCCGGGTTCACGCCATTCTCCTGCCTCAGCCTCCCGAGTAGCTGGGACTACAGGCGCCCACCACCACGCCCTGCTAATTTTTTGTATTTTTAGTAGAGACGGGGTTTCACTGTGTTAGCCAGGATGGTCTCGATCTGACCTCGTGATCCGCCCACCTCGGCCTCCCAAAGTGCTGGCGTGAGCCGCTGAGCCCGGCCTTTTTTTTTTTTTTTTTTTTTTTTTGAGACGGAGTCTCGCTCTGCCGCCCAGGCTGGAGTGCAGTGGCCGGATCTCAGCTCACTGCAAGCTCCCCCTCCTGGGTTCACGCCATTCTCCTGCCTCAGCCTCCCGAGTAGCTGGGACTACAGGCGCCCGCCACCTCGCCCGGCTAGTTTTTTTTTGTATTTTTTTAGTAGAGACGGGGTTTCACCGTGTTAGCCAGGATGGTCTCGATCTCCTGACCTCGTGATCCGCCCGTCTCGGCCTCCCAAAGTGCTGGGATTACAGGCTTGAGCCACCGCGCCCGGCCCTTTTTTTTTATACTTTAAGTTCTAGGGTCATGTGCACAACGTGCAGGTTTGTTACATATGTATACATGTGCCATGTTGGCGTGCTGCACCCATTAACTCGTCATTTACATTAGGTATATCTCCTAATGCTATCCCTCCCCCCCCCCTTTTTTTTTTCAAGACAGAGTCTTGCTGTATCACCCAGGCTGGAGTGCAGTGATACAATCTCAGCTTACTGCAACCTCCACCTCCTGGGTTCAAGCAATTCTCAGGGCTCAGCCTCCCAAGCAGCTGGGACTACAGTGCCTTTGCGCTCGGCTAATTTTTTTTTTTTTTTTTGAGATGGAGTTTCGCTCTTGCTGCTCAATGTGAAGTGCTATGGCGCGACCTTGGCTTGCCACAACCTCCACCTCCCGGGTTCAAGCGATTCTCTTGCCTCAGCCTCCCGAGTAGGTGGGATTACAGGTATGCGCCACCCGGCCCGGACTATTTTGTATTATTTTTTTTTTTTAGTAGAGGTAGAATTTCTCCTGTCTACTAAAAACAAACAGGGTCAGGCTGGTCTCCAACTCCAGCCTAACTGGCAAAACCCTGTCTGTATTAAAAATACAAAAATTAGCCGGGCGTGGTCATGGGCACCTGTAATCTCAGCTACTTGGGAGGCTGAGGCAGGAGAATCACTTGAACCCAGGAGGCAGAGGTTGCAGTGAGCTGAGATCCTGCCATTGCACTCCAGCCTGGACGACAAGAGCAAGACCCCATCTCAAAAAAAACAAAAAACAAACAAAAACCACAATTTCTCATTTTGTTGAACACATTCGTATTGTTTTCTTTGTTTCAGTTTCATTTATTTCTGCTCTAATCTTTATTATTTTATTTTTATTTATTTATTTATTTATTTTTTGAGACGGAGTCTCACTCTGTTACCCAGGCTACAGTGCAGTGACCGATCTTGGCTCACTGCAACTTTCACCTCCTGGGTTCAAGCAATTCTCCTGTCTCAGCCTCCTGAGTAGCTGGGACTACAGGTGCCTGCCCTATGCCTAATTTTTGTATTTTTAGTAGAGATGGGGTTTCACCTTGTTGGTCAGGCTGGTCTCGAACTCCTGACCTCAGGTGATCCACCTGCCTCAGCCTCCCAAAGTGTTGGGATCGCAGGCGTGAGCTACTGCGCGCAGCTATTTATTTTCTTCTACTCACTTTGAGTTTGGTTTGCTCTCACTTCTCTAATTCTTTAAGATGCATTATAAGGTTGTTTATTTAAAGGTTTTTTTTTTTTTTTTTTTACTTTTATAATGTAGGCACTTATAGCTATAAACATTCTCCTTAGTACTTCTTTTTCTGTATCCCACAGATTTTGGCATGCTGTGTTTCTATTATCATTTGTTTCAAAAAACTTTTCTTTTTTTTTTTTGAGATGGAGTCTCCCTCCATCATCCAGGCTGGAGTGCAGTGGCACAATTTCGGTTCACTGCCACCTCCACCTTCTGGGTTCAAGCAATTCTCCTGTCTCAGTCTCACGAGTAGCTGGGACTACAGGTGCCCACCACCACGCCCGACTAATTTTTGTATTTTTAGTAGAGACAGGGTTTCATTTTGTTGATCAGGCTGGTCTCGAACTCCTGACCTCAGGTGATCCACCTGCCTTGGCCTCCCAAAGTGCTGGGACTACAGGCATGAGCCAATATGCCTGGCCTCAAAACTTTTCGATTTCTTTTCTTTCTTTCTTTTTTTTTTTTTTTTTTTGAGATGGAGTCTTGCTCTGTCACCCAAGCTGGAGTGCAATGGCGCAATCTCCACTCACCGCAACCTCCGCCTCCTGGGTGCAAGCAATTTTCCTGCCTCAGCCTCCTGAATAGCTGGGATCACAAGTGCGTGCCACCATGCCCAACTAATTTTTGTATTTTTAGTAGAGACGGGGTTTCACCATGTTGGTCAGGGTGGTCTTTTTTAAATACTTTAAGTTCTAGGGTACATGTACACAACGTGCAGGTTTATTACATATGTATACATGTGCCATGTTGGTGTGCTGCACCCATTAACTATTATTTACATTAGGTATATCTCCTAATGCTCTCCTGTCCCCCTTTCCCCAGTCAGGCTGAAGTCCTGACCTCGTGATCCTCCTGGCTCGGATTACAGGCATGAGCCACCACATCCAGCCCAACTTTTCAGTGTCTTAATTGACCCATTGGTCATTCAGAAGCCAATTATTTAATTTCCATTTCTTTGTAGCATTTTGAAAAGTCCACTTGTGCTTTTATTGCATTGTGGTCAGAGAAGATATTTGATACTATTTCAATTAAAAAATTTTCAAGTCATATTTTATGGCCTAACATATAGTATTTGAGAATGATCCGGCCGGGCGCGGTGGCTCAAGCCTGTAATCCCAGCACTTTGGGAGGCCGAGACGGGCGGATCATGAGGTCAGGAGATCGAGACCATCCTGGCTAACACGGTGAAACTCCGTCTCTACTAAAAACTACAAAAAACTAGCCGGGCGAGGTGGCGGGCGCCTGTAGTCCCAGCTACTGGGGAGGCTGAGGCAGGAGAATGGTGGGAACCCGGGACGCGGAGCTTGCAGTGAGCTGAGATCCGGCCACAGCACTCCAGCCTGGGTGACAGAGCGAGACTCCGTCTCAAAAATAAAAAAATAAAAATAAAGAGAATGATCCATGTGCTGAGAAGAATATGTATTCTGAAGCTGTTGGATGAAATGTTCTATAAATATATATTAGGTCCATTTGTTCTATAGTGCAGATTAAGTCCATTTCTGTCTGGAAGACCTGTTCAACGCTGAAAGTGGGGTGTTATCATCGTCAGCTATCATTGTGTTGGAGTGTATCTGTCTCTTTAGCTCTAATAATATTTGCTTTTATATCTGGGTGCTCCAGTGTTGGGTGTAGACATATTTACAAAGGTTATGTCCTCTTGCTGAATCGATCCCTTTAGCATTATATATAATGACCTTATTTGTCTGTTTACAGTTTTTCTCTTGAAATCTATTTTTCTGATATGTGTGTAGTTATTCCTGCTATTTTTTGATTTCCAGTGGCATGAAATACCTTTTTCCATCCCTTTTATTTTAATTTATGTGTGTCTTTATAGGTGAAGTATGTTTCCTGTACACAATAGAGCATTGGGTCTTTGTTTTTATTCATTCAGCAACTCTGTGTATTTTGATTGGAGACTAGTCCATTTACATTCATTGTTATTATTAATAAGTAAGGATTTACTCCCGCCTTGTTGTTTTGTGGTCTTCTCTTCCTTCCTGTCTTCCTTATTGTGAAGGTGATTTTCTCTGGTTGTATATTTTAATTTCTTTTTAAAAAAATTTTTGGTATCCGTTGTAGGTTTTTTGAATGGAGTTTGCCATGAAGCTTCCATATAATATCTTACAACTCATTATTTTAAACTGATGACAACACTGATTGCATAAAAAAATAACAAGCAAAGAGAAAAACTAATAAAAACATTACACTTTAGCTTTGTCCCTCAGCGTTTACATTTTTTGTTTCTATGTATAGCTTACTGTACTGTCTATGTCTTGAAAAGGTATTGTAATTGTTTTCGATAGGTTCATATTTTAGTCTTTCTACTCAAGATATGAGTTTACACATCACAATTACAGTGTTACCATATTTTTTTCTGTATAGTTACTATTACCAGTGAGTTTCCTGCCTTCAGATGATTTCTTATTGCTCATTAACATTCTTTTAGATTACAGAACTCCCTTTAACTTTTCTTGTAAGACAAGTCTGGTGTTGACAAAAATCTTTCAGTTTTTGTTCATCCAGAATAGTTTTTATTTCTCTTTTATGTTTGAAGGACACTTTCAGCAGATACACTATTCTAGGATATAAGTTTTTTCCTTCAACACTTTAAATCCATCATGCCACTCTCTCCTGGCCTATAAGATTTACACTGAGAAGTCTTCTACCAGGCATATTGGATCTCCTTTGTGTGTTGTTCCTGTTCTCTTGCTTCTTTTAGGATCATTTCTTTGTCCTTGACCTTTGGTAATTCGATTACTAAATGTCTTGAGGTAGTCTTCTTTGGGTTAAATCTGCTTAGTATTCTATAACCTTCTTGTACTTGAATATTGATATCTTTCTCTTGGAAAGCTTTTCCTTCCTAATATCTTTGGGAAATTCTCTGATATTATCCCTTTGAATAAACTTTAAAAAAAAACTTTTATTTTAGGTTCAGGGGTTCATGGTCTGGTTTGCTATATAGGCAAATTGCATGTTGCAGGGGTTTGATGTACAATTTCATCATCTAGGTCACATGCATACTATTCAAAAGTTAGTTTTTCAATCCTTCTCCTCCCATCCTGTTGCAGGAAGTCAAGTAGACCTCTGTTGAGGGAAGTCAGGGACTCCAAACAGAGGGACAGGCTGGAGTTGCAGCAGAGGAACATAAATTGTGAAGATTTCATTTTAATATGGACATACAGCAGTTCCCAAAATTAATACTTTTATAATTTCTTATGCCTGTCTTTACTGCAATCTCTAAACATAAATTGTGAAGATTTCATGGACATTTATCAGTTCCCAAATAACACTCTTATAATTTTTTATGCCTGTCTTGTCTTTAATTTCTTAATCCTGTTATCTTCGTAAGCTGAGAATGTACATCACCTCAGGGCCACTATTGTATAAACTGATTGTAAAATATGTGTTTGAACAATATAAAATCAGTGCACCTTGAAAAAGAACAAAATAACAGCAATTTTCAGGGAACAAGGAAGATAACCATAAGGTCTGACTGCCTGTGGGGTCAGGCAGAATACAGCCATATTTTTCTTCTTGCAAAGAGCCTTTAAAGGGACTTGCAAGTACGAGAGATATTGCTGAATTATTTTCCCAGCAAGGAATATTAAGAATTAATACCCCGGGGAAGGAATGCATTCCTGGGGGGAGGTCTATAAACGGCCTCTCTGGCAGTGTTTATCTTACGCAGTTGAGATAAGGACTGAAATGCACCCTGGTCTCCTGCAGTACCCTCAGGCTTGCTAGGATTGGGAAATTCCAGCCTGGTAAATTTTGGTCAGACCAGTTCTCTGCTCTCGAACCCTGTTTTCTGTTAAGATGTTTATCAAGACAGTAAGTGCAAAGTGGAACATAGACTCTCATCAATAATTCTAATTTAGCCCTTGCCTTATGATCTTTGCTTTGCCCTTTGCCTTGTGACCTTTATTGCCCTTTGAAGCATGTGATCTTTGTGACCTACTCCCTGTTCGTACATCCCCTCCCCTTTTGAAATCCCTAATAAAAACTTGCTGGTTTTGCAGCTCAGGGGACATCACGGACCCACCAATACATGATGTCACCCCCGGAGGCCCAGCTATAAAATTCCTCTCTTTGTACTCTTTCTCTTTATTTCTCAGACCAGTTGACACTTAGGGAAAATAGAAAGAACCTACATCGAAACATTGGAGGCTGGTTCCCCCAATAGGCCCCGGTGTCTGTCTGTTGTTCCCTTCTTTGTGTCCATATGTACTCCATGTTTAGCTTCTACTTATAAGTGAGAATGCGTAGTATTTAGTTTTCTGTTCCTGCATTAGTTAGTTTGTAATAATCGCCTTCAGCTTCATTCATGTTGCTGCAAAGGACACGATCTCATTGCTTTTTATGGCTGTATAGTATTTCATGGTGTATATGTACCATATTTTCATTATCCAGTCTCATGTTGACGGGCATTTATGTTGATTCCATGTCTTTGATATTGTGAATAGTGCTGCAATGAACATATGTGTGCATGTCTTTATGGCAAAACAATCTATATTCCTTTGCACATATACTCAATAATGGGATTGTTGGATCAAACAGTAGTTGAGAAATCACTAAGCTGCTTTCCACAATACCTGAACTAGTTTACATTCCCACAAGCAGTGCATAAGCATTCCCTTTTCTCCATAACCTCACCAGCATCTGTTATTTTTTTGATTTTTTAGTAATAGTCATTCTGACTGGTGCAAGATGGTGTCTCATTAGGGTTTTTTTGATTGGCATTTCTCCAATAATTAGTGATGTTGAACATTTTTTTTTTGATATGCTTGCTGGCTACATGAATGTCATCCTCTGAAAAGTGTCTGTTCATGTACTTTGCCTGCTTTTTAGTGGGGTTGTTAGTTTTTTGTTTGTAAATTTGTTTAGGTTCCTTATAGATGCTGGATAATAGATCTTTGTCAGATTCATAGTTTGTAAATATTTTTTCCCATTCGGTTGGTTGTCTATTTACTGTGTGGATAGTTTCTTTTGTTGTGCAGAAGCTCTTTAGTTTAATTAGGTCCCAACTGTCCATTTTTGTTTTTATTGAAATTGCTTCTGGAGTCTTTGTCATGAATCACTGCCAGACCTTATGTCCAGAATAGTATTTCTTAGTTTTCTTTCTAGGGGGTTTATAGGTTTAGGTTTTACATTTAATTCTTTAAACCATTCTGAGTTGATTTTTGTATATAGTGTAAGGAAAGGGTCCAATTCCAATCTTCTGCATATGGCTAGCCATTTATTCCAGCACCATTTATTGAATAGGGAGTCCTTTCCCCATTGCTTGTTTTTGTAGAGTGTGTCAAAGATCAGATGGTTGTAGGTGTGCAGTATTATTTCTGGGCTCTCTATTCTGTTCCATTGGTCTATGTGTCTGTTTTTGTACCAATATCATCTTGTTTTTGTTACTGTAGCCTTGCAGTATTGTTTGAAATTGGGTACTGTGACACCTCCTGCTTTGTTCTTTTTGCCAAGGATCGCTTTGGCTATTTAAGCCTTTCATTGTTCTGTATAAAATTTATTCATCTATTTATTTATTTAATCTAGAGACAGGGTCTCACTCTGCTGCCCACACTGGAGTGCAGTGGTGTGAAGTTGGCTCACTGCAACCTCGGCCTCCCAGGTTCAAGCGATTCTCCCACCTCAGCCTCCAGACTAGCTGGGACTACAGGTGTGCAGTACCATGCCGGGCTACTTCTTGTATTTTTTGGTAGAGACAGGGTTTCAACATGTTGGTGAGGCTGGTCTTGAACTCTGTTGCAGCAAGTCAGGGACCCCGAACGGAGGGACTGGCTGAAGCCGTGGCAGAAGAACATAAATTGTGAAGATTTCATGGACATTTATTAGTTCCCCAAGTTAATACTTTTATAATTTCTTATGCCTGTCTTTACTGCAATCTCTGAACATAAATTGTGAAGATTTCATGGACACTTATCACTTCCCCAATCAATACCCTTGTGACTTCCTATGTCTGTCTTTACTTTAATCTCTTAATCCCATCATCTTCATTAGCTGAGGAGGATGTATGTCACCTCAGGATCCTGTGATGATTGCACTAACTGCACAAATTGTTTGTAGAGCATGTGTGCTTGAACAATATGAAATCTGGGCACCTTGAAAAAAGAACAGGATAACAGTAATGTTCAGGAAACAAGGGAGATAACCTTAAACTCTGACTGCTGGTGAGCCAGACAGAACAGAGCCATATTTCTCTTCTTTCAAAAGCAAATAGGAGAAATATAGCTGAATTCTTTTTCTCAGCAAGGAACATCCCTGAGAAAGAGAATGGCCCCTGAGGGCAGGCCTCTGAAATGGCCGCTTTAGGGGTGGCTGTCTTTTGCGGTTGAAGCCAAAGGGATGAAATAAGCCCTGGTCTCCTGTAGCACTCCCAGGCTTATTAGGATGAGGAAATTCCCACCTAATAAATTTTGGTCAGACAGGTTATCTGCTCTCAAACCCTGTCTCCTGATGTTATCAATGACAATGCGTGCCCGAAACTTCATTAGCAATTTTAATTTCACCCCCTCCTGTGATCTCACCCTGCCTCTATTTGCTTTGTGATATTTTATTACCTTGTGAAGCATGTGATCTCTGTGACCCACACCCTACTCATACACTCTCTTCCCTTTTGAAAATCACTAATAAAAACTTGCTGGTTTTATGGCTCAGGGAGCATCACGGAACCTGCTGAGATGTGATGTCTCCCCCAGACACCCAGCTTTAAAATTTCTCTCTTTTGTACTCTTTCCCTTTATTTCTCAGACTAGCCAACACTTAGGGAAATAGAAAAAAACCCATGTTGAATATCGGGGGTGGGGTTTCCCCCAATAGAACTCCTGATCTCAAGTGATCTGCCCACCTTGGCCTCCCAAAGTGGTGGGATTACAGGCATGAGCCACCACGTCTTGCCACCATATGAACTTTTTTTTTTTTTTTTTGAGATGGAGTCTGGCTCTGTCGCCCAGGCTGGAGTGCAGTGGCCGGATCTCAGCTCACTGCAAGCTCCGCCTCCCGGGTTTACACCATTCTCCTGCCTCAGCCTCCGGAGTAGCTGGGACTACAGGGGCCCGCCACCTCGCCCGGCTAGTTTTTTTGTATTTTTTAGTAGAGACGGGGTTTCACCGTGTTCTCCAGGATGGTCTCGATCTCCTGACCTCGTGATCCGCCCGTCTCGGCCTCCCAAAGTGCTGGGATTACAGGCTTGAGCCACCGCGCCCGGCTCATATGAACTTTAAATTGTTTTTTAGGCAGTATGGCCATTTTGACAATATTGATTCTTCCCATCCATGAGCATGGAATGTTTTTCCATTTGTTTGTGTCATCTCTGATTTCTTTGAGCAGTGTTTTGTTATTCTCATTGTAGAGATCATTCACCTCTTTGGTTAGCTGTATTCCTAGGTGTTTTACTCTTTTTGTGGCTATTGTGAATGAAATTGCATTCTGGATTTCGGTCTCAGCTTGAATGTTGTTAGTATATGGGAATGCTCAGTGTATGGGGAGCAAGGTGAGCCTTGGGGAATGGGCTTGTCTGGCTGTGATCCACTGGGGTCATGAAGTCTCCTGCTGGCAGGTTTCCAGAGGCCAATGGCAAGAGTGGGTTACTCTGTGCCTGCTCAATTCACCCCTTCCCTAGGCGTCACTGAGAGCTAGGAACAAGTCTTGGGGAGTGGTGAGTTGTAGCCACGTTCAGGGTCCTAGCTTCCTCCCACTACAACTCAGCATCTGTACCTTCCCTCCATGCACTCCTGTCATCCCTCTGAAAATCTGCTACGAGTGCACCAGTCCTCCCAATGTTCTGGTCCCTTGGTGGCAGATGTTCCTCCTGGCTGCATCTGGCCAACCATCTTGAAAATCTCCGAATAAACTTTCAACTTCTATATCTCTATCCACCTCTTGTTTAAGGCCAATTACTCTTAAATTTGCACTTTTGAGGCTATTTTCTAGATCGCATAGGCATGGTTCATTCTTTTTTATTCTTTTTTGTCTCCTATGTGTTTTCAAGTAGCCGGACTTCAAGCTCACTAATTCTTTCTTCTGCTTGATCAGATATGCTATTAAAAGACCCTGATGTATTATTCAGTATGTCAATCCTATTTTTCTTTTCTTTTCTTTGAGACAGATTCTCACTCTGTTGCTAGAGTGCAATGGCGTGATCCTGGCTCACTGCAACCTCCGCCTTCTGGGTTCAAGCGATTCTCCTGCCTCAGCCTCTGGAGTAGCTGGGATTACAGGTGCCTGCCATCACACCCAGCTAATTTTTGTAATTTTAGTAAAGATAGGGTTTTGCCTTGTTGGCCAGGCTGGTCTCAAACTCCTGACCTCAGGTAATCTGCCAGCCTTGGCCTCCCAAAGTGCTGGGATTACAGGCATGAGCCACCGCGCCCAGCCTGTCAACTGCATTTTTCTTTTTTTTTTTTTTGAGACGGAGTCTCGCGCTGTCACCCAGGCTGGAGTGCAGTGGCCGGATCTCAGCTCACTGCAAGCTCCGCCTCTCGGGTTCACGCCATTCTCCTGCCTCAGCCTCCCGAGTAGCTGGGACTACAGGCGTCCGCCACCTCGCCCGGCTAGTTTTTTGTATTTTTTTTTTTTTTTAGTAGAGACGGGGTTTCACCATGTTAACCAGGATGGTCTCGATCTCCTGACCTCGTGATCCGCCCGTCTCGGCCTCCCAAAGTGCTGGGATTACAGGCTTGAGCCACCGCGCCCGGCCTGTATTTTTCAACTCTGGAATTCATAATCCCTTTTTTTTTTTTTTTTTGAGACGGAGTCTTGCTCAGTTGCCCAGGCTGGAGTGCAGTGGCGCGATCTCAGCTCACTGCAAGCTCTGCCTCCCAGGTTCACGCCATTCTCCTGCGTCAGCCTCCCAAGTAGCTGGGACTACAGGCGCCCGCTGCCAGCCTGGCTAATTTTTTGCATTTTTAGTAGAGATGGGGTTTCACCATGTTAGCCAGGATGGTCTCGATCTCCTGACCTCGTGATCCGCCCGCCTTGGCCTCCCAAAGTGCTGGGATTACACGCGTGAGCCACAATGCCCAGCCTTGAAAATCCTTTTAATTATTTCAATCTCTTTGTTAAATTTATCTGATAGGACAGATGGAATTTCTTCTAAATTCCGTCTCTGTGTTATCTTGAATTTCACTGTTTCCTCAAAACAGTTATTTTGAATTATATCTGCAGGATCACATATCATTGTCTCTCTGGGATTGGTCACTGGTTCCTTATTTAGTTCATTTGGTGAAGTCTTTTTTTCCTGGATGGTCTTGATGCTTATGGACATTCATCAGTGTCTGGACATTGAAGAGTTAGGTATCTGTTGTAGTCTTCACAAACAAGCCTGGGCTTGTTTGGACGCATCCTTCTTGGGAAGGTTTTCCAGGTATTCACAGGGGTTTGAGTGTTGTGATCTAAGTTTTTGGTCATCGCAGCTGTATTTGCATTAGGGAGCAACCCCAAGCCCAGTAATGCCGTGGCTGCTGCAGACTTCTAGAGATAGCACTGTGGTGGTCATGGATGAGATCTCGAAGAACTCCCTGTATTACCAGGAAGACTGACCAGCATGGTGAAACCCCATCTCTACTAAAAATACAAAAATTAGCTGGGCATGGTGGCAGGCGCCTGTAATCCCAGCTATTCAGGAAGCTGAGGCAGGAGAATCACTTGAACCCGGGAGGCGGAGGTTGCAGTGAGTCGAGATCATGCCATTCATTGTACCTGGGCAACAGAGTGAGACTCTGTCTCAAAAAATAATAAAATAAAAAGAAATGCTTGCAGAACATGTTCTCAGTTTTTCCCTAAATTCTTTGTGTTATGCACAAAGTCATAACATACATTATACACATTTAACTTATTTATCTATATTATTATTTTTTTTTAACACAGGGTCTTGCTGTATCACCTAGGTTGGTCAGAAACTCCTGGGCCCAAGTGGTCCTCTTGCCTCAGCCTCCCAAAGTAGCCGAGATTTCAGGTAGAAGCCATCACATCTGGTTTAGTCTGTATTATTAACATATTCTCCATGATTTTCTTAAATCCAGGCTATTAAAAATATGACAAATCTAGTCCTTGTTTGTAGTGTTTACCAAGTTTCCTCTTGTAAATTCTTCCAGCAAGAGACTGGAATGTGTTCCAAAAAACAGCTGCAAAAATCTACTCCAGATCGCCTAGGTCTATTGTGAAAAATGAAAGTTAGCTTGTGTAGAATGAGACTTTACCAGGCTCAATAGAGAACAGCTGTTGAGCCTGTGAGCTGGATGGAAGCTGCAGAGGCCATATAGTGTCAGAGACACTGGCTGGCCAGAGGGCGTGGGCCACTCCGAGCATCCAGTGGTCAGTGGAGGCCTTCCACATTAGGAACAACCCTACATCTTAGCAGATACTTCTCCTCTCCCAAGGAACTGGATTAGTGTAGGGGTAGAGGACAGAGTGGAACTGGGGCTGGGAGAGATCCCCCTGCAGCTAGCATAGCAACACTCCCTGTGGGTTGGTTTCTCTGACCCTACCTCTTACCTTGTAAGGGGTGTGCGCTCTCTGAACCCTCTCCTTAAAGTAATGTTCATCTTTCCATTCCCAAACTTGACTGTTGGTCTCCAACAGGTATTCACCTTAGATGGATTTCACCACCACTTTGGGCTGCTTTTCCAAACACCTTGACTCCAGGAAGTCATGCTAGAAGCTGGGGCCACAGCAGGTCACCCCCATCCACTTAAGAGCCTTGATTTGAAGGACTCAGTCCCACGAGCTGGTGGGTCCTGGGTCCTCAATGCACCCGATGTGGGGATGGGGGTTCCATGCTGGGCTCTTTCTTGAAAGATGTGAATGACTTCCTTGCTGTATGTAATAATCGCTTTGAATATTGGAAAAATATTTCGTAATTCTTTTCAATGTTTTTGTGCTGTGCACAATGTAATGGACATTTATACCACATCATTTTCTTTTGAGATAGGGTCTTACTGTCACTCAGGCTGGAGTGCATTGGCATGATCTTAGCTCACTGCAGCCTCTACCTCCTAAGCTCAAGCAATCCTCCCACCTCAGCCTTCTGAATAGCTGGGATTACAGGCACACGACACCATGTTTGGCTAATTTTTAATTTTTTTTTTTTTTTTGTAGAGACAAAGTCTCACTATATTGCCCAGGTTTACCATACACTTTTAAGTTTAATCCGCAGCTGGGCGCGGTGGCTCACACCTGTAATCAAGGCACTTTGGGAGGCCAAGGCAGGTAGATCATCTGAAGTCAGGAGTTCGAGACCAGCCTGGCCAACATGGTGAAACCTTGTCTCTACTAAAAACACAAAAATTAGCCAGGCGTGGTGGCACACACCTGTAATCCCAGCTACTCGGGAGGGTGGGGCAGGAAAATTGCTTGAACCCGGGAGGCAGAGGTTGCTGTGAGCCAAGTCACGACACTGCACTCCAGCCTGAGTGACAGAGTAACACTCTGTCACAAAAAAAAAAAAAAAAAAAAAAAGAGAGAGAGAGAAGTGAGTGCTCAGGCTTCTCACAAATCCCTCCAACAAATGGGAGAACACAGACACTTCCTTACAGCAAATTAAGGTGTGTCAATGATGCTCACTGTGTGTTCCACCCAGCTAGTAGAAGTCAAATGGCTTGGGCTACAATCCTAAGAGTGATAAAAATCTGGCAAGAGCCCCACGCAGATTTGAAAGCACAACACAATTCCTCAAATTCTCCCACGTACTTGGAATGTATGTGGATGTCTGAAAGAATGAGGTTCAATTCAGGCAGATGGCACCCTTACTGGATCTCCTACAATGCTGTGATGTTGAATAAGGAAATAGCACATTCCCAGTATATCGAAGGTGTTTTTCTCATGTGAACTTTGTGGTACGTGATGAGGTAAGGCCTTTGGTGGATGGCTTTCTCATATTCAACACACCCATAAGGCCCTATTCCAGTGTGAACTCGCTGGTGTCGAGTGAGGCCAGAGCTTCTGCTAAAAGATTTTCCACACTAGCCACATTCATAACGCCTTTCTCCAGTGTGAACTCTCCAATGATCACTGAAGTTGGACCTTCACCTAAACGTTTTCCCACATTCACTGCACTCATAGGGCCTTTACTGAGTGTGAACTCTCTGGTGTTTAAGGAGCACAGAACTTTGGCTAAAGGATTTCCCACATTCATTGTAGTCATAAGGCCTTTCTCCAGTATGAACTCTCAGACGTAGAGTGAGGCTGCAATTATGACTAAATGATTTCCTATATTTGGTGCACTCATAAGGCTTCAATCCAGTGTGAACTTTCTGGTGTTTTATGAGATTGGAATCGTAGGTGAAAAATTTTCCACGTTCACCACACTCATAAGGTCTTTCTCCAGTGTGAACAGTAAGTATGGTGTTGCCGTAGTGCAGAGCTTTAGCTAAAAGATTTCCCACATTTGCTGCACTCATAAGGCCTTTCTCCAGTGTGAATTCTCTGATGCTGAATGAGGTTAGACCTTTGGCTAAAGGATTTCCCACATTCATTGCATTCATAAGGTCTTTCTCCAGTGTGAATTTTTCAATGGTTATTGAAGCTACAGCTTTGGTTAAAGGATTTCCCACATTCCCTGCATTCATAAGGCCTTTCTCCAGTGTGAACTCTCTGATGTTGAAAGAGGGTTGAGCTTTGGCTAAAGAACTTACCGCATTCTCCACATTTATAAGGTCTTTCTCTAGTGTGAACTCTCTGGTGTTCAATGAGGCTAGAGTTATGGCTAAAGGACTTCCCCCATTCATTGCACATGTAACACCTTTCTTTAGTGAGGGCTCTCTGAGGCTGAAGAAGTACGTGTTTGTAGCTGAAGGCTTTGTTGATCTTTCCCCAGTTGTAATGTATTTTTCTCCTGTGAAAGGCAGTCCAACACAAGGTTCTGCTATTTGATTTTTCCCTGGTATGAGTGGCCAGTTGCTGGAGAAATCTTGAGCTGGCCAGGAAGTCCTTCCCAACATCCCTGCAGGTAGAGGGCTTCTGAGACTCACTGCATGTGCAGCTCTTCACTAATGACACTTTGTTCACCTCACTTCTGAAGGGTTTCATTCCAATGTGCTGCTTCTGACACTGATGATTTATATTGGAAAAGAATTGTTTCCCACATGTCCAATACATGTACATTTTCTCCCTTCGATGTGTTCCCTTGTGCTCAGCCAGGGGAGCAATATTTTTTAAGATTGGGCCGCACATCTCACAGGAGTGGGCCTGCTGGGAAGATGAACTTGGTGTGGGAACCCTAACTTGTGACAGTCTTTCTACAGAAACACTCTGCTCAGAAGGTACCTCCTCATCCTCTGTTTCACACCAACAATCTAAAGACAATGAAATGACAGTGAAGTGCATGCTGACAGTGTAGGAGGAGACAGCCCCAGTACAAATATGTATTTAACACACCCAGAAAGAAGTCCAGGGGATTGCCTGCAGGACAGGAGGCTTGTTTCAAATTGAGCATGAGGCCTCCAAAAGTAGTCCTCCCCACCTGACTCTGCTCCCTTTTTTTTTTGAGACAGAGTTTTGCTCTTGTTGTCCAGGCTGGAGCGCGGTGGCACGATCTTGGCTCACTGCAACCTCTGCCTCCCGGGTTCAAGCAATTTGGGATTACGTGCGTGCCACCACATCCAGCTAATTTTTTGTATTTTTAGTAGAGACAGGGTTGCATCATGTTGGCCAGGCTGGTCTTGAACTCCTGACCTCAGGTGACCCACCTGCCGTGGCATCCCAAAGTGCAGGGATTACAGGTGTGACCGACTGTGCCTGGTCGTGTTTGATTTTTTTTTTTTTTTTTTTTTTTTTGAGGTCCAGTCTCACTCTGTTGCCCAGGCTGGAGTGCAGCGGTGTGAACACAGCTCACTGCAACCTCTACCTCCCGGGTTCAAACAATTCTCCTGCCTCAGCCTCCCCAAGCAGTTGGGACTACAGGCACGCACCACCACGCCTGGCTAAGTTTTGTATTTTTAGTAGAGACAGGGTTTCAGTACATTGGTCAGGCTGGTCTCAAACTCCTGACCTCATGATCCACCTGCAATGGCCTCTCAAAGTACTGTGATTACAGCTGTAAACCACTGCTCCCAGGCTGGCTCTACTCCTCATCTGAGACTTTGCCACACAGAACCACATGTTCCTTCAGATACCCATGGCCCTATTCCATTTCTGTGTTGCACTTGCCAACCTCTCACCAGTCACAACCTTCCTCTATCCACCTAACACTTATTTTTTTTTTTTTTTTTTTGAGACGGAGTCTCGCTCTGTCACCCAGGCTGGAGTGCGGTGGCCGGATCTCAGCTCACTGCAAGCTCCGCCTCCCGGGTTCACGCCATTCTCCTGCCTCAGCCTCCCGAGTAGCTGGGACTATAGGCGCCCGCCACCTCGCCCGGCTAGTTTTTTGTATTTTTTAGTAGAGACGGGGTTTCACCGTGTTAGCCAGGATGGTCTCGATCTCCTGACCTCGTGATCCGCCCGTCTCGGCCTCCCAAAGTGCTGGGATTACAGGCGTGAGCCACCGCGCCCGGCCCCACCTAACACTTATTAAAAGTCCAACTGCACTGGTCACCCACCGGAAGACTACTGACTCTCATAGATGACCACATATGCGTGTGACCTCAGGCCCTACTGAAGTCATTACAAAATCCAAATGCATCTATAAAGCGGTGAATAAGCACCAGCTTTGGCCTGAATGTCATTTTCTCTCAATACCTCTCTCTTTTGCCTCTGATCCATCCCATGCCCATTCTTCCTCCATGCCACCTGTCAAACTATGCTGCCAATCCATTTTCCCTGCATGGTCACTTGTGTGCCTCATCTGTATCTGTGAATCCTAATCCCATCACCCAGGTACTGAAGTAAGAGATCCAGCCCCCATCCCCCGCTCTTCTGTTCCTGTTCCTCTGTAGCTTCACCATTATCTTGAAGATTGCTCCTCCTAAATGACCACAGTTCACGCACCTTAGTCCACAGAGTAGTCACATTATGGATGTCTCTATTGTGAACCCCCGAGATTTTCAGACCTGTGTGTACAGCTGCCCTCTTCATACCTCTACTCAGTGGATGAAACACCTCAGACTCTTACTATGGCCACACAAAGCACCTGAAGTCCCCCGTGAATATAGGCGTACCACAATATTCTCCATCACAGATGATGGAACTTCCTTCCCTATAGTTGCTAAGACTGAAAACTCTGGGGTCATCCCTGAATCCTGTTTTACCACTTCACTGTACAAATCAGAAAACCTAGTAGCACCCTTTTCAAACATGTATTCAGAATCTAACTACTTTTCCTAAACCAACACTCTGGTCCATTAACCCTCACCTGGATAATGGCAGTGGCCTCCACCCTGATCTTCCTAGGACCTCCCTCCATCCCACTCTGTTCTCCATTCTGCCACCAGAGGGAGTCTGTTAAGATCTCCCTCTCCTCTCCCTCTCCTGACCCAAACCTCCAGAATAGCAATTTTAATTTTCAGGCAAGCATGCTATACTGATCCCAATGCAGTTTCACTTCTAAGCATTTGCATGTCTTGGTACTAGTTCCTGGTGTAATCCTCCACACCTGTTTACACTGGTTGGGAAAAAATGTGAACACCTCTATATGAAAATCTGACATGAGCTTAGGACCCCGGTTTGGGGTTTCCCCAGTGTTCTCAGACCCAAAGACCTGGGGAATAGCACTTGAGAGTTCTTCAGAACATGTGGGTGGGGGTTGAGACCAGTGAGGGACTGGGACACCTTCCACTCACCTGTATTGGTTCCATAAGAGCTTCTGCAGCCACAGGAACCTGTGGGAAGAGGCAGGCCTTATAAGAATGTGTCCAAGTGGGGTTCAATGAGCTCATGCCTACCTGTGTCTTTGCCTAGCCCTGGAACCAGATGATTTCTAGTTGAATGCCTACCCACTGTGCCTCAGTGCTCAGTGTCTCTTCTTACCAGCTGTGTGACCTTGAACAAAGGTTCAAACACCCAGTGCTTCAATGCCCTCCCTCATCACTCCCACTAGTCCTGAACAGCCCTTGGAAAACTTAACATCCTAACGTAGACTGTGCCTTCCTTTTGTTCGAAAGCTCCACGGCTTCTAGAATCCTTACACCAAAGGTACAACCGTTACTCTGCTATTCCAGGCTTAACTCTGCCTCATACAGGTCCTCACAGGACAAAGAGGAGCCCAGGTTCCCCAATCCTCCCAGCTCAATCGTGCCTCCAAGCCTTTGCACGTGCGGTTCCCTGTGTTTCTCAAGCTCTGCCCCCTCCCCACCACACCAGGTGTACAAAACAGGGGCCCCAGCACCATCGCCTCCCTGTTCCCAACTCTGGGGCCTGGAAGGCAGGGATGCGAGCAGGCCCCTCTCACTCTGGGCTTTAGGATATGGGTGGGGAGGGCGGAGGAGACCAGGAGGCCGCAGCGCTCACCTGAGCCTGGGCCCTCAGCGCGGCCGCCTCCATTGGACTCTGGGAACAACGGAGACCCGGGCTTGGCGGTCCCTATCCCAGGGTTGGCCGGTTCACTCGGAGCGGCTCCAAGCCTCAGCCCCGCCACTGTGCAGCGAGGACAACGATCCTTCTCGGTCCCGTCTCTAGGGTTCCGCCGCAGCGCTCGGGAACCGGGGATAGAGTGAAGGAGCCGGAGGGAGGCCAAACTGTCGGCCTCAAAGAGGACGCCGAAAATCCCGCCTCAGCTGTTACGCTGCGTACACGGAAACGCCGCCAACGCAGGTCATTCTGGGAAATACAGCTCTCCCGGATCCACAAACCGCGGGGCGGGGCCTCTCACCGGATTCTAGAGGAAAGGGCGCCACCGCGAGGGACGCTGGGAAATGACTCCCCACGTCCAAAGGCCGAGCAGCGGATTTGCACCTTCTCAAGTGGGCAAGACTCAGATTTCTGCACTCATTACCCAAGTATTAGGAGACATAGTATTTCAGGTTCTGGAACTGAGCATGCTCCCAGAGGCTACAAATTCAAATGAACAGATCATTCAGACACAAAATGCGTCTACAGTTAGCAGAAGCTAATAATCATTCTATTGAATTCAAATGCATGCATTCTAAAGCATGAGAATCAGTGTATTAAGCATTCTTGCGTTGCTAAAAGAAATACCTGAACCTGGGTAATTTATAAGAAAATAGGTTTAATTGACTCATAGTTCTGGAGGCTGTAAAGGAAGGATAGACCTCGCATCTGCTTCTGTTGAGGCCTCAGGAGGCTTACAATCCTGGCTTTAGGAGAAGGGGGAGGCCGGGCGCGGTGGCTCACGCCTGTAATCCCAGCAGTTTGGGAGGCTGAGGCGGGTGGATCATGAGGTCAGGAGTTCAAGACCAGCCTGACCAAGGCAGTGAAACCCCGTCTCTACTAAAAATACAAAAATTAGCTGGGTGTGGTGGCCCACGCCTGTCATCCCAGCTACTCGGGAGGCTGAGGCAGAGAACTGCTTGAATCTGGGAGCCGGAGGTTGCAGTGAGCCGAGATCGCGCCACTGCACTCCAGCCTGGGTGACAGAGTGAGACTCCATCTCAAAAAAAAAAAAAAAAAAAAAAAAAAAAGAAGGGGGAGCAGGCATCTCACATGACTGAAGAGGGAGCAAGAGAAAGAGTGAGTGGGAGAGGTGCCACTTTGGGAGGCCAAGGCGGGCGGATCACCAGGTCAGGAGATTTCGACCATCCTGGCTAACACGGTGAAACCCCGTCTCTCCTAAAAATACAAAAAATTAACCAGGTGTGGTGGCCGGTGCCTGTAGTCCCAGCTACTCCGGAGGCTGAGGCAGGAGAATGGCTTGAACCTGGGAGGCGGAGCTTGCAGTGAGCAGAGATCGCGCCACTGCACTCCAGCCTGGGCAATAGAGACCACGTCACACACACACACACACACACACACACACACACACACACACACACACAGACACACACACACACAGGTCATTGGCACTACTAATGTCTTGTGGAGCTGGCAAGTTTTTATTGGTAAGTGACAGCAACGAGTAAAAAGTATTCTTAGAGTTGCAGGAGGTTTTGTCAGCAGCTGTTACGTAAACCTGGTTTACATTATAGCTGGCAGTTTCAGCAGCCAGACTTGCAGAGGATTTCATTCTTCTTTTTTTTAAAAAAAAATGTAATTTAAAATTTTTGTGGGTACATAGTAGGTGTATGTATTTATGGCACACATGAGCTGTTTTGATACGGGCATGCAATGAATAATTACGTCATGAAAAATTGGGTTCCCATCCCCGGAAGCATTTATCCTTGGTGTTACAAACAATCCAATTATACTCTTTTAATTATTTTAAAATGTGCAATTAAATTATTGACCATAGTCACTCTGGTGTGGTATCAGATAGTAGATCTCATTCATTCTTTCTAACGATTTAATTTTTTAATACTTATTAACCATCCTTACCCTCTACTCTACCCTTTCTAGCCCCTGGTAAACTATCTTCTACTCTCTATCTCCATGATGTCAATTGTTTTGATTTTTTTTTTTTTTTTGAGACGGGGTCTCCCTCTATTGCCCAGGCTGGTGTGCAGTGGTACAGTCTAGGTTCACCCCACCTCTGCCTCCCGGGTTCAAGTGATTCTCTTACCTCAGCCTCCTGAGTAGCTGGGATTACAGGCGAGCACCACCACACCCAGTTAATTTTTTGTATTTTTAGTAGAAAGTGGTTTCACCATGTTGGCCAGGCTGGTCTGGAACTCCTGACCTCGTGATCCACCTACCTCAGCTTCCCAAAGTGCTGTGATTACAGGCGTGAGTTACTGTGCCCAGCTGTTTCGATTTTTATATCCCACAAATAAGTGAGAGCATGCAATGTTTGTTTTTGTTTTGTTTTGTTTTGTTTCTGTGCCTGGCTTATTTCACTTAACATAATGACCTCCAGTTCCATCCTTGTTGTTGCAAATAACTGGAGGATCTCATTGCTTTTCATAGCTGAATAGTATTCTATTGTGTATATGTACCACATTTTCTTTATCCATTCATCAGTTGATGGACACTTAGGTTGCTACCAAATCTTGGCTACTGTGAATGATGCTGCAACAAACATGGGAGTGCAGATAACTCCTTGATATTCAAATTTCCTTTCTTTTGGGTATATATCAAGTAGTGAAATTGCTGGATTATATGGTAGCTCTATTTTTAGTTTTTTGAGGAACCTCCAAACTGTTACTCATAATGTTGTATTAATTTACATTCCCAACAACAGGGTATGAGGGTTTCCTTTTTCTCCACATCTTCACCAGCATTTGTTATAGCCTGTCTTTTGGAGATGAGCCATTTTAACTGAGGTGAGATGATATCTCATTGTAGGGTTTTCTTTTTACTTTTTTTTTTTTTTTTTTTGAGACTGAGTCTCACTCTGTTGCCCAGGCTAGAGTGCAGTGTTGGTTGTCTTTCTGGACTGGGTTGTGTCATTGGTTGATTTTCAGAAGCTTGATAGTGTGATTCGTCTGCTACCTTTCAAAAGTGTGATACCTGAGTGAGGCTGTCACAGATAGGCTGATTTTTCAGAGCATGTGTATTGATCCATAGTTATCTCAAATTAATTGGAGTTAGTTGTTTAGGACTTTGTCAAAAGAACAGTCTTTTCTATTCTTGAATTTGAAAAAATAAGAACTTTAAATTCTAAGTGCCACCTATTGGTCTTCCTTTAGCCAAACCTGCAGAGACACCATAGACCAGTGATCCCCAACCTTTTTGGCACCAGGGGCCAGTTTCATGGAAGACAATGTTTTCACAGACGGGGATGCAGGGTGAAGGGGTGGAGGTGGGAATTTTAATTAGATTCTCACAAGGGATATGCAACCTAGATCCCTCACATGCACAGTTCACAATAGCGCTTGTGCTCCTAAGATAGTCTAATGCTACCCTGATCTGATAGGAGACGGAGCGTAGGTGGTAATGCTTGCTTGCCAGCACTCACCTCCTGCCGTGCTGCCAGGTTCCTAACAGGCCATGGACCAGTACCATTCTGCAGCCTGGGATTTTGGGACCCCTGTCATAGATATTGTTTAGGTCTCTATTCGTGGAGGTATGATTTTTCAGTTAATGTTGCCATTTAAATGAGTTAAGAGCCAGTTCCTGTGATGGAAAAATAGCCCTAACTGCTAAATTGTATTAGTTCATTGAAAAAAAAAAAAAAAAAGCTGAGCACGGATCATTTAGGGTATTGTGACAAAGTCAAAAGGTGATGCAGGACAAAAATCATTATATGCAGGACATGTCCTGTATGTATAGAATCTTGGAAACTTTATTAGTGATGTCTCTCACACTACTAATACATCTGAAAAGCACCTACTCAGAGCTTGTAGGTGTTTCTTGGATGTATATTTTAACAGTGAATTATCAAGACAGCACAACTTCACAACTGCTCAGCATTTTCAGGAAAAAAGAGTCACATTCTGTGGACAAAGTGTGGTCAAGATCCCAATACAACCACGTGCTTAACTTCATTCTTTCACTTTTCATACTTTAGTATTCAGGCTCAAACTTTACTGAGATCTTAACTTTGTCCATCTATCACAGATAATTCCTCGGAGTAATGTCTTTCATTATCTTCAAATAACTACAGAATCATTATTAATAGCTTTCAGGATTTTTCCCCCCCGGGATAATCTCACCTCCTAATACAGACACCGTACCTACAATGACAGATTAAATGGTAATGGCACTGTGTTTTGCAGTGGTGGATACACTCACTGATTACCTAGGCAGGAAGAGTTTTCTGAGGAAATCTGTCCACTGGTTTCAGGGAGACTCCACATCATCCCTCTTCCTTCTTCCACTGCAAGGCCTTGTTTGGAGTATTTTCTCTTCCCTCTCTGACCAAACTGAAGCTCACAAAAGTTCCCGTAAAGCTTGAGTGCACCCGTACTTGCAAAGCAACAAGATAATAGTTATTAGCTCCTAGCTATGAGTGTAGGCAAAGAGACATTGTGTTGTGGTTTGTCTATTTAGTTTTGCAGCTTTGGGGAACATCTGAAATGTCTCCACATTTCTGCGACCAGTGCAGACTACCCTCCGGGGAGTCTAGGTCCAGGCCTTTTCAGAGGACGGAAGTCGGGCTGGACGCCGTGGCTCACTCCCGTAATCCCAGCACTTTAGGAGGCCGAAGCAGGCGGATCCCAAGGTCAGGAGTACAGCCTGGCCAATGTGGTGAAATTCCGTCTCTACTAAAAGTACTAAAATTAGCCGGGCGTGGTGGCGGGCCCCTGTAGTCCCAACTACTCAGGAGGGTGAGGCAGGAAAATCGCTTGAACCCGGGAGGCGGAGGTTGCAGTGAGCCGAGAACGCGCCACTGCACTGCAGCCTGGGAGACACAGCGAGACTGCGCCTCAAAAAAAAAAAAAAAAAAGAGGACGGAAGTCCTGCCAGTCCTTTGAAACTCGGGTTACTTTCCCCAAACACCTTGGCCCCCGTCCCAGGCCGAGAATCCTCCGCCTTGAAGGATGTCTCCGTGGGAACTACACTACCCACAAACCTATACGTTGCATATCCAATGAGGGCCCAAGAGAGAGGTGTTTCAGTGCGTGCGGAGGGTGCGTGGGCGGGACTTCCGGCTCCTCCTCCTAGCGGACATTTTGTTTGTTTCTGTCAGGCTGCATCTATTTGGGTCTCTGTAACGCTTGGGTGGACCGCAGGTGGAGGTGTCGGGAAAGCGCGGAGATGTTGTCCCCAGCGTCCCGCGACGCGTCCGAAACTCTACGGGGATGGAAGTACCTGCGTCCCCGATCGAGATGCCTGCCGCTCCCGGCAGCTGTCCGCGCCCACGGTCCTGTGGCGGAGCTAACGGACTCCGCGCGGGTGGGTGCTGCATCCTCCCGGCCCTCAGCCACTCTTTCTCCGACTCCGAATCGTAAAGTTCCTGCAGCCCCTGTGTCCCAGGACAGCGACGCACTCTTGGGCGGGGTTCTATCTCGCTGTGGGTGGGTGTGGGAGAGTTACGGGCGGAGGGGACGTCGCAGGTAAAGGCTCGGGGGTGCTGCTGATCCCCAGACATTTGGGAGACAGTGTTCTTTTCAACACGGAGCAGAGTTTGAGGAACTGTGCCTGGAATGGCAGGCTGAAAAGTTGTCCCTTCATTCTCAGGGCGTTGAGATTACCTGAGGGTTTTGAATAGAAGGAAGTGATCTTAGCTGGGATTTTAAGTGTCTCGAAATTTGCTCAGGGGAGAACATTAGTTCGGGGTGGGGACTGTGAGGATGGATACTAGGAGACCGGTAAGGAGACGGCTGCAGTGGATTCCAGGAATGCTTTGGTGGTGGATGTACCGAGAGTAATGGCAGGTGAGTAGGTAGAAGTGATCATATTCTGGGTAGGTTTTAAATATGAAACCAGCAGGATTTTCTGCTCCAGCATATGCAGCTGTGATTGAAAGTAAGGCATGAAAGAGCAAGGTGTTTTTGTTGTGTTTTTTCATGAACGTTTGAATTTTGGAATGGTGACTCTGATATGTCTCAGAGTGGAGGCGTCCTCACTTAGGCAACTAGAGAGGAAGGTGTGAAATTGTGGGGAAGGGACTGGGCTTAAAATGTCTTTGGGGTAAAGGGAGTGGTCTGGACTAGGTCAAGGCCAGGAGGTCAGATTTAAGTGGGGCAGTCTTAAGTATGTTATTTCAGATGATCTCTGGGGTAAGAGATGAGAAGGCTGGGACTGGAGGACAGGGAAAAGGGAGTGGGCATTCTTGAGACTCCCCCCAGAAGAGAAGGGTCCTGGCATATGAAAAGGTTCTTTTCAGTGTTTGTAGAAGGAGAGAGCTGTAGGGTATCAGGAGTTTGGCCTGGGATGGCAACGATGTGTGGTGTGCTATAAATTTGCTACTATCTGATTATCTCACCCTCATTTTGTGTGTTTTCTTTTAGTTTATTATTTTTATTTTTTTTGAGACCAAGTCTCACTCTGTCACCCAGGGTGGGATGCAGTGGTTGCAACCTGTACCTCCTGGGTTCAAGAGATTCTCCTGCCTCAGCTTCCTGAGTAGCTGAGATTACAGGAGCCCGCAACCACCCCTGGCTAATTTTAGTATTTATAGTAAAGACGCGGGGAGGGGGACATTTGCCATGTTGGCCCAGGTGGTCTCGAACTCCTGACCTCAACTGATCCACCGGCCCCAGCCTTCCAAAGGGTTGGGATTACAGGTGTGAGCCACTGCACTTGGCTTTAGTTTTATTTTATTTATTTATTTATTTATTTATTCGTTTTTTTGAGATGGAGTCTCCCTCTGTCACCCAGGCTGGAGTGCAGTGGTGCGATCTCAGCTCACTGCAGCCTCCGCCTCCTGGATTCAAGTGATTCTCCTGCCTCAGTTTTCCCAGTAGGTGGGATTACAGGCATGCACCACCATGCCCAACTAATTTTTGTATTTTAGTAGAGATGGAGTTTCACCATGCTGGCCAGGCTGGTCTCAAACTCTTGACCTCAGGTGATCCACTCCCCTTGGCCTCCCAAAGTGCTGGGATTACAGGAGTGAGCCACCATGCCTTGGCCAAGGTTTTTTTTTTTTTTTTTGACATGGAGTCTCGCCCTTGTCACCCAGGCTGGAGTGCAGTGACGCGATCTCGGCTCACTGCAACCTCCATCTCCTGGTTCAAGCAATTCTCCTACCTTAGCCTCCTGAGTAGCTGGGATTACAGGTGCCTGCCACCACACCCAGCTAATTTTTACATTTTTAGTAGAGATGGGGTTTCACCATGTTGCCCAGGCTAGAGTGCAGTGGCACGATCTTGGCTCGCTGCAACCTCTGCCGCCCGGGTTCAAGCAGTTCTCCTGTCTCTGCCTCATGAATAGCTGGAATTACAGGCATCCGCCACCACGCCTGGCTAATTTGTTTTTATTTTTAGTAGAGATGGGGTTTCACGATGTTGGCCAGGGTGGTCTTGAACTCCTGACCTCAGGAGATCCACCCACCTCAGCCTCCCAAAGTGCTGGGATCACAGGCGTGAGCCACACGCTCGGCTGAGACCCCATTTAAAAAAAAAAAAAAGTTCACTACCTCTCCCAGTCTTGCTAAGTGTAGTAGAAGGATCTCACCAATCCATCTGGCCAAAGATTTAAGGTGCTTCTCTAATCTTTGTATTTGTCCAGAATGCTGTCTCTGTTTTTGGTAACTCTCTGGAACTTAGGGTGTACTACATTCTGTCATTATCCTGAGGCCAGAAAGGTAGGAACCAGACTCTCTTGATGTCGCTGGGATGTGTTGAGGGTGTTAAATGTGTTCCGGTTTCTTCTGTTTTCATGATGCAGCTGAGCATGGGTATTTATCTCCTGCTGCCTGCATTAAGTTAGTTAGAGGACTAAATGCCTAAAGTCGTGTTTGGGCAGCATCCTCTGATTCTCGGGAGATAGCCTCTGGAAGTAGACTCATTGTGTATCCACCTTTTTATTTTCTGTAGTTTAGGGCCACTCAGAAATGCAAAGCCCCATTGACTTCCAGAGTAGTTTTTAAGGAGACAGTCTCTTGGGTGGGAGTTACAGAACTTGTGATACTCAGTGCATGGCCAAAGGAAGAATGAGTAGGCCTGGATTTTATCATTGAGCCATATGGAAGCCTCATGAAGTGCCATGCTTTGGCTCTGGCTGTTTTTTGTTTGTTTGTTTTTGTTTGAGACGGAGTCTCGCTCTTTTGCCCAGGCTGGAGTACAGTGGCGCGATCTCGGCTCACTGCAACCTCCGCCTCCCGGGCTCACGCCATTCTCCTGCCTCAGCCTCCCGAGTAGCTGGGACTACAGGCGCCTGCCACCTCGCCCGGCTAATTTTTTTTGTATTTTTAGTAGAGGCGGGGTTTCACCGTGTTCGCCAGGATGGTCTCGATCTCCTGACCTCGTGATCCGCCCGCCTCGGCCTCCCAAAGTGCTGGGATTACAGGCATGAGCCACCGCGCCCGGCCAGCTCTGGCTGTTTTATTTGCCCTATCAGCTCCCTGATATAAATTTGGTAGAAGCCAGACTGTTAAGTAGCCACTAGAAGTGTGTGCTGTAAGCCCCTTCTGGAGAGTAAATTGGAGGTGCACATTCCTGCCCCTTTTTTGCAGTGCTCCAAGGAGGTGTAGCTCCTAGAAATATTTTCATGCCCATTTAATTCTGCCTATTTGTTCTGTGATCCAGGAAGACTTGCCTAGTTCCTTCTGCTCTCAGAGGTAAGAGGTTTACGATGGAGCCCTTCGGGAGGTAGCTGTAAAAGATGCAGCACTCTATGCATGGCATAAACCTCTTCTGGGGAGAAACAAGGGCTGTTTTTTTTTGTTTTTTTTTTTTTGAGACGGAGTCTCGCTCTGTTGCCCAGGCTGGAGTGCAGTGGCCGGATCTCAGCTCACTGCAAGCTCCGCCTCCCGGGTTCCCGCCATTCTCCTGCCTCAGCCTCCCGAGTAGCTGGGACTACAGGCGCCCGCCACCTCGCCCGGCTAGTTTTTTGTAGTTTTTAGTAGAGACGGAGTTTCACCGGGTTAGCCAGGATGGTCTCGATCTCCTGACCTCATGATCCGCCCGTCTCGGCCTCCCAAAGTGCTGGGATTACAGGCTTGAGCCACCGCGCCCGGCCGAAGGGCTGTTTTTTTAAAGCCCCTTCTCTGCACTACTTACAGGGCATGAAGACCCTGGAAGTGCTTGAGTGCCCATATCAAACTGCCACTTTTTTTTGTTTGTTTTTTGAGATGGAGTTTCGTTCCTGTTGCCCAGGCTGGAGTGCAATGGCACCGTCTCGGCTCACTGCAACCTCTGTCTCCCAGGTTCAAGCGATTCTCCTGCCTCAGCCTCCCGAGTAGCTGGGATTACAGGCACGTGCCATTATGCCCAGTTAATTTTTTATATTTTTAATAGAGACGAGGTTTCACCACGTTAACCAGGATGGTCTTGATCTCCCGACCACAGGTGATCTGCCTGCCTCGGCCTCCGAAAGTGCTGGGATTACAGGTGTGAGCCACCGCGCCCAGCAAACGGCCAGACTTTTTTCTGTGATCTAGAAAGATGTGTATTCCAGTCTCCTCTGTTCACAGAGCCAGGAGGTTTAGAGTACAGTTCTTTGGAGAGAAGAATTACAAGTTGGGACACTTGTGTGGACTGTGGTCTATAGAGACCACAGGAAAAAAGCAGTAGTTCGATATAGGCACATTAGCACTTCCAGGGTCTTCATTCCCTGTGAGTAGTACAGGGGTGCTGATGTCTCCTCCCCTTAGCTCTCTAGAGTTGGTGAATTAAGAGCCGAATCATGGATAACCTTAGAGTTAGGAACTATATGTGAGGTCCACACCATCCTCTTCACAGGAGAAGGTGTGTGTTGGGGATTCCTTTCTCCATTGTATGAACAGTGCCCACAGTGGGGTCCATGGTTGAGTGTTCCTCAGCTTTTCTTACCTGTTTAAGACAGATGTTTTCTCCGTTGCCTGGTGATCAGCAGTCTCTCAACTAGTTTCTCACTTTCAGAGGATAGTCTGTAAATAGGCGTGTATTTCATGTGTCCATGGATGGAAAGAGTCAGGAGCTTCGTATTCCGCCATGTTGCTGACATCCCCTCTCTCACCCTCACTTTTGAACCACCTGAACTAAGAGAAACGCACACTGATAAGTTCCTTCAGTGCAGGGAATGAGCCTGCTTCACTCAGTGTTGCCAAAGCCACAAAATACCTTAAATGCCATGCAATAGATTGTCTCAACCTCCTTTAGAACCGTTTTTTTGTTTTTCAGGCAGAGTCTCATTCTGTCACCCAGGCTGAAGTGTAGCTGTGCGATTTCAGCTTACTGCAACCTCTGCCTCCTGTTCAAGCTATTCTCAGCCTCTGGAGTCGCTGGAATTACAGGTGTGTGCCACCATGCCCAGCTAATTTTTATATTTTTAGTAGAGACGAGGTTTCACCATATTGGCCAGGCTGGTCTCGAACTCCTGACCTCAAGTGATCTGCCCACCTCGGCCTCCCAAAGTGCTGGGATTACTGGTGTGAGCCACCGTGCCTGACCATCCATTAGCTCTTTTGACTAAATACATTTCCCAAGAAAGACAGGCTCATTGGGGGCAGCTGCCTCACAGCAAGTTCTGTTTTTTTTTTTTTGAGACGGAGTTTTGCTTTTGTTGCCCAGGCTGGAGTGCAATGGTGTGATCTCAACTCACTCCAATCTTCACCTCCTAGGTTCAAATGATTTTCTACCTCAGCCTCCCGAGTAGCTGGGATGACAGGCACCTGCTACCACGCCCTGGCGGGTGTACAATAATTTTTGTATTTTGAGTAGAGACGGGGTTTCGCTATGTTGGCCAGGCTGGTCTCCCAGAGTGCTGGGATTATAAGTGTTAGCAGCCATGCCCTGCCAGCAAGTTCTTACCAAAGGTTTACTCTAAGGTAAATTGTTCTAACACGGGAAATGTTTCTGCTCACATTCCCTATACTGGCATACCTTGTCTTACTGTGCTTCACTCTATCACACTTTGCAGATACTCTGTTTTTACAAGTTGAAGGTTTGTGGCATCCCTGAAGTCATACATTGGCAATTCTTGCAATATTTCAAACATTTTCATCCTTATTATACCTGTTCTTGTGATCAGTGATCTTTGGTGTTACTACTGTAATTGTTTTGGGCCATCATGTGGCACCACGAGCCACACTTATATGAGACAGGCAGTCTTAATTGTTAAATATTGTGTGTCTTCTGACTGCCTCACTGACCAGCTGATCCCCATCCTTCTCCCTCTCTTCAAGTGTTCCTATTCCCTGACGCACAGCAATATTGAAATCAGATCAGTTAATAACTCTACAGTGGGCTCTAAGAGTTCAAGTTAAAGGAGTAGTTACACATCTCTCACTTTAAATCAGGGGTGTCCAGTCTTTTGGTTTCCCTGGGCCTCCAGCACTAGGGGTTGCATTTCAACATGAGATTTGTAGGGGATACACATCCAATCCATATCAAGCAGTGGTACAGTGTGCAACAAAGAAATGGAAGAGGGTTGAGGATACCTGAGATCTTCATGTGGTTTGAGGTGCCTGTGATTGAAAAAAGGAACAAGGCCAGATTGGGAGGCTTTCAGAGCAACAATAGGGCTTTCCTTGGCAATGGGGCCATTGGTGGTTTGGGGCAAGATGGGATACTGATTGTTGGCAAGCACTTTTTTTTTTTTTTTTTTTTTTTTTTGAGATGGAGTCTCGCTCTGTCACCAGACTGAAGTATAGTAGCATGATCTCGGCTCACTGCAGCCTCTGCCTCCCAGGTTCAAACAGTTCTCCTGCCTCAGTCTCTCAAGTAGCTGGGACTACAGGCACACACCACCATGCCCAGCTAATTTTTTTTTTTTTTTAAGTAGAGACAGGGTTTGATCTTGTGATCCGCCCTTGGCAAACACTCTTAATGCTATATGTAGAGTGACATTGGGGAGTCCAGGGAGATAGGGTGGGCCAGTAGGGTGGTGGGAAAGCTGGAGATGTGAGGGAGATGTAGTCCAGAGAGTGATGTGTATGAGTGGAGGAAGTGTGAGCTGATGGTCCTGTGACTTGGGGCTTAACTGAGAAAAATGAACCTAGGTTCATACCTGGGATTTGTGCTCTTGGGTACCCCAGGGGAGTTGGCTGGCTCAGAGTGTAAATGGCATTTATCTGTCAGCCTGCCTGTTGTTGTGGTGGGCTGACACAGTGATTTCTGGGGTAATCAGGAGAGAGTGAGAACCAGTGGTACCAGTACCTGGTATCTCTGACTTGGGAACCTGGGAGGTCAGTTAGCAGGATGTTGTGGGTAGGCAGACAGGGGATCATGGGTCAAGAGACTTTTTATGACCCTTCCTGTCCCTTTTGTTGCAGGGCTGTGTAGTCTTTGAGGATGTGTTTGTATACTTCTCTCGGGAAGAATGGGAGCTACTTGATGATGCTCAGAGACTTTTGTACCATGATGTGATGCTGGAGAACTTTGCACTTTTAGCCTCACTAGGTAAGGTCCTCATGCTTTTCTCCATTTACCACTCTGTTCTTCCCATGGTTGGATCATGAGCACTGCTTCCTTCACCAGTTTTCTGGAGCAAGTGCTCAGGGTGCCAGGGCTAAGCTGTATGGAGTGTCCTTCCTACTTGCTGAGCAGTCCTGAAGCCATGCAGCCAAGGGTTTGGGGTCATGAGACTTGTGGTTTGCCCAGTGGTTCTCACTAGGTCTGTTCACTTTCTGTACTGGTGACTCTGTCCAAAATTATGATGCCTCTGTGCCCAAGGTTGTGCCCCCTTTCTCCAGGTGACATTTTCTTTTTCTTTTTTTTTTTTTTTGAGTCAGGGTTTGGCTCTGTTGCCCAAGCTGGAGTGCAGTGGCACGATCTCAGCTCATTGCAACCTCTACCTCCCAGGCTCAAGCCATCCTCTCACCTCAGCCTCCTGAATAGTTGGGACTACAGGCACACACCACCACGCCCAGCTAATTTTTTTGTAGAGACGGGAATTTGCCATGTTGCCCAGGCTAGTCTTGAACTCCTGAGCTCAAGTAATCCCCTGACTTGACCTCTGAAAGTGTTGGATTACAGGCATGAGCCACTGCGCCCAGCCCAGGTGACATTTTCTAGGGCCTGACCCTGTCAGGAGTTATAGGCACTTACATAGTCACTTACAGGGACCTTTGCTCTATTCCTGCACAACTCCTCCCAGGTTACTTTTCTTACCTGTAGTCCATCATAGGGTGGGTTGCCATGGACCTGTGCTGGCTGCTCACCTGTTCTGACTTTCTCTTAGGAATTGCATTTTCTAGATCATGTGCAGTCATTAAACTAGAGCAAGCAGAAGAGCCCTGGGTGTATGACCAAGTGGATATGACTTCAGCCACAGAAAGAGAGGCCCAGAGCGGACTTAGACGTGGTGAGTGGATATCGGGGAAGGGCATGATGTATGTCAAAGCTGGGTTCAGAACTGTCAACATTAACTGTTCACATCAGTGTTTGTTTCCAGGGCCAGTGGCCACACAGCGTTTCTATCTGTCCTTCCCTGTTGTTGACATGAAGACATATCATTTCTAGTTTGTTAGCCCCTTGCCATCCTCACCACTGGCCTTCACCTCACACCCATGTTTTCCCACTAGTCTGTCTGCATTTTTGGCAATATTGACCTGCTATTAATGTTCACAAGATGTGCATATATTCTTAAATAGTCTTTGAACACCAACTGCTCGCTTGTAGTTGGATTTTCCTGGAACTGGATACATTTTTCATAGCATTCATGAGTCACTAACAGTCAAGGCCCTACTGGAAGCCATTTGTTTGCTTCCATTCTTTTTTTTTTGAGACGGAGTCTAGCTCTGTGGCAAAGGCTGGAGTGCAGTGGGGTGATCTCCACTCACTGCAAGCTCCTCCTCCTGAGTTCACGCCATTCTCCTGACCTCAGCCTCCTGAGTAGCTGGGACTAGAGGCGCCCACCACCATGCCCGGTTAATTTTTTTTTTTTTTTTTTTTTTTTGTATTTTTAGTAGAGAAGCAGCTTCACCGTGTTAGCCAGGATGGTCTCGATTTCCTGACCTCGTGATCTGCCCACCTCGGCCTCTCAAAGTGCTGGGATTACAGGTGTGAGCCACCATGGCCAGCCTGTTTGGTTCCATTCTTATATCCTGGCCCTTCATTGGCCCTCCCCCATGGTATGACCTTCAGAGGCTCACTACCTCAAAGCCGTCCCTTCCTCACTCTGACCATGCTTCTCATCCTGAAAACAGTTTCATGAACTTACTCCTGCGTGTGTCAAATGCACATATATGATGGGGTTGCCCCTTCCCACCCGTAAACATGCATTTAATCAGCATTTCTGTGTCTTCAGGTTGTTGGTATGGAGTGGAGAATGAGGAGGTATCTTCTGAGCAGAGCATTTCTGTAGCAGGAGTGTCACAGGTCAGGACTCTCAAGGCAGAGCTGCAGACTCACCCATGTGACATATGTGGCCCAATATTGAAAGATACCTTACACCCGGCTAAGTACCATGGGGGAAAAGCCAGGCAGAAACCATACTTGTGCGGGGCATGTGGAAAGCAATTCTGGTTCAGTACAGACTTTGACCAGAACCAGCCCAATGAAGGGAAACTCTTCCCAAGGAAGGAGAGTAGAGACTCGGTGAAAAGCTGCAGAGTCCATGTGCCAGAGAAGACCCTCACATGTGGGAAAAGTGGGAGAGACTTTTCAGCCACATCTGGCCTTCTTCAGCATCAGGCCTCTCACAGCAGGATGAAGCCCCACAAGAGCACCAAGCTTGTGAATGGCTTTCGCATGGGACAGAGGTATCACAAGTGTGGTGAATGTGGGAAAGCCTTCACCCGCAAAGACACACTTGCTCGGCATCAGAGAATCCACACTGGAGAAAGGCCTTATGAGTGTAGCGAATGTGGGAAGTTCTTCAGCCAAAGCTACGACCTCTTTAAACACCAGACAGTTCACACTGGAGAAAGGCCATATGAGTGCAGCGAATGTGGGAAATTCTTTAGACAAATCTCTGGCCTGATTGAGCACAGGCGAGTTCACACAGGTGAAAGACTCTATCAGTGTGGCAAATGTGGGAAATTCTTTAGCAGTAAGTCTAATCTCATTCGACACCAGGAAGTTCACACAGGAGCCAGGCCTTACGTATGCAGCGAATGTGGGAAAGAATTCAGTCGGAAACACACACTTGTTCTGCACCAACGAACTCACACTGGAGAAAGGCCTTATGAGTGCAGTGAATGTGGGAAGGCCTTTAGCCAAAGCTCCCACCTTAATGTACACTGGAGAATTCACAGCAGTGATTACGAGTGTAGCAGATGTGGTAAAGCTTTCAGCTGCATCTCTAAACTCATTCAGCACCAGAAAGTTCACTCTGGAGAAAAGCCTTATGAGTGCAGCAAGTGTGGGAAAGCCTTCACTCAAAGACCCAACCTCATCAGGCACTGGAAAGTCCACACTGGGGAAAGACCTTATGTGTGTAGTGAGTGCGGGAGAGAGTTCATCCGGAAACAGACACTTGTTCTGCACCAGAGGGTTCACGCTGGAGAAAAGCTTTAAGAGTGTAGCAAATGTGGGGAAACTCTTAGGCCAATGCCTCCAACTTACTGTATGGTGGGGAACTAGCAGTAGTTAATGAGTGCAGCAGATACAGGAAAGCCTTTCCTTGGAGGCTGAACCTTACCCGCCACTGGAAAATTTCACACCAGACACAGGCCTTAGCAGTCCAAGCAATGTGCTATCTCTGTTCAGCCTAACAGCTCACCCTAGAGTGGAACTCTGGGAGCAGCCATTGTGAGGGAACCATCAGTCAGAAGTGAAACTTCATAGATATGGACATTCCCACTGGGGAGATTCCCTGTGAGCACCAAGTATGTGAGATGCTTTCAACAGCTGTGTCGCACTTTTTAAATGGCTATTGGCCTTTGCTGGGGCAGGAGCCATCTGCCGCTACCATTTGGCAGAATCATACTGCGTTTACCATTTACCCCAGCATGCTTATGACAGGCAGACCTCTCTTCTCTCCCCAGTCCCTAAAAGGATTGTAAGTGGTCTCACAGCCCACTAGGGGTCTTAATTTTCTCTCTTTTGATGTAAATGGCATGGAAATAATCAGCTTTGTTCAAGAGGACACAAAAAGATTCTGCAAATAGCCTGCAGAGGCTTACCTGCATTGATTGTTTGGTTTCATATGATGCTCATTATGGATATATCCAATCTCCAAGTCACCCAGCTCTCGAACTGCCTGCTTCACATTGCTCATTATAATAAAGGCGTGTTCTTTAAGCCACAATTAATATTGTGGGTTCTGTTTATTGTTTGGAGTCTATTGAGGAAACAGTTGTCTTCTCAGCATGAACAAGTTAACAGCTTTGGGAGTCCTTGTTTTCTGTCCCTTAGAGCAAAGAACAGTATGGCAGAGAACAGCTCTGATTACAGCTTTGACCTAATTTGCGTTGCTGTTCAAGGCCTTCTAAGACAGACTGCAGGGCTTTGTGAGACAAATCATGTGACCTGGATGCCAGTTTTTCTATGGGTTTGGAGGTAACCATGAAGAGAGATCAGCTGTAACAACTTGTAGAGCACCTGGGAGCATGAGTTTGGTCACTAGTTCCCATCCAGTGTTCCATATTTCCAAGCACTTAGTGGGAAGCTGGCCCCTGCTTCTTGTCAAGGAGTCTGTGTTCAGAATTTAGTAGGCAGGTGTCCCTGTGTGGAGGACCTCTAGGAGCCAGGTGGTAATTACAATTGGTATAGAAACACTGGGTGAGACTAATAGGGAGTTGAGGAGATTGCAGCACACTACAAAGGGTGTGCCACTTCTTTTTTTTTTTTCTTTTCTTTTTTTTTTTTTTTTTTGAGATGGAGTTTCGCTCTTGTTGCCCAGGCTGGAGTGCAGTAGCACGATCTTGGCTCACTGCAACCTCCACCTCCTGGGTTCAAGTGATTGTCCTGCCTCAGCCTCCTGAGTAGCTGGGATTACAGGCATGCGTCACCTATGCCTGGCTAATTTTGTATTTTTAGTAGAGATGGGGTTTCTCCATATTGTTCAGGCTGGTCTCAAACTCCCGACCTCAGGTGATCTGCCTGCCTCGGCCTCCCAAAGTCCTGGGATTACAGGCATGAGCCACCACGCCCGGCCTAGGATGTGCCACTTCTAAAGGTACATGCTCAGATGTTCCCATACTATGGCTATATAGGATGAGAGTGTACAGAAAGTTTCAGAACCGCCACAGCTGTGTCTCTTTGGTGGTCAGCATCACTCCCAGGGCAAATCTAAACATTCTGTGGATTCCCAAAGACTCGATGGCTCAACTGAAGACCATCGCTGGGTGCACAAGTGGGTAGGAAAACCAAGATTGAAAGAAGGAAGATCTAGCATTTCAGGGATGTGGCTTTGCAATTTAGCCAGTGTTCCTGGTGAATCATGGAAATAGCTTTCTTGGTTGCCACTTTTTGCTATCACTGAGGCAGGGCTGCTCCTGAAGCAAGAGGCAAGAGACAATAGAGTCAATATAGGGTTACCTATAGGACTTGTCTGTTTTTCCAGTTTTCTTTTTTGTTTTGAGACCAGGCCTCTGTCACCCAGGATAGAATACAGTGGCACTAGGCCGGGCGCGGTGGCTCAAGCCTGTAATCCCAGCACTTTGGGAGGCCGAGGCGGGCGGATCACAAGGTCAGGAGATCGAGACCACAGTGAAACCCCGTCTCTACTAAAAATACAAAAAATTAGCCGGGCGCGGTGGCGGGCGCCTGTAGTCCCAGCTACTCAGGAGGCTGAGGCAGGAGAATGGCGGGAACCCAGGAGGCGGAGCTTGCAGTGAGCCGAGATCGCGCCACTGCACTCCAGCCTGGGCAACAGCGTGAGACTCCGTCTCAAAAAAAAAAAAAAAAAAAAAAAAATACAGTGGCACTATCATAGCTCACTGTAACCTTGAACTCCTGCGTTTAAGCAATCCTCAGCCTCCTCAGTAGCTGGGATTACAGGCATGTACCATCGCACCTGGCTAACTTTTTTGTTTGTTTTTGTTTTTGGAGATGGAGTCTCACTGTATTGCCCGAGCTGGTCTTGAACTCCTGGCTTCAAGCGATACCAAAGCACTGGGTTTACAGGCATAAGCCAGCATGCCTGGCTGGTTTTCCTAATTTCTTAAAATAAATTGTCACTTATTTGTGAACTCTCTTCTTATATAATAATATAGTCTAGACATTTCCCTATAAGTACTACTTTAGCAGCATCCCCCAAATTTTGATATAGTGTGCATTCGTTTTGTGTAAGATGGAATTAGTTGGCCGGGCACGGTGGCTCATGCCTGTAATCCCAGCACTTTGGGAGGCTGAGGTGGGTGGATCACGAGGTCAGGACATCGAGACCATCCTGGCTAACACGGTGAAACTCCGTCTCTACTAAAAATACAAAAAATTAGCCGGGCATGGTGGCAGGCGCATGTAGTCCCAGCTACTTGGGAGGCTGAGACAGGAGAATGGCGTGAACCCAGGAGGCGGAGCTTGCAGTGAGTTGAGATCGTGCCACTGCACTCTGACCTGGGCAACAGAGCAAGACTCTATCTCGAAAAAAAAAAAAAAAAAAAAAATTGGGCTGGAAAAGCTCTACTGTTGTCTCTAGGGACTTCAGGTATCTCATTTCATTTTGACATTTAGTGCAGTGAGCTTTATTATGTATTGTTTAACATCTGGAAAAATCCCATGACAATATGGAGGGTGAGTTTGATTGCTGATGGTTTCTGGTTGGCATATGTGATTAGGTAGGCACTCTGGCTCAACTATATTACCCCAGAAGGGCATAAAATCCCTGCTGGCCTGCTGCGATCCTCTGACTTGAGCTCTCCTGAAGCCAGGATTTCTCTCTCAGATATTGGTGGCTTGATCTGGAAGTGAATCACATCAATGTGCCATCTGGACTGGGAAATCTGGAAAACTGCCTGGATTTGTGTCTGACATAGCATAGGGGCATGCATTCTCTTTCTCTTGCTGCACCATACCCTTTGCCTTAACAAAACCTCATGTGAGTATGCTCTGTAGAGTTTTGTGAGTATTGTCTTTTTTTTTTTTTTTTTTTTTTGAGATGGAGTCTTGCTCTGTCGCCCAGGCTGGAGTGCAGTGGCCGGATCTCAGCTCACTGCAAGCTCTGCCTCCCAGGTTTATGCCATTCTCCTGCCTCAGCCTCCCGAGTAGCTGGGACTACAGGCGCCCGCCACCTCGCCCGGCTAGTTTTTTGTATTTTTTAGTAGAGACGGGGTTTCACCGGGTTAGCCAGGATGGTCTCGATCTCCTGACCTTGTGATCCGCCCGTCTCGGCCTCCCAAAGTGCTGGGATTACAGGCTTGAGCCACCGCGCCCGGCCGTATTTTCAATTACGTTTTTTGAAATGTTTTCAGTTGGTGAAGATGAGATATTTGCTGTGATCTCTGAGTCCATTTCAAATAATAATGGCTAAGGAGTTATTGGGCAGAATGAAATATGGTAGAGGCTGGTGAGGAAGATTTTTTGTGAATAGGTTGGCTTCTAGTCCTTGAGTTGAGATTGCACAAGTTATGTGATTGAGTCACAAACAGGAGGAAGAACATAAGTGGGACCTGGAGTCTGTAGGTCGGCGGGGATAACTAAATGTCCTGCAAAAGACCCAAACACCTCCCATTAGGCCCACCTCCAACACTGGAGGTCACATTTCAACATGAGATTTGGAAGGGACACTCATCTAAACTATATCAGCTGTAGATTCTAGCCTGTAATTAAGTACACTACCATACCTTTTCCTAACTCCATCCTGCGGACCCAGCTAATTGATGTCATGGTAAAAGGGGAGACAACATGATATGAGGCATGATGTTATGGACCTCCTTATTGAGCTCTCTTGAATTAGACTTAATACTGGAGGGGGAAGGAAAAGTAAGAATCATTCAGAAGAAAGGTAACTAAAAATAAAAGAGGTGGCCGGGCACGGTGGCTCACGCCTGTAATCCCAGCACTTTGGGAGGCCGTGGCGGGAGGATCACCTGAGGTCAGGAGTTCGAGACCAGCCTGACCAACATGGTGAAACCCCATCTCTACTAAAAATACAAAAAAAAAAAAATTAGCTGGGCGTTGTGGCACGTGCATGTAATCCCAGCTACTCAGGACGCTGAGGCAGGAGAATCGCTTGAACCCAGGAGGCAGAGGTTGCGGTGAGCCGAGATTGCACCATTGCATTCCAGCCTGGGCAACAAGAGTGAAACTCCATCTCAAATAAATAAATAAATAAATAAATCAAAGAGATGGAAGAAACCTCAGGAAAACAGAATTGGATAAAATTGTTTAGATGGTTGATTACAAATGACCTTAAACAGGAAAGGAAGATGGAGTAGTTACAAAAAGTATTGAATCACTAAAAATAATTGGTCTATTCAAAGATCTGGAACTAATTAATTCACCCTAGTCTTGATAATTTTTCAAAATGTCAATATTATTAAAAAATGACAAGTATAATCTCTTCAGAGCCTGCTCTGATTATAACCATGGAGGGAAATTGGGAGTATTATGACTGAATGATGATGTCAATAGAAGAAAGTGACAAGTCTCATTTTGGAGATTTAGTTGCCAAAGTTAAGGATGCACCCGGGAGACAAGTCTATGCTTTTCTCCGAAGATGATTTTTAGGGCTCCAAATTTAAAGGAGAAAGGATGGGATATTGAGAAGCACACAGTTTTCACATAAACAAAAGGGGCAAAAGAAAGATGTGGGGAGTCTGCATTTTACGTAAGATAACACAGAGGAAATGGGGTAGGGGAACAATCGGATAGGCATTTTGTGTCTGACAGGCCGGGGTGACTGCACCTGTAAAGATAAACTATCAATTTGCATTGCCATGGTGAAGTTTTTTTTTTTTTTAGATGGAGTTTCACTTTTGTCCCCCAGGCTGGAGTGCAGTGGCATGATCTCAGCTCACTGTAACCTCCGTTCCCTGGGTTCAAGTGATTCTCCTGTCTCAGCCTCCCGAGTAGCTGGGATTACAGGCACCTGCCACCACACCTGGCTAATTTTTGTATTTTTTTTTTTTTTTAGTAGAGATGGGGTTTCACCATCTTGACCAGACTGGTCTTGAACTCCTGACCTTGTGATTCACCCACCTTGGCCTCCCAAAGTGTTGAGATTACAGGCATGAGCCACCGCACCCAGCCACCATGGTGAAGTTTTAACAGCTCACCAGTAACTTCCTTGTGGGCAAAATATGGTGAAGGTGGGTAGCTTTTCATCTTGTAGCCATTTTATTTAGGAACCAAAAGGTGGAGGCAAGTTTGTGTAACTCAGTTCCCAGCTTGACTTTTCCCCTTGGCTAAAAAGGTTTGGGGTCCCAAAATTTAATTTCCTTTGACAATGGCCTGGTTAAGGTCTCATGACCTCCAGCTGGGACTTGAAGTTCACTTTCATTGGAATGAAGTAAACGGTCTGCAGGCAGTGAGAAAACTTTACTACAATTGATGACTGATGTTGCAATAACTTAATTAGCTAATGTAAACTTAAAAGGAAATATAATTACACGAATATAGTGATACAGCTAGAGAAGGCTTGCAGCGGGAGAAATATGGTCTATAGAGGAATTTATGGACAGAAATTAGGTACGATTTTTGCTTCACTGTTACCATAAGGCATTATTGGAATTGATAGAATGCCATGTAAATCTGCTTTTAGTCCTGTTTTAATTGAGCGTGCTAGATGGGAACCTTTAGAATTGGCTAATCTCACTCAAGTGATTAATTTATAACACCATAGAATTCCTGGGGGGAAATAAATGTTGGCTTGAATTGAGCATCTTTTAGATGCAGGTATATTACTAAAATTCCCTATTTAGTAGTCTAGGATGGGCTGGGTGCGGTGGCTCATGCCTGTAATCCCGACACTTTGGGAGGCCAGGGCAGGAGGATCACTTGAGGCCAGCAGTTTGAGACCAGCTTGGGCAACATAGTGAGACCGCCTCTCTACAAAAAAATTGAAAACATATTAGCTGAGTGTGGTGGAACATGCTTATAGTCTTAGCTACTCAGGAGGCTGAGGGGAGGATCACTCAAGGCCAGGAGTTTGAGGATGCAGTAAGCTGTATTTGCACCACTGCACTCCAGCCTCAGTCTAGGATGGCCTGGAAGAAAAGTTGATGGATCTGGTAAGTTAACTATAGATTATGGAAGACTTGATAAATTGGTGTCCCTCCATTTGATCAGCTATGTCTAATATGGCATCAACAACTAAAGCTGTGCTACAAGCTCAGAGAGATCAGTATTCTGTACTAGATTTGGCTCATGCCTTCTTTTCCGTTAGGAAACCAAAGCCAATTTTCATTCATTCGGGATAGTCCCCAGTATGCATTTACTCTGCCCTCAGAAGAACATTTAAATTCTCTGGGCTGAACATGGTGGCTCACACCTGTAATCCCAGCACTTTGGGAGGCCGAGGCTGGTGGATCACTTGAAGTCAGGAGTTCGAGACTAGCTTGGCCATCATGGTGAAACCCCGTCTCTACTAAAAAAAACACAAAAATTAGCTGGACGTGGTGGTGGGTGCCTGTAATCCCAGCTACTCAAGGTGGAGGCAAGAGAATCGCTTGAACCCGGGAGGCAGAGGTTGCAGTGAGCCGAGATCGTGCCAGTGTACTCCAGCCTGGGTGACAGAGCGAGAGTCAAATAAAGAAATAGATAAAAATAAATAAATTCTCTTGATGATACTTGGCCCTGGATTTAAACCCTTTTGTAGGACAATATATGGTATATGAGCTGCTACTTGGGAGGCTGAGGTGGGAGGATCACTTGAACCCAGGAGCTCAAGGCTGCAGTGAACCATGATTGTGCCACTACACTCCAGCCTGGGTGACAGAGTGAGAACCTATGTCTAAAAAACATATATATTTGGTATACGTGCAAGAACCCCAATTTGGAGGAAAGGTAGAGAATATACTGTAATTTTGACTTATTTTGTAATGATCATGATGAGACTCATAATGTTATCTGCTATTTGGTGTAATACTGGTGTATTTGGTAAAATTAATTTGATGGGTTCTGATATGGTTTGGATGTATGTTCCCTGCAAATCTCAAGTTGAAATGTGACCTTCAACGTTGGAGGTGGGCCTAGTCAGAGGTCTTTGGGTCATGGGGGTAGATCCCTCATGAATGGGTTGGTGCTGTCCTCATGGTAGTGAGTGAGTTCTCACTGAATTCATGCAAGATCTGGTTGTTTAGAAAAGGCTGGCACCTCCTCCCTACCTCTCTTGCTCCCTCCCTCACCATGTGACATGCTGGCTCTCCTTCACTTTTTGCTATAATTGTAAGCTTCCTGAGGCCCTCACCAAAAGCAGATACTTGCACTTTCCTTCATGTACTGTCTGCAGAACTGTAAGCCAAATACATCTCCCTCTTATATATTTTTATTTTATATTCTTATATATTTTATTATAATTTTTAATAAACTACCCAATCTCAGGTATTCCTTTATGGCATCACATTCAAACAAAGCTTATGATAATATTGATATAGATCATAAAATAAAGTGAGAAATTGAATTAAAACAACCACAAGATGTTCTATCTATGGAAAATACTGGCTAGAAGAGGAACTAGAATTAACTTTGAATTGAATGAATCTATTGATACTGTTCTTAAAGTTGATGATGGAAGGAGGTAAAATAGTTGCCAATCTTGTGCATGATTATGAACACATTTGTGCTGAGCTATTGCGTTTTCTGAAATACTTTGAAGCAATACCCACATCTCAAATAATGCACACAAAGTATTTTGACAGCTGCCCTTTTTGTTTGTTCTGTTCTATAAATAGAGAAAATGATGTAGGGTAATATTAAGATGGAGTGATTTGTAATTAAAAATACCCAGCCAACAAAGGGATGACTGTGGAGAATAGAGATACTTTATAGCTGAAATTGTACAATTTTATGCTTATCTCTGGGGACATCTGGATATCTAGTTTGACTCTTGGCAAAGAAAGGCAGTGGGAGTTAGAATGTGCTGCTTAAACTCTGAAATTTTTCCGTGTCTTTACAGCTGTCTTTTACCTGGCATAAATGGCTAGGCTGGCTTGGGTCATGCAGCCAGAGGGACATAAAAGTCCCTACTGGGAATTTCTGTTATTAATTCTTCTGAAATCAAGCTCCATCCCATAGATATTTCTCACCTATATACCCTGAGTGCCTCTGCAGCCAGCAAAGCAGATGAAGGCCTTCTGGGTTGAAGCCCTAGGCCCTCCAATGCTGAAGAGCCCTGTGAAGTCTCCATCCATGCAGGCATTCTAGTAACCTGCTTCTTCTGCCTGGAATTTATTCTAAAAACACGCACATGGCTCATCTCTCACTTCCTTCAAGTGCATTTCACCGGCTTTCTGATTAAGAAGTCGCACCTCTCCCCTTTGTCTCTTATCAAAGCAGCATTTCTTTCATTGTTTTATTGAGATTGATGTTAGACTTCTAAAAGGAATTGAATAGGCCGGGCGCGGTGGCTCAAGCCTGTAATCCCAGCACTTTGGGAGGCCGAGACGGGCGGATCACGAGGTCAGGAGATCGAGACCATCCTGGCTAACACGGTGAAACCCCGTCTCTACTAAAAAATACAAAAAACTAGCCGGGCGAGGTGGCGGGCGCCTGTAGTCCCAGCTACTTGGGAGGCTGAGGCCGGAGAATGGCGTGAACCCAGGAGGCGGAGCTTGCAGTGAGCTGAGATCCGGCCACTGCACTCCAGCCTGGGCGACAGAGCGAGACTCCGTCTCAAAAAAAAAAACAAAAAAACAAAAAAAAGGAATTGAATATATCTCAGATATCAAGTAAGAATTATGAAATGGATAAAAGTGTTGCTCAGTGAATTGGATACAGTTACTGACTGGACACAGTAATTGGACACAATAATTGACTATGCAGACAAAAGATGTTTTTTGTTGGAATCACAGACAGAATTCTACCTTTGTACTACCGCTTCAAGGTGACCCAACATTTCTCTTCTGTCTTCTGGAGGCACTATCATGCCACTATCTGAAGTAGTTTTTCACCTGTCCCTGACCAAGAGTGCACAGACTGACTTCAATGCTTCCGAGTGCATACATTTGAAATGTAATATGATAGAGGCTGGGTGCCGTGGCTTATGCCTGTAATCCCAGCACTTTGAGAGGCCGAGGCGGGTAGATCACCTGGGGTCAGGAGTTTGGGACCACCATAGTGAAACCCCATCTCTACTAAAAATACAAAAAATTAGCCGAGCGTGGTGGTGTGCGCCTATAGTCCCAGCTACTTGAAAGGCTGAGGCACGAGAATCGCTTGAAGCCGGGAGGCGGAGGTTGCAGTGATCCCAGATGGCGCCGCTGCACTCCAGCCTTGGGGGCAGAGGGAAACTTTGTCTAAAAAAAAAAAAAAGAAAAAAGAAAAGAAAAAGTAATAAACTTAATATGGTAATATTTATTAGCTTCTCTATTAGTGGATATATTTCGTGTCTGAATGGCTCTATGGAATGATTTGCATATTTGGATTGGCAGCCTTAGGGAGCGTCTGATAATAATTTTAGCCTCTGGGAGCCTGCTGAACTTCACGAAGTTTGAAATAATATTCCCCAAACACTTGGGTGATCAGTTGCAGATGGCACCTCTGATACGCTGTCTGATTACAACCCATTTAAGAAAGGGCGAAGCCCCTCCACTGCCCGAGGACCTGGATAAGCCATTTCTCATCGCCCAGCGCCCTGGAGCTTCACTTTTACTCCAAGAGGCTGGTGCAGAGGGTCCCCAGCCCCGACCTCGGGAATCTGTGGAAACTACATTACACAGAATGCTCTGCGTTGAACGCCACGCTACTAAGCCGGTAAGAGCTCAGAAGACCGACTTTCCACGAGAGTCACAAAAAGAAAGGGAGGGACTTGGGGGGGGGGGTCCTCTTCGTGGCGGCCATTTTGGCTTCTCTGGGGTGTGTTCACCGGATCAGGGACAGCAGAGCGCCGGGTTGGGGCCACGAAGGCGTGAGGGGAGTCGTCGTCCCTGCTGCACGAAAGCGTCTAAGCCTCGCGACGCCGCCCTGGGTGACCCACGTCAGGCCTGTCCCCGGGTCCCTACCCTGGTCGCCCGCCGCTCCCGGCCCAGCTCTCCCCACAGAGTCTGATGGCAGCGGCCGCTCTGAGGGCGCCAGCTCAGGTGAGTGCCGCGTCTCACCGCCTCACACGCCTTCCCCCACCCACTAAAGCCATCAGTGAGGGAAGCCTGCTCGCGTCCCCGCAGCCCAGGGTCGGGGACACTGAGGCGCTCGTGGGTGGGGCCCTGTTTCTGACACTGCGTGTGACGAGGTGTGGGAGGGCGTGACAGGCGGAGGAACCGGCGCGTGCAAAGGTCGGAGGCGCGACTGAGCCGGGAGAATTCGGAAAGCTGTTTTCTGCAGGGAACGAATAATATGAGGCAGAGTTACTCCTAGGGTTGTACCTTTCTTGTGAGGACGCTAGAAGCCACGGAGAGTTTTGAACAAAGGAGGGACGCCATTTATGTTAGTTTTTTTTTTTTTTTTTCTTTGAGACGGAGTTTCCCAGCCCAGGCTGGAGTGCAATGGCGCGATCTCGGGTCACTGCAACCTCCGACTCCTGGGTTCAAGCGATTCTCCTGCCGCAGCCTCCCCAGCAGCTGGGATTACAAGCCTCCATCACAACGTCCGGCTACTTTTTTGTATTTTTAGTGGAGACGGGATTTCACCATTTTGGCCAGGCTGGTCTTGAACTCCTGGTCTCAAGTGACCCGCCTGCCTCTGCCTTCCAAAGTGCTGGGATTACAGGCGTGAGCCACCGCGCCCGCCCGATGTTAGGGTTTAAAAACTTTTCCAAAGACTGTTCACAGGAAGAGCAGCGATGGGGCGATGAGGACATTGAGATAGTGGGAGGCTGCAACTTTTTTTCATTGCCCTGCAGTTGGCAAGAGGTGACAGCACTGAGGCCGGAAAGTAAAACAGCCAGCCTGAGTTCAGGGCCAGGCAGGGGTACAGGGAGGCTTGAGCCCATCGAGCCTCACCAGGGATGCATTCCTCTTTCGCTGGTTCTCCTAGTTGTAGAAGGGCGTACAGAACTCACACAGGAAGTGGAGAGTGTTCCAGTCCCTGAGTAGCCCCCACCCGCACCCACATGTTCTTGGGATTGTGGTTTTCTAGTATTCTTAAGTGCTGTTACCCCAATCCTGGGTCTGGTGCCCTGGAGAAATTCCAAGCCCAGGGCTCTAAGTCCATGGCAGGGGTTATACTGAGGTGTTCCCATTTTTGGCAGCCAGTGGAAACTTGTGAAAGGTTATCTGTGGCACTGGTATCAGGAGGCGCAAGTGCTTAGTAAAACTAAGCTGAGATTTTTGAGGAAACCATAGATCTCTTTCCTTTTAGCTGGGAACAAAGAGCAGGGGAAAGGAGTCAGGACTGCAGTGGCTGCCTGAAAAGCTGGGTACCTATTCTGGAGGTAATAGGAGGTATGGGTTAAAAGAGGGAGGTGATCTTGCTAAAGTCCTAACAGGGTCCATCCTGTTAGCGTGGAGAGCAGACTGTGGGGTTGAGGGAGGAGGAAAGAAGATCAGAGTGGAAGCTACAGCCAGTCCAGGGTAATGAACCAGAATCATTGATTAGATGTGTTGCATTCTGGATGCAAATTTTTAAAGGGGGCAACTAAATTTTCTGATGTAGACAGCGAGGGAGTGAAACAGGATTCAGCGATGACCCCCACAGTTCTTCAACTGAGATGGAGAAGTTGGTATTAACAGTAATATTCACTGGAGACAACAGGAGCTTTATTTGGTCATGTAAGAGTTTGAGATGTTTCAGAGACATTAAGTAGGCATTAAGTAGGTGGGTGAACACCCAGGTCTGGAAATCTGGGGAGTGCTTCAGAATGGAGACACCCAAAATATGGTGGTTATTGTGTGGACTAAGGTGAGTGAGCTGCGGATTACATTTAGAAGGGTTAATCTTTTTTTTTTTTTTTTTTTTTTTTGAGATGGAGTGTTGCTCTTGTTGCCCAGGCTGGAGTGCAATGGTGTGATCTTGGCTCACTACAACCTCCGCCTCCCAGGTTCAAGCAATTCTCCTGCCTCAGCCTCCCATGTAGGTGGGATTACAGACATGCGCCACCACACCCGGCTAATTTTGTATTTATTTAGTAGAGATGGGATTTCTCCATGTTGGTCAGGCTAGTCTCAAACTCCTGACCTCAGGTGATCCACCCGCCTCAGCCACCCAGAGTTCTGGAATTACAGGCGTGAGCCACCGCATCCGGCCTAGAATGGTTAATCTTTAGGCATGGTGGTACAGGTTATTTGGTCAGGAAGGGCAGAGTGGGGGGCTAAAGACCAACCAAGCCTTTTGGTTGGGTAAGTGGGTGATGTTCTTGGGCTTTCTAAACAGAGGTAAGGGAGGTTAGTGGCTATGGAGGTAGGGTGTTTGGAGAGGATAGTTGGGCAGGTGGCATACGCTTTCAAGGAAAGAGTGGATGTAAGGTGAATGCAGAGGCATAGGTGTATTTGAGGCAAATGGCTGTCCTTTTTTTCCTTAGTGCTTATTCGGCATTCTGTGGAATCATCAGGATTTTTTGATAACTTTGATGGGGCCAGGAGTGTTTAATTCAACCTGGAGGATAAGGCCAGGTGCCAATGTGGTCATCTGTGACAGTCTCTTGGCCTCGGGCAGGTGATCAGTGGAGCTAGTCTTTGAGTGTTAAGTGGACAGAAGAAGGTTGTCACTGCCGAGGGGATAGCAAGTACATCACAGAAGTGTAATACGGCCATGGTTATCTGAGATGCACATGTGGTTCTGTGTGGCCTAAGTCTGAGGCAAAAAATGGAGCCAGCCAGGGAGCCTTCATAGGATTTGGGGCTGCTACCACTAGTGGATGCCCTGGGAGATCCAGGGTAGTATTAGATCCTAGTTTGAATTTGTCAAGCATATCCTCGATGCTGTGTGCTAAGTTATGGTGTAAAGTCTAAAATTAAGGCCCAGTATGACCTCTGGTAAAATCAGGGTGACATCAAATGGCCTGAGTACAAGTTTCCCTCCCTACCCTTCTCCCAGACAGACAACTCTTTTTATCAAGGGGACCAGGCACAGTTTCTGCCTATCACTTTGTAGCAGATTTCAGCTCCCTACCAGGCCATGGAGTTTTCCAAAGAAGCCCATTGTGGGAACCAGGGGCACTTGATCTTTTTGTTTTCAAAGTGCTTGCATTCCACAGCTTTTGGTTATTCACTTTTTTTCTGGACTAGACCCCCCATGTGACCCTGTGTGGTACATGTTGTCCTCATCTCCCAGGTTCTATGGACATATGATTAATAAACTGTTGTATCATCTTTTTTTTTTTTTTTTTGAGACGGAGTCTCGCTCTGTCACCCAGACTGGAGTGCAGTTTCACAATCTCAGCTCACTGCAACCTCTGCCTCCCGGGTTCAAGCAATTCTCCTGCCTCAGCCTCCCAAGTAGCTGGGATTACAGGCACCCACCACCATACCCAGCTAATTTTTGTATTTTTAGTAGAGATGGGGTTTCACCATATTGGTCAGGCTGGTCTTGAACTCCTGACCTCGTGATCCACCCACCTCGGCCTCTCAAAGTGCTGGGATTACAGGCGTGAGCCACCGTGCCCTGCTGCTGTATCATCTTTCTAGTGTCAGGTTTTGTGTATTTGGCCATATCCATAACCCTAGTGTGGCAATCCTGCCTTCACTAATGGGGTAAAGGGGAAGAGATTAAAACAGTGACACGGGGGGTAAGAACAGGGAGATGCCTATGGTGTGGGCAGTGAGGTAGCAGCCCTGGGCTTGGGGCTATGGTGTCTGGAGATAGGAGGGATGTGTATTCTGAAGAATGATGTGCATCTGGAAAGGGAGTAAGTGACAGCTGCAGGGCTCTGGTATTGAGACTTAGATGACCTTGGACATTCCGGGGGATTTCATGATGTGATAGTATGGATCCTTCCATGCCAGGCCCCCAGCTTAGATGCCTATTTATCCATGTGCTGGTTTCTCCTCTCCGTTGGGGAGCTTGGGAAGAGAATGGGCATGGGGTAAAGATGTGGGGGTATGCATTGTGGGTCCTTGGGATAGGGGGTCTTGGTGGTTTCATCTGTTCCCATTGTGGCAGGGCACTGTGACCTTTGAAGATGTGGCCGTACACTTCTCCTGGGAGGAATGGGGTCTCCTTGATGAGGCTCAAAGATGCCTGTACCGTGATGTGATGCTGGAGAACTTGGCTCTTTTAACCTCCCTAGGTAAGGTTCTTTTACCCATTCCTGTGCCCTTAGCTAGTCTGTGCCCTTCCTCTTTTCCCTATCGGCAGGTCTGTCCTTCTCATGACAAGACTATGGGCTCTGCTTCTTTCTCAGTTCCCTGCATAGTTCTGTCATTGGTAAGACTAATGTGTAAGACTAAGGTGTGCATACTGTCTTCTCCTCTCCTTGAGGAGCCCCCATACCTGTCTCCCCACAGTCTCACAGGGAAGGATGCAGAGTCTGCAGTCTTGCAGTCACCCAAGTGCATCCCACCTTGATTGTCCCCTCCATGTCTGGGTGACTTTTTCCAGATCTGAGGATCCTGTGTGCCCCAGCTACTACTTCCATCCCGTAGCTGGCATTTCATTATGCCTGCCTATGCCAGGGGTTATTGTCACTGACATGGTCACTACTTATGTAGACCATGGACTCTTCTTAGAAAGTATTCCTCTGAAATTTTCTTTGTAGTATTTGTGTGTGTGTGTGTTTTTCCTGTGGGCTGTCATGTGCTGAGTTTTTTGTGGGACAGTGCAGGCTGCTCTTCTGTTCTTTCTTCCCTTAGTACTTACATTATCCAGATGCCGTATCATAGCAGCAACCTATTCTGTTTGGCGAGCAGTTTGGTGCCAATGCCAGTGGTCACAGCTCACTTCCGGTTTCCCTTCACCATTCTTGACATTTTGCTGACATGTCAGCTCTACTTGTCACTTCTGCTGTTAACATCCAGCCTGGGGCTAATCCTCACATCTCTGGACTCCATATTTTACCTGTTTTTCTCACTGCTACATCTGCAGTTCTTTCCAACGTTAGTCTCTACATAGTACGTCATGAGATATGCATATACTCTTTTTTTGTTTTGTTTTTTGAGACTGAGTCTCACTCTGTCACCCAGGCTGGATTGCAGTGGCGTGATCTCGGCTTACTGCAACCTCTGCCTCCCAGGTTCAAGCGATTCTCCTGCCTCAGCCTCCTGAGTAGCTGGGATTACAGGTGCCTGCCACTGCACCCAGCTAATTTTTGTATTTTTTTATAGATGGGGTTTCACCATCTTGGCCAAGTTGATCTTGAACTCCTGACCTCGTTATCCACCCGCCATGGCCTCCCAAAGTGCTGGGATTACAGGTGTGAGCCACTGCGCCCGTCCTTGCACATACTCTTAAACAGTCCTTGAAGGCCAGCTGCTGCGTTGCAGTCATATTTCCTTGGGCTTGCATATACTATTCTACACAGCACTCAAGTGTCACCAGCAGATAAGCTTCTGCAAAAGTTGTTTGCAGAGGATTTAGTATTTTTTTTTTTTTTTTTTTGAGACGGAGTCTCACGCTGTTGCCCAGGCTGGAGTGCAGTGGCGCGATTTCGGCTCACTGCAAGCTCCGCCTCCTGGGTTCACGCCATTCTCCTGCCTCAGCCTCCTGAGTAGCTAGGACTACAGGCGCCCGCCACCGCGCCCGGCTAATTTTTTGTATTTTTAGTAGAGACGGGGTTTCACTGTGGTCTCGATCTCCTGACCTTGTGATCCGCCCGCCTCGGCCTCCCAAAGTGCTGGGATTACAGGCTTGAGCCACCGCGCCCGGCCTTCAGAGGATTTAGTATTACACCCTGCCTCTCTCTTTGTGATACCTCATGGTTGTGGCCTTTACCTCTTAAGTTCTCCTACATTCTTGTAATCTTTTGTTTTGTTGTTTGTTTGTTTTTTTTTTTGAGACGGAGTCTCGCTCTGTCGCCCAGGCTGGAGCGCAGTGGCCAGATCTCAGCTCACTGCAAGCTCCGCCTCCCGGGTTCACGCCATTCTCCTGCCTCAGCCTCCCTAGTAGCTGGGACTACAGGCGCCGCCACCTCGCCCGGCTAGTTTTTTGTAGTTTTTTAAAGTAGAGACGGGGTTTCACCATGTTAGCCAGGCTGGTCTCGATCTCCTGACCTCGTGATCCGCCCGCCTCGGCCTCCCAAAGTGCTGGGATTACAGGCGTGAGCCACCGCGCCCGGCCGAGACGGAGTCTCCTTCTGTCGCCCAGGCTGGAGTGCAGTGGTGCAATCTTGGCTTGCTGTAACCTCCGCCTCCCAGGTTCAAGCGATTCTCCTGCCTCAGCCTCCCAAGTAGCGGGGATTACAGGCACCCACCACCACGCCAGGCTAATTTTTGTATTTTTAGTAGAGATGGGGTTTCATCATATTGGCCAGGCTGGTCTGAAACTCCTGACTTTGTTTATCTGCCCGCCTTGGCCTCCCAAAGTGCTAGGATTACAGGCATGAGCCACCGCACCCAGCCCATTCTCGTAATCTTTATAGTCTAGAATTGCTATGCAGCCTCATCTGCAGCCCGAACCCAACTCTACTGTCATGCAAACAATCCCATGGACTTGTTCCTGAGTTTGTCATACACACAGTTGTATAGGGGCTGCCCCCTCCCACCATAGTTAATGTGCACTTCACTTGCATTTCTTGCTTTTAGGTTTTTGGCACAGAGTGGTGGATGAGGAGGCATCTTCTGAGCAGAGCATTTCTTTAGAAGGAGAGACCCAACTCAGGACTTCCAAGGCAGGTCTTTCTCCCCAGAAGGCCCCCACTGTGAGACGTGTAGCTTGGTCTTGAGAGACATTTTGCTCTTGGCTGGGTCCAAGGGGACACATCATAGGCAGAAATTATATAGGGGTGGGGCATGTGAGAAGTAATTGTATTTCATTGCAGATGTTCATCACCCGAAGCAGCACCTTGGAGAAAAACATTTCAGAAGCAATGTGGGCACAGCCTTGTTTGTGAAGACCTGCACATTCCATGTGTCAGGGGAGCCTTCCACCTGCAGAGAAGCTGGGAAGGACTTCCTGGCCAAGTTGGGATTTCTCCATCAACAGGCCACTCACACTGGGGAGCAATCAAATAGCAGAAGCGACGGTGGGGCCGTCAGTCACAGAAGAAAAACTCATTACAACTGTGGAGAGTACACAAAAGCATTCAGCCATAAACACACACTTGTTCAGCAGCAGAGAACACTCACTACAGAAAGATGTTACATATGCAGTGAATGCGGGAAATCCTTTAGCAAAAGCTACAGCCTCAATGACCATTGGAGAGTTCACACTGGAGAAAAGCCTTACGAATGTGGAGAGTGTGGGAAGTCCTTTAGGCAAAGCTCTAGTCTCATTCAGCATCGGAGAGTTCACACTGCAGTACGACCTCATGAATGTGATGAATGTGGAAAATTATTTAGCAACAAGTCTAACCTCATTAAACATCGGAGAGTTCACACTGGGGAAAGGCCATATGAGTGCAGTGAATGTGGGAAATCCTTTAGCCAAAGGTCTGCACTCCTTCAACATCGGGGAGTTCACACTGGGGAGAGGCCTTATGAGTGCAGTGAATGTGGGAAGTTCTTTACATATCATTCCAGTCTCATAAAGCACCAGAAAGTTCATAGTGGATCCAGGCCTTATGAGTGCAGCGAGTGTGGGAAGTCATTTAGCCAAAACTCTAGCCTCATTGAACATCATAGAGTTCACACTGGAGAAAGGCCTTATAAGTGCAGCGAATGTGGGAAATCCTTTAGCCAAAGGTCTGCGCTCCTTCAACATCGGGGAGTTCACACTGGGGAGAGGCCTTATGAGTGCAGTGAATGTGGGAAGTTCTTTCCCTACAGCTCCAGTCTCCGAAAACACCAGAGAGTTCACACTGGATCAAGACCCTATGAGTGCAGTGAATGTGGGAAATCCTTTACTCAAAATTCCGGCCTCATTAAGCACAGAAGGGTTCACACTGGGGAGAAGCCTTATGAGTGCACTGAATGTGGGAAATCCTTTAGCCATAACTCCAGCCTTATTAAACATCAGAGAATTCATAGTCGATAAAAGCCTTGAGTGGCAAATGTGGAAAATCTGTTAGCACCCTGGAGAAAGTCCTTGAGTATACAGTGAATGTGAGAAAGCTTCAGCTGAAGGCTGTATCTCATTGAGTGCCACAGAATGCACAAGGGAAGACACTTTTGATATGTAGGGATGTCCAGTTGATATAACAGTTCTGAAGGAGATCCCTTATGAGGGTGGCATCAGCCTGAATTAAACATCCTCTATCTGAACATCTGCATAAATTCCAGGTATGTGGGAACTGCATTGCACCTTTTGCCCCGCCCAGGGCCCATGTCAGATGTATGTCTCTGCTGATACTATAGTGGAAGCCATTTTACCTCTACCACCTGGCAAGTGACCACCAGTGTGCACCACTCACCCACCCCAGTGTATTCAGGTAAGTGAACCTTGGTGTTCTCCCATTCATGGGAGGAATTTGTAAATAGCCTAAGCATTTATTCCCTTCTTTTTTGTTTCCCTTTCTGATGAGTGAGGCCATGGACCTGACCCGGTTTGGCCCAGAGGACTCTGCTGGTGACCTGAAAAGAAGGACTACATATTTCAAGATATTGTTGGTGTCACATGACTCTTGATAGAGTTTTCCAGCCTCCAAATCACCAACTGTGGGAACCACCTGCCTCTTACTGCCTTGGTTTGTACAATAATAAAGACCTTATTAATCTTGGGGGTTCTAGTCACTGTATGGGTTCTGCTAACAAAACAGTTGGGTTCTGCTAACATGAAGGGGTGAATAACTTTTTTTGGAGATTCCCATTGTGTAGCTCAACAGAGACAGGGACAGTAGGATGGCAGAATATAGCTCTCTCTCTAGTTTGAGTCTAGTTTTCATTGCTATTCAAGGCCTCCAAGAAAAAACTACAGGGTATTGTCCTAATTTATATCCTGGATGCCACAGAGGTCAGCCTGAGTAGGCAGCAGTTACTATGACATCCTTTGGTGCTTCTGAAAGCAACATGAAATTGTTCTCTTGTTCACAAGGAATATTGCATTGTGTTCAGTGCTAGTGGGGGAAATCTGTTCTCCAGGTCCTGTATGCCTTGATACCCTGAATTCCATAGGGTAGCACCACAGGTGGTAAGATTATATTAGGAATTGTAATTGTTTTAGAAGTACAGGTGAAAAATAACTAACCATACAAATGAGTGTTTTTTGTTTTTGTTTTTGTGTTTGTTTTTTCTTTTTTTTTTTTTTTTTGTTGAGACAGAGTCTCCCTGTGTCGCCCAGACTGGAGTGCAGTGGCCGGATCTCAGCTCACTGCAAGCTCCGCTTCCCGGGTTCACGCCATTCTCCTGCCTCAGCCTCCCGAGTAGCTGGGACTACAGGCGTCCGTCACCTCGCCTGGCTAGTTTTTGTATTTTTTAGTAGAGACGGGGTTTCACCGTGTTAGCCAGATGGTCTCGATCTCCTGACCTTGTGATCCGCCCGTCTCGGCCTCCCAAAGTGCTGGGATTACAGGCTTGAGCCACCGCGCCCGGCCTGTGTTTGTTTTTTCGAAATGGATTCTCACTCTTGCCCAGGCTGGAGTGCAGTGGCGCAATCTCGGCTCACTACATCCTCCACCGGCCGGGTTCAAGCAGTTCTCCTCCTCAGCCTCCCGAGTAGCTGGGACTACAGGCACCTGCTACCACGCCTGGCTAATTTTCTTATTTTTAGTAGAGACGGGGATCTCACCATGTTGACCAGGCTGTTCTCGAACTCTTGACCTCGTGATCCACCTGGCTCGGCCTCCCAAAGTTCTGGGATTACAGGCGTGAGCCACTGCGCCTGGCCTTTTTTTGAGATGGAGTTTGGCTCTTGTTGCCCAGGCAGGAGTACAGTGGCACGATCTTGGCTCACTGCAACCTCCGCCTGCTGGGTTCAAGCGATTCTCCTGCCTCAGCCTCCTGAGTAGCTGGGACTACAGGCGCGTGACACCACGCCCAGCTAATTTTGTATTTTTAGTAGAGCGGGGTTTTTCCAGTTGGTCAAGCTGGTCTCAAACTCCCGACCTCAGGTGATTCGCCCGCCTCAGACACCCAAAGTGCTGGGATTACAGGTGTGAGCTACCGTGCCTGGCCGAGTGTGTTTCTTATAGCAGTAGTGTATTAGTCTGTTTTCACACTGTTATTAAGAACTACCTGAGGTGGCCGGGCGCGGTGGCTCAAGCCTGTAATCCCAGCACTTTGGGAGGCCGAGACGGGCGGATCACGAGGTCAGGAGATGGAGACCATCCTGGCTAACACGGTGAAACCCCGTCTCTACTAAAAAATACAAAAAACTAGCCGGGCGAGGTGGCGGGCGCCTGTAGTTCCAGCTACTCGGGAGGCTGAGGCAGGAGAATGGCGGGAACCCGGGAGGCGGAGCTTGCGGTGAGCTGAGATCCGGCCACAGCACTCCAGCCTGGGCGACAGAGCGAGACTCTGTCTCAAAAAAAAAAAAAAAAAAAAAAAAAAAGAACTACCTGAGGCTGGGTACTTTATAAAGGAAATAGGTTTAATTGACTCAGAGTTCTGCATGGCTGGAGAGGCCTCACAAAACTTACAATCATGGCAGAAGGGGTAACAGGCACCTTCTTCACAGGGTGGCAGGAGAGAGAGCAAAGTAGGAACTTCCAAAACCTTATAAAACCATCAAATCTTGTGAAAACTCACTATCATGAGAACAGCACGGGGGAACTGCCCCCCATGATCCAATCACCTTCCTCCTTTGACACGTGGGGATTACAGGTCCCTCCCTTAACACGTGAGAATTACAATTCGAGATGAGATTTGGGTGGGGACACAGAGCCAAACCATATCAAATAGCTTGCAATTTTACTCAATGTAATAGTCCTACTGTATATAAATACTTTTTACCTACTGGGTATAAAAAGATACTCACCAAGTGGATGCAGTACATGTGCTAAACTTGAAAAGTATAGCTGTGAAAATAGTAAGAAGTAGTGAATAAGAGCCTTGGTTGAGAATCTATTATGGGCAAGACAAGACACACTCCATATTATTCAGAAGCTCAAAGGATGTGCATGTGTGTTTTAAATATCACAATATGGCATAGTAAATGCATTCTTTCTTTAAACCACGTCTTTTGTATCTCAGGGTCTTTGTGTTTAACCATTCACCATAAAAGTTTGTCATGACTACATAGTGGTTAATATCAGATTCTGGTCATGTTACCTGGGTTTAAATCCCAGTTCCACTGCCTCAAGCTTCCTCATCTGAGAAATCGTGACAATAATAGCTCTTATTTCACAGCGTTATTATTAAGATTAAAATAGTTATGGCAGGTAAAAATCTCATAACATTGCCTCATATCTTCAAAAGCATGCATTTTAAATCTGTTAGTTTCAGTAGTACGATCATATTTCATGGCTGGTTCCCCATCATTCTGGTAAACTCAAATGCCATGTCCTTTGAGGTTTCCCTCCACCAGTCACACTCTGTTCTTACTGTTTCACTTTCTAGTACATTTATAACTACTGGATACACTTGTTTTCTTCCCCCTCACTAGAATGTAAACTCAACATTGTTTGTATAGTTTTCTAGACTGAATTGGGTGAAGTTCTGCAACGTAGATATTGGCAGTTGAAGCTGAGATTCCAATTCATAATGTTTTTCATTCAGTTTTTTTTTTTTTTTTTTTTTTTTTTTTTGAGACGGACGGAGTCTCGCTCTGTCGCCCAGGCTGGACTGCAGTGGCGCGATCTCGGCTCACTGCAAGCTCCGCCTCCAGGGTTCACGCCATCCTCCTGCCTCAGCCTCCAGAGTAGCTGGGACTACAGGCGCCCGCCACCGTGCCCGGCTAATTTTTTGTATTTTTAGTAGAGACGGGGTTTCACCGTGGTCTCGATCTCCTGACCTTGTGATCCGCCCGTCTCGGCCTCCCAAAGTGCTGGGATTACAGGCGTGAGCCACCACGCCCAGCCTAGTATTTTTGACATGGCGTGTTTTTTTTCTCCTATGGATTCTGTTTCTTCTATCCTCAGGGACCTTTATCTAATATATACATTTTGATTTATGTTAATCTCTGCTACTTCTCCTTAAGTAAACATCACTTTCCTTTCCCCTATTCTAACAATAATAATCTCTGATCATTTTGTGGGCAGCTCAGCAGTCAAAACTTACCATGCTCTGCTGTCTAGAAAAGTTACATTACAGATTTAATGCTCCCCTACACATTTTCTGACAAATGTCACTACTTAGAGATGCTAGTCTTTCCCATATTTGCACTTAAAAAGTGCTTCAAAAAAATTTTAAAGGACACCCCTTCCTTTTGTGTCACGTGATTGTACCAGGGTTACTATAGAGTGCTTTTAACTCATTATGTCTCCACAAAGGAGAATTTAGTCTTCATTATTCAGTAGGAGAATGTATGAACAAAAGTCTAGCATTTCTCCTGTAGAGGGGAAACAGTTATTTGAAGATTTGGAAAAATAGGAACCATCATCCTTCTGGGGGTATGGGTTCCCAATTTGACTGCCATTAAATTGACAGTATAAACCAGTATTAAATTAATATTTACTGATGTTTATCTTTGTTATCTGCTTATGTTGTTCTTCATTCCTTCAGAGAATTCTATATTTCCCTCTCACACTATTTCTTTCTGCCCAAAGACTTCCCTTTATTATTCTGTTAGAGTAGATTTGCTAGTTATAGATTTTTTTTTTCTCTGAAGTATGTTTACCTATCATTCATTTTTTTTTTTTTTTTTTTTTTTTGAGACGGAGTCTCGCTGTGTCTCCCAGGCTGGAGTGCAGTGGCGTGATCTCGGCTCACTGCAAGCTCCGCCTCCCGGGTTCACGCCATTCTCCCGCCTCAGCCTCCCAAGTAGCTGAGACTACAGGCGCCCGCCACCACGCCCGGCTAGTTTTTTGTATTTTTAGTAGAGACGGGGTTTCACCATGTTAGCCAGGATAGTCTCGATCTCCTGACCTCGTGATCCACCCGCCTCGGCCTCCCAAAGTGCTGGGATTACAGGCTTGAGCCACCGCGCCCGGCCCTATCATTCATTTTTGAAGAACATTTAAGGTGGGCATAATATTCCAGGTTGAGAATGGTGTTCTTTCACAGCACATGAAAGTTATCCTGGCCAGGCGCGGTGGCTCAAGCCTGTAATCCCAGCACTTTAGGGGGCCGAGACGGGCGGATCACGAGGTCAGGAGATCGAGACCATCCTGGCTAACACGGTGAAACCCCGTCTCTACTAAAAAATACAAAAAAAACTAGCCGGGCGAGGTGGCGGGCGCCTGTAGTCCCAGCTACTCGGGAGGCTGAGGCGGGAGAATGGCATGAACCCAGGAGGCGGAGCTTGCAGTGAGCCGAGATCGGGCCACTGCACTCCAGTATGGGCAAGAGTGCCAGACTCCGCCTCAAAAAAAAAAAAAAAAAAAAAGGCCGGGCGCGGTGGCTCAAGCCTGTAATCCCAGCACTTTGGGAGGCCGAGACGGGCGGATCACGAGGTCAGGAGATCGAGACCATCCTGGCTAACACGGTGAAACTCCGTCTCTACTAAAAAATACAAAATCTAGCCGGGCGAAGTGGCGCGCGCCTGTGGTCCCAGCTACTCGGGAGGCTGAGGCAGGAGAATGGCGTGAACCCGGGAGGCGGAGCTTGCAGTGAGCTGAGATCGGGCCACCGCACTCCAGCCTGGGCGACAGAGCCAGACTCAGTCTCAAAAAAAAAAAAAAAGTTATCCTTCCATTGCCGTCTGGCTCCCATCATTTCTTCCGAGGAATAAGCTCAAAGTATTGCTCTTTTGAAAGCAGTGTGTTTATCCTCAGCCCTGGCCAGCTTTAATATTTTGTCCTTGGCTTTGTTTCTTAGAAGTCTTGCTAACTAAAATACGTATGTGTGTGGTTTTCTTCATATTTGTTATCTCTGAGATATGCAGAGTTTTATACCTTTGACCAATTTTTGAAAATTTTCTGGGATTATCTAAACAGATATTGCTTCTGTCTCAGTTTTGCCTCTCTTTCCAGAACACACTTTTTGGTAGTATTCTGTTTTTTGTTTTTTTTTTCTGTTTCAGTTTGGATATTTTCACATCTTTGGGCCTTGTGGCCCCGTAGGACCTCCTGGCTGGGACAGCCAGGTTGGAAGCTGGTTGGGCCAGGAGCCCAGTGGTATGATGAGCAAAATACATGGGGTGGGTGAGGGAGACCTGCAGCCCTTGAAAATGGGGTCTGAACTGTAAATATCTCCATCCCCCTCTCCTCATTGGTCCCCATTCCCAAAGGAATCTCCCCTCCCCTCATGAGTTGAGGGCAATCACAACCCTAACAGCTGCCAACCACCACAACAGTGGCTATGCATGAAGCCCTCTCTGACCCATGCTCTGTAAACCTCAGCTCTGTACATCATCTTCATGCCCCTGGATGGGTCCACTCATTATCTCCATCTTGCACAGGAGTAGAAAGCCCCCAAGAGTATGTCACTTCCTTATAAACCCATGGAGAGAAATAGGGAATCCTGGATTCAAACCCAGACTGCAGGACCTAGGGTCTTGGGGAATCAAGCTCCACTACCTTTCTATTCTGTCTGTGCTTGGTGCCAGACCCCATTTCCCTTTGACTCTTCTGAGAGCCCTTCTCAGGCTCCCCACGGCACTGTGCACACTTCCCTGGATGCTGACAATCAGGACTACTATTTTGTTTGTTTGTTTTTTTGAGACGGAGTCTCCCTCTGTCACCCAGGCTGGAGTGCAATGGTGCAATTTCGGCTCAATGCAACTTCTGCCTCCCGGGTTTAAGCGATTCTCCTGCCTCAGCCTCCTGAGTAGCTGAGATTACAGGTACGCGCCACCATACCCAGCTAATTTTTGTATTTTTAGTACAGATGGGGTTTCACCATGTTGGTCAGGCTGGTCTCGAACTCCTGACCTCGTGATCCACCCGCCTCGGACTCCCAAAGTGCTGGGATTACAGGCGTGAGCTACCACACCTGGCCAAGACTACTGTTTTCATGTGGAGCTAATATTGACCAGCTTCCTAAGGATTACCTCATTTACTTATTCCTCCTTCCACCCAAAAAGAGTAGAGAGGAATGATCATTCCTGTCTCTTAATGTATCTGCAGTTCAGAGAGGGCAAGCAACATCCATACACGACCACGGCTGCCAAGTGTGAGAAAATATTTTAAATAGCCCATTTTCAAGGCATGATAAATCTAAGGACTGACAGCCAGCCTGCAAATGTAACAAACCGCATGGCTCATGCGCCTAGAAGGTCACAATAGGTGCACAGAATGTAGAGGAGGGTTCAGGCCATAAAAGGGAAGAAAGTTTCATTATTGAAAATCAAAACTTAAGCAGGGAAGGGGACCAGGGTTTAACCTTATAAGGGGGATAATGAAACTTAGACGACATCTGGGAAGATTGTAACCCCATAGTACTTGACCAATGAGTAACTGGGAGGAGGGATTTGAGAGCAAGGAGATAAATTACCTGTTGTTACTACCCTAGATGTGCCTGCCTACACCAGACCCCCTGATCTTGCAAAACTATTAATGAAACTCTCACTTTTGCTGTTCTTCATGCCTTTTAGTCCATTCTTTGGGTTTGGGGTGAGTGTTTCTCACACAAGCAGCTGAGGTCGACACTGAACTGGGTTGGCTTGCCTTGGTCCCTTTATTCCTCTGACTGGAAATGCAGGAGACTCTGGGCAGATTCCTCTCTGCCAAGTCTGTGCCAAGTCTGCTAAGCCCAGAACATGAGTAACCACACTGGGACACTGCCACTTGGGTCCTCAAGGCCTTCCCCGCAAACTTGCTTCCCATGGTCAGCATTGCCACTGCCTGAACACCTCCAACAGGGTCCCTGGTGTCACTCCAAACACATCGCTCTCTCACAACCACATGCAATGATTCATTCCTAGCGTCCTTTCGGTCTTCCATCTAAACACCGCCATAGGATGCTTCCTCCACACCATACTGAACTGTCACTCAGTTATCAGTCACTACTGCAGACACTGGGAGAGAAGATGAAGAATTGAGAATGTCCAGCATGACCATCGTGTATCTCTGGCTTTCGCCTCTCAATCCCTCTAGCAGGTGTCCTTAGTCCCAAATGCTCCTCCCCAGCCCTGTGTAAAATCAATGACTGACAATGAGTACTAATCCCCAAGAGCATTCCTTCTCCCACCTGTACTTGACAAACTACTTCTGAAACTGGCTGAATCTGGGCTGAACCCTCCTATAAAGCCCATAAACATCATATTCTCCTTCCTAGGTCAAATCTGCTCAGACATGTGCATTTCCAGGTTGTGCTGGGGTATGAACCAGTTCCCTCATCAGTACATCCTCTAGTACGCAGTGAGGGGTGTAGGGAGTAGTAGTATCACATCAGGTTGTGCCTGCCTCTTCACAATTGGCCCATAGAAATACTGCAATTGTGTTTGTGACCCACACATCAGTTTTTTTTTTTTTTTTTTTTTGAGACAGAGTCTTGCTCTGATGGAATGCAGTGGCGCGATCTCGGCTCACTGTAACCTCTGCCTCCCAGGTTCAAGCGAGTCCCCTGCCTCAGCCTCCTGAGTAGCTGGGATTACAGGTGTGCACCATCACACCCGGCTAATTTTGTATTTTTAGTAGAGATGGGATTGCACCACGTTGGCCAGGCTGATCTCGATCTCCTGACCTCGTGATCCGCCCGCCTCGGCCTCCCAAAGTGCTGGGATTACAGGCGTGAGCCCCGCGCCTGGCCCCACACATCAGATTTTTGGTTGTCCCTAGCACACGTCTCTCCCACAAGTCTCTGTGGAGACTGCTATGGTGTGTCAGTATCTCCATCCCGTCTCACAGGTCCCTTGCGTGTTGTGTACCTGCCTATGTTTCAGGTTTGTTATACATCTTTTCTGTTGTGGACATGGCACACACATATGGCTCCAGGCTGTGCTGGGGGGTGCCAGTTTCCTACATCTGTCAGTGTATGCCACAGATGTGTGTGTATGTTGCTAGGCTGTGCTGTCACCACTGCACACCTGTCTCACAACCAGCACACACATACCTGTAATGTTTATTTCCAGGCTGCTCATGTGGTAGCAAAGGACACATTGTTTCCAGGTTTGTCACCACCATAAACCTGTCCATTTGGAACAGATCTTAATCACTCATTTCACCAATATCTAGTATACAGGAAATACTGGAGAGCAGAGTGAGTGGTGAACACACTGAACAGAATCTGAGATTTAATAAGCCAAATCAACAATCTGGGAAGTTCTAATGTACAAGCAGTTTAGTAACGTTACATAAATATTAAAGAAGCAGTACATATAGGTTAACAAACTCAAAGACACACCTACTAAACATCAAATATATTTTGTATGCTGATAGCAATCTGTCTTAAATAAGCAGCAGTTGATACGACTCAGTACGTATATAAAACATTTATAATTTTGTACACATATACATTTTTATTTTGTATATTAATCTTGTAGTTAGGAAAGGGTCCTTAAATTTTAGAAATGCAATCTGAAGACTTTATGTCTTTAATGAAATATCTGTAATTATAAATCCACATAGGAACAGATGAAACAAGAACCACCATGAATTGCTTGATAGTTAATGGTGAAAAAGAAGAAAAAGGATGACCACAAAAGAATGACCACAAAATGATAAATCCACCACTGCACTCCAGCCTGGGTGACAGACCCTGTCTCAAAAAAAAAAAAAAAAAAAAAAAGAAGACTGGGAAAGGGTTCATCAGGTTTTATAATGTCTTCCATTTATAGACATATTTGAAAATAGCCCCTACAAAGGACAGAATATGTCTTTCTATCAGTAATTTATGTTGCAAAGGATAAACTGAATAGGGCTGGAAGAAACATTTGGTTTTGGGAATGTAAGATGTATAAAAACATCAAAATATATATTTTAAAAATACACAACTGAATCCCTTCTAAGGTGAAGGATAAAAACCCATACAATTTAAGTTCATTATATCTCAATAAAATTGTTTAAAAAACAAATATTTAAAACTTGCTACTTCCTGATTATTTTACTGTTTTATTGTCATCTTTACTCTTCTGGCTATCTGTGGATACTCTCTCAGTATATCGGAAACAGAATACAAAGGTGTGTTACCAGAAAGTCTTCCCAACTCCAGGTTCAGTGACATCAATATGGCCGTTTGAAATTGACCACGGCAGCCGGGTGCAGTGGCTCATGCCTGTAATCCCAGCATTTTGGGAGGCCAAGGCGGGAGGATCACATGGTCAGGAGTTTGAGACTAGCCTGGCCAAGACGGTGAAACTCTGTCTCTACTAAAAACATAAAAATTAGCCAGGCATGGTGGTGGGCACCTGTACTCCCAGCTACTCAGGAGGCTGAGGCAGGAGAATCGCTTGAACCAGGAAGGTAGAGGTTGCAGTGAGCCAAGATCGCACCACTGCACTCCAGCCTGGGCGACAGAGTGAGACTACGTCTCCAAAAAAAAAAAGGAAAAAGAAATTGACCACGGCTGGGGTTGGAAGAGTAGGGTAACCTTGGCCTTTTGGATCCATGGCCTGAGAGGGAGTAAGAGGGTTGGGGGTATGGTAGGGTCACAGAAAGGAGGAAGGAGTGACAGCTGGAAGCAACAGCGCGACTGTATGCTTAGCTGAGGAGTGCTATTGTTGAAAGAAGGCATGAACAAAACCTTTACCAAAGTGAGTTCTTGTTCACGCTGCCCACAGGTCACTCCAAAACTCCTGTTTTTCATACTTTGTACAGACAAGCCTTCCAGGACTGTAGGACACACTTGAACGCCAGTGTTGGGACTGGGATTCTTTACTTCCCTCCTTTATGGAGCTCGCATAAATGTTTCTTCAGGGCCTCTTACACTATGATCTTCCTAGGAACTGGGACCACAGTAGTGAATAGGAAAAAAGGTCTTGGCTTTCTCAAACCTTAGAATCTAGTAGTTCGGAAGATGGGAGATTTAATAAGTAGTTTTAATGAAATGCTTACACTAAGTAGGCACTCAGTGAATGTCTGCTTAATGAAACCAAAAGTATTGCTATATATATATCTATATGTATATAGTTCTAACCTTATAACCACGACCTATCTAAAATCACCAAATAACGATAGACCAAAAATCAAAAAGAATATTGACTATAACACGAGCATTGACATCAAGGAAATTGGCAAAGACTACAAACCTAGTTTTAATTTAATACATTAGGCCGGGCGCGGTGGCTCAAGCCTGTAATCCCAGCACTTTGGGAGGCCGAGATGGGCGGATCACAAGGTCAGGAGATCGAGACCATCCTGGCTAACATGGTGAAACCCCGTCTCTACTAAAAATACAAAAAACTAGCCGGGCGAAGTGGCGGGCGCCTGTAGTCCCAGCTACTCGGGAGGCTGAGGCAGGAGAATGGTGTAAACCCGGGAGGCGGAGCTTGCAGTGAGCTGAGATCCAGCCACTGCACTCCAGCCTGGGCGACAGAGCGAGACTCCGTCTCAAAAAAAAAAAAAAAATTTAATACATTATTGAATGCTTAGACTTAAGAAAGTGACAGAGAACATGTTAATGCAGATTAAAAAATGTATGGGAAATACAGGCATTATATTGTGCACAAAAAATTGAGGAAAAGGCCAGGTGCAGTGGCTTATGCTCTGTAATCTCAGCACTTTGGGCGGCAGAGGTGGGAAAAATGCTTAAGGCCAGGAGTTAAAAGATTAGCCTGGGAGACCTTGTCTACACCCATTCACCCACACACACACATACACACACACACACACACACACAAATTCTGGAACAGGTGGTGAGGAATTTTTAAGAGAAAATTAAAAATTAGGGCCAGGCAAGGGTGGTTCACACCTGTAATCCCAGCACTTTGGGAGGCCGAGCTGTTTGCCCAGCCAAAGTGGAAAAACCCTGTCTGTACTAAAAATGCAAAAATGAGTGGTGTGTGGTGGTGCACAGGTAGTCCCAGCTACCTGGGAGCCTGAGGCATGAGAATTATTTGAACCTGGGAGGCAGAGGTTGCTGTGAGCCAAGATTGTGACACTGTACTCCAGCCTGGGCAACAGAGCAACACTCTCTCTCAAAATAAATTTAAAAAATCAATAAACAATAATTTTAAAAAATGGAGGGCCAGGCATGGTGGCTCACATCTGTAGTCCCAGCACTTTAGGAGACCAATGCAGGAGAATCTCTTGAGTGCAGGAGTTCAACACCAGCCTGGGCAACATGGCAAAACTCCATCTCTACAAAAATAAAAAATCAGCCAGGCAGTTAGCCATGTGCCTGTAGTCCCAGCTACTTGAGAGGCTGAGGCAGCAGGATCCCTTGAGCCTGGGATGTCCAAGCTGCAGTGAGCCGTGATGGTACCACTGCACTCTGCCTGGGCGGCAGAGTGACACCCTGTCTCCAAAAAAAAAAAAAAAAAAAAGAAAAGAAAGAAAAGAAAAAGAGAGAGAAAAAAAATCCTCCAATAGAAAAAGAATTGTTTAACAGAGCAAAGAAACTATACCATAGAAGAATGAGTGAGGAAAATTCTAACACGTCTTTGTTACTAAAGACAGTTATTCTGCACTGTTTTTATTTTTTAAAAAAATATAAATAAACTGGGCTGGGCATGGTGGCTCACACCTGTAATCCCAGCACTTTGGGAGGTTGGTGCGAGTGGATCACGAGGTCAGAGTTCGAGACCAGCGTGAGCAAGACAGTGAAACCCCGTCTCTACTAAAAATACAGAAAATAGCTGGGCATGATGGCACGCGCCTGTAATCTTAGCTACTCAGGAGGCTGAGACAGGAGAATCGATTGAATCTGGAAGGCGGAAGTTGCAGTGAGCTGAGATCATGCCACTGTACTCCAGCCTGGGCGACACAGCAAGACTCTGTCTCAAAATACATAAATAAATAAAAAAGAAACGAACGAACAAACAAACTCATCTAAAAAAAGTAGGGAAAACATATGAACAGATATTTTACCAAAGAAGTTACACAGGTGGCAAATAAAAACATTAAAAAATGCTCAATATCATAAAGTTTTAGGGAAATGCAATGAAAACCACAGTGAGATACCACTATTCATATACTGAAAGAGCTAAAACAAAAAAGATTAGCCACATGAAGCACTGGCAGGGATGTAAAGGAACTGGGACTCTCATACACCCTTGGTGAGACTACAATAGGAAACATCCATTTAGATCAAATTTGGCATTTCTTAAAATGTTAAACATTCACCTACATTGTAACTAAGACATTACAATTTGAGTTATTAACACAAGGAAAATAAAACACATATCCATATAAAGAACTGAATTCAAGTATTTACAGCAGCTTTATTCGTAATATACAAAAATCTATAAATAATATAAATGCCCCTAAACACATGGATAAACAGTGACTTATCCACAGTACAGCATGATACTCAGCAATACAAAGATTCATCATTTTTGAATCTCAATTGTACAGCACGAAGAAAACCAGTAAGAAAAAAAGTGTTTATGGCCGGGCGTGGTGGCTCAAGCCTGTAATCCCAGCACTTTGGGAGGCCGAGACGGGCGGATCATGAGGTCAGGAGATCAAGACCATCCTCGCTAACATGGTGAAACCCCGTCTCTACTAAAAAATACAAAAAACTAGCCGGGCGCGGTGGCGGCGCCTGTAGTCCCAGCTACACAGGAGGCTGAGGCAGGAGAATGGTGTGAACCCGGGAGGTGGAGCTTGCAGTGAGCTGAGGTCCGGCCACTGCACTCCAGCCTGGACGACAGAGCGAGACTCCGCCTCAAAAAAAAAAAAAAAAAGAAAAAGAAAAAAAGTGTATATATATATGTGTGTGTGTGTGTGTGTGTGTGTGTGTGTGTGTATGTGTGTATATATATCTCAGTAAAAAAATCCATAAAATGCAAAGTAATTTACTGTAAAGGAAATCAGTTGACTCTGAAGAGCTGGGGAAGGGAGAAAGATTATAAAAGGATACAAGGTAAATATACGGGTGATACATAAATTCATTTTTATGGTTATGATGATGGTTTCATGGCTTTACCAAACTGTACACTTTGGATATGTGTACCTTGTTGCATGTCAGTTACACAAATTAGACCTTCATAAAGCTTTAAAAAGTGGCTCAAAATTAAGAGCCTAGATGTTCCATTTTTTTTTTTTTTTTTAGACCAGGTTGGCAACCTGATAGGGACTTCACCATCTCTCTCTGTCTCCTCATGCCCTGAGAGAGGCAACCTTGCCTCAGGGGCAGCAAATTGGCAAGCAATGAAGACCGTTGCCACCTGAATTAATAGGAATGTTGGCTGAGTCACAAAAGCCACATCCCTGGACTACAGAATGATCCTCCTCTCTATTCTTGTTCTCCTACCTGCGTAACAACGGCCTTGAGGTGAACAGCCCAGAGAGGATACAAGGAGCCATGAAACCTGTATAGACTATTTTTTTTTTTTTTGGAGACGGAGTCTCACTCTGTCGCCTGGGCTGGAGTGCAGTGGCGCAATCTCAGCTCACTGCAACTTCCGCCTTCTGGGTTCAAGCGATTCTCCTGCCTCAGTCTCCTGAGTGGCTGGGACTACAGGCGCATGCTGCCACGCCTGGCTAATTTTTTGTATTTTAGTAGAGATGGGGTTTCACCATGTTGCCCAGGATGGTCTCGAACTCCTGAGCTCAGGCAATCTGCCCACCTTGGCCTCCCAAAGTGTTAGGATTATAGGCGTGAGCCACTGTGCCTGGCCAGACTATTTTCTGATAATGATCTCAGTGACAGTAAACAGAAAATCCTGAGAATTTCTGTATGCACTGATCCCACACAACCATATTCACTGGAAAATTTGTAGATGGACTTTTAGAAGAGGCATTCCATCTAATTTACTGCAGTCTTCTCCACTCCCTATTTACCTGGAGTTTCTGTCCCAATTCCAGTTGCTCCTGTAATTTCACCTCTACGCCTATAGTCTGACAACAAATGGCACAAGTCTACACTGACTTATACGTCACTGCACATGGCTCCTTTGCAGGACCTGGGAAATAGATTCCCCTCAACAGTGCTAGGGAATTATGTGGATCTCTTGTGGACAACTGAACAAAATTCATGTTCACAGAAGCACTGGGGATTGTCACAACTGCCTCTTTTTCATGCTGACCTCTGACCTGACAAAAATGGCACCAGGCCACAATACAGGAACACAAAGCCTGGCAGTTTTTACTTTGAGGCCTTGGGCAGCAGGCCAATTAAACCAATACAGGACAAAGAGCTGTCTTCTGCCATCACACTGTCCCTTCTGAGCACACAAAAAGTTTGAGATCTCCACAAAATCTATTCATGCTGACATCACTGTTCTGCTTACAAGTCATTCTACGCAATGAATAGAACCCCCAAGATTAAAGGCGCATAAATTTTTTTAAAGCCTTTACAAAAAGATTATAAATCAGAGCAATGTGCACCAGTTTCCAGGCTGGTGAATCAGAATCCGGAAAAATTCATTACAAGCATCATGTGAGACCAACGATGTTCCTAAAAAAGGTAATCCTTCTTAGAAAGCTTGACAGCACAATTCAGATTCTCTGGACCACAACTGGGTCAAGTCTATAAAGTCAGAGAAAAGACATGAGGACCCCTTACATGCTTGGGCTATTAATAATTTCCCCAAGCAAATAAGAGAGTACAGACGTTTGCTTCTTTGAGCACTGTGGGGAGGTGACTCACGTACATGGTGTGCACCTGCCAGGTGGTAGGGGTGAAACGGCTTCAGCCTCTGGAACTGGCAGTAACATAAATCAGGCTATAGGCCTGGGCAGATGAGAAATTACAATGAACCTCCTCAGAGCTTCCCACATACCTGAAACTTATGAAGAATACCCTACTGTGGATGCTCAAAGTTTAAATTTAGGAAGGTGGCTACCACAGTCTCCTCCAGTGCTGTTATACTGAATAAAGAAATAGCGTATTCCCTTCACATTTAAGGCCTTTCTTCAGTGTGAACTCTCCGATGTCGAATGAGGTTAGATTTGCGGCTAAAGGATTTCCCACATTCACTGCATTCATAAGGCCTTTCTCCAGTGTGAACTCTTTGGTGCTGAATAAGGTCAGATTTGTGGGTAAAGGGTTTCCCACATTCCCTGCACTCATAAGGTCTTTCTCCAGTGTGACCTCTCTGGTGTTGAATGAGGCTAGAGCTCTGGCTAAAGGATTTCCCACATTCACTACATTCATAAGGTCTTTCTCCAGTGTGAACTCTCTGGTGTTGAATGAGGCTAGCGCTTTGGCTAAAAGCCTTTCCACATTCACTACATTCATAAGGCCTTTCTCCAGTATGAAGTCTCCGGTGCTGAATAAGGCCAGAGCGCTGTCTAAAAGATTTGCCACATTCATTGCACTCATAAGGTCTTGTGCCAGTATGAATTCTCCGGTGTTGAATGAGGTCAGATTTGCGGGTAAAGGATTTTCCACATTCACTGCATTCATAAGGCCTTTCTCCAGTGTGAACTCTTTGGTGTTGAATCAGGATAAATTTGCGGCTAAAAGACTTCTCACATTCACTGCACTCATAAGGCCTATCACCAGTGTGAATGCTGCGGTGTCGAATCAGGTTAGAGAATTGTCTAAAGGATTTCCCACATTCACTGCATTCATAAGGTCTTTCTCCACTGTGAATTCTCTGGTGTTGAATGAGTTCCGATTTGCAGCTGAAAGATTTCCCACAATCACTGCACTGATAAGGCATTTCTCCAGTGTGAACTCTTCTATGTCGAATGAGATTGAAGATTTGTCTAAAGGATTTCCCACATTCACAGCACTGATAAGGCCTTTCTCCAGAGTGAACTCTCTGGTGTCGAAAAAGGCTAGAGCTTTGTCTAAAGGATTTCCTGCACTCACCACATTCATAAGGCCTTTCTCCAGTGTGAACTCTCTGATGTTCAATGAGGTTAGATTTGTAGCTAAAGGTTTTCCTACATTCACCACACTCATAACGCACTCCTCCAGTGTGACGTCTCTGGTGGTGAATGAATTCAGATTTATGGATAAAGGCTTTCTCACGATCACTGCATTCATAAGGCCTTTCTCCAGTGTGAATTATCTTGTGTAAGATTAGGTGGCACTTTTTGCTAAAGGATTCCTCACTTTCACTACACTCAAACGTCTTTTGTCCAGTGTGAATTTGCTGGTGCTGAACAAGTGTGTTCTTGCAGGTGAAGGCTTTCTCACATTTGCTACACTCATAAAGCCCTTCTTCAGAGCAGACACTCTGATGCTGAACAAGTGTGTGTTTGTGGCTTGAGGCTTTTCTGTATTCGCCCCACTTGTAATAACTTTTTGCATTGAAAAATGCCTGTATGTGCTTGCTGCTGCTACTGTGTGGCTCCTCACCACTGGGAGTGGCTTGGTGTTGGAGTAGGTCCATGGAGGCTGGGAAGTCCTTCCCACAGGTGAAATAATTCAACACATGGAATCTGCAGCCTGTCACAAATGTAGCCTCATCCACATTCCCTTTCCAGGGCTCTTCTTCATTGTAATGCTTTTGATGCTGGTGAAGGTCAGCACTGAAGCGGAAGCCTCTCACGCTTGTGCCACCCAAGTACGACTTTTGCACCGGGGATGTGGTTTGGTGCTCAGCCTCAGGCAAAATGTCTTTCAAGACTGGGACACACATCTTAATCTCACTGAGAGATTTCTGGGTGGGTGTATCGCCCTTAGAAGTCCTGACCTGTGTAGATACACTCTGCTCAGAAGCTATCACCTCATTCTCCGTTCCATGGCAATAACCTGAAAGCAGAGAAATGCTGATGAAATGCATGCTGACTTTCATGGAAGGTGAAAGATGTATCACAAAAATGTGTGAGACACAAGAACTGAGTGCATGGAACTGTTCTGGGAACAACGGAACTGGGGAGGAAAAGGCTGCTTTGAAGTACTGGGCTTTTGCAGATTATAGAGATGTCCTCTCATCACGCAAAGGACACAAGGATGAGGTACAGCACAGGAGGAGGAGGGTCTCCAACTCACTCTCTGCCAAAGTCCTCAGCAGGACTTTGTCTGCTAGTGATGTATGTGCTATGCAGAACACTGCTGTTGTCCAGTCCTAGGAAAATCCAATTGAAACTGGGTAGCTGGTGATCAAGGAGGACTATTTGAGGCTGTGTGCATACCTCACAACACAGTGAGTCAAGACTGAAGAACACTGAAAAGAAGTGAGCTGTGGAGAGGACAAGTGACACATTGAGACCAAGAGGGTGGAGGCAGCCAAACGCTGGAAGTGGCAGACGAAACGACAATTCGGCACAGTATTGTATAAGGAAGCAGAAGTAGAAACGAGGCATGGCCAGTGGCACTTGCACCAAAATGCTGCTGGACACAAAATGCTGCTGATATGATTCTAACACAACCATGATGTCATGCCCTTCCCCAGCTGCCACTCACTGGGGCCAGGCCTCCTCTGAGACCACCTTGCCTTCTTCACTCTGTGAAGCAACTAGGGTTCTCCCTGCAGCCCTCATTGTGCTACCACCTAACACATGAATGATACAAGTCTTAAGGAAAGAGAGGACAAGGGAGTGACCAGCACTCACAAAAAACACTCAAAGGAGAGTCTTGTAAAAAGAGCTCCACAGTTCATATAAGTGGTAATTATGACAATGCCTGCAATTTCTGATACAGGTGGGCATACAGACATGGCAGCTAGAGGAAAAGGGCAGAAACTGGGCCACAAGGTACCATGAATCTGTACACGGTCATCCTGACAGGGGGAAGACAAGAAAAATAAGATCCACTAGGCTGACAGTAAGACTCCTGACAGAGGGAACTCTCGGGGTCAAAAAGAAAAGCAGACACTGGGAGGGATGCTAGGACCTTACCCAGGGATGTTACATGTGCAAAGTTCTCCAGCATCACATCGCAGTACAGGAACCTCTGAGACTCATCAAGGAGCTCCCACTCTTCTTGGGAGAAATAAATGGCCACATCCTCAAAGGTCATACCCTGTCACAGCAGGAATAGTTCAATCCACGATCAGACCCAGAGTTCATTATCCTCTTGCCCCCAACATCCATCCCCGGGTTACCCTATTGCCCACCTCAGCAGAGATAACCAGCCACGGTGCCACCGATGCCTACTCTCTCCCCACAGTTTCACTGATACTGAGTCCTCGAATAGCAACAACAGGTGTGTGAACAGATAGATGCTATCTAAGCTCTGGGCTTGGCAGGTAGGCTACACCTCTCACAAACACCAGTTAGAGAGAGAATTGGCCATAGAGAGGGTGTGTGATCTGACGTTTGTCTTGCCAGGCAATACCCGTGAAGTCCCCAAGATTCATCTTCCAAGACACAATACGAGCTCACCCTTTACCCCTATGACTCCAGTTCATGGCCCTCAGTTTATTCTCTCTCTTCTCATGCACATCACTCTTTGAACCACACCTGTCTCACACAGCTGCATTCCCACATCCACAACCTCAAAGGTCACACAGCTTTTCCATGATTGGGACGGTTCATTCTATAATCAGTATCTCTCCTAGGAACCCAAATTCATCCCCGCTGTTCATCCTTCTCTCCATCTTCTCATTTGAAAGAATACAACAGGGCCCAGTGACACCGATGCCCCCTCTCTCCTCATGGTCCCATTGGTCATTGTGTTCTCCCACAGCAACAATAGGCTGGTGGGCAAATATCTAAGCTCTGAGCCTGCCATGCAAGGAACCACAATCTCTTGTCTTCCAGGATAGTTTCCTTATAAGAGAGGGGGCAAGAGAGGGGGCATCAGTGTCACTGGGCCCTGTTGTATTCTTTCAAATGAGAAGATGGAGAGAAGGATGTGGATCTCACCAAGGATCTCAGATAACCTGTGGATCTCAGATAACCAAGGCCTCTTCTGGGATGTGACTGCTGTCCCCCCACCAGTCACAGCCTTCCTCTCTACAACTACCACTAATTCAAGGTCCAACCCCAGTAGCTCTCCACCCCCGGCCCAGTGAGTCCCACAGATGGCCAATTATGCTCCTAAGATAATGTGACAGCCTGACTGAAACTTCCCAGATCCCACCAAGAGTTAATATAAAATCCTGGTGAGTCTGCAGAGAGGTGAATATGCACCCGTCCTAGCATCATCCTGTCTGTGTAACTCCTATACCTCTACATCCGTCTCATGTCTACTCACCCCTGAGCAGCCTTGGCCACATGGTAGATCATAATATCTCTCCGACCCTCCCCATGAACACTTCTGTCCAACAGCTGTGTCACAACACCTCACACAATCAGGGGCTCAGGCAGGAGACCAGTCTTTGACCTTCCCCTCCCATTCCTGGGCAACTATTATTATCATTGTGAGCCGGCTTCCCCTCTACTAAATGTGATCCACAGCTCCACTCTGGTCCACAGATTGTCCACTACCTTTTGGAAAAGTCTCCATTCTGAATCTCTCCTCACTGTTCCCAACCTACGGTTCCAGCAGCCCATGAACCATTTCTCTGAAAACTCTCATAGTCTCAACAGGTCAAAAATAAAACTTCTGATATCTCAAATGAAAACTACTCCTACTATGGACTTCCCCATCTTAGCGGATGGAGCTTCCACCCTTCGAACTGCCAAAATAAAACCTTTAAGTCATCCCTGACTCCACTCATCCTCAAAATTAAAATTTCAGGCAGCCCTACTTATAAAATGAATCCAGAATCCAAGTGCTTCTTGCATCTTCACAGCCACCATATTGGCCCAGCTACTATCACATTCACCTGGACTATCCCAGTAGTCTCCTCCCAGGTCTTCCCCCTCATCTTTCAGTCGGCTTCCCATGCTGCAGCCACAGGGAGCCTAATAAGACCTGAGCCAGATCACCTCCCTCCTCCACTCCAAACCTCCCACTGTTACTATTAAGTAATGAACAGACAACTCATCTTCTCAGGGAACCCTTCCGAGTCTGACTTCTACCACACTGCTCCCTGTTCTCATGAGAAGAAAATAATTGTAGGTTCCTGAACCATCTTAGCCTCCTCTCCAAACCTTTGCATATACTGGTAACTATGCCTTGGACAACCTACACTTCCTTTCCCCCAGCTGCCAACAGCTTCATATAATCTAACCTGGACTTAGGACTCTGGGCTCTGTATTTGCTCAAAGTCCCAGGGCCCAAGGCTAGACGAGAGGCGGGAGAGCAGTCCAAGAACACCACTAGTTCAGAGACCATAATGGGTGAAGTGAGGACCAGTCGGACCAGACACACACACACACACACACACACACCCACCACTCATAAATTAGGCTCCATAAGCCATTAGACACACACACACACACACACACACACACACACACACCCCACTCATAAATTAGGCTCCATAAGCCATTCTACACTATAGAACTCTATAGAAACATAAAAGCCACGAGAGTCAGGCAACGACATACAGGTTCCACAGGCTCAGGTCGCCCAATGACCCTGGCCCACTTTTGGAGCCAGGTGGCCTGGGCTGGCGGCACTATCTCCGCACCTCAGTCCTCAGTGCTGACTTTACCAGCTGCGCGAGCTTGGACAAGAACTCAGTCTTCCTACGCCTAACTACTATTACCTATCTTCAGCCTGTTCTTCCCCTGAGCAACTTTTGGATAGCTTTAGGAAATCCTAGCCCGGTGTCCCTATCTGTTCACAAATCTCGAAGGCTGCCAGTGTCCTCAGAACGGTCAAATTCCTCAGGTGCAACTCTGCCTCACTCTATGTTCCTGCAGACCCGAGATGTACCCCAGGCTACTGAATCCCCCCCCGGCTTAGTTGCAGCTCCAAGTTCTGCACGCGTCAGTACCCTGCCCGTCACACTGCCGTACACACTGGGTGTCAGAAATGGGACCCACCCACGAGCGCCTTGTCCAGGGCACTGGGGCCTGGGCTGTAGAGCTGTGAGCAGGCATCCCTCACTGGGCCTTAGGGCTTCTGCTGGGGGAGGGCAGGCGAGACCCGGAGGACGCAGCACTCACCTGAGCCGGGTCCCTCAGCGCGACTGCCGCCATTGAGCTCCGTCGACTAGGCGGTGAGCGCCGGCCGACCGGGGCGGGCATTCGAACACAGTGGTTCCTATCCCGAGCCTGGCACAGCTTACCCGAGGTGACGTCGCAGAACCTCAGGCCCACTTTCGCGCCTTCTCTGTCCCGTCCCTCAGCCGCGACCCAAACTGCAGACACTGGTGGGGCAAACAGACAGGAGAGACGCCAAAATGACCGCCACGAGGAGGACGCCGGAAGTTCCGGCCCGTCGTTCTGCGCATGCACGGAAGTGCCCCTATCCTGGGCTGTCATTGGCTCAACTCCACCGCCGTTTAGCGCTCTGCACTCTGGATAATGTAGTTGCCAAAACGCCACAGAGCTCTTCCGAGTGTGTCCACTGCTTTGACCTCTGCGAACGGGGATTCTGAGGTGCTGTGCCCAGTGCAGGGAAATGGCGACTTCGGCCTCCAGTGGGGAGGAAGGTATTTACCCCTTCTTAATGGGGCTTTTCCCAGATTTCTGCAGAGTGTTTTCTGTAACTGATCACTTAAGTGTTTAGAGACATTATTTCAGACTCCACGAAGATCAGCATGCCCCTAGAGGCAAAAAATATTATTTCAGGGGGTTGGGCGCGGTGACTCACGCCTGTAATCCCAGCACTTTAGAAGGCCCAGGGGGGCGGATCACCTGAAGTCAGGAGTTCGAAACCAGGCTGGCCAACATAGCGAAACCCCATCTCTACTAAAAATAAAAAAATTAGTCGGGCGGGCCGGGCGCGGTGGCTCACACCTGTAATCTCAGCACTTTGGGAGGCCGAGGTGGGCGGATCACGTGGTCAGGAGTTTGAGACCAGCCTGGCCAACATGGTGAAACCCCGTCTCTACTAAAAATACAAAAATTAGCAGGGTGTGGTGGCGAGCGCCTGTAATCCCAGCTACTTGGGAGGCTGAGGCAGGAGAATCGTTTGAACCTGGGAGGCAGCAGTTGCGGTGAGTCGAGATTGCGCCATTGCACTCCAGCCTGGGCCAAAGGGGGAGACCTTGTCTCCAAAAAAAAAAAAAAAAAAATTTTGGATTTTGGAGCATTTTGGATTTTAGATTTTTGGCTCAGGGATGTTCAACCTGTATTTTTTTATCATTCAATAGGTTTCTCTTTCATTTTGTTATTAATGTTTGATATACTAAAGTTTTAATTTTCATTTAGTCTAATTGGTCTATTTTTCTTTTGTCACATGTGTATTTGGTGTCAAATCCAAGAAATTATGGCCAAATTCAATGTCATAAAACTTTCACCCTATATTTTCTTTTAAGCGTTTTATGGTTTTGGGTCTTATGTTTAGGTTTTTACTCCATTTTGAGTTCATTTGTGTTTTTGGTGTTAGGTAAGGGTTCACCTTCATTCCTTAGCATGTGAATATTTAGTTTTCCCAGCATAATTTGCTGAAAAGATCATCGTTTCCCCATTGAGTGGTCTTGGTAGCCTTGTTGAAGATCATTTGACCATATACATTACTATCCATTACTATTGCAAATGAAATTGTTTTCTTAATTTCCTTTTCATATTTTTCATTGTTAGTGTATGGAAAGGCATATGAGTTTTACATGTTGACTTTTGCATGTTGACTGTGAATACAGCTACACAGACGAATTTGTTTATCAGTTCTTTTTTTTTTTTTCCAGATGGAGTCTCACTCTGTTGCCCAGGCTAGAGTGCAATGGCTTAATCTCGGCTCACCACAACTTCTGCCTCCCGGATTCAAGCAGTTCTTCTGCCTCAGCCTCCCAGGTAGCTGGGACTACAGGTGCCAGCCACCATGCCCGACTAATTTCTGTATTTTCAGTAGAGACAGGGTTTCACCATGTTGGCCAGGATGGTCTTGAACTCCTGACCTCGTGATCTGCCCACCTTGGCCTCCCAAAGTGCTGGGATTACAGGCGTGAGCCACTGCGCTTGGCCTGTCTTGCTGTTGCCCAGGCTGGAGGGCAGTGGCACGATCTCAGCTCACTACAACCTCTGCCTCCCAGGTTCAAGTGATTCTCCTGCTTCAGCCTCCCAAGTAGCTGGGATTACAAGCATGCACCACCAGGCCCAGCTAATTTTTGTATTTTTTAATTAATCAAAGTTGCCAGCAAAAAAAAAAATAATTCCTCCCTTAGAAGTTACAACAAACATGTTTTTAAAAATTTTTTGAGCCTGTCACGAAGGCTGTAGTGCAGTGGTCTGATCTCAGCTCACTGCAACCTCTGCCTCCCGGGCTCAAGTGATCCTCTCATCTCAGCCTCCCAAGTAGCTGGGATTACAGGCACATGCTGGTCAGCCTGGTCTTGAATTCCCAACCTCAGAAGATCCACCCACCTCAACCTCCGAAAGTGCTGGGATTACAGACGTGAGCCACCGTGCCTGAGTTTTGTCACTCAGGCTGGAGTGCTATGGTGTGATCACCATGTTGGCCAGGATGGTCTCGATCTCTTGACCTTGTGATCCGCCCACCTCAGCCTCCCCAAGTGCTGGGATTACAGGCATGAGCCACTGCACCCAGCCTCTATTTTCTAATAATAAACAATCCTTGCATCCTGGGGATCAACTCAGGATGTACGAAATCTTTATTCACTGTTAATTTTACTAGCAAATAGGATCGTTGCATCTATATTCGTGAGTGGGTTTGGTGATTAAATGTCATTTCTCAGGGTTTTTTATATTTAAGCTTTTACAATAAAGTTATACTAGGCTTATAGAGTAAATTGATATTTTCTATTATCTGCAAGATTTGGAATATATTTGATTATTTCATTGACTGTTTGACAGAACTCACCTCTTCCATATCTTGCAGGGTCTGGAATTTGATTTTGGAGATTATATTACGAAACAGGTGGTTACAATTTATGATAGTTTGCTCAGGGAGGTCTCTCTGAGAGAATAACTTTAGGGACATGAAAGAGACAAAATGCAAACTTTGTGGACATTTTGGATTACATCATTCCAGAGGGTGGAGAGTATCAATGCAGAGTCCCCAAAATAAGAGTATTTTTGGAGGCTCTGCAGTTACCGGGGACAATGCTCCAGGCAGAGGGAAGTCCAAGGGTGGAGAATATCAATGCAGAGTCCCCAAAATAAGAGTATTTTTGGAGGCTCTGCAGTTACCGGGGACAATGCTCCAGGCAGAGGGAAGTCCAAGGGTAGAGAGTGGAAAATGGGAAAGAAGCTGACATTTTCAGAACAGCTTAACTGAAAGTAGTGAGTAAAGGAATAATGCAAGGAAGGTCACAGATGTGGTAAGTCAGGTCTGCTGGTGTAGGGCCATGTCTGACATGAGGTGATCAAATCTTTTGAGAATTCCTGGAGGCGGCCTAACAGGAACAAGAGCTCATATTTCAGCATTGGAGACAGAGCCATCAACAAGACAGACCTTGCTAAATGGGCAGGAGAATGTCAGATGACCCTAAAGGTTCTGATGACAGTAAAGTAGAATGAAATTATAGAGATGGGGTGACTCTATGAGATAGGAGAGTTCCCTTGACCCTTGATCCCTTTGCAGGATGTAACAGGGGTGTGGGTTGCTTACTCGGCACCCCAAGCTCAAACTGCTAGCCAGAGTGGGAGCATGCAGGTGAGTGGGTGCAGGAGCCTGGTGAGTGGTGCAGGAATGAACCCTGTACTGGCCTGGAGCAGCATCCAGGGGTTGCCCGCAACCTCTGGAGCCCCAGAGGGCCTGTGTTAAAAACAATGTTTTGTTGGGGTTGTTTTGAGACAGAGTCTCATGCTGTCACCCAGGCTGGAGTGCAATGGTGTGGTCTCAGCTTACTGCAACCTTCGCCACCCAGGTTCAAGTGATTCTCCTGCCTCGGCCTCTTGAGTAGCTGGGACTACAAGCACATGCCACCACACCTGACTAATTTTTGTATTTTTAGTAGAGACGGGCTTTCACTGTGTTGGCCAGGCTGGTCTCAAACTCCTGACCTCGTGATCCGCCTGCCACCGCCTCCCAAAGTGCTGGGATTACAGGCGTGAGCCACCACACCAGGCCAAAAACACAATATTCTTCTATCAGTTGCCTCCCATGGATGGCTAAGTGATAGCCAGCTCAATGGAGAGTCAGGGTGACAGCCTTTTACACCCTGCCCTCTTGGTACTTCGGTTCTTGCCTGGTGTCCAGAAAGGCCAACTTGAAGGATAGTGAATGTGGAGATTTTATTAAGCGGTGGAAGTAGCTCTCAGCAGAAGGGGAGCGGGAAAGGGGATGCTGCGGGAAGAAGGTGATCGTTACCTCAAGCCAGGTCATCTCCACCAGACTCCTCTCCGAAGTCCTGCTGTCTGAAGTTAAGCCACACCCATCCCTAGTCTCCAGCTCAGTTGCTTCTTCTCTCGACTTCGAAGGGCTGTCAGGACAGTGGAGGCGGCCTGGGATGAAGTGGATTACACGGATTACAAATGAATAAGAAAATCTTCGGCCGGGCGCGGTGGCTCACGCCTCTAATCCCAGCACTTTGGGAGGCCGAGGTGGGCAGATCATGAGGTCAGAAGGTCGAGACCAGTCTGGCTAACACGGTGAAATCCCGTCTCTACTAAAAATACAAAAAAATTGGCTGGGCGTGGTGGCGGGTGCCTGTAGTCCCAGCTACTCGGGAGGCTGAGGCAGGAGAATGGCGTGAACCCGGAAGGCGGAGCTTGCAGTGAGCCGAGATCGCACCACTGCACTCCAGCCTGGGCGACAGAGCGAGGCTCCGTCTCAGAAAGAAAAAAGAAGAGAAAAGAAAAGAAATATAAATACAACTCCTAAGGAGAAACATGGACTCTCTACTGCAGAGGGTAAGCCACTTCCAGCTAGAATAAAGGATGGCAATTGTAATGAAAAGCCCAATGATATTTTTGCTTCCTCTGGTAGGGAAGCCCTGTCTTTCCCAGGGTAAGAGAGGAAATTCCAAATACACAAAACTCCGGGAATGAGTTCCAAAGCCCCAAGGCAGTTGAGCTCAAAGAAAGCTCCGCCAGGGAGTCCAGGAGCCTGCGCAGTGCTGGCGGACACTAGATCCCAGAAGGTAACGTGTGGCTGGATACCGACGACTACAACTCCCACAGGCCACTAGAAAGCCTGGCTCCGGACGGACGTTTCAGGAGACCGCGGTCCTGGGTCACCGCGTTCCACTCGGACCTGTCGCCTCAGTTTCCAGCCCAGCTTTCCTCCTCTGCCCGTCGGGGGGGACTCACATTCACCGCCTTCTGTCTCCACAATGCGGCTCATCAGGCGGTCCCATATGCCCCTGCGCAGAACTCACCACCTACTTCAGCTCCCAGAGAGCAATGCGCGCCGCGTAATGCATTTGTGCCGCCAACATGTCCCAGAAGCCTTTGTGCCAACATTTTCATCCGGGGACTTTAAGCCAAGAGTCAGCAGCGGGAGGCCTTGGGTATCAGTGAAAGCTGGCTGTAATCGCTGACAGGGTAGGGATATGATAACTGATGTGAGGCATTGGGTGGAGGCCAGGGGTTATTGTTTTATTTGTGATTGCAGGACCCGTAAAACACCCAGTAAAATCAGACTGGCAGCTGGTGTGTCAGAGAGAACCGTCAGATACACATTAAGCCTGCAGAATACAAACATATTTTCTACACAGGGGGTGAGGAGGGAAAGAACTTTGTTTACCTCCCTTGTCCTATCGGCTGACTCCAATAAATTGTACTCAGGGTTTGGATATTAAAATCAAAGCATTCAATGGCTCACTCCTTTAGGCCCAGCTGCTCAGGAAGCCGAGGCTGGGAGGTTGGCGGGAGTATTGCTTGAGCCTAGGAGTTGGAGACCAGCCTGGGCAACATAGCAAAAGCCTCTCTCTACAAAAAATACAAAAATTAGTAGTGACTCACCCATAACTCCAGCTATTCGGGAAACTGAGATAGTAGGATCCCTTGAGGCCAGGAGGCCGGGGGTGCAGTGAGCTCTGATGGCACCACTGCACTCCAGCTTCGGCAACAGAGCCAGACCCCGTCTGAAAAGAAAACCAAAGCAGTAGCCATATCTAGTGGTGGAGAAGACATGGACATTAAGTTTTTACCTTGCTGATGGTGCTGTAATAGATTGAAAAACCACGTTGACAAAGTTTTCCCCTGCTTCATGCAGATCTTTGCAAACAAAACTTTTCCTTCCTGTGGACCAATAAGCAGGTTCAAGTATTTTGCTCACAATAGCAAAATACCCGGAGACGGTCCAGGAAAGAGGATGGATGCACAGGCTTCTCTGCACAGTGCAGCGTTATCCGCAGCAGCCCGACAGTTCTCCGTTCTTAAGGCGGTCGAGTCAGAGAAGCATCATAATTTACGCTGCAGAATTCCCCCCTTCCATCCTTTAGGCCGTTTCTACAGGGCACCTTCTAGTTTGTCAGTTGGATTGAACCCCAGTTACCTAGTGGAAACCAACTCACACATGTATCCCCCAAAATCGACTAGCATATGCATTGCTATTTCAGCTTTGCCTGGAATTCTTTTTCTCCAAACTAACCTTTCAAACTGGTTCTAGAAATAAGCTTCCCTTCCTCACATCTCCATCATCTTGGAAGAAATTAACGGGGAAAAAGGACTTTTCTGGTAACTATCTGCCAATAAAATAGCAATCTGCAACTTTCAATCACCAGTCATATTCAGGTCAAGTTTAGTTATTAATTTCTCATAAATTGTAAACATTATAATATCATTTACATATGCAAGTTTGCTTTCATAATCTAAGACCTGCTTCCAGATTTCCACCTCTGTTCCACCCATTTTGAGGTCCATGTGGCTGCACCAGCGGTAAAGGGTGTGGTGTAAGGACAGGAGAGAAGTCAGGAAAAGCCTCACTGGAGCATGGTGAGCTGGTGTTTGTGTCCTCAGTGTGGAACTCATTGCCTTTTCATGTGGGCACATTGCTGGATTTTAAAGAATAATGCCAGGCCCTGTGGCTCACACCTATAATCCCAGCACTTTAGGAGGCCATGGTGGGAGGATAGTTTGAGACCAGTCTGGGCAACATAGTGAGATCCTGTCTTTACAAAAAAAAAATTTTTTTTTTTTTTAATTAGCCAGGTGTGGTGGTGTGCTCCTGTGGTCCCAGCTAATTGGGAGGCTGAGCAGGGAGGATCTTGTGAGCCTAGGAGTTTGCGGCCGCAGTGACCTAAGATGGTGCCACTGCACTCTGGCCTAGGTGAAAGAACAAGACCTTGGCCAGACACAGTGGCCCACGCCTGTAATCCCAGCACTTTAGGAGGCTAAGGCAGGTGGATCACCTGAGGTCGGGAGTTCGAGACCAGCCTAACCAACATGGAGAAACCCTGTCTCTACCAAAAATACAAAATTAGCCAGGTGTGGTGGCGCATGCCTGTAATCCCAGCTACTCGGGAGGCTGAGGCAGGAGAATTGCTAGAACCTGGGAGGCGGAGGTTGTGGTGAGCCAAGATCGTGCTATTGCACTCCAGCTTGGGCAACAAGAGTGAAACTCCGTCCAAAAAAGAAAAAAAAAAAAAAAAAGAAAAGAAAGAGCAAGACCCCAACTCTTTATTTGTATTTTTATTTTTTGAGACTGAGTTTTGCTTTTCTCACTTAGGCTGGAGTGCAATGGTGCGATCTCAGCTCACTGCAACCTCCGTCTCCCAGGTTCAAACGATTCTCCTGCCTCAGCCTCCCAAGTAGTTGGGATTACAAGTGCCCCATGCACCATCACGCCCTGCTGATTTTTGTATTTTTAGTAGAGAAAGGGTTTCACCATGTTGGCCAGGCTGGTCTCGAACTCCTGACCTCAGGTGATCTGCTGGCCTTGGCCTCCCAAAGTGCTCAGATTACAGGCATGAGCCACCGTGGCTGGCCCCATCTCTTTTTTTAAAAAAAGGATATCAACATTATGGATTAATTCATTTATTCAACAGAAATTTATTGGTTCTTAGAAACATTCCACTTTCCCAACTGCTTGGAATACTTTAGTGAACAAAACTAACAAATTCCATGCTCTCCTTAGCCTCACATTTTAATGAAGCAAGACAATAAATTGAAAGCATAATCAGGAAATTACATCCTAAGTAGATAAATACTATGAAAATATATATACTTGCATACATATTTATATACATTATCAGACCAGCAACTTAGGAAGCTTCTGGTGTGGAGGGAACAGTTGGCAGAGTAATTTTCTTATGAGTCCTCATATGGCGGTGGTATGTGGATGACTGGCGGTAGCTTCTCTTACAATAGGGACATGTATAAGGCTTTTCTCCTGTGTGGATTCTCTCATGAGACCGCAGGTTGGTTTTGTGGCTGAAGGACTTTTCACACATGCTGCATGTAAAAGGTTTCTCTCCTGTGTGAATTATCTGATGCACACGTAGGTCTGATATCTGGAAGAAGCCTTTTTGACACTTGGGACAAACAAATGGCCTCTCATTCCTGTGTCTTCTCTGGTGAGCTAATAAGTGACAGAGATACTTAAAGACCTTGGGGCATTCTTCACATTTGTATGATTTTCGGACTCCATGGGATCCTTTCTGATGTACCTCACATGTGGAGTTCCCCTTATTGCTCTGGTGGGTAGGGGCAGACTCAGGGGATGACTGCTCTGGCTGAGAGATAAACCCTGCTCCCATCTCCATAGGGACACCTTGAAAAATAATTCCGTTCGTGGACCCTTCCTGGGATCTAGCAGTGTCTAGCTCTGTTCTTCTTGAATTGTATGGGTTGTCAGAAGAAACACCTCCCTCTTTAGGCCTAGGGCCATTCTCTTCCTGGATGATGATTAGAGAAACTATTGGATTGTCTTGATTAGTATTACTTTCATTTACTTGAGTAGTTTTCAAAGAACTGTTGCAGCCATCTTGTTCATCTTCACGTCCTGTGAAAATAGACACTCACTGAAGTTGTACTCAAGAAGGGGTCCACATAGAACACCCCTCAGTTGTGCAGATTCACCTGACTTACCTTGTCCTGTTTCTGAGGAAGTGTCTTGGGAAGTCTGGAAGGGTGTCCCCATGTTTGCTTCTCTTGGGGTTTTGGCAGACACTTGTTTTGTGAGATGAACAATGACATCTTTTAAGGGCATATTGTCAGAAAAGAGAGCTTCCTGTCCCTGCATGTGGACATGGACCTGTAAAGAAAGCCAGATCACTGTAGTATCTGAATCTGTTGTGTAGCAGAAGACTTTTTGGAAAAGTGGCCCTTGACAGGCTCTCACAAACTCCCTCAAGTATTGGCTACCACATGTTTTGTCCACCATCTCTGGTGGTGTTATTCTTGTTACTATAAGCTCTTATGTTTAATAAAGTCACATGGACATTGAATTTACAAGTACTGAATCATTTCCCCTAGGAAGAATTCAGGGTTAGTTCCTGTGAGCTTCTGGCCACATTATTTTTGTCAATTGATCAATACATAAGTTTGTTTTATGTGTGTATATGTTCAAAGACACCTCATTTAATATATTTATTGATTAAGTCTGAACTCAGAGCATCCAACACACATATTATCTCTGTAATACATAGCAACTTCCTTGCATTTAGGAAGACTAGACAGTGTTTCAGCATTTTACTTCAGTGTCACTTTAAACAACAAAGTTATCAATAAAAAGCATAAAAGTGTGAAAATGTGCCACTAAATAGACTGTGAAAAGGACACTTATTTACACCATAGGAACCAAAATAGGAAGCAAGGTTGTGGCCTTGTTCAACCTCACCTGGAAACATGCACCTAAGGTGACTCAAATATTTTACCACTCTGCACATATCTGAAAATGATGGATAAGATGCCTCAGGTATTTATTTTAAGCTTACAAATAAATTTTAGCAATTTTGCAAATATGGGCTCTGAGAATAAGGATCTATTGTAATAGTTCTTTAGAATGTCTTTCTTGATTAGGGTTCCCTGACAGAAGAACCAGCTCTTGTCAAGACATTTCTTCCTCAACCTTGAGGTCTTCATTTAAATGTCAATTTCAGGCCGGTCTCACACCTGCAATCCTAGCACTTTGGGAGGCTGAGGCAGGCGGATCACTTGAGGCCAGGAGTTTGAGACCAGCCCAGCCAACATGGTGAAACCCTGTCTCTATAAAAAATACAAAAACTAGCCGGGCTTGGTGGAGCATGCCTGTAATCTCAGCTACTTTGGAAGCTGAGGCACAAGAATGACTTGTGCCTGGGAGGCATAGGTTGCAGTGAGCCGAGATCATGCCACTGCACTCCAGCCTGGGCAACAGAAAAAAAAAAAAAAAGTCAATTTCTCTGCCATTATACAGACTAAAATTAACTTAATCAAAAATCAATATGTTTGGCTCCTATATGTCCTACAGAATAAAAAGATATATACCTTTTTGCTTTTTTTCTTGAGAACTTAGGACATTGAAGATTATCCTTTGTGAGAATGGTGGGAGAGTGTGAGCTGACTAATAACTGGACCTCCAATAGCTTCTCTAACTTCCAGACAACTCTAACTGACCGTGATTTATTTCTTACTTTCCTTTGTCCCTCATCCCAGAAGTCAGAATGCTGTACTCACTAAGGCAGGTGGATTTATGATGTCATCAGTCAGGTCTTCCATGAATCTCTCCAGGTTTTTGCCACTTGATTTCCATTTCTCTTTCACAGTGGCTTTGTCATTGCAGTGGCCACCAATCATAAACTGCTCCAGGACTAACAGAGAAATAATTTCATCCTTGCTGTGCTTTTCTGGTTGCAGCCATGAGTGAAAGATCCTATAAAGTCTTTGCAATTCCTGCCTTGCATATGAATTATTGCTGTCTTGAAATGAATTGAGCATCATTCTTGAGAACTCAGAAATCCCTTCTTCTGTCTGAACAGCAGGTCCTTGACTTCGTCGAAACTCTGAATTTTCTGATCCAAGATTATTCTCGGATGGTTCATGCTGAAATATGGTTCTTAGATCTAAAGCCATTCTTAGCAATAAATCTCAGAGAGACTTAACTTTGATGATTCAGTCCCTTGAGTCTCTAGGGATTTCTTTCAACAGTTGGTAGATTCTTTAAAACTGCAAGCTAGAAATAGAAAAGAGATAAGTAATTAATTGCACCACTGGCATAATTAAAGACAAATCAACCAAAAAGTTAGGCCTAGATGGTTCTATGGATGAATTCAAAGAAATGATTATAACTTAACATAAACTCTCCCAGAGCATATAAGAGGAAGCACTACCCACTTTAGTTACTGAGGTCAGCACTTCCTGATATCAAAATTTTACAAATACATTAAAATAATCCAAAACAAAATGTTTGAAAATCAAATCTACTCACATATACATTGCAAGTGGTGTTCATTTCTAAAATGCAGTAAGTTTGGGTTAAAATTCAAAAATCAATGCAATTTACTTCGTTAACAGGATATGGCTACAAGAATGTAATAAAATCATCTCAATGAATGCATTTAAAATATTTAAATGCCAGTGTTTATTACTGAAAAAGGCACTTAATAGACTAGAACTATTAGGAAATATCCTTGGCTGGGCACAGTGGCTCACTCCTGTAATCCCAGAACTGTGGGAGGCCGAGGAGGGTGGATCACTTGAGGTCAGCAGTTCGAGATTAGCCTGGCCAACATGGTGAGGCACCATCTCTACTAAAAATACAAAACTTGCTGGGCATGGTGGCTCACGCCTGTAATCTCAACACTTTGGGAGGCTGAGGCAGGTGGATCACCTGAGGTCAGGATTTCTTTTTTTTTTTTTTTTTTTTGAGACAGAGTCTCGCTCTGTCGCCCAGGCTGGAGTGCAGTGGCCAGATCTCAGCTCACTGCAAGCTCCGCCTCCCGGGTTCACGCCATTCTCCTGCCTCAGCCTCCCGAGTAGCTGGGACTACAGGCGCCCACCACCTCGCCCGGCTAGTTTTTTGTATTTTTTTAGTAGAGACGGGGTTTCACCGTGTTAGCCAGGATGGTCTCGATCTCCTGACCTCGTGATCCACCCGTCTCGGCCTCCCAAAGTGCTGGGATTACAGGCTTGAGCCACCGCGCCCGGCCTTTTTTTTTTTTTTTTTGAGACAGAGTCTCACTCTGTCGCCCAGGCTAGAGTGCAGTGGCTGGATCTCAGCTCACTGCAAGCTCCGCCACCCGGGTTCACGCCATTCTCCTGCCTCAGCCTCCCGAGTAGCTGGGACTACAGGCACCCGCCACCTCACCTGGCTAGTTTTTTTTTTTATTTTATTTTTTAGTAGAGACAGAGTTTCACTGTATTAGCCAGGATGGTCTCGATCTCCTGACCTCATGATCCGCCCGTCTCGGCCTCCCAAAGTGCTGGGATTACAGGCTTGAGCCACCGCACCCTGCCTCGAGGTCAGGATTTCAAGACCAGCCTGACCAATATGGTGAAACTCCATCTCTGCTAAAAATACAAAAATCAGCCAAGCATGGTGGTATGTGCCTGTAGTCCCAGCTACTCAGGTGGCTGAGATGGGAGAGTTGCTGGAGCTGGGGAGGTGGAGACTGCAGTGAGCTAAGATCGTGCCACTGTACTCCAGCCTGGGCAACAGAGCAAGACTTCATCTAAAAAAAAAAAACAACACACACACACTCACACACACACACACACAAAACTTAGCCAGGTGTGGTGGCACGTCCCTGTAGACCCAGATACTAGTTACTTCAGTGGCGGAGGCACGAGAATCGCTTGAACCTGGGAAGTGGAGGTGGCAATGAGCCAGGATCATGCCACTGAGTTCCTGCCTGGGTAACAGAGTGAGACTCATTCTCAAAACAAAACAAAACAAAACAAAACAACAACAACAAAAAACTTGATGTGAAAAATATTTTACAAAATAATTACAACAAAATTTATTGTTAAAAGTTTTCTGCTTCAGCTATCATCTCTATGAAACATTGGATTGCTCCCTAACCAGTGAAATAAGGAAAGAAAATATTTCAAACCTATTTATAGAGTCTTGATTTTGTTTACAAAACGTATTCAATAAATTTGGTGGGGATGTAAATCAGTTAACCTCTATGGAAAACAGATGGAGATTTCTCAGAGAACTAAAAATAGAACTATCATTTGATCCAGCTCGGTATCTACTCAAAAGAAAAGAAATGGTTATATAAAAAAGACACCTGCCCTAATATTTTGATTGCAGCACTAGTTACAAGAGCAAAGTCATGGAACCAACCTAAGAGTCTACCAGTGGTTGACTGGATAAAGAATATGTGAAATACATACCATGGAACATTATGCAGTCATAAAAAAGAATGAAATTAGTCCGTTGCAGCAACATAGATGGAGCTGGAGGCCATTATCCTAAGTGAACTAACTCAGAAACAGAAAACCAAATACCACATGTTCTCACTTATAAGTGGTAGCTAAACAGTGGGTACACATGGACATAAGGATGGAAATAGTAGATGCTGGGGACTCCACTGGGGGAGGTGGGAGGGAAATGGGTATTGAAAAATTACCCATTGAGTACAATGTTAACTATTTGAGTAATGGGTACACTAGAAGCCCGATTTCCACTAATATGCAGAATACCTTTGTAACAAACATGCACATGTACTCCCTGAATCTAAAATAAAATAAAATATTCAACAACTAGTAGCCTACGTGAATTTAGTAAGATGTCTATTACAATGCCAATATACCAAAATGAACTGAATATTGTAATATTATGTTATCACAAACAGTTGAAATTAAAACCAAAAACCTCTTTTCACTGTGATGCCTGTAATCCCAACACTTTGGGTGGCTGAAGTGGGTGGAACACTTGAAACCAGGAGTTCAAGACCAGACTGGTCAACATGGTGAAACCCTGTCTCTACTAAAAATATAAAAATTAGCCGGACGTGGTGGTGCATGCCTGTAATTCCAGCTACTCGGGAGGCTGAGCCAGGAGAATGGCTTGCACTTGGAAGCAGACGTTGCAGTGAGTTGAGATCGGGCCACTGCACTTCAGCCTGGATAACACAGAGAAACTCCGTCTCAATAATAGAAATAGTAATCATCATCGTCATCACAATCATCATCATCAGAAAATAAAGTATTAGAAACTGAGAGTAGAAGGGTGGTTGCCGGGAGCGTGGTGGGGCATATGGGAAGATGTTGAGCAAATGGTGCAAACTTTATTTCTTTTTTTTTTTTTTTTTTTGAGACGGAGTCTCGCTCTGTAGCCCAGGCTGGAGTGCAGTGGCCAGATCTCAGCTCACTGCAAGCTCCGCCTCCCGGGTTCACGCCATTCTCCAGCCTCAGCCTCCCGAGTAGCTGGGACTACAGGCGCCCGCCACCGCGCCCGGCTAGTTTTTTGTATTTCTTAGTAGAGACGGGGTTTCACCGTGTTATCCAGGATGGTCTCGATCTCCTGACCTCGTGATCCACCCGTCTCGGCCTCCCAAAGTGCTGGGATTACAGGCTTGAGCCACCGCGCCCGGCCAACTTTATTTTTTTATTTTGAGACAGGGTCTCCCTCTGTCAGCCAGGCTAGAGTGCAGTGATGCCATCACAGCTTACTGCAGCCTCAACCTCCTGGGTTCAAGTGATCCTCCTGCCTTAGCTTCTTGAGTAGCTGGGACTACAGGCATGCACCACCACACTCGGCTAATTTAAAAAAAATTTTCTTTTCGAGACTTGGTCTCGCTGTTTTGTCCAGGCTGTCTTGAACTCCTGGACTCAAGTGACTGCTCCTCACTCTAGCCTTTCAAAGTACTGGGATTACAGGCATGAGCTACTATGCCTATGGCAAACTTTCTTTTATAAAATGAATATGTGGCTGGGCACGGTGACTCGCGCCTGTAATCCCAGCACTTTGGGAGGCCGAGACAGGCAGATCACTTGAGATGAGACATGGTGAAACCCTGTCTCTACTAAAAATAAAAAATTAGCCAGGCATGGTGGTGCACACCTGTAATTCTAGCTACTCAGTAGGCTGAGGCAGGAGAATCGCTTGAACCTGGGAGATGGAGGTTGCAGCGAGCCAAGATCGTGCCACTGCATTCCAGCCTGGGCGACAGAGTGAAACTCCATCTCAAAATAAATAAATTAATTAATTAATTAATTAATTAATTAATTAAATGTCACCATGTCATTCTCAGGCTAGGAAAAAAATGAATATTCTCTGCAGATCTGATGTACAGTATGGTGGCTATAGCTAATATATATTGTATGCTTGCAATTTGCTAGATTTTTAGTGTTCTCATGATGTAAATAAGATAATTGGCTCACGCCTGTAATCCCAGTGCTTTGGGAGGCTGAGATGGGCATATCGCTTGAGGTCAGCAATTCAAGACCAGCCTGGTAACATGGTGGATCCCCACCTCTACTAAAAATGCAAAAATTAGTTGGGTGTGGTGTCATGCACCTGTAATCCCAGCTACTTGGGAGGCTGAGGCACAAGAATTGCTTGAACCCGAGAGGTGGGGGTTGTAGTGAGCCAAGATCACACCACTATACTCTAGCTTAGGTGACAGAGCAAGACTCTGTCTCAAAAAAAAAAAAAAAAAAAGAAAAGAAAAAGAAAAAAGATAACTATGTGAGGTGATGAATATGCTAACTAACTTGATTGTGGTAATCATTTTGCAATGTATACATACATACAGAGAGAGATGTCACATTGTATACTTAAATAGATACAGTCTTTGTCAATTATACCTCAGTAAAGCTAGGGAAAACAAGAAAAAGAGAAAGAAGAGAATAAAATACAAAAGACAAGCCAGAATCCATACAAATGACACCTTTCTCTGGTTGAAAACTTATTAGGCACAGACATCTGCAAGGCCACTACCAGCTACACCCACTGTGTTGTAAAAGGATACATTCCTTAGAAAACATTCTTAGTACCTTTACTGTTTGAATTTTTTTCCCGTTAACAGTTACCATTCCTTAGAACTTCACTGCTTTAACCAAAGCTACAATTTTATGTTTATCTGTTTTTACTCCCTGTCCTTTCCCACTGATGCTTAGGATTCAGAAGTAAAACTGAGTTTGCATTGCTTGAAATTGATTTATAATCCCAAATCAGATTACCTGCCTGTACAACTATAGACACACCCTTTGGAATCCTGAATGGATAAAGAATTTAATCCCTTTTCTGTTAATGTATCATAGCTATTTTTGTGGTTTTTTCCTCCAATTTTATATATGGTCAACATTTCAAAGATTTGTGCAATTTTGAAAAAAGCAAACTTCATGCCATAAAATCAGAAAATGGTGGGAGTAATACGTGGGCACACAAAAACCTAACTGATTTCTGTTAGTTAATGTTATTTCCTGCTTATGTTAATCTCATCTGGTCTGATTAGACCAGATCTGCCACCCTGATGGCATCAGTTAATGAGGCAGAGGTGATCCTGGTAAAACCTCTTGGGAGAAAATGGAACACATTCTTGCCTTTCCCTAATCCATTTGTCATAATGCTTCCAGTCAACGTTTATAAATGCTAATTTGCTCACATCATACCCCACTCTACTCTCTGGATGGCTCCCCTTTGCCCTCAGGGAAAAGCACTGAGTCCTTGTCCTATGAGGCTTTCCTGGGCCAGCTCTACACTTCTCAAGCTCCATCTTAGGTGGTGTGGCTGGTTCTCTACATGTAGGGACATTGGTCTCGGCCGGGCGCGGTGGCTCAAGCCTGTAATCCCAGCACTTTGGGAGGCCGAGACGGGCGGATCACAAGGTCAGGAGATCGAGACCATCCTGGCTAACACGGTGAAACCCCGTCTCTACTAAAAAATACAAAAAACTAGCCGGGCGCAGTGGCGGGCGCCTGTGGTCCCAGCTACTCCGGAGGCTGAGGCAGGAGAATGGCATAAACCCGGGAGGCGGAGCTTGCAGTGAGCTGAGATCCGGCCACTGCACTCCAGCCTGGGCGACAGAGCCAGACTCAGTCTCAAAAAAAAAAAAAAAAAAAAAAAAAAAAAGGGACATTGGTCTCTCTCCCTTTGTTTTTGTTTTTTGTTTTTTCCTGTGGAACCCATGGCTTCTCCTTCATTTCACTTCCCTCCAAATTCTCTTTTTGGATTACCCTCGCTTTCTCCCCTATGACACACAGACCACATGTTCACACTTGGAGACATGCACTCCATCCCACAGAGACAAGGCTGCAAAGTATTATGGTTTATTTCCCAGAACCTGGGAATTCAAAACAAGGCTACCGGAGTTCTAATCTGGAGTCTGGCATTTACAGACTGTGTGATGCAGGCATGCTTCCCATCAGGTCTGGGTCTGTGTCCTGGGGTTTATGATTTCTAGTGACCCTCAGCTAAATATCTCATATAATGCAATACAAAGGAATTACTAAGCTGGGCGCAGTGGCTCACGTCTGTAATCCCAGCACTTTTGGAGGCTGACAGTGGGCAAATCACTGGAGGCCAGGAGCTTGAGACCACCCTGGGCAACATGGCAAAATCTTGTCTCCTCAAAAAATAGAAAAATTAGCCTGGTGTGGTGGTGTGCGCCTGTAGTCCCAGCTACTCAGGAAGCTAATGTGGAAGGATCACTGGAGGCTGGGGAGGCTGAGGCTGCAGTGAGCTGTGACTGGGGCTACTAAACTTTAGCCTGAGTGACAGAGACCTTGTCTCGGAAAAAAAAAAAAAAATTACTAGAACATAAAGCGATACTATAGACTTTTCTAAGAGAAATCTTCAGTCACACCAGTCCTTTATACAAAGTACACGACATTAAGCCCTTTTGGGTCAGAGCTGTTTTAACAAAAGATCATTCCCTACACCTGGGAGACCGCCATATCTCTGTACTTAGGAATTTTCCTGAAATAGCTATGCCTACATACACATGCATACACACTCAGAGACACAAAACTGGGAATTTTCCTCCCATTATGGAAGCTTACCTCCTTCTTGGTTGGCTGGGTAATCCCGGGCTGAACACTGAGCTGTTGTGTGACCGGCTTTCCACACTGGGTTTATCTGATGTGCCTCCTAAGGCTACTCCCTTTTATAGGATCTAGAATCAGTGATTTAAAGACATGATTGGATAACACTTGTCTGTTGATTGAATTACTGATGGAATCTTCATCCAGCCACAGCTCCGTGTCTCTAATACAGTGTTAAATACCATCACTGGTCCTAGGTCAATAGGTCATAAACAAACACATTAGTATTTCTGCAGGCCTCACACCTGTAATCTCAGCATTTTGGGAGGCCAAGGCAGGCAGATCACCTGAGATCAGGAGTTCGAGACCAGCCTGGCCAACATGGTGAAACCCTTTCTCTACTAAAAATACAAAAATTAGCCGGGCATGGTGGTGGGCACCTGTAATCCCAGCTACTCGGCAGGCTGAGGCAGGAGAATCGCTTAAACCTGGGAGGTGGAGGTTACAGTGAGCCAAGATTGCACCACTGCATTCCAACCTGGGAGACACAGCAAGACTCTGAAGCCCTAGCCTGAGCAACAAAGCAAGACCCTGTCTCTACCAAAAATAATGTTAAAAATGTTAGCCAGGTATGGTGGCATGTCCCTATAGCTTGTTTGAGCCAAGGAGTTCATGGCTACAGTGGATTATGACTGCCCCACTGAACTCTGGCCTGGGAAACGGAAGGAGACCCAGTCTCAAAAACAAACAAACAAAAAACACGCCTGTAATCCTAGCACTTTCGGAGGCCGAGGTGGGCGGATCACGAGGTCAGGAGTTCGAGGCCAGCCTGGCCAATGTGGTGAAACCCCATCTCTACTAAAAATACAAAAATTAGCCAGGCATAGTGGCACGTGCCTGTAGTCCCAGCTATTCAGGAGGCTGAGCAGAAGAATTGCTTGAACCTGGGAGGAGGTTGCAGTGAGCTGAGATTGTGCCACTGCACTGCAGCCTGGGCGACAGAGGGAGACTCTGTCTCAAAAACAAACAAAAACAAAAACACAAAATCTGCTGTTAAATGTGACAATGTCCACATTAAATGAAAATATAATAACAAACGTTATATATAACACGTTAGTCTCACAAATTCTGGTCAAGTTTTATTATAAATTACTCATACAAACATGACAAACTTTTGCTCAAACTTTTCAGTGTTCAGAGATTTATGAATTACAAGGGTGGCAGAGGGCAAGGCTAGTGCTCTGTCTCCTTCTGTGCCAGTTCCAGGCTGGTGGAACAGAGGGGGCCCAGGACCCCAGAGAAGGCATTCCTAATCCATCAAAAAGATGACAGGGGCTGAGACTAGGATTATATCAGTGGAAAGGGAGAAATTGGTACATATTTTATATTGAGAAAGCATATGATGTTTGATAGACTCTAAGGAGTTTCATCCACATTTACTCCATATAGAAAAGTATCCCTGCTCCCATCAAGAGCCAACTTTCCACTGGTGGTTTAGGTCCTGTCACCAACTGTGTCATTAAACCAACTGTGACAGGACATAAAGCACCAGTGGAAAATTGACTCTTGATGGGAACAGGGATACTTCTCTGCTACAACAATGAGAAATGGGCCGGGCGCAGTGGCTCATGCCTGTAATCCCAGCACTTTGGGAGGCCGAGGTGGGTGGATCACCTGAGGTCAGGAGTTCGAGACCAGCCTGGCCAACATGGTGAAACCTCGTCTCTACTAAAAAAGTACAAAAATTAGCCAGGCCTGGTGGTGGGCGCCTGTAATCCCAGGTACTCGGGAGGCTGAGGCAGGAGAATTGCTTAAACCTGGGAGGCAGAGGTTGTAGTGAGCCAAGATCACACCACTGCTCTCCAGCCTGGGCAACAGAGTGAAACTCCGTCTCAAAACAAAACAAAACACAACAAAACAAAAACGAAAAATGTAGAGAATGTGAGTACCACTGGAGGTCAGTTGTTAATTGGTGGTGGGATGTGGACCGGACGCGGTGGCTCACGCCTGTAATCCCAGCAAGTTGGGAGGCCGAGGCGGGCGGATCACAGGTCAGGAGATCGAGACCATCCTGGTAACACGATGAAACCCCGTCTCTACTAAAAATACAAAAAATTAGGCGGAGCTTGCAGTGAGCCGAGATTGCGCCACTGCACTCCAGCCTGGGCAACAGAGCGAGACTCCATCTCAAAAAAAAAAAAAAAAAGATTGTGGTGGGATGTCTCCTTCTGCAGTCTCAGGGAGTTCCTTGAGTAAGGAGCCGTAAGGAAAAAGTTTTGGGAAAAGCTGGCAATTTCTGTTTGGAGGAGGTTGTTGGATTTTTGAGTTCAGATATACAGCCAGTTGTCGGACATGCTGGTGTGTAACTCTGGGAGCAGTTAGACCTGGGGCATGATGACATCAGTAAGAGTGGTAATAGCATCAGGGATCATAATAACTAACCTTTAAGCAGTCAGGGCATATTTGACTCTGTTCTCAGTGCTTTCTGTACATTAGCCCATTTCCATTACAACAGTCCTGTAATGTAGATCCTAAATAACTCCATTTTAACATCAAAGTAACAGAGGCACAGAGAAGTTCGGTACCTTGGCCAGTGCTACATAGCCTGTAAGTGGCTGGGCTAGGATTTGATACCTGGCTCCAGAGTGGGACTCTGAATGCTACATTAAGGAGGCAAAGGCACACAGCCACTGTGTAAAACCAGCAGCTTTCTAGGGAATGGGCCAATGGAGGAGTGAAGGGCATGAGCAGGAGGATTTATCCTTGGGGAACACAGGTGGTGGAGGAAATGACCTGGCGATACCCCAATTTAGGCATGGAATAAACAGGCACAAAAGAAAAATAAATGTGAAAGCCACATAGTAATTTAATCAAATAAGGATATTACAAAGACAGCTATCAGATGTTTTTCTGATCAATTGGGAAGGCAGTAGTGCTGCCTTTGGTAAAAATAGATGACCTGTTTACATCCAGTATCATCTCAGCTTGTGTCTGGTGAGTATCCCCGCTCCAGTGTGAGTGAGGAAAATAACCCTTGTTTCCAAGAAGACAAAGCCAATCTGCCTCAGTATGTAGGAAACAGTGATTTCAATTAGAAAACAAAACAAAACAAAACAAAACAACAACAACAACAAAAAAACCTGGTAGGAAAATAAACAAAACTGTTACTTTCTTTTTTTTCTAAGACAAGTCTTGCTCTGTCGCCCAGGCTGGAGTGCAGTGGTGCGATCTTCGCTCACCACAACCTCCACCTCCCGGGTTCAAGCAGTTCTCCTGCCTCAGCCTCCGGAGTAGCTGGGATTACTGGCGAGCGCCATCACGCCCAGCTTATTTTGTATTTTTAGTAGAGATGGGGTTTCTCCATTTTGATCAGGCTGGTCTGGAAATTCTGACCTCATGATCCACCCGCCTCAGCCTCCCAAAGTGCTAGGATTACAGACGTGAGCCACCGCGCCCGGCCTTGGATTAATTTTAGAAAAAGGGTGGCTTTAGGTTAAACACACATTTACAAAAGAGCAATGATTCACCCAGGAGCTGACAGGTGCAGACTGATGTCAGTGAACTTGTGTTGTATGAGCTTAAAAAGAAAAAAGTAGGCCAGGCGCGGTGGCTCAAGCCTGTAATCCCAGCACTTTGGGAGGCCGAGGCGGGTGGATCACGAGGTCAGGAGATCGAGACCATCCTGGCTAACACGGTGAAACCCCGTCTCTACTAAAAATACAAAAAATTAGCCGGGCGTGGTGGCGGGCGCCTGTAGTCCCAGCTACTTGGGAGGCTGAGGCGGGAGAATGGCGTGAACCCGGGAGGCGGAGCTTGCAGTGAGCCGAGATCGCGCCACTGCACTCCAGCCTGGGCGACAGAGCGAGACTCCGTCTCAAAAAAAAAAAAAAAGTATTAAAATGTAAAATACAAAAATTGGCACCAAGTGTAAACATCTTTGTGACTACAGACACTGGAGATACCAGCTGCCTCCCTGTATTTAGCAGCCTACACAAATGGTAAGGGGTGTGCTGCGGGGTGTTAGCATGCTGGAGTGGCTGGGGTGGGAAGAACCGCTGGAAGCCAAGTAGATACACTCCAGGAAAAACATCAGAACTGAAGTTACAGAAAATGGAATCCCAGTAGCACAGTGGCAGCTAGATTCCTTTTGCTTTTGTCTGTAGCTTGCATTAGCAGAGTGCAATATCCAGTTACTATCCACTTTACTTTTCTAATCGTGCAGACACCCCAAAAGGTAAAAGACCCCTATGCTTCCAGCCAGCAGCGGCTTTGCAGGACTGCCAGGCTCTCAGACCCCACATCACTTGGCCTTCTTAGTGGGGTTAGCTCCCAGAATGCGGCTAAAAGCCAATTTTGCCCCTGGTCAGTCATGGAATAGCCCATCTTAGCCTCACTGTTAATGAAGGACATCAATTCCACGCAGGTCTCCACGAGGAGGGGGCGCTCCACGACCAGCACGCGTGCGCTTGTCCTGGCAAAGGACTTTCCGTTTTGGCGTTTTTGACCTTGGATTCACAGAGCCTTGAAGCTTTCCATCTGGCACAGAGCTGCTGTGTTCTCATCCGCACCAGCCGTCGCGTGTCGTACGAAACCGGCCCAGGGCACGTTTGTGGACCAGGGATTCCATCTGTTTACGAAGGAAAGGCGACTTCGCTTGTCCCACTGAATTCGAATCCCAAAACCTTCTCGCTTGTTGAGCGATTTAGGGGGAAACTGGAATTCCCGGCGGGAGACGGCGTGCCATCCGGGCCGCCTGCCAGCCCTGGATCGGATGAAGCCGTCTCCACCGCCGAGCGCGCCCTGCCGGTGACCGGCTCCCGCCGCCGCTTCTCACTGTCCCGGGCGCCCCTCGGCGGCAGCCGCAGCCCCGGGTCTCGCCGTCCTCCGCGGCCGCACTACTGCGCCGACTCCTCCCCCGCCGCTGGGGGCCGCGGGCGGCAACACCGAGGATTCCCTGACGGGTGCGGCGCTGGGCCCCAGAAGCCTGGAACCGCCGCCCCGCGCCCAGCTCCTCGCCCGCCGCCAGCAGCGCCCTGGGGGTCCCGACCCCGATCCCTCACTTTCATCTATCCAGGAATTTATTTTCCTTCCTTCCCTCCTTCCCTCCCTCTCTTCCTCCCTCCCTCCCTCCCTTCCTTCCCTCCCTCCCTTCCTTCCTTCTCTCCCTCCCTCCCTTCCTTCCCTCCCTCCGTCCCTTCCTTCCTTCCTTCCTCTTTCTTTTCCTTTCTTCTCTTCTTTTCTTTTTTCTTTTCTTTTTCTTTTTTGACAGAGTCTCTGTCGCCCAGGCTGGAGAGCAATGGCACGATCTCGGCTCACTGCAACCTCCACCTCCCAGGTTCAATCCATTGTCCTGCCTCAGCCTCCTGAGTAGCTGGGACTACAGGTGACTTCACCACGCCCGGCTAATTGTTTTTTGGTATTTTTAGTAGAGACGGGGTTTCACCATGTTGGTCAGGCTGGTCTCGAACTCTTGATGTCAGGTGATCCGCCCGCCTCTGCCTCCCACACTGGTAGGATTGGAGGCGTGAGCCACAGTGCCTGGCCTTCTCTAGTAATTTCAAAATCGTTTTATTACAAGTCAATAAAATGTAAACAAATTAATAAAATTTAAAACATGCAATAAAGAGGATTTGTTCAATAAAGATAAATTCAACTACCAACAGCTGTTTGTTGTTGTTGTGTTTTTTTTTTTTTTTTTTGAGACAGAGTCTCGCTCTGCCGCCCAGGCTGCAGTGCAGTGGCCGGATCTCAGCTCACTGCAAGCTCCGCCTCCCGGGTTCACGCCATTCTCCTGCCTCAGCCTCCCGAGTAGCTGGGACTACAGGCACCGGCCACCTCGCCCGGCTAGTTTTTTGTATTTTTTAGTAGAGACGGGGTTTCACCGGGTTAGCCAGGATGGTCTCGATCTCCTGACCTTGTGATCCGCCCGTCTCTGCCTCCCAAAGTGCTGGGATTACAGGCTTGAGCCACCGCGCCCGGCCTTGTTGTTGTTGTTGTTTTGAGACAGGTTCTCACTCTGTCACCCAGGCTGCAGTACAGTGGTGGGATCTGAGCTCACTGTAACCTTTGCCTCCTGGGCTCAAGAGATCCTCCCACCTCAGCCTCCTGAGTAGCTGGAAGTAGCTGAGATTACAGGCTCATGATACCACACCCAGCTAATTTTTTTTTTTTTTTTTAGAGACAGGGTTTCACCACGTTGTCCAGGCTGGCCTCGAACTCCTGGACTCAAGTGATCCTCCTGCCTCGGCCTCCCAAAGTAAGTGCGCCCGGCCTATAGCATTTTCTTGACATAAAGGTCTACCATTATCTTAATGGTATAGAAAAAAAGTGTGTGTGTATGTATACATAAATGTAAATATTGGGACCTATTACCTAGTAATAAAATAGAATTAGTTGAAGTATAGAAGTGAATTTTCTTTCTTTTTTTTTTTTTTTGAGACGGAGTCTCGCTCTGTCGCCCAGGCTGGGGTGCAGTGGCCAGATCTCAGCTCACTGCAAGCTCCGCCTCCCGGGTTCCCGCCATTCTCCTGCCTCAGCCTCCTGAGTAGCTGGGACTACAGGCGCCCGCCACCTCGCCCGGCTAGTTTTTTGTACTTTTTAGTAGAGACGGGGTTTCACCGTGTTAGCCAGGATGGTCTTGATCTCCTGACCTCGTGATCCGCCCGTCTCGGCCTCCCAAAGTGCTGGGATTACAGGCTTGAGCCACCGCGCCTGGCCTAGAAGTGAATTTTCTTTTGCCTCAGGCCTTAGCTTTAAATAACATGTGGGATTCAAAGTGAAGAATAACAATGCCTGGTGGCTCACGCCTGTAATCCCAGCAATTTGGGAGGCTGAGGCCGGCAGATCACTTGAGTTCTGGATTTGGAGACCAGCCTGGGAAACATGATGAAACCCAGTCTCTACAAAAAGTACAAAAATTAGCTGGGAGTGGTGGTACACCCGTAGTTCCAGCTATTGGGGGTGAGGGTGGAGAGCAGAAAAGGGGCTAAGGCAGGAGGATCTCTTGAACCCAGGAGGTTGAGGCTGCAGTGAGCTGAGATCATGCTACTGCACTCCAGCCTGGGTGACAAATGAGACCTTGTTAAAAACAACAACAACAACAACAACAACAACAAAGTAAAGAATAATCTTAGGCTGGGTGCAGCGGCTCACGCCTGTAATCTCAACACTTTGGGAGGCCAAGGTGGGTGGATCACTTGAGATCAGTAGTTCAAGACCTGCTTGGCCAACATGGTGAAACCCATCTCTACTAAAAACACAAAAATTAGCCAGGCATGGTGGCTCAAGCCTGTAGTCCCAGTTACACGAGAGGCTGAGGCAGGAGAATCACTTGAACCAGGAGGAGGAGGCTGCAGTGAGCCGAGATCGTACCATTGCAGCCCGGGCAACAAGAGCAAAAATTCGGTCTCAAAAAAAAAAAAAAAAAAAAAGGAGGCTTCATCCTCATTAGTATAGTGGTGAGTAAGTAACCTAACCCTCCTGAGTAGCTGGAATTACAGGCACCCACCACCACACCCAGCTACTGTTTGTATTTTTAGTAGAGAGGGGGTTTTACCATGTTGGTCAGGCTGATCTCGAACTACTGACCTCAGGTGATCCACCCACCTTGGCCTCCCAAAGTGCTGGGATTACAAGAGTGAACCACCACATCTGGCTGAAAATTACACATTCTGATGTGGAAATATACAGAACAGTGAACTATACACACTGTGGAAATATACAGAACAGTGAAAATTTTTAAGAATTTAGTTTGAAATACAGATATGCAGGACGTTGCAAATGTAAGAGTAGGGTCAGGAGCAAGAGCAAAGTTGGAGGTGCCACATACTTTCAAACAACCAGATCTCATGAGAACTCACTATCGTGAGGACAGCACCAAAAGGATGGTGCTAAACCATTCAGGGGAAACCACCCTCATGAGCCAATCACCTCCTGCCAGGACCCACCTCCAACATTGGAGATTACATTTCAACATGAGGTTTGGGCAGGACAGATATCCACACCATATCAATAGTGCAGAATACCTTTCACCTACTTTCCCCAGTAGTAACATCTTATATAACCTTAGAACATCATCAAAACCAGGAATGCGACATTGGTTCAATCCTCAGACCTCTTTCAGACCTCACCATTTTATACACTCGTTGTGTGCGTGTAGTTCTATGTATTTTTTTTTTTTTGAGACAAGAGTCTCTCTCTGTCACCCAGGCTGGAATACCATGGGGCGATCTCGGCTCACTGTAACCTGCACCTCCCGAGTTCAAGTGATTCTCCTGCCTCAGCCTCCTGTGTGGCTGGGACTACAAGTGCACGCCACCATGCCCAGGTTGGTTTTTTTTTTTTTTTTTGAGACGGAGTCTCACTCTGTCACCCAGGCTGGAGTGCAGCGGCACAATCTCGGCTCACTGCAAGCTCTGTCTCCGAGGTTCACGCCATTCTCCTGCCTCAGCCTCCTGAGTAGCTGGGACTACAGGGGCCCACCACCACACCCAGCTAATTTTTTGTATGGGCAATAATTCAAATTCAGATTATGCCAAAACTGGAAAGACAGTTGTATTTTTCCATTATACTGTTGTCTCTGAGGCATACAAATAATATGACACCTCCCTCTCCCTCCAAAGGTGTTTACTCTGTAAAGCTGGCAGGGCCCAATTCTGTTTTTGAACCACCTTAAAGAGTGAATCAAATGCCAAGATAAAGGTAGCTTAAATAATAATACCTTTATTATTGTAAAAAACAAAGCAATGTGAGGCAGGCAGTTCCAAAGTTGGTGACTTAGAGGCTGGAAAAAATCCATGGAGGTGTCACATGAAACCAACATGTCTTGAAAGAAGAGTCCTTCTTGGCAAGCTGCCAACAACACTCATATTGGGTTCTCTGGCACAAAGCTGGGTCAAGTCCATGCCCTAACTTGTCAGAGAGGAAGACTCAAGACTATTCATGATTTCTTCTAGCAAATAGGGAGAAACAGAGGTCTGCTTCCTTCAGCAGGTTCAGGAGGTAAATGATGCACATTATGTGGACCTCACAGGTGGTAGATGTGATACGGCTTCTGCCTCAGAAACTGTCAGTGACATAAATGGCAAGAGCCATATATGGCAGGTGAGAAAGTCTAACACTTTCTAAATGGCAGGTTAGAAAGTGTAACACATACCTGGAACTTAAGGGGAATCTGCCCACTGTATATATATCCTTAGATGTTGGGGCTTCCAGTTCAGGTACTTGTCTCTCTCACCGGTGTACTCCTTCAGTATAATTACACTAAAAGGAACTTGCATATTCTCAGTACAGTTAAGGCTTTTCTCCAATGTGAACTCTCTGGTGTTGAATGAGGACAGATTTGCAGCCAAAGGATTTCCCACATTCACTGCACTGATAAGGCCTTTTTCCAGTGTGAACTCTCCGGTGTTGAATGAGGCTAGAACTTTGGCTAAAGGATTTCCCACATTCACTGCACTCATAAGGCCTTTCTCCAGTGTGAACTCTCAGGTGTTTAATGAGGTTAGATTTACAGCTAAAGGATTTGCTACATTCACTGCACTCAACAGGTCTTTCTCCAGTGTGAACTCTCTGGTGGTTCTTAAGGTTGGAGCTATGGCTAAAGGATTTCCCACATTCCCCACACACATAAGGCCTTTCCCCTGTGTGGACTTTCCGATGTGAACTGAAGCTGGAGCTTTGCTTAAACGATTTCCCACATTTACTGCACTCATAGGGTCTTTCTCCAGTGTGAAGTCTCCGGTGGTGAATGAGGCTGGAGCTTCGGCTAAAGGATTTTCCACATTCACTGCATTCATGAGGTCTTTCTCCAGTGTGAACTCTCTGGTGGTAAATGAGGCTGAAGTTTTGGCTAAAAGATTTCCCACATTCACTGCATTCATAAGGTCTTTCTCCAGTGTGAACTCTGCGATGCTGCATGAGGTTGGACCTTTGGCTAAAAGATTTCCCACATTCGCTGCATTCATAAGGCCTTTCTCCAGTGTGAACTTTCCTATGGCTATTGAGGCTGTAGATCTGACTAAAGGATTTCCCACATTCAGGGCACACATAAGGCCTTTCTCCAGTATGAACTCTTTGATGTATAATGAAACTGGAGTAGTAGGTAAAGAATTTTCCACATTCGTTGCATTCATAAGGCCTTTCTTCACTGTGGACTTTCTGGTGCTGAATGAGGTTACATCTTCGCGTACATGCTTTCCCACATTTGCTGCACTCAAAAAGCCCTTCTCTAGTGAGGATTCTCTGGTCCTGAACAAGTGTGTCTGTGTGGCTAAAGGCTTTACTGTATTTTCCCCAGTTGCGATGACTTTTTCCACTGTAAAAGGCCACCACACACTTGTTACTGTTATTTGGCTTCTCCCCTGTTTGAGTGGCCTCTTGATGGAGAAACCTCATGTTGGCCAGGAAGTCTTTCCTGATCTCCCTACAGGTGAAGGGCTTCTCCGACACGTGGACTGTGCAGCTCTTTGTAAATGAGGTTGTGTCCACGTAACTTGTGAAAGGTGCCTCTTTAATGTGCTGCCTCTGGTGCTGTTGAAGATTTGCATTGATGTAGAATTGTTTTCCATATGTGTGTAGTTTCTGCCCACAGTTTGTTCCTTGGTGTTCAGCCAAGTGCAAAATATCTCTCAAGACCAGGCCACATATTTCACAGGAGTAGGCATTCTGGGAAGATGAACCTTCTTTGGAAGTCCTGAACTGTGGCACTCCTTCTACAGAAATTCTCTGTTCAGAAGGTGTTTCCTCATGCTCCACTCCATGCCAACAACCTAAAAGTAAAGAGGTCGTGGTGAAGTACATGTTACCTTTATTAGGAGGAGGCAATGCAATCGCAAATGCACGTCAGTTATAGCAAAGAACCAGTATATGGGCCTGTCTTCAGGAAAAGTGAGTTGGGGGTCAGGTTCAGGAAGCACCTGTTGTGCATTACTGGTCCCTAAGGTTATGGAATAGGGAGGGTGGGCCCTCCCAGGTACAGTATACAAGGCTAAGGTATGGCCCAGGACTAAGAGGCATGTTCTACAATTAATTCCTCTGATAATAGCTTTTAGCGGGATCATATCTGCTGGTGACAAGTGATGCCGTGAAGTGTATGTCCAGGCCCAGGAAAACCTCACTGGAACAGTAACTGGTGTTCAGGGACTAGTAAGGGAGATATGCACACTTCAGGACAAAATAATATTACAGAATGCTACAGAGGGAACAGTGTAAAGAACAGATGGAATAAGGAGTCCGGAGAGGTGAGGATTAGCATTAGCTAGAAGTAAAAATAAAAATGACAAGTAGGAGAAATAACAAGTTTGTAACTGTTAAGAATGAAGAGGGGAAGGTCAAAGTGAAGTGTCTCGGGCAAAGGCATCAAGACAAGTCAAACAGGACAGGTTCCTGGTGCAATTTAAACACAGACCTGATGACATGCCTTTTCCCAAGTGCCATTCATGTAGGCCAGGCCCTCTCTGATCCCATCTTGCTGAGGCTGGAGTCATGAACATCCTGTGAAGAACAGAGGACACTTCCCCTAGTCCTAGTTGAGCAACTACATGAGACCAGGATGATGTAAGTCCTAAGGGAAAGACAGGACACGTGAGCAACTAACACTGGCCCAGAAGAACTGGGCACAAAAAAGAACAAGGAAAGTTAAAGAAGTTAAGTTTGTATAAATTCAAGTTAGTGTTGTAACTTTAGGATGCTAAATGTAATTCCCATGGTAACTATTTAAAAAAAAGAGCTACATAAAGTATGCAAAGAACTGGGCATGGTGGCTCACGCCTATAATCCCAGCACTTTGGGAGGCTGAGGTTGCTGGATCAACTGAGGTCAGGAGTTTGGGACCAGCATGGCCAACATGGTGAAACCCTGTCTCTACTAAAAATACAAAAATTAGCTGGGTGTGGTGGTGTGTGTTTGTAATCCCAGGAGGGATTACTCAGGAGGCTGAGGCAGGAGAATCGCTTGAACATGGGAGGCAGAGGTTGCAGTGAGCCAAGATCGCCCCACTGCACTCCAGTCTGGGCGACAGAGCGAGACTCCATTGAGAGAGAGAGAGAGAGAGAGAGAGAGACAGAAAGAAAGAAAGGAAGAAAGGAAGAAAGGAAGAAAGGAAGAAAGGAAGAAAGAGAAAGAAAGAAAGAAAGAAAGAAAGAAAGAAAGAAAGAAAGAAAGAAAGAAAGAAAGAAAGAAAGAAAGAAAGAAAGAGAAAAAGTACACAAAGGAAATGACAAGGAATTAAAAAGTTTCAGTACAAAAAAAAAAAAAAAAAGTGAGCCGAACACAAAAGAAGCAGTAATGTAGGCAATTAGGATCAAAAAAGCTATAAGGCTATAAGACATGGGGAAAACAAGGAGCAAAATGATAGAAGTCAACCCGTCCTTATCAGTGATTACCTTAAACATAAATGCCTTAAACTCTCCAAACTTTTAGCTTAAACTCTGCCAAAAGACAAAGATTGGCAGAATGGGTTAAAATGAAAACAACCCATGATCCAACTTTATGATGTCTACAAGAGATTCGCTTTAGATCCAAAGATATAAATAAGGTGGAAGTGACAGGCTACAAAAAGATATTCCATGCAAATAGCAAGCAAAAAAGAGTAAGAATGGCTACACTAATATCATACAATACAGACTTTAAATCAAAAAGGGTAACAAGAGATATAAAAGGATATTATATACTAATAAAAAAGGTCAATAGAGCAAGAGGACATAACATTTATAAACACTTATGCACCTAATAATAGACCACCAAAACACATGAGGCAAAAATGGACAGAACTGAAGGGAGAAATGGATGGTTCTACAATAACAGTTAAATACATCGATACCTGACTCTCAGCAGTGGACAGAAGAATCAGAGAGAAGTGAGAAAACAGAGGACCTAAACAACCAACTAGCTCTAACAAATATATAAAGAGTATTCTACCCAACAACAACAGAATACACATTCCCTTCATGTGTACCTAGAACATTCTCCAGGACAGACCATAAATTAAGCCTCATTTGATTTAGAAAGACACACATCATACAAAGTATCTTCTCCAACCACAGTGGGATGAGGTTGGGAACTCTTAATAGAAGGAAACTAAAAAATTTACAAATCTGTAGAAATTAATACAATACTGAACAACCAGTGGGGCCATGAAGAAATCAGAAGGGAAATAAATTGGAGATACAGTAAAAGCAGTACTAAAGGGGAAATTTATAGCTATAAACCTTAAAAAGATGAAAGATCTCAACTCAACAATCTATTTTTACAACTTAAGGGATTATAAAAAGAGGAACAAACTAAAACCAAAGCTGGCAGGAAAAAAATAATAAAGACTAAAGCCTAGATAAATAAAATACAGAAGAGAAAAACAATAGAAAAAAAAATCAACAAAACCAAAAGGTGTTTCTTTGAAAAGGTTATCAAAATTGACACACCTGGCCAGGTGCAGTGGCTCATGCCTGTAATTCCAGCACTTTGGGAGGCCGAGGCAGCGGGTGGATCACCTGAGGTCAGGAGTTCAAGACCAGCCTGGCCAACGTGGTGAAACCCTGTCTCTATTAAAAATACAAAAATTAGCCAGGTATGATGGCATGTTCCTGTAACCCCAGCTACTCAGGAGGTCAAGGCAGGAGAATTGCTTGAATCCAGGAAGTGGAGGTTGCAGTGAGCCAAGATCACACCACTGCACTCTAGCCTGGGTGTCAGAGCAAGACTCCATCTCAAAAAAAAAAAAAAAAAAAAAAGACAAACCTTAAAGAAAAGCCCTTGACTTGATGGCTTCACAGATGAATTCTACCAATCATTTAATTGGCCGGGCGCGGTGGCTCACGCCTGTAACCCCAGCTCTCAGGGAGGCAGAGGCGGGAGGATAGCTTGGGCCCAGGAGTTCGAGACCTGCCTGGGTAATATAGCGAGATCCCATTCTCCACAAAAAGGAAAAAAAAAAAAAGACAATCATTTAATGAAGAACTAATACTTATTTTCAAATTCTCTCAAAAAACTGTAGCATACACACTTCTAAATTCATTCTACATGGCCAGCATTACCCTGATTCCAATCCAAATGACACAAAGATTGTGTAAGAAAACATAACTACAGACCAATATCCTTGATTATTAATGCAAAAACCATCAACCAAATATTAGCAAACTGAATTCAACAGCATATTAAAAGGATTATGCACTACCACCAGATAGAATTTATTCCTGGAATGCAAGGATGGTTCAACAAACAAAAACTGATCAAAGTGATGGCTTGCACCTGTAATCCCAGCTACTTGGGAGGCTGAGGCAGGAGGATCGCTTGAGGCCAGGAGCTTAAGACCAGCCTGTGTAACATAGCAAGACCCTATCTCTAAAAAAATTAAAACAATCATCTCAGTTGATGCACTAAAAGCATTAGACAATATGCAACACTTCTTCGTGAGGAAAACACTCAGTAAACCAGGAATAGGGGGAAATTAACTAAACATAATAAAATACATATGCAAAAAAAAACAAAAACAAAAATAAAACCCACAGCTAAAATTATACTCGACAATGAAAGACTGAAAGATTTTCCTCTAAGATTAACAACAAGATAAGGATGCCTACTTTTAGCACTTCTGTTCAATGTAGCAATTAGGCAAGAAAAAGAAAGAAAAGGGACCAAAATGGGAAAAGAGGAGTAAAATTATCCCTACTCACAGATAATATACATGGAATACCATAAAGGTTCCACGAAAAAACTGTTACAACTAATAAGCAAATTCAGCAAATAGAAGAATACAAATACAACATGCAAAAATCAGTTACGCTTCTATACACTAATGATGAACAATTTGAAAAGTAAACAATTCCACTTATATCAAAAAGAATAAAACATTAAAGATTAACTTAACCAAACAAGTAAAAGCCTTGTACACTAGAAACTACAAAATATTGCTAAAATGAATTAAATAAAACATTAATAAAAGAAAATATATCACATGCCTGTTCATGGACTAGAGGGCTCAATATTGTTAAGACGTCTATACTAGACAAAGTAATCTATAGAAAGTGCGATACCTATCGGCCGGGCGCGGTGGCTCAAGCCTGTAATCCCAGCACTTTGGGAGGGCGAGACGGGCAGATCACGAGGTCAGGAGATCGAGACCATCCTGGCTAACACAGTGAAACCCCGTCTCTACTAACAATACAAAAAAAAACTAGCTGGGTGAGGTGGCGGGTGCCTGTAGTCCCAGCTACTAGGGAGGCTGAGGCAGGAGAATGGCATAAACCCGGGAGGCGGAGCTTGCAGTGAGCTGAGATCCGGCCACTGCACTCCAGCCTGGGTGACGGAGCAAGACTCCGTCTCAAAAAAAAAAAAAAAAAAAAAAAGTGCAATACCTATCAAAATCCAAATGACGTTACTTTGCAGAAATAAAAAAATCCATCCTAAAATTCATTTGAAATATTAAGAGACACAGAATAGCTAAAACAATTTTGAAAAGGATGAAAGTTGGAAGACTCACAGTTTGTAATTTCAAAACTTACTGCAAGGCTAGAGAAATTAAAACTGTGGTACTCCCATAAAGAAAGACATATAGATCAATGGACTAGAAGAGACCCCAGAAATAAACCCTCAAATATCTGGCCAAATGATTTTTGACCAGGAGAAAGAAGACAAATTTTCAACACATGATGCTAGGAAAACTGGGTATCTACATGTGAAAGAATGAAGTTGGTCCCTTACCTGACACCACATATAAAAATTAATTCAAAACAGATCAAAGAGCTGAATGTAAGCACTAAAACTGTAAAACTCTTAAAACAAGGAAAAAGCTTCATGACACTGGACTTGTTAATGATTCCTTGGATATGATATAAAAAGCATAGACAATAAAAGTAAAACAGTAAAACGGAATTCATCAAAATGAGAAACTTGTACATCAAAGGATCCTATCAACACACTAAAAATGTAACCCACAAAATAAGAGAAAACATTTGCAAATCACGTATCTGATAAGGGAATATCTAGAATACAGATAACTCTTAAAGCTCAATAAAAAATTATATTTAACACTTCTAATTACAATTAATAAAACTCAATTTAAAAATAGGCAAAGGACTTGAATAAAAACATCATTTGAAGATATACAAATAGCCAATCAGCACATGAACAGACGCTCAATATCAGTAATCTGCAAATCACAACCACAATGAGATATCACCTCACACCAATTTGGATGACTTATCAAAAAAAATCAGAAAATAACAAGTGATGGTGAGGGTGTGAAGAAACTAGAACCTTTGTCTGCTGCTTGTGGGAATGTAAAACGGTGCAGCTGCTATGAAAAACAATTCTGGTGGTTCCTTAAAAATTAAAAATAATTACCTTATGATCCAGAAATTCTGCTTTTGGGCCAATACCCAAAAGAATTGAAAGCAAGAACACAAATATGTATCTGAACACCCATGTTCACAGTAATATTATTCACAACAGCCAGAAGGTGAAAACAACCTGTGTCCACTGATGAAGGAATGGATAAACTAATACATACAAAAGAATATTATTCAGCCTTAAAAAGAAGCAATTCTGATACACATTACAACATGGATGAACCTTGAAGATACTATGCTAAGTGAAGTAAGCCAGACAGAAAAGAACAAATATTGTGTGATCCCACTCATATGAGGTACTTACGGTAGACAAATTCATACAGACCAAAAGCAAAATGGTGGTTGCCAGGGGATGGGAAGAGTTATTGCTTAATGAGTACAAAGTTTCAGTTTTATAAGATGAAAAAGTAGTACAGAAGGATGGTGGTGATAGTTGTACAACAATGTGAATGTACTAAATGCTGCTGAACTATATACTTGAAAATGATTAAAATAAGCCGGGCGCAGTGGCTCACGCCTGTAATCCCAGCACTTTGGGAGGCTGAGGCGGGTGGATCGCCTGAGGTCGGGAGTTCGAGAACAGCCTGACCAACATGGAGAAACCCCGTCTCTACTAAAAATACAAAATTAGCTGGGCCTGGTGGCACATGCCTATAATCCCAGCTACTAGGGAGGCTGAGGCAGGAGAATTGCTTGAACCTGGGAGGCGGAAGTTGCGGTGAGCCGAGATCGTGCCATTGCGCTCCAGCCTGGGCAACAAGAGCGAAACTCCGCCTCAAAAAAAAAAAAATGATTAAAATAGTAAAGTTTGTTATATATATTTTACAATTAAAAACAAACAAAGAAGAACACCTTGGAGGAGGTTTTTATAAGAATAGTCTGTGTAGTGTCTCTGTGGTGCAATTCGTTAGAGTGTTCTGCTGTTAATGGAAAGGTTGGTGGTTCAAGAACAGTTTGTGTAAATAGTGACAATGTCAGTGACTGCATTTCATGTCACAGTCAAGCACAAATAAATGTCGGGTACATGAAGGGAGGGGAAACTGGATGCCGTAGATCTAGAAAGTTACCAGACAGGGAGAAGGCAAGTCAGGTGGGATCTATTAGGCTTACTGTAAGATGTGGGTAAGGATTGATCCCAAATCCTTACCCAAGGTGCTTTTAGGCTGGGATGATAAGGGAAGTAGGCTTGCACTCAGTCCACAACATCTACCCAGGGAACTGGGGAAGGAGGCAGTGCCTATGGTCCAGATATGAGGACAGAGCTGCTCCTGAGGAAAAGGAGAAACACAGAGCCTGGTACAGGGCACAAGGGTGAGTATGAGGGCCTTACCCAGGGAGGACGTAAGTGCAAAGTTCTCCAGCATCACATCGAAGTACAGGTGTTTCTGAGCCTCATCAAGGAGATCCCATTCCTCCCAGGAGAAGTACACGGCCACATCTTCAAAAGTCACACTTCCCTAGCATAATAGGGATTGATGAAACCATGAACAGTCTCACTTTGGAAGACTCAAAATCCATGTCCTCATACATTCTCCTCCCAAGCTCCCTAAGTCAGAAGAGACACCAGACCTTGGTGTCATTGATCCCTGCTGTCTCTTCACATTCCCATTAGTCACTGTTTTCATTCTGTTTTCTACTCTGTATCCTGTAAACACTTGGGTTAGAGAAATCTCCCTCCTCTTATCCCAAACTCCAACTTCCTCACAATAGATGCCAAACTTCACAGAAATTAAGGAAACCTGCAGTTCCCTGAACCAGTTCAGTCTCACCTCCAAGGAGTTCCAAAAGCTGGTACTATCATAAACTTTCACCCCTTTACATTGGCTGCTCCAAATGGAAACATTGGCCTGGACTCAGCACCCTGAGCTCAGGGATTCTCTAGGGTTCCCAAACCAACAGCTGAGAGAATGGTAGGTGAGTCCTGTTACACCACAAATCTAAAGAAAATATCTGTGTGGGGAGGGAGGAGGGACATTCCAGACCAGTGAGGGGCTGAGATACCTCCACTTACCTGTGTAAGCTTGAAAAGTACCTCTGTAGCTATGGGAACCTGTGGAAAGACGCAGGCCTCAGAGGAATGTGATCATGGGAGTGCTCCATGGGCACAGACCTTCCCTGTACCCTTGCCTCGGCCGAGAGCCACGTAACTTTGGGTCGACTGTCTAACCTGTGCGCCTCAGTCCTTAGTGCTGCCTCTCACCAGTTGTGTGGCCTTGGAAAAATATTCAACCTCCCTCTGCCTCAACGTCCTCATCCATCTCTAAAGTCTTTTCTTCCACTGAACAGCCTGCAGAGGATTTTTCAAATCCTAACTCAGATGGTGTCTCTCGTTTAAGCTCTCTATGGCTCCCACGGCCCTAAGAATAAAGGTAGATCTCTCTCAAACTTTGTTCTCTGCAGTAACAATGTGGAGCCCAGGTTCCTGAATGCCTCCTTCTCGGTCGCCCATCCAAGCTCTGCAAGCGCCGGTCCTGTCCCTTGTCCCCCTGCCCACCACATCGGATGTCAGAAACAGGGGCCCCACCCACGAGCCTCAGTGTCCCCGACCCTGTGCTACAGAAACGTGAGCTGGTGCCCCTCACTTGGGACTTAAGAATCGCGGCCGGGGGAGGTCCGGAGATCGCAATGCTCACCGGAGCCGGGTCCCTCAGTGCGGTCGCCATCCGAGTCTGTGGGCGGAGCTGGACCGGGAGCTGCGGGCTACCGGGGGGGAACACGAGCACCGCTATCCCCAGGCAGGCCTCGCGGGCGGCTCTGCCCCCGACCCTCAGACCTGACTCTCGCGCCTTCACGGTCCGTCACTTCGATACCGAAGAGGCACACCAAGGAGGCTGACGGATAGAACGGACCTGAGGGGAGCTAAAATGACCGCTGCGAACACGCCAGAAGTCCCGCCCCGAGGGGCACGCCCACACGGAAATGCCCCTGTCTTGGATTTTCATTGGATCAAAGTACTGCCGCTCGACGCAAAGCTTTCTGGGAAATGTAGTCTCCCCAAGGCTGCGGCAGACGGTGCCTTGTGTGCAGACTGCTGGGAGCGCTAGGAAACTGAGTCTGCCGCCCTCCAGGGCGACTGAGGGGCTTCGGTGTTTGAGGTCTTAAGTAGGCTGACACTTGAACAACACAGGTTTCAGCTGTGCGGGTCCATTTACACGTAGGCTTTTTTTTTTTTCTCCCAATAAACGTTACTTCGAGTGTGCTCCTTTAGCTCCCCCACCTCTTGCCCCAGAAACAAGATCAGCCCCTCCTCATTCTCTTGCCTATTGTGAAGAACACAAGGATGAAGACCTTTATGATGATACACTTCCACTTAATGATTAGTAAATGTATTTTCCGTTCCATATTCTTTTATTTTCCTTTTTTTATTGGGTGAAATGTCAACGAGCCTCTTATAATTTTCCTGATACCCTTTCTCTAGTCTGTTTTAGTATAAGTATAGTTCTTACACTAAAATATATATAATGCATATATCATACAAAATGTGTAATCATATATATATGTGTTATGCGTATATCATGCATATATCATACAAAATGTTAATCGATTGGGAGTTTATGTAATTCATAAGGCTTCTGGGCAACTTCATAAGGCTTCCAGGCAACAGTCGGCTATTAGTAGTTAAGGTCTAGGGGAGTCAAAAGTAATACGAGGATTTTCAATTCCGCGGGGGTCGGTGTCAGCTGTATATCAGTCTCTAGTGTAGAGGATCACTTCAGTATTTAGACATGATTTCAGATTCCATGCAGCCCACCCCAGCAGATGTCCACTGGTAGCTGGAAGTGAAAAAATGTTATCTTATTGCTCTTCAAATGCATGCAGCCTGAAGTGTTAAAGTCACTTTTTGTAGGTTTTGTCAGGGACAAAAGACGCCAGACAGGGCTAAGACGGGAAGATAGTGGAGGGATAGTGGGCAGCCCTGAATCCAATGGACAAGGAAAGTTCCCTGCTTCTGGTGCCCCCAGAAAACGCTCTCCTGCCTGCAAAGTCAGTTTTGTTCATAAAACATGAAGCTTTAATACATGAATGTTCATTTTCCTTGTATAATCAAAATATTTAATTTCTTTTTTTTTGAGACAGGGTCTCATTGTTGTCCAGGCTGGTGTACAGCGGAACAATCATAGCTCATTGCAGCCTCAACCTCCTGGGCTCAAGTGATCCTCCGGCCTCAGCCTCTTGAGTAGCTGGGACTACAAGCACACCACCATACCCGGCTAATTAAAAAAAATTATTGTAGGAATGGGGTCTCCCCATAGGGCCCAGGCTAGTCTCAAACTCCTAGGGCCATGCAATCTTCTTGCCTCAGCCTCCCAAACTGCTGAGATTACAAGCGTGAGTCACCTTGCCCAGCCAAAAGTTTTTAATGCATAAAATATCAAATTATGATCATTATTTTAAACAGGGCCTCACTCTGTCGCCCAGAAAGTTTATATTATTTTAAGGTATATATATGCACATTGTTAAATGTACACATATACATTTTATATATACTAGGTCAAATTTTACATTTCACAATAAAAATGATCCTTTAGGACAAATTAATACCAATAAAATAAAATAAATTAAAATTAAAAATTGTAAAATGATTTTATCAAATATATAATGTATTTCTTTACACATTTACTACAAACATTTATAAGTGGAATGACTACTATTGTACATCTGGTTAGATCTCACAATGGGCTTGTCGTCGTCTTTAGGAAAAAGGTTAGAGTTCTCGGCTGGGCCTATATTACACAACCAACCATTACATATTGCTGCACCTCCTACCATGTATCTCCTCTACATCCTACACATGCTGGATTTCTTCAGAACCCTGAAAGCTGTGTGTGCACTCACATGCAGGGATCTTTCCAGGTTACTTTTTTCCTACCTGAGACTGCTGAATCCTATTATGCTTTAAAAATTCATACTTTCAGGTAACCAACTGAAAAACTAGTGAAAAATGACACAACTCGTCAGCCACGGTGGCTCACGCTTGTAATCCCAGCACTTTGGGAGGCCAAGGTGGGCGAATCACCTGAGGTGAGGAGTTCAAGAACAGCCTGGCCAACATGGTGAAACCCCGTCTCTACTAAAAATTCCAAAATTAGCCAGGGGTGGTGGCGGGCACCTGTAATCCCAGTTACTCGGGAAGCTGAGGCAGGAGAATCAGAATCACTTGAACTTGGGAAGTGAAGGTTGCAGTGAGTTGAGATCGCGCCACTGCATTCCAGCCTAGGTGACAGAGCGAGACTCTGTCTCCAACAACAAAAAAAAAGGACACAACTCTTTATGTCCAAATTCAATGTTTCCATCCATTGCACGTACTCAAAACTTCCCAGTACTCCTCATGAGGTAATGAAGCACAATTAGCTGAAGTAAGTTTTGTATAATCATATAAAATTTTCAGGGCTGGACTTGGTGGTTCATGCCTGTAATCCCAGCACTTTGGGAGGCTGAGGCGGGCGGATCACAAGGTCAAGAGATCAAGACTATCCTGGCCAACATGGTGAAACCCTGTCTCTACTAAAAAATACAAAAATTACCTGGGCATGGTGGCGCATGCCTGTAGTCCCAGCTACTCGGGAGGCTGAGGCAGAAGAATCGCTTGAACCCAGGAGGTGGAGGTTGCAGTGAGCCGAGATCATGCCACAGCACTCCAGCTAGTGACAGTGCAAGACTCCGTCTCAAAAGAAAAAAAAAAAAAGAAACATCTTGATTAAAAACCGAAATGGGCAAAGACTTTAGGTTTAGATACCTCACCAGAGAAGATACACAGATGACAAATAAGTGTATGAAAAGATAATCCCTGTCATATGTCATCAGGGAAGTGAAAATTAAAACAGCAGTGAGATACCACTACACATCCATTAGAATGAACCACCTCTGACAACTGCAAATGGTTGAGAAAATGTACAGCAACAGGAGCTCTCATTGCTGATGGAATGCAAAGTTGTACAGCCACTTTGAAATGGAGTTTGGTGGTTTCTTACAAAACTAAACACACTTTTACCATACAATGTGGTAACCATATTTTTCAGAATTTATCCATATGAATGGAAAATTTATGTCCACACAAAAACCTGTACATGTATGTTTATAGCAGTTTTATCCAAAATTGGCATACCTGGAAGCAACAAAAATGTCCTTGAGTAAGTGAATGGATTAGAAACTGTAGTATATCTAGACAATGGAACATTACTCAATGCTGAAGGTAAATGAATCATCAAGACATGAAAAAACATGGAGGTACCTTGTATGCATACCACTAAATGAAAGAAGCCAATCTGAAAAGGCAATATGCTGTATGATTCCAATTAATGACATTTGAGAAAAGGTAAAAGTATGAAAGAGCAAAAAGATCAGTGGTTGCTGGGGGTTTAGAAGGGTAGGAGGGATGAATTTGTGGAGCACAGAGAATTAGCAGGGCGATGAAACAATTTTATATGACACTCTAATAGTGGACACGTGTCATTGTACCTTTGTCCAAACACAGAATGTACAACACTAAGAGTGAACCCTAATGTAAAGTAGGGACTTTGGGTGATAATGATGTGTCAGTGTAGGTTTACAATTGTTACAAATGTGCCACTCCGGTTGGGGTTGGCGGGGGGAGGAGGGGACGGCTATGCATATGTAGGTGTGCAGGGAGTATATGGATATCTCTTTACCTTTCCCTTAATTTTACTGCAAACCTAAAAGTGCTCTTAAAAACTTAGTAATAGGCCGGGCGTGGTGGCTCAAGCCTGTAATCCCAGCACTTTGGGAGGCCGAGACGGGCGGATCACGAGGTCAGGAGATCGAGACCATCCTGGCTAACACGGTGAAATCCCGTCTCTACCAAAAAATACAAAAACTTAGCCGGGCGAGGTGGCGGGCGCCTGTAGCCCCAGCTACTAGGGAGGCTGAGGCAGGAGAATGGCGTAAACCCGGGAGGCGGAGCTTGCAGTGAGCTGAGATCCAGCCACTGCACTCCAGCCCGGGCGACAGAGCGACACTCCGTCTCAAAAAAAAAAACAAAAACAAAAAACAAAAAACAAACAAAAACTTAGTAATAAAAAAAGATTGTGTCAGCACCATAAGGCAGGGTGGGAAAAAAGATAAATTTCAAAAGAAAAAAATTGTGGCTGCCTCAGAGTCATATTCTGCGTCCTCTTGAAAGATAGTTGGGGATCAAAATTTTCCCTGCAGATGAAGCCACAAGTGGCATACCTTGTAAACCCTTTTATGCGGAGGAATAAGTGTCCAAATAACAAGTATTTCACAGGATAGCAGTCAGTGACCTGGCAGTGTAATCAACGGCAAGGAAGAATATGTTTGAGAAGATAGCTGACAAGGAAGTCTGAGATAATGACATGTGAATGGATATACGGGTAATTGTGCACACTGGGGAGATTTGTTATGGTATAAAAACCATCACCAGCCACTCTTGAATTGTGCTTTGACCACATGATTTGTTTCACTTCCAGGCAAGCTCCTGCTTTTTGGACACTATACTGGCTATTTCTTTTCCATAGCACATTTTCCCTGTGTTTACAAATCACTCTCTCTCTCTGCTCTGCTTAAATACATGCTCAAATATTATCTCCACTACAAGGACAACCCTGACCTATTTCCTATAGAAATTCTACCTACTTCACTTTTGTTATTACTTGGTGCTGATATTCTGATATTTTCCATAGAATCTGTCTCTTAATAACTTAGTGTATGTTTTCCAATATTTTCTTTATTTCCAGACCACATCTCTCAATTTGAATAAAGACTACTTGAGAATACATTTCTTTGTAGGTTGTTCACTGCTGTAAATACAAATCTAGAAGAGCCTGTGAACCAGAGAAGATGTTGAGTAATGCTTTCCCTCAACTCTTCCACCTTTGTACTCTTACTCTCTTTTTACTCTTTCCTTACAAGTTTGTTATTTGTCACCATTCATATGAATGAAAAAATGTCACACTTTGTAGAAATAAGAATTTAGGCCGGGTGTGGTGGTTCACACCTGTAATCCCAGCACTTTGGGAGGCCGAGGCGGGTGGATCACCTGAGGTCAGGAGTTCAAAACCAGCCTGGCCAACATGGCGAAACTCTTGTCTCCACTAAAAATACAAAAATTAGCCAGGCATGGTGGTGGGCGCCTGTAATCCCAGCTACTCGGGGGACTGAGGCAGGAGAATTGTTTGAACCTGGGAGGTGGAGGTTGCAGTGAGCCGAGATCGCGCCATTGCACTCCAGCCTGGGCGACAGAGCAAGACTTCGTCTCAAAAAAAAAAAAAAAAGAATTTCATGGGAGCCAAGATTCTAGCATAGCCAAGGGTTCAACTTACATGTTTCATGTCTTAGAACTGTTTCCTCTATCGACCTTTATTTTTTCTCATTTCACAGATAATTTTCTCTTTTAGGTATGATATCATTCTAAATGGATAACTCCAGTAATTAATGTTAATAATTTTCTATAATTTTCTAACTTCAAAAAAATATTTTTTAGAGATTGTCTCCAATCCTCTTGGAGACACTGTCACTGCAATTACAGGCGGAAGAATAAAATTACCATCATTTCCCAGCAAGGAGATGAGGTCATGGAATCCCAAACCTTATTCTCAGAGTTCAGATGCCCATGCCAAAAACTGATGCTACTTTCCTAGTAGCAAATACCATTTGGTAAGTAACCACTATTTCTACATAATGTCATATTCTTCAAAAAGTAGACTATATCTTGGAGAATCCAGTAAGAAATGTTATATAAAAAATTGTAATTTAGAGGTTTGGAATACAAATACTCAGAAGGAACATACTATGAGGTACCCAGAAGCATAGACTACCTCATGCATTTGCTTTAGTGCCCCTAGAATCTCTATTCCATGTTTTCTCTTATAACCTATGTTTTCTCCTATTAGCCTCCATTTCATCCCTGACCAAATACTCTGAACTTCACACAATCACTCAAAGAGTTTATTTGCCTGTGAAGTGAAGAGCAATAAGACAAATTGTTTTACTCACAACTACTGAGTGGACATTTGGCATCTCTGTAGCAATTAATTGGAAATAAACATTTTTGCTTTTTAAAAAATCATGATTTCAAAATAGAATCTGTAGGGGTATTTTACTAAAGATTCTCAGACACCTGCAAGACCAAACATTCTTTCTAGTTTAGTTTAAGAAAAATATTTGTAAAAAGCTGTAAGTTACAAATAGATAATCCTGAATATAAGGACTCAGGCTATAATTGTTAGGCAGATTTGAAAGCATGTTTTTTTTTTTGTTTTGTTTTTGATGGAGTTTTGCTCGTCGCCCAGGCTGGAGTGTAATGGCACAATCTCTGCTCACTGCAACCTCTGCCTCCCAGATTCAAGCGATTCGCCTGCCTAATGTATTTTTAGTAGACACAGTGTTTCGCCATGTTGGCCAGGCTGGTCTGGAACTCCTGTCCTCAGATGATCCGCCTGCCTCCGCCTTCTGAAGGGCTGGGATTATAGGTGTGAGCCACTGCTGCTGGCTGAAAGTATCTTTTATAAGTATATAGCAATGTAATTATCAGTATTTTGCTATGTCCTATGTTGAAGTAGCTCAGGTAATTCTGAATCAGTTTAAGTATTTAGTATGTCATCTAGACATCATAAGATGGCTTATTCTGGCAAAATTTACTCTGGTCACATACAGTCTCTGATAAATAGCTAGTTTCCTAAAGACTGTAATTTTCTTTTTCTTTTCTTTTCTTTTTTTTTTTTTTGAGACGGAGTCTTGCTCTGTCGCCCAGGCTGGAGTGCAGTGGCAGGATCTTGGCTCACTGCAAGCTCTGCCTCTCGGGTTCAAGCCATTGTCCTGCCTCAGCCTCCGAGTAGCTGGGACTACAGGCGCCCGCCACCATGCCCGGCTAATTTTTTGTGTTTTTAGTAGAGACGGGGTTTCACTGTGTTAATCAGGGTGGTCTCGATCTCCTGACCTCATGATCCACCCGCCTCAGACTCCCAAAGTGCTGAGATTACAGGCTTAAGCCACCACGCCTGGCCTAAATAATGTAATGTTCTTAAGTTAAATCTGAACTGTGCTCCCACAGTACCTCTGTACCAGAAAACCTTGAGCCTTTTTGAAAACTTGAAGTTTGTAAGAGGCTTAGTGTTAAGCGTAATTTTAGGATCTGCAGACTCCTAGTCTTTTTCTCCAATTAATATAATCTTTGTTAATCTCACAAGTTAATTTGGCATGCTTGTATATGGCTTAAATTTATTTTATACATTTTGATATTAATTTCATTTCTTTCCTTTTCATTAGTCTCTTATTGTGCTTCATCAACCTAATTGTTGTTCTAATACTATTTTTTTTTCAATTTTTACAGTGCTAATTTACTACTGTTTTAAACAAATCTATGCATATGTGGCATATTATCCTCTCTGAATCACTTACTCTATAATTTAGACTGAGATCACTGTTGTTAATTTTCTCAGGAACAATTTTATTCATTTTCAAATATACTAGGAACTCCGTCGCTAATCTGTTTGTGGTAATTGCTCAATTGTCTTCCACAGCTCTTTAAACCAATCCCAAAAGGCCGGGCATGGTGGTTCACGCCTGTAATTCCAGCACTTGGGGAGGTCGAGGCAGCCAGATCACCTGAGGTCAGAAGTTCAAGACCAGCCTGACCAACATGGAGAAACCGTCTCTACTAAAAATACAAAATTAGCTGGGCGTGGTGGCGCATGTCTGTGGAATCCCAGCGACTCGGAAGGCTGAGACAGAAGAATTGCTTGAACCCGGGAGGCGGAGGTTGCAGTGAGCTCAGATCATGCCATGGCACTCCAGCCTGGGCAACAAGAGTGAAACTCTGTCTTGAAAACCAAAAAAAATAAAACAAAACAAAACAAAATCCCATTTATGATTATGAAATTCAAAATGATCAAGGCTATTGATATATGTTATCCCACATACCAGAACTGTTGTTTTCAGTTCGCCAATATTTCCCCTCCAAAATTTGATGTCTTTTATTATTATTTTTTGAGACAGTCTCCCTCTATAGCCCAGCTAGAGTGCAGTAGTGCAATCTTGGCTCACTGCCACCTCTGCCTCCTGGGTTCAAGCGATTCTCCTGCCTTAGCTTCCTGAGTAACTGGGATTACAGGTGTGCGCCTCCACACTGAGCTAAAGTCTCCAATCTCATCTAAATTATCTAAGTCCGGTACGGATGGGGCTCTAGGTATAATCTCATCTTGGGGCACAATTCTTGTGTTGTTGGGGGGGCTCACTGGACATTGTTGGTGAGACCCCAGACCCAGCCAGCATCCAGGTTCTTAACACCATCGAAGAATTCAGTGACGAGTCACAATGAAGCAAAGGCAAGGAGCTTTTATTGTGAAGCAAAAGTATACACAAGAGAGAAGTGTGGGAGTGCTCCTGAGAGCAAGTCATGCAAAATGAAGTTTGGGTTTCTAATTGTATGGGTGTTCCTCTAATCGGGGTAATCATTAGGTATTCTGGGAAAGGAGGGAATTTCAGGGACCCCCGATTACCACCCCTCCTCCCTTATTTGCATTTGACTGGAAGAGTCATGGACATGTCACCCTGACTGGGGTTCTGGCAGTTTTCTCTTTCGTTTTGGGTTTTCTATTATCCCATGGTTTCTTTGCCTAGTTCCTGTTTTAGCTGTTGTTTGGGTTTTTTCTTTTTTTTCAGCCGCACCAAAACCAGGGTGTTGAAATTTTCCATCCTCCTGTGACCACCCAGTGCTATTCCTGTCTCGTCTGGATCCGTAAAACTAGAAAACTAGTTATCTGCTCCCAAACAAAAGGGTGGGAAAGACCTAGGGTAATAGTTATATGTATATGCATTGTTTCAAAAAGGGAGGAAATGGAAGGGGGGAAAACAAACAAATGGAACCACTAATCCCAAGAAAATTTGAAATCTACTTTGGCAAATGCCACTGGGAGTCAAGACATGGGAATATCACGTGGTTCAGGACTCTGCCCAATGGAGTCCCCTCTGCTCTGAGTCATCCTTCCTTTCTCATGAAAGGTAGAAAGGGCTTGCACCTGTTTCTGCAGCCAGTCCCATGTATAGAATATTACACCCTTTAACTTCACACTTTACATGTCTACACCCTTTAACTTCATACTTTCAAGGTTCCTTTAGACCCAAGGTGAGCATTTTCACTTGTATAAAATTTTCAAGAATTTTGTGAGTCTCCTGTATGTCACTGAAATTCACACCATTAGAAAAGAGGTTTATGCAGATTATTCCCCCTAGGGAATCCCCTATCTATATTTTTGGCTTTTGCTGAGATGACTGATAGTTTAAACTTCTTATAAATTGTTTGTATTGAGGGTATCTACAAGTCATGTTTAATCTCTTCAAAGAAATGAGTGTTCTAATGTATGTTTTGATCTCGGTAATAGCAAACATCCTTGCCTATCTCTCTAAAACATGCTTTCCTGACAATGAATCTCTTAATTTCAAATTTTTTTTTTTTCCAATTCAGATGAGCTGAGACTTTCCCAAATCATCAAATCTTGGGTCTTTTCTGTTTCGCAATTCTTCCCTGTATGTATCTCTTTTCCAATATATTTTACTATAATCAGTAAGAAACATGGCCACACCTTCAAAACCTCTGCTTAAAAATGTTCTCAGCTGGCCGGGCGCGGTGGCTCAAGCCTGTAATCCCAGCACTTTGGGAGGCCGAGACGGGAGGATCACAAGGTCAGGAGATCGAGACCATCCTGGCTAACACGATGCAACCCCGTCTCTACTAAAAAATACAAAAAAATAGCCGGGCGAGGTGGCAGGCACCTATAGTCCCAGCTACTCAGGAGGCTGAGGCAGGAGAATGGCGTAAACCCGGGAGGTGGAGCTTGCAGTGAGCTGAGATTCGGCCACTGCACTCCAGCCTGGGTGACAAAGCGAGACTCCGTCTCAAAAAAAAAAAAAAAAAAAAAGTTCTCAGCTAAGTGTCCATATAAAGACTCATGCATCAATATTTGCAGCAGCTTTTTAGTATTTAAAAATGGGGTGTGGAGTGCAGACACCAATCAAGATAAATGGATAAACTGTGGTATATCCATACAGAATATGACTCAGTAATTTTAAAATGGGCTATTCATACATACCATGGACAAATTTCAAATTCTGTTGCATGAAGACAACAAACAAAATTAACACTTTATAGACAGACTTACATAAAATTCTAGAAAAGACAAATTTACCTATAGTGAAAACTACTCAATGGTTGCCTAGGGATTTTGGGGGAAGGAGAGCACTGAGATAAAGGTTAAGGGCCTGAGGTTAACTTTGGGGTGACAGATCTGTCCGACACCACTGATAGGGTGATAGTTTCAAGTGTGTGTGTGTGTATCAAGACTTACTGGTACACTTTAAATATGTGCAATATATTGCATGTTGATTACACCTCAGTGAACCTATAAAAAGTTATCCCTTTAAAAAATCTGGGTGTCCCACTTCTATTGGAAATTGGACAACTGGACATCATTAAGAGTGACTCTACGTCACTACGGTGACTCTTATCACTCCAAATACCTTGGGAAGACAATCTCTTCCTCAGTAGTAAGAAAAACTGGCAAACAATGAGGACCATTGCCAACAGAATCACCAGAAACCCCAGCTGGTCACAAAAGCTACTTCTTTGGACCACCACACCTCTTTACTCCCAGGGTTACTGCCTGTGCAGCAAAGACATTAGGTAAAGAGCCCAGGGAGGCAGAGGAATCTAGGAAAACTACATTCGTTGCTGCACCAGTGATCTTGACCTAACAGTAACACGGCCCTGGAGATCCTGAGATTTCTGGATACCTGATCCCATCCAGCCTCAGTGCCTGGACTGTCTGTGGATGTGTTTTTACAATGTGTACTTCCCCTCTAGTTCGCCGCAATCTCCCCAATCCCAATTATCCACACCCAATATATATCAATTTTGTTTCCCTACTGGATGTTTTAGATCTTACCAACAGTGGCCTGTGTACCAGATTCAGGCCTTCAGGGAATATGGCCACTCGGCAGGTCCTGAGGAACAGCTTTCCCTCAACAGTGTTGGGGAACAAGGGACATATGCTGGAAACAAAACACTCAATCCATGCTGTTTCAAAACACTGCAGGCTGTCACAGCAGCGGCACCCTCCTCAAGGTGAAATATGGGCTCTCAAATAATCCAGACAAATCAGGTCTACACAAGATCTGAATTCTTACTTAACAAGCTTTGTCAGCTATGGAAGTTAACATCAAAACTGAACTAAGAACTGTTCTCCCTCAACCCACTGTCCCATTTGAGGCAAAGTTGGAGGTGCCCCACAAAGGCTGTCTTCAGTTTGGCAGAGTCTGTTTTCAATCCACTCCAGACAGTAAGAACCCCCAAGATTAAAAGTGGCTTAAACTGTAAAGCCTTTATTATCACAAACCAGAGCAACATGAGGCAAGTACTTTCCCAGGCCAGGTGACTTGGAGGCTGGAAAAACTCAATACAAGTATGTGAGACCAAGAATATCCATGAAGAAAGTAAACCTTCTGTATAAGCCACCAGCAGATACAGCTCAGACCCTCGTGGCTAAAGATGGATCATGTCCATACCTATACCTGTCATACAGAACGGAATGAGGACCCCCAATGAACTCAGGCATCTCATGATTTTCTCCAGGGACTGGAGAATACAAAACCCTGCGTTCCCCAATGCTGGGGTATCTAAGCTGGTAGTTAAGATGGTTTCGGCCACAGGCATTGACAGCGACAAAACTCTGGCAAAAAACCTGAGCAGGTCAGAAAGTGCAACGTATCCCTCGAAGCTTCCTACATACCTGGCACCATAAGGAATCTCCTTTGTGTCAATGTTCAGATATATGAAATTCAACATCTGATTGATGAGTCCTGTTGTATTCAAAGCACTTCTAAAGCCTGCCTGCAGTGTGAACTTTCTGGTGCCGATTGAGGTGGGAGCTTAAGCTGTAGGCCTTCCCACATTCACTGCACTCATATGGCCTTTCTCCAGTGTGAACTCTTTGGTGTCGAACAAGGTGGGAGGTTCTGATAAAGTCTTTCCCACATTTACTGCACACAAAAGGCCTTTCACCAGTGTGAACCCTCTGGTGTGCAATAAAGTCAGAACTTCGACTAAAGAATTTCCCGCATTCAATGCACTCAAAAGGCTTTGACTCAGTGTGAATTCTCTGATGTTTAATGAGGGTGTATTTGTGGCCAAAGGATTTCCCACAATCACTGCAATCGTAAGGATTTTCTCCAGTGTGAATACTCTCATGCTGAACAAGTGTAGATTTGTGTCTGAATACTTTCCCACAATCACTGCACTTATAAGGCCTTGCTCCATTGTGAACTCTCTGGTGTACAATTAGATTGGAGTGATGGCTAAAATATTTCCCACATTCATTGCACTTATAAGGCATTTCTCCAGTGTGGATTCTCTTGTGCTGAGTAAGGTTGTCTTTTCGACTGAAGGTTTTTCCACATTCGCTGCATTCATAAGGCCTTTCTCCAGTATGAATTCTCTGATGCTGGACAAGTGTAGCTTTGCGGCTGAAGGCTTTCCCACATTCACTGCACTCGTAAGGCTTCTCTCCACTATGAATTCTCTGGTGCTGGACAAGTGTGTCTTTGCGGCTGAAAGCTTTCCCACATTCACTGCACTTGTAATGCATTTGTTCACCATGAAATGCATCCCCACTCTCAGTGCTCCTGTGTGTCTTCCTCTTACTGCGGATGGCCTTTTGTTGGCAGCCACCCAAAGTAGCCTGGAAGTTTTTCTGCTCCTCCTTACACGTAAAGGGTTTCTCTGATGGGTGAGGTTCTTTGCTAACTGTGCAGTTCTTCACAATTGAGGCCTCACCTTCATCCCTTCTTAAGGGTTTCTCTATACTGTAACACTTCTGGTGTTGATGAAGGTTTGCCCTAAACCAGAATTGTCTCCCACATGCCCCACATGTGTGAAGTTTCAGCCCATGGTGTGTACCCTGGTGTTCATCCAGGTGCAAAATATCTTTCAAGATGGGGCCACATATGTCACAAGGGTAAGCTGTCTGTGTGGGCAAACCTGCCTTGGAAGTATTAACATTTGACACTGCTATAGAAATGCTCTGTTCAGAAGATGACTCTTCATCCTTCACTCCATGCCAACAACCTGAAGGCAGAAAAATACTATTGATGTACATGCTGACTTTGGTGGGTGGGGCAACTCCATCACAAATGTGTGTCTGTTGTACCCAGGACTGAGTACCTAAGTTTCCTGGTGGAACAGAGCTAGGATCAGGTTGAAGAAAAGGCTGCTGTACAGTACTGGAATCTAAAAGTCACAGAATGGAGATGGCCTCACAAGAAACAAAGATACGAGGATGGGGTGTAGTACAAGGTCTCCAACTTCATCCTCTGCAATGACTTTTAGCAGGACCTTGGCTGACTGTGGGTGACAGGTGAGTGCTATGCCGAAATGTGTGTCCAGGCCCAGGAAAATGTGATTAAAAACAAGTAACGTGTTCAGGGACTATTTAAGGATATGCACACATCTTATGATACATCAGTGTAAGTGTAGTCCAATATTGGAAAGCACTGCAGAGAGAGAGTTATTGCTCTACTAAGAGCCCCTCTGGTAGAGAATGGGAGAAGACAGCCCTAGGTCAGAAGTCAGATTAGAAATGACAAGAGTGTACAGAATGGGGATAAAAAGGTAGAACTAAGTTAGGGCCTCTAGAACTAAGTTAGGGCCACTACACTTGTAATGGGCACAACATAGGTTTCTGGAACTACAGGAACCCAGCCCTGAGGTTATGGCATCCCTCAGCTCCCACTCACCAGGGCCTGTCCAAGCCCCTCCTGTTGTGACTAGAGTCATGCCCTCTCAGGCACCCAGGGTTCTCTCTCGTTACAATTCAGCGACCACAAAGGATCTGGAAGATACAAAGCATAGGGGAAAGATGAAACAGACTGAGTGTGAAAGCACTAGCCCACAGTAGCCCACCCATGCAAAACTGCAAGAAAACAAATACTACAAAATGAACCTCAGAAAATTGTCCTGCAGGAACAGTGCAATGGCTCCACAAGTGGTGACCATGATTTGACACAGGCAGACTCAAGGAAATTACAATTAGAGGAAGCGGGTAGAGCCCGGAGTCCAGAGGTGTCACGATTGTGGACAGTCACCTGGCCAGGGAGAGGCCAAGCAGGATTCACTGGGTCGGTCACCTTAGGACTCCTGACCCCCAAACCCTTCCTGGCAAGGCTTCAGGGCAGCAGGAGTTAAGGAACACAGGGAAGAGAGGAGGCAATGCATCTAGCTGAGCCTTGGCACCCAGGGGACCTAGGTGAGGGAATCAGAAGACAGCAGTGCCCATGCTCTAGCTATGGAAAGGAAAGAGCAATCCCTAGGGGAAAAAGGAAGAGTAGGGCCCAGTCCAGAAAAATGGGATACTGGGGCCTCACCCAGGGAGACTATAAATGCAAAGCACAGAAGCCATTATTTCATAATAGAAGAGTCTCTGAGCCTCATCCAGCAGCTCCCATTCCTCCTAAGTACACAAATAAATCTTTGAAGGTCACACAGCCCTGTGTGAGATGGACAACTGAGCTTAAGAGCAGCCTCTCTCTCTGGGACTCCTTGTCACATCTAACTCAAATGAGATAACAGGCCTTGGTGTGACTGAGCTCAGCATTGTCTCAGAAACCCTCGGTACCAAAGCTCTGGGCTCATGAATTTACACTCCATCTCCATGTGCACATCACCCTTTTGGCCATACCTCCTTTACATCTATGACACCCACAACACAGGTACCTCCACGGCTTCCCTACATGCAAATCTGCACACAGCATCCAGAGAATGCTTGGATAAAACATCCAGGATAACATCTGGTCCTGATCAATGGACACGCTGCCATGGGTTACCCTGAATCCAGTTATTAAATTCCCCCCCTCCTGGCTCTATTTCACGGGTCAATTAGCAATCTAGAACCATGTGCAGATCTCAGATAAACTCAGCCCTTTTCTGCTTTGCTGTTGTACTACTGAGGTCAGTCAAAGGCTTCTACTCAACACTTAACTCATTCAAAACCCACACTCACTGGGCACCTACCCCAAGCACACTGATTCTGCCTACTGTCCCAATCTGTCTCTGGGCTAATTCACTAGCTTGACTGAAACTCCACAGGTCCCATCAAAGGTCACCATGGAAGCCTGAGGAGCACATAAAGAGCTGAATAAGCACGGCTTTGGCCTCACTGTCACCTCCCTTCTATTACTACAGTGGTTCACCTCACACCCACTCTCTCTCTGGAACACTTTGCCACCTGGCCTGGGACCCTATTATTCTCCTTCCTCCCAAGGACACTTCCTTCCCTCTTCTATCCTCTAAGATGGCCCCTACCTCCACCCTGCTGTGCCTGTCCTTACAGTGTGCTGATGGCACTGTCACCATGACCTAAAGATTCTCTCTCTAAATTGGTAGCAAGCCTCAATCCTGATCCACGTGCTGGGCAGCCACCCTGTGGATAGCTCCAACCTGAATCCCTTCTCTGAACTTCAGATCTCTGTGTCCAGCTGTCTACTTGACACCTCCACGCAAGTGTCTTTGGAACACGGTAGATTCCACATAGCCAAACTGCACTACTGATATTACCTCTGAAAGGTACTCCTACCACCAACTTTGTCACCTCAGTTGATGGCATATTTATATCTTCTCAGACGAAAACATCCAGGGTCATCCTTCACCCCTCCCCTTTGCTTTCTCATCCTCCACATCAGAAAATCTGGTTGGTCCCACTTTAAGAAAAATGATTCCAAATCCATCCACATCTCCAACCTCTACAGCCACCACTGTGGTCCAATCTGAACTGTTGCATTAAGCTCCTCAGTGGTATTCCTTCCTTCATCCTCACTCCCACAGTCTTTTCTTCACTGTACAGTCAGAGAAAGTTGGTTAAGACCAAAGTCAGATCACTCCCTCCTAGCTCCAAACCTGCAGTGGCTCCCAATTCTCTCAGCAAAGAAACCCAGATCCTCAGGCTGCCATTTCTGGGCCGAACCCTGTCCCTGCTGTCTGATCCCACTAGACATAATGGAGACCTGAGGTTCCCCAAACACTTCTAGTTTAGCCTCAAGCGAAGTATATGCACATGCTGGTTCCTGTGCCTGAGATAATGTTCCACACTTCATCCCACTGCTTGCCAGAAATGGAAACTCCACATAACTCCAAAACAGAATTTACAACACAGAGCTTTGGGTGACTGCAGGACCTCCTCAAACAGTAGGCAGAAGGGACACTGAAGAGTCCCAGAACACTATCATTCTTCATACTGAGTTGCTGAGATAATGGGGGTGTGTCAGGCTAAGTGAGGGCATGAGACAATCTGCACTCATCTAGGTAGGAATCACAAGTTTCTGCCACCATGGCAACCTCACAAGAAGAGGGAAGCTGGGAGTGGCAGGTTCCCACAGTGGGATCTCATGGACTGAACTGTTTCCCTAAGCTCTGTCTACCCTGCCCTTTGGCAGGAATGATTTTGGGTCACCTCTCTAACTTCAGATACTCAGATCTCAGTGCTGGCTCCTACCAGCTGTGTGAATATAAACAAAGACCAGTGTCTGAGTGTCCTCACCTTAAAAGTGGGGATAAAAACGGCACCTACCTCATAGGGCTATTGTTTGTATCAGGATTGTCTGTACATCTCAAGTGCCTTTAAAACAGCTACTACTATCCATGCAAATGAACTGATGAGTTTTTAAAAAATTAGGTTGTTTTGCCTGCTTTAAAAGTTTTTAAGAAAATTTGGTAAGATTTTCCATTGTAACAACATACTTCAAGGCAAATTAATATTTTGACCAATCATTAAGTGCTAGTATAAATTTACCTTACTTTGTATATGCATTTTTTAGTTCCCTACTTCTGTGTACTTGCAAGGTGTACACTAGTCCTTGCACTAAACCAGCCTACCTGATACATATTCCTCTGAAGGGGAGCTGCAGTGCTCCTTCATTAGAGATGTTCATCAATTCTGCTTACCTGAGGGTTTGGGTAACTGAGGCACCAGTGCACTGGTTGGGGATGGAACTGCTCCCCAGGCAGCGCCCATGAAGGCACGCTGAGCCTTCATGGCAAATCTACTGCATCCCTCACCTTGGTCTCCAGTGCAGGCCACGCTACGTATGCTCTACAGCCCTCTCCTCTTGCTGACACTATAAGATATAATAAAATTGCTCTTCAAAGGTTTACCGTTAACTTTCTTGTTCTTTGTTCTCAAACCTAATTTTCTTGTTCTCCAACCTAATTTTCTTGTTCTCCATGCCTCCTTGCCCCTAGTTACTGTAAACAACCTTCCCGTCAGCACTAATCATTAATTCACATCGGTTCCTTTATTCACTTTGCACCCATTCCCCCCACCAAAACCACACGTCCCACACAACCCACATGTCCCACCACTGTAACTCACCTTCCCCTTCCCTCTTCCTTATTTGGGAAAATATACCCAATTGGGTCAGCTTAGATTGTGCAGTTCGACCCCAGCCCAAGGGGGAGTGACACAGAGGAAGGTAGGGACTACGGGTTAGAGATAAAACCCCCTTCCCTCCTTTGTTCAGTGTGCTCTTGTGATCGTGATTAACGCAGGCAGCACACTTGCGCAGAAGTAAAATGCCTTGCTGAGAAAACTTTTGCCTGAGTGCTGGTTTCACTTTGCAGCACCGAGCATTTACTTCCAACACCACCATCTAGAATCTTTTCACATGCCAGGACCCCTCCTTTCTGGAAGGAATCTTAAGTGTCCACCCCTTCATCCCTGGCCTTCCACCCTAACCCTACCTCTCACTTCAGAGGCCACATAAGATAATATCTTTAATATTCCACCCTCTAAACCTGATCCACTACAGGCTTTACCCTTATGCCTCACGCATTGAAGGTCTCTAGCACAACTCCCTCTCCAGAACTCCAGACCTGCATGTTCAGCTACCCATGTGAACCTCCAACGCAGAACACCTTAGATTTACCAAGTCCAAAACCCAATTCCTGATCCCCCTGAAAGGTGCTCCCTGCTGTGACTTACCAATTTCCATTCTTTCACATGTTCAGGAAGGAAAACAGACAAAAAAAACTCTGGATAGCCCTCACCTCCCTACATTCACTCATGACCACATCTGATGCAGCAGGAAACCCCGTTGGTTCCATCTTTAAAAATCTATCCAGAATCTCACGACTTCCTCACCCAAATCCCTCCTGCCACTGCTCTGGCCCAGCCACCACGGCAATACTTCTGGAGATTGCTGCAGGGGCCTCCTCAAAGGTCTCCCTGCTCTGCCTCCATCTTCACCGTATCTACCTCACTTTAGTCTGTTTCCTCCTCAGCAAACATTGGAATACTTTAAAAATCCTTTATCAAATCCCTTCCCTCCACCCTTCAAAACCCGCCATGGCTCCTATAGTCCTCGCAATGAAGATGCAACTTCTCCCCGCGACACTGCAGGTGTGACTACCGCTCACACACGCTCCCGACTGCTACGGGCTCAGTCCAGCTCCAAGCCTGTGCTCAGGCTGCCCCTCTGCCCGTCACACTCGCCCCCACCTTACATGCCAGATTTAGGAACGAGGTCCCACCCACCAGCGCCCCGCTGCCCTGGACACTGGGGCCTGCGCAGCAAGGACTCAGACAGGCGCTCCTCATTCGGAACTTCAGGATTCCGGGCGGGCGAAAGTCTCGGAAACGCAGCACCCACCTGCGCCGGACTCAACACCGCGGCCGCCGCCATCATAGTTCATAGACCTCACAGAGCCGCGAGGGGGGTCCCAGGTCGCGGGACCCTGGCACCGCGGTCCTTCGCCCCCGGGGGTGGAGGCGGGGTCTTCGCTGGCGATCCACTCTGCAGGACGAACAACGACTCCTCCCGCACCCTCCCACTTCCGTCACCTCGGAACTGCCCAGCAACCCCGAGCTTTTGCTCCGATGGTTACACCTAAGAGCCGACAAGATGTCCGCCGCGGGGAAGATGCCGGAAGTCACGCCCAGAGGGCTTCCGTCCGCAGGGAAACGCCCCTGAGTGCCGCTGACGCGCGGCGCAGAGGTTTCTGGGCAATGTAGTTCTCATGTGCACGTGGCCGTGGCGACTCCCCTGCACGCTGGGCAAAGACCAAATGGTACTGCGAGGGGCGCTGAGAAATTATGCCTTGAGACTCGGAGGGCAGAGTGTGGCTTCGCTCCTCTTAAAGGACCCTCAACCAGGTCTTGTGTAATGAAGTCTTCAGGGATCCCCGAAATATTGGGATATAGTCTTACATATGTTCCCGAAAGTCACACCACCGAATGGACACACGACATCCAATGTCACTCTGAGTCCACTCAAATTTCCTTCATTTAAAAAAAATATGTGTACTGTAGAGGGAAGCTTTGAGTCAGTTTTGTGAGCCTCGGTTGGGTCTGGGTTAACAGAGAATTGTCCCCAGGCAGGGCCATGGAGTGGAAGAATGGTCTCCAGACAGTGGCTGTGGAGGGATGCTGGAGCTCCCCGAGGCAAGTGGACTAATATAGAGCTCTTCCTCTGGTTTCCTCAGAAAAGAAATACCTGAGAGAACCATGAGGAGGAAGACAGGCAAAAGAAGGTGGTCAAGGAAGACACCTTTCCTGCCTGTATGGTCACTAATGTCCAACCAAGGGAGCAATACTCTTTTATCCAAATGAGAGTTCCTAGCCCAAAAATTGAGATATATCTATTTCCTTTTGGGAATGTTTCTTATCTGAAAAGAAGAAGCATTATAAATGTTTTTATGTGCCAAGACAGGGGCTGCAAAGGTGTTGTCTGAAACCAGAAACAAAGATTTGGAAAATTGGGATCACATTTCTTGGCTGGGAGGTGATTCTCATTTCACCTGCAATTACGCGGACAGTGTCTGAATGGAGAATTACTTATGGTTTAAAAAAATGAAAGAAGGGGGAATGTATGGGGAAAGAAAGACAAAAACATTTGCGAATTGTTTATTCAAAGTTTTTTTGTTTTTTCTTTGAGACAGAGTCTCGCTGTGTCGCCCAGGATGGAGTGCAGGGCACGATCTCGGCTCACTGCAAGCTTCGCCTCCCAGGTTCACGCCATTCTCCTGCCTCAGCTTCCCGAGTAGCTGGGACTACAGGCGCCCGCCACCACGCCTGGCTTTTTTGTATTTTTAGTAAAGACGGGGGTTTCACCATGTTAGCCAGGATGGTCTCGATCTCCTGACCTCATGATCCACCCGCCTCGGCCTCCCAAAGTGCTGGGATTACAGGCATTACCGCGCCTGGCCAAATTACTCAAAGTTAATAATTCTGTAGTTATTCACAGATACATGAAGAAATGGACCTGGAGACACATATCTGTCATAGGTGAAAACGGTTAAGATGACAGCAAAATTTGAGCAGGAGACATTGAATTCCGAGAAGTGAGCAAATGAAGCTGAGCACACAGCTGTGCTATAACTATGACCACAAGCAGGGTTTAGTCTCCAAAATGTAATATTTTTTATTTATTTAATTTTGGAGACAGGATCTCGCTGTGTTGCACAGGCTGGAGTGTAGTGGCATGATCATGGCTTGCTGCAGCCTCAAACTCTTAGGCTCAAGGGATCCTCCCACCTCAACCTCCCAAAAAGTTGGGATTACAGATGTGAGCCACCATGCCAGGCCTCTTTTCATTCTTGAAAACACTCAGTAATACCTGGAGGGAGAAGTAAAGAAAACATTTAGAAAGTGCTATCAGAATGTTAATGTGAACAGGGATGTTGTAGTATTATGCTTATTCATAGTTCTAACAAATGTTCAAGGAACACCTACTGTATTTCAGACACTATCTTAACTGCATGGGACATTTACACAACAAGAGACAGACCCCAGTAGCTTACACTATACTCAAGAAAGACAGAGGAGGAAATATGAAAAAAATGCTAAATTATATGGAGTGTTATAATGTGGCAGGCATAATGGAGAAAAGAGGTGAAAGCACTGAGAAGTGCTGGAATGATATGTAATATTACATAGCCAAGAGAGGCCAATTTGTGGATGGGTCTTTATTGGAAAAGGACATGGAGAGCTCAATGCCACTGAAATAAAAGTTTAATGTTACTCAGAATTCCTCTAGAAATGAGAAGTGCAGTACGCCATGCAGGGCCACAGGAGGAACAGGTTTTAGTCTAAAGGAAGAAGCAAGAGCTAGGGGAGCACCTAGGCCAGATCCTTTATTGTGTTTTCCATGGGAAAGGGAAGGCAGATCAGAGCAAACAGCTAAGTACTGGCTAGTCTGAATAATTCTGGTTGGCTTTGATTTACAGGGGTGGTCTCTATAGTGGCCTCATACCCTGACCCTGGTGTTAGAGTAGGTAGATATGAGTAGGGCAGGAGAGAGGGACCCCAGGAATTTCAGGCAATTTTGGCATTAAGGATGGGCAATCCATAAATCTTTTCCTCTGAGATAATAAACAGAACAAGAGAGGGACCCCTGAGATGTCCAGCTCTCATTGGGTGAAGGACAGGAGAGCATAAAACTATCCCTCTGAGATGGTAAGCGGCCATGATTGGTACCAGGAAGGAAAAGAGTTTTCCAACAGATAGAAGACACCCGGAGCCAGTGAACCGCAATCTCTGATAAGGTTTCAAGCCTGCACAAAATGGGGCAAGATGGCAAAATTTGACTGGTATTTGACCTTCCTCTGGGGGTGCTTGACTCGTAAGGGAAAATCACCCCAAATGAGTATATGTATGACTTCAGTAAACAGTCATGTTTACTGCATGCGGCCCCTCCCAAGTGCTGGCAGACCACTGTGCATGCAGTAGTCAAGCAACAGCCTACCCAAGGGAGGAGAACAGGGAGCCTGGGAAATGAGCAAATGTATAAAGTCCCAAGCCAAGGATCAAGTGGGGCCCTTGACCTCTCAAGTAATCCACTTGGCCCTCTTTCAAGTGTACTTTGATTCCTTTCACTCCTACTCTAAAACATTTTAATAAATTCTCACTCCTGCTAAAAAAAACTTGCCTTGGTCTCTTCCTCTGCCTTAAACCAACCTCTGCCTCCTCAGTTGACTTTTCTTCTGAGAAGGCAAGGACCAAAATTGCTGCAGACTGCTGCAAACTCACTGGCAGTAATGCTGGGATGATTTAGTGCAGGGAAAGTATTGGTTTGGTGAGTAAGAGTTAGATAAAGAGGGTGGTTGGCTTGCCTTGCTCCCAAGATAGTTGTTTACTATTTTTAGAAATTAGCTACCTCTGGTAGGGTAAGTCTCTCTGTAACCAGCAAGAATTTTAAGATGTCAAGACATATAATGCAAAAAACAAAAACCATGATTAATACATATGCCTTCTTAATGAGAGGGTGGTTGGAAAAAAAGGTTGAGGAATGAGGGCCCTGAACAGACCATTTCACAATTATAAAAATATTCACTTAATATGTATGTTCTTGGAAATTATAAGATGTGCACAATGAATTTGGTGGCTACTGATTCAGGCAAGGTTTTAAGCTCAGAATTTTGTCCAAAACAGTCACCGTGTTACTTTTCTGACATTCAGGGAATATGGCCACTCAGCAGGTGCTGAGGAACACCTGTTTCCTGAGGAATAGCTGTTCCTCCCTGTTTCCTGAGGAACAGTGTTGGGGAACATGGGACATATGCTGGAAACAAGACACCCAATCCACGCTGTTTCAAAACACTGCAGGCTGTCAAGTTGTCCAGTTTCCAACAGAAGTGGGAGGCCCAGATTTTTAAATGGAATAACTTTTTATAGGTTCATTGAGGTGTAATCAACATGCAATATACTACACATATTTAAAGTGTAACAGTAAGTCTTGAGATATACACACACACACACACACACACACACACACGTATATACCCTTTTGAAATCATCACCCTATCAATGGTGTTGGACATATCTGTCACCCCCAAAGTTAACCTCAGGCCTTTACCCAAGGAGAAGTTTTATAAATAAAACCACAAAAAAAAAAAAAAAAAAACCACGCTTTATAATGTCTACAATAAAATTCCAGAAAATTCAAGTCAATCAATTGTAAAGGAATGTCAAAAGGTGCCTGCATATTCTGGAATGTATTATAAAAGAGCAAAAGTAAAATATGCAGATGAGATATGCTCATTCTCATGATTACAACAATGCTTCCATGAGTTTACACTTATGTCAGAACTTAAGTTGTACACTTTAAATATGTACAATTTATTCCACATCAGTTATAACTTGATAATTTTTTTTAATGGGTGCAATTAACAATCTCAGTCGTTGACACTTCAAAAAGTCTGGTTTTCTAGTCTCTATTGACTCTACCGTCTAGCTCCCAGGCCACGTAGAGGCAGTGGCGGGAAATACAGGTGAGCAATGAAGGCCATTTCCACCAGCATTAAGAGTATTGCTACTGGATGACAAAAGCCAGACCAAGGACAACTGAATCTCTCTTGACTTCATCTTTTTTTATTGTCTATGTAGCAATGGCCTTGAAGTAAACAGGCCAGAGAGGCTACAGGAATCCGTAAAACCCGTGTTGTCTCTAATGACTTGAGCTACAAGACACACATTTCTAGAGATTTCTGCACACAGTGATCCTGCAGTCATAGTCACTGGAACATTTGTGGATAATTTTTTTTTTTTTTTTTTTTGAGACGGAGTTTCGCTATTGTTGCCCAGGCTGAAGTGCAATGGCGTGATCTTGGCTCACTGCAACCTCCACCTCCCAGGTTCAAGAGATTCTCCCGCCTCAGTCTCCTGAGTAGCTGGGATTACTGGTGCCCACCACCACACCCAGCTAATTTTTTACTTTTAGTAGAGACAGGGTTTCGCCATGTTGACCAGGCTGGTCTCGAACTCCAGACCTCAGGTGATCCACCCGCCTCGGCCTCCTAAAGTGCTGGGATTACAGGTGTGAGCCATCGCGCCCGGTCTTTTTTTTTTTTTTTTTTTTTTTGAAACAGTCTCTCTCCATCACCCAGGCTGGAGTGCAGTGGCGTGGTCTCAGCTCACTGCAACCTCCACCTCTGGGTTCAAGCTATTCGCGGTGTGTCAGCTTTCTGAGCAGCTGGGATTATAGACATGCACAACTGCACCTGGCTGATTTTTGTATTTTTAGTAGAGATGGGGTTTCACCATGTTGGCCAGTCTGGTCTCTGACTCCTGACCTCAAGTGATCTGCACGCCATGGCTTCCCAAAGTGTGGGGATTACAGGCATGAGCCACTGTGACTGGCCTGAATGGATCTTTTTTTTTTTTTTTTTGAGACAGAGTCTCGCTCTGTTGCCTAGGCTAGAGTGCAGTGGTGCGACCTCGGTTTACTGCAACCTCTGCCTCCCAAGTTCAAGCAATTTTCTGCCTCAGCCTCCCGAGTAGCTGGGGTTACAGGCGCCCACCATCATGCCCAGCTAATTTTTGTATTTTTAGCAGAGATGGGGTTTCACCATCTTGGCCAGGCTGGTCTTGAACTCCTGACCTCGTGATCCACCCACCTCGGCCTCCCAAAGTGCTAGGATTAAAGGTGTGAACCACTGCACCCAGCCGGATGAAGCTTTATATGAGGAACAGTCCATGTAATTCGCTGCAGTCTCCTCCATTCCCTAGTATTCAACACAGCATTTCTTTACCAATTATGTTTCCCTCCAGCCCCATAGTTTTATACCTAGGGACACTAGCTCACTGAATTTTGTGTTTCAAGGGACACAGCTCCTTCACAGGACCTCATTAAGGGATTCTAAACATTGCAGGGCATTATGTGATATCCTCAATCAACAAGAAAAACTTTGTGTTGTCTCCAGAAACAATGGAAGTTGTCACAACTGCCCCCTCTGCAGAATGACCTCTGAGCCCACATGCAGGCAAAAATCAGAACCAGAAAGCCCTGCAGTGTCTCCTAGAAGGCCTCAGTAGCCATGCAAAACAGGCCAAAAATGGAGCAAAAGCTATATTCTGTCAGCATACTGTCCCATCTGAGGCAAACAAAATTTGAATCCCCACAAATGTTATATACCCTTTTAAGCTGACAGAGTCCTATTATGTCTCCAAACTACTCCACAGTTAATACAACTTACAAGATTAAAGGTTCTTACACAAAAGGCCTTTATCATTGCACAAGCCAGTTAACAGGCAGTTCCTGGTACGTGGTGGAAGCTAAAAAACGCTTCATCACAAGCATTGCCTGAGATCAACAATGTCCTCAAAAAACGCAGTCCTCTGGAAGCTGCCAGCAGAATTCAGGTCAGGTCCTGGGGCCAACAATGGGGTAGTTACATGCACTATGTAGCCAGAGGAGGAAATGAGAAATCCCCCTAAGAGCTTAGACTACTCATACTTTCCTCCAACTAATGGAAGAAGGCTGCCTCCCTGAGCATGCTAGGGTGGTGACTGATGCACACTCTGTGGGTCTCCCAGGGGGTAGAGATGAAAAGGCTTCAGCCACAGAAACTGGCAGTGATATGAATCTGGTAAGGTCCCTGGGCAGGTTTAGAGAGTACAACATAGCTACACATGCTTCCCACATACCTCAAATTTATGGGAATCCATAGATGTTTGGATACATGAGTCACATCAGGAGAAGGCTCTTCTCAAAGGCTAGCCTCCAGCGCCATCATACCAAATTAAAACAAACAAACAAACAAACAAAAAACACACAAATTCACAGCATATATAAGGCCTTTCTTCTTTGGGAAATCTTGTGTTAAATGTGACAACACAAGCTGGGCATGGTGGCTTATGCCTGTAATCCCAGCACTTTGGGAGGCCGAAGCATGTGGATCACCTGAGGTCAGGAGTTCAAGACCAGCCCGACCAACATGGTGAAACCTTGTTTCTACTAAAAATACAAAAATTAGCTGGGCATGGCGGCAGGCGCCTGTAATCTCAGGTACTCAGGAGGCTGTGGTAGGAGAATCACCTGATCCCAGGAGGCGGGGGTTGCAGTGAGCCCAGATTGCACCATTGTACTCCAGCCAGGGTGACAAGAGCGAAATTCCATCTCAAAAAAAAAAAAAAAAAAAAAAAAGTGACAAAGTAATTTCCCACATTCACTGCACATGAACTCTTCTGTGTCTTAAGAGGCCAGAGCTTTGGCTAAAGGATTTCCCACATTCACTGCATTCATAAGGCCTTTCTCCAGTGTGAACTCTCTTGTGTTGAATGAGGTGATTTTTGCGGGTAAAAGATTTCCCACATTCGCTGCACTCATAAGGCCTTTCTCCAGTGTGAACTCTCCTATGCTGAAGGAGGGCAGAGCTTTGGCTATAGGATTTCCCACATTCATCGCACTCATAAGGCCTTTCATTAGTGTGAACGGTCTGGTGTCGAATGAGGTGGGTTTTTCGGATAAAAGATTTCCCACATACACTGCACTCATAAGGCCTTTCTCCAGTGTGAACTGTCTGGTGCCGAATAAGGTCAGTTTTGCAACTAAATGATTTTTCACATTCACTGCACTTATAAGGCTTTGTTTTAGTGTGAGCTCTTCTGTGTCGAAAGAGGCCAGAGCTTTGGCTAAAATCTTTCCCACATTCACTGCACTCATAAGGCCTTTCTCCAGTGTGAACTCTTTGGTGTTGAATGAGGACAGATTTCTGGCCAAATGATTTCCCACATTCACTGCACACATAAGGCCTTTCTCCAGTGTGAAATCTTTGGTGGTGAATGAGGTAGATATTGCAACTAAATGATTTCCCACATTCACTACACTCATAAGGCCTTGCTCCAGTGTGAACTCTCCAGTGTCGAAAGAGGTTAGTGCTATGGCTAAAGGATTTTCCACATTCACTGCACTCATAAGGCCTTGTGCTAGTGTGGGCACTCCTGTGACGATAGAGGTTAGTGCTGTGGCTAAAAGATTTCCCACATTCACTGCACTCATAAGGCCTTTCTCCAGTGTGAACTCGTTGATGTTGAATAAGGACAGATATCTGGCGAAAGGATTTGCCACATTCACTGCAGTCATAAGGCCTTTCTCCAGTGTGAACTCTTTGGTGTTGAGTTAGGTGACTTTTGCGACTAAATGACTTCCCACATTCACTACATTCATGAGTGCTTGTTCTATTGTGTGCTTTCCTGTGTCGAAGAAAGCCAGAACTTTGACTAAAGGATTTCCCACATTCACTGCACTCGTAAGGCCTTTCTCCAGAGTCAGCTCTTTGGTGTTGAATGAATACAGAGTTTTCTCTAAAAGATTTCCTGGATTCAGTGTACTTGAGAGGCTTTTGTCCAGTGGGAACTCTGAAGTGTCGAATCCTGCGGTGTGGTCTCTCACTGCTGGGAGTCACCTGAAGCTGGAGAAGTCCTGAGGTGGCTGAAAAGTCCCTCCCAACTTCCCCAAACATGAAGGGTTTTCCTGACAGATGGAACCTGTAGTTCATCATAAATGAGGCCTGGTCCCCATCCATTTCAAAGAGCTTCTCTCCATTATCAAGCTTCTGGAGCTGGTGAAGGTTTGAATTCATCCAGAAATCTGATGCCCCACCCAAGTACAATTTCTGTCTACAGGGTGAGGCTTTGAGCTCAATCATTTGTAAAATGTCTCTCAGGACTGGGGTACAAATCTCACAGGGGTGACTCTTATCAGTGGATGTATCTGCCTTTGGAGTCCTGCCCTGTGACAGTTCTGACACAGAAATGCTCTCTGCAGAAGGTGCCCCCTCATCTGCTCCACACCAACAACCTGAAAGAAGAGAAATGCTGAGAAAATACAGGTTCACTATGGTGTGAGAAGTTACATCAAAAATGTGTGTCAGACAAAGAATGAGTCTAAGAAAATGTTCTTAGGATACGAGAGCTGGTGGCAATTTGGGGAAAAAGGGCTCTACAAGTCACAGAAAACAAGGGAGGCCTTATGAGATGAAAGACACAAAGTTGGGGCACAACTCAGAAGAGGTAGGGTCTCTGGCTCACTATTCTTCCAGAAGCTTTTATCAGGACCTCCTCCCCTGATGAGAAGAGAGGACTTCGGTACACTGCACAGAAGATTATTGGTGTCCAGGCCCAGGAGAAACCCATGGGAACTGAATACTAGGTGTGGAAGGACTATTTAAAATCATGTGCACATCTGACAACATATTACACGTGGGTCAGTGTTAGAGAACACTCAGAAGTCGCACTGGGAAGGAACAGGTAACACATGGAGGCCAGAAATTGGGAGCAGCTAAGGGCTGGAAGTCATGGATGAAATAAAAATCAGAACATGTGTAGAAAAGAAAAAAAAAGGCCAGGCGCTGTGGCTCATGCCTGTAATCCCAGCACTTTGGGAGGCTGAGGTGGGCGGACCACGAGGTCAGGAGATCTAGATCATCCTGGCTAACATGGTGAAAACCCAGCTAACATGGTGAAACCCTGTCTTTACTGAAAATACAAAAAAATAGCCAGGCGTGGTGGCGGGTGCCTGTAGTCCCAGTTACTTGGGGGGCTGAGGCAGGAGAATGGCGTGAACTCGGGAGGCGGAGCTTGCAGTGAGCAGAGATAACACCACTGCACTCCACCCTGGGCAATAGAGTGAGACTCTTGTCTCAAAAAAAAAAAAAAAAAAAAAAAAAGAAAAGGAAAAAAAGATAGAAATGATGTATGTCCTATGGAATTGGCATCCAATCACTGAGAACTCAGGACAGGTTTATGGCGTGATTAGAAACAGCCCTAGCGTCTTGCCCTCCCTTAGTTGTCACTCATCAGGGCCAGGACTCCTCTGAGAGTATCTTGCCATTTGCACCCCATAAAGCAACCAGAGCCATCCCCCAATCCCAGTTGTGCAACTATACTGGGCCTGTAAGATGCAAGCCCTAAAGGGTAGACCAGAGAGGTGCACAGCCAGCACTGGCACAGAGCAACTCAGCACATAACAAACTACAGCAGTGAAAAATAATGTTACAAGAAAATCTTTTAGGTGGATCTTTATGAAAAGCCTATGGACCAATCAGTAGTTACCATCATGATGCCTGCAATTATTGAAACAGGCAGCTTGAGATTTTAGTTAGAAGCAAAAGGCAGAACACGGAGCAAACAGCATCCTAGAAGTGGACAAAGCCATCCTGTCATGGAGAAGGCAAGGACAAATCCTTTAGGTTGAAAGAAAGATCCTGTCTCCCAGACCCTTCACAGCATGCCTAGAGGCAACAGGTGTTAGGATAGTCTGGAGAGTGCCTTGCTTGGTGATGTCCCCCAGAATACATACGCCAAGAAAGTGGGAAGGTCTGTAGAGCTCAGGATCTAACTGAAGAAAGGACAGAGCTGCCTCAGGGACAGGGGAAAAGGAGAGACCCACAAAAGACACGGGGAGGAATAGGAGGGCCTTACCTAGGGATGCCATAACTGCAAAGTTCTCCAGCATCACATCGTGGTACAGGAGCCTCTGCGTCTCATCAAGGAGCTCCCACTCCTCCTGGGAGAAGTAAATGGCCACATCCTCAAAGGCTACAAAACCCTGCTATGATGGGGACAGTTCATTCCATGATCAGCATCTTTCCTAGGACCCCAAGTTGATTCCCCCACAGGTCCATCCCTGGCTCACCCTCCTCCCCATCTCCCCACCTCAGAGAATATGTCCATCCCCCACACATTGATTCCCCCCACATCCATCCCTGGCTCACCCTCCTCCCCATCTCCCCATCTCAGGAAATACAACAGGCCCTGATGCCACTGATGCCCACTCTCTCCTCATGGTCCCATTGGTCACTGTGTTCTCCCACAGCAACAACAGGCAGGTGGACAGATAGAAACCACATTCTCATGTCTATAAATTCTCCTGGAATCCCTCAGACCATGGCTCCCAAACACAACTGAAGGTCTGGGTTCACATTTCGCTCTCATGTCCTCAATGTCCAGACTCATGAAACAAAAGCTCACACTCCCTCTTCATATGTGCATCACTCTTTCTACCACACCTCTCTCACCCAACTCACTCCCTCAGCCACCTCCACCCCGATCCCACAACACAGGCATCTCTCCTGCCTTCCTATATGTTACTCAGCACAAGACATCTAGAAAGAGCTTGCAAATTCAAACGAGTTCCAGGACTACCCAGACCTCTGATGGTCCCTACTGCCACAGGTAGCCCCATATCCTGCTCTGAAGCCCTCCCTACCTGAGTCTATTCCTTTCATCAACCTCAGCTACCCAGAACCACATACATATGTCAGATACACATGGCCCTTTCCAACTTATATTGCACTAAACAGTAACTGCCTTCCTCTCTTGCTACCCTTCATTCCAGTGGCCCTCCACCCAAGGTTAAGTGATGCTCCCAGATGACTACTTCTGCCCCTAAACTTATCCACCAGCCTGCATGAAACTCCGTAGGCACAGGAGCAGTCATAAGATCCTGGTGAGGCCATAGAGCAGTAAAGCATGAGGTCTGGCTTCAGCCTCATCTTGTCTGAAATCCCACTAGGTCTCTAATATGGTTTGGCTGTGTCTCCACCCAAATCTCATCTTGAATTGTAACTCCCACAATTCCTATGTGTCATGGGAGGGATCCAGTAGGAGGTAACTGAATTATGGGGGTGGGTCTTTCTTGTGCTGTTCTCGCAATAGTGAATAAGTCTCACGAGAACTGATGGTTTTAAGGCCGGTCGCAGTGGCTCACGCCTCTAATCCCAGAACTTTGGGAGGCCAAGGCAGGCGGATCACTTGAGGTCAGGAATTTGAGACCAGCCTGGCCAATGTGGCGAAACCCTGTCTCTACTAAAAATATGAAAATTAGCTAGGTGTGGTGGCGCACACCTGTAATCCCAGCTACTTGGGCGGCTGAGACAGGAGAATCCCTTGAGTCCAGGAGGTGGAGGCTGTAGGGAGCTGAGATCTCACCACTGTCCTCCAGCCTGGGAACAGAGCAAGACTTCATCTCAAAAAAAAAAAAAAAAAAAAGAACTGATGGTTTTAAAAAGAGGAGTTCCCCTGCACAAACTCTCTTTTTGCCTGCTGCCATCCATGTAAGATGTGACTTGCTCCTCCTTGCTTTCCACCATAACTGTGAGGCCTCCCTAGCCATGTGGAACTGTAAGTCCATTAAACCTCTTTTTCTTCCCAGTATCAGGTATGTCTTTATCAGTAGCATGAAAACGGACTACTGCAGCCTCCACATCCATCTTATGTTCACTCATCCTTCATAAACCTGGCCACCTGCCTGGTATCCTCTCTCTATATTATTCCTAGGCCCACTTCCCTCTATAACCTGTGTTTGTGATTTCCACAACATCCATCCAGATACCCAAGTATGGTACCCTCTTGTGGCTCCCACGCCTCCCTTTCCTGGGCCTGCTATTAATACTATCATCATGACCCGAAATCCCACTACTAAATGGGATCTATGATGTTACGGGCTCAAGTTTCTGCCCCATGCCCACCCACAAAATGCTTATGTTGAAGCACTAACACAATGAAGCGTAATATAGTGTGATAGTATTTGGAGATGGAATCTTTGGGTGGTAATTAGATTTAGATCAGGTCAAAAGAGCCCTCATGATGGAATTAATGCTTTTGTAAGAATAGAAAGAGATTCCTTGCTTTCTTCACATACTCCCTCCCAGGAAAGGCCATGTGAGGACAAACCAAGAAGGCAGCCACTGCAAGCCAAGAAGCAGCCCATCACAAATAAGTGAATCTATAGGCACCCTGATGTAGAATTTCCTAGCCTGAAGAACTGTGAGAAACACATTTTTGCTGTTTAAGCCACCAATATAGGCTATTTCATTATCAACCCAAAGTAAGACACTGATATAGCCTGGATATTTGTCCCCTTCAAATCTCACCTGGAAATGTGATCCCCAATGTTGGAAGTGGGGCCTAGTGGGAGGTTATCTGGGTCATGGAGATGGATCCCTCATGAATGGCATAGTATCCTCCCCACAGTAATAAGCTCACATGAGACCTGGTCACTAAAAAGAGACTGGTGCCTCCCTTCTGTCTTGCTGGCTCCCTTTTTGCCTTCTGCAACGAATGGAAGCTTCCTGAGGCTCTCACCAGAAGTGGACACTAGCACTAAGCTTCCTGTACAGCCTGCAGAACTATAAGCTGTAATAAACCTTGTTTCTTTATAAACTACCCAGCCTTAGGTATTTTTTTATAGTAATTCAAATGGCCTAACAGACATAGAGCTCCATCCTAGTTCAATACTATCCTCCACTCTTTGTAGAAGTTTCTATCCTGCACCCCTCCTCAGAGTCCAAGACCTGTGTGTCCACCTAGCCACTTGATACAGCTACTTACTTATTCTCTAAAACATTTCATATTTTTAACATGGACAAAACACAATCCTGATATCCTGAGTGAAAAATAATCCTACTATCTACTTGGCTCTCCCAGTAGATGGAGCTTCTATGCTTCCAGCTGCTAAACCCAAAAAGCCTTGAATCATCCCTTCTTATCTGTCAGTCCCAATACCAGAAAATCAGAGCCGACTTACAATCCAAAATTCAACCATTTCTACCACACTGTGGCCACTACTCTGGCCCACATCATCTACACTCGCCTGGACTATTGCATTAGTCTCCTCTTTCCTCTTTGGTATTGCTACCAACTCCCTTAAACCCACAGTCTGTTGTCTGTGCTCAGCCACAGGAGCCTCATGAGGCCTGGGGAAGATCACTTCCCTCTTCTGCTCCAAATCTTCGCTGCTGCCATCATCTCCAGAACAAAGACATCCGAGATAGTCATTTAATTTCTAGCTCCTGTACCTCTGCTCTCTGTTCCCATGAGAAGGAAATGAGACTTGAGGTTCTCTTAACCAGCTCAGCCTCACTCCAAGCAGCTCCAAACACCTGTACTTATCTCTGGGACGAACTTCCACATTCATTCTATTATTTGCCAGCAACAGGTACCACCTCATAGAACACCCACCCTGGGCATATTTTGTTCAGAGTCCTTAGGCTCAAAGCCTGGAAAAGCGGTAAGGAATCCCAGGTCACCACAGTCCCAGTCCCAGAGATCCCATTGCTGGAATCAGTGAGGTTCTGGATTTCCTCCACTCACCCTTGTAGTGTCTGTAAGTTCTTCTTACAGACCTATAAGTATTAGTGGCAATCTGTGGGAAGAGACATGTTCTGAGAGGCAGGTGACCACATTGCGGCTCCATGGGCTTCTGGTTCCAATGTGTAACACCAAAGCCAGGTGTCCTGGGATGACTGCTTTATATCTGGGTGTCAGTCCTTGGTGCTGACTTTTATCAGCTTTGTGACCTCGTAAAGAGACTAGGTCCCTCCATGCCTGCTATCATCACTGCCCTTCCAGTGAGTTCCTCTGAACAGCTTTTGTGAAACTTTTAGAAGCGTGACTGGGTCCGTGCCCCTTTTGTCCTACGCGCTGTGGCCCTCAGTGTGCTGGCGAAACTCTGGGGCCAATGCAGCGTGGCGCTGCCCCACCCTCTGCTCCCTGCCCGCGTGAGGCCGGCCTGGGTCTCCCCTGCCTCCTGGCTCAGGCGCAGCTCCAAGCCGTCGCTCTCCCGCTCCCTGCTACACTACCAGAAACGAGACCCAGCACCAGAGCCTCACTGTGCTGGACAATGCGGTCCGGCTGCAGAAAACCCTTCACGCGCCCCTCAGTTTCGGGTGGGGAGGGCGGAGGAGGCCGGGAGGACGCAGCGCTCACCAGGGTCGGGGCCCTCATTGCCGCCGCCATCGGACTCTGCGCACAGCGGGCCGGGAGCGGTGGACGATCCGGGCGGGGACACGAGCAAAGCAATCACCACCGCCGGCGACCGTCAGGCCCCGGCTGTGCAGCTGGGAAAACCACTCTCCTCGCGCCTTCTCGCTGTCAGCACCTGGGTCCAGATCCGGCACCCGCGGATGGAACTGACACAAGCCAAAGTGCCCGCCACTGGGAGGACGCCGGAAGTCCCGCCCAGACAAGTTGGGCAGAGCGGAAAAGTCCCTCACCTGGGCCTCATTGGCTCCACGCCAAGTGCCTGGCGCACGGGCCTCTGGGTAATGTAGTTCTCACCGCTTCCTGGGCTGGCAGAGCTTGCTCTTCTCCAGGACCTCAGGGAGGAATGGCCCCGTGCTGTGGAGGGGAAGCCTGAGAGGTGGTGTCTCCAGCCTCCTTGGACCAGGGAGGAGCTTCGCTGCTGTAAGGTACCATACAGAGATTTTTGGAGAGTATTGTGTACAACTAGTCACCTAGGTAGTCGGAGTCATTCAGATACAAAATGCCTCTATCCATGGTGAGAACCTAGTAAACATTACCTTCTTTCTCCACACATTTATGTAGAGTAGAACGTTAGAGTCAGCTTTGTGAATTTCATTATGCTCAGTAAGGAATGAGGGAAATAGAGTTTACACAGAGCCACGACAGGAATGATAAAACATCCGTTAGATCGCACCAAAGCAGGTGGACGAAAGTGGAATTCTGTCTCTGGTTCTCACAGAAAATGCCTCTCCTGCCTGTGTAATCAGTAAGTGTGTCTAATCCTGTAAGGAACAGTGTTTTATTCATATAATATTTCTTCCTGCATATTCTTAGATATGCTTCTTTTAGGATTGTAGCAACTTTCTAAACAAAAGAGCCACTTAGCATATGTCATTTTAAAGTAGAACAGTGTCTGTAGTGTTCACAGTTAGAGCACTTGTGCAAAGGGGACACCAGAATGCCAGAATAAAAGTTAGGGACACCTAGCTTTCATCTCTTTGATGGAAAATTTTGATCATTGATACTGTTACTGCAGGGACAGTGCCTGCGAGGGGAGTTGAGATTATCTCAGAAAAACAGTTGTGAAATGAAAATTGCTGAAAGCCATTGTGTTAGGATTCTCCAGAGAAACACAGAACCAATAGGGTACATAGATGTACAAGAGGGGATTTATTATGGGAATTGGCTCATCCAGTTATGGAGACTAAGAAGTCCCAGGATATGCTTTTTGCAACCTGGTAAATCACGAAGTTGGGTGGTATTCAGTCTGCATCTGAAGGCCTGAAAACCAAGGGAGCCTATGGTGAAATTCCCAGTTGGAGGCTGAAGGCCTGAGAACGGGGTGAGGGTCATTCTTGTATGTTCCAGAGTCCAAAGGCCCAAGATTCAAGAACTTTAATGTTGGAAAGCAGAAGAAGATGGATGACCCAGGACAAGAAGAGAGTAACTTGCTCTTTCTCTGCCTTTTTGTTCTATTTTGGCTCTCAAAGCATTGGATGTTGCCCCCTAACACTGATGAGGCCAGATCTCCTTTACGTTGTCTACAGACTCAAATGCTAGTATCTTCCATAAACATTCTCACAGACACATCCTATTTTAAGGTTTTCCCAACTATTTCGGTAGCCCTTAATGCAGGCAAGTTGGCACAAAACATTAAACATCACAACTATTAATAATCTTGTGGCTAGGCCGGGTGTGGTGGCTCATGCCTGTAATCCCAGCACTTTAGGAGACCGAGGCAGGCTGATCATGAGGGCAAGAGATCAAGACCAGCCTGGCCAACATGGTGAAGCCCCATCTCCACTAAAAATACAAAAATTAGCTGGGTGTGGTGGCACACACCTGTAGTCCCAGCTACTTGGGAGACTGAGGCAGGAGAATCGCTTGAACCCAGGAGGTGGAGATTGCAGTGAGCCGAGATCACGCCACTGCACTCCAGCCTGGTGACAGAGCGAGTCTCCGTCTCAGGAAAAAAAAAAAAAAGAATATTGAACATAATTAATTGAACTGAACATAGACTTACTTTGCTTTTTTTAGTGCACTCATATATAAGTCTATGAGTACATTTGGCTTAACTCTGGAAAAGTTTACCCTGAAGACATGTAGAGCAGATAGCTTTTCAGTTGCTGAATTGAAGTCCTGTCTGAAAAGAAAGGGAGAAGGTCTGGCTCCAGCATGATTTCATATAGAAAGGTAGGTGGGGAGCTCTTCTGAGTGACTCCACAAAGGACTCATTTTGTCTGCATATTTGAGTGTCTAATGGTAATTTTTTTTTTTTTTGAGGAAGAGTCTTGCTCTGTTGCCCAGGCTGGAGTGCAGTGGCAGGATCATATATTACTGCAGCCTCAAACTCTGGGGCTCCAGCGACATTTTTGTATCAGCTTCCTGAGTGTATGGGATTGCAGGCACTCACTACTGTGCCCAGCTAATTAAAAAAAAAAAAAAAATATATATATATATATATATATATATATATATATATATATATATATATATGTATACAGACAGGGTTCTTGATATGTTGCCCAGGCTGGTTTAAAACTCCTGGTCTCAAGTGATCCTCCCGCCTCAGCCTCCCAAGTAGCTGGGGCTACAGGTACACACAGCTCTTATGGCAATTTCTTAGGCTAATAGTCAAAATAGGGAAATAGTAAGCTTGAAAAGTGCCAGAAAAATCTGTATATCTACTTGTTTTTGTTGTTTAAGTAGATAAATTAACTAGGCTGCTCATGGAAATAACTGGCTTACCAAATTCAATTTGTTAACATGAATCTTCCTTGGGTTATACAAATACATACACAGCACAAACATTGCTAAATAAATATTTTAAACTGATTTACAAATTAGTTAATTTTAATTTTTTTTTGAGACACAGTCTCACTCTGTCATCCAGGCTGGAGTGCAGTGGCACAATCTGAGCTCACTGTAGCTTTGAATTCCTGGGTTCAAGCAATCCTCCCACGTCAGCCTCCAGAGTAGCTGGAAACACAGGTGTGCACCTGTACCACTATGCCCCGATAATTTTTTGATTTTTTGTAGGGACGGGGTCTCACCATGTTGCTCAGGCTGGTAAAGTTTTAATAGATTATTTTTTAGAGCAGTTTTGGTTCATAGGAAAATTGAGCAAAAAATTACAGAGCTTCCACATATCCCTTGCCCCTATGCATGTTACAGCCTCTCCACTATAAACATTCCCCACTAGAATAGTATATTTGTTACAATTTATGGTACATTGGCATATAGTTATCATCCCAAATCTATAGTTTACATTAGGATTTACTCTAGCTGGACGTTATATGGGTTTTAACAAGTGTATAGTGACTTGTACACACCATGGTAGTTTCACAGAGTAGTTTCACTGCCCTAAAAGTCTTCCATGCTCCACCTGTTCATCCCTTCCTCCCTTAGCCCAAGCCCCTGGCAACCACTCACTTTTTACTGTCTCCATAGTTTTGCTTTTTCTGGAATGTCATATAGTTCAAATCACAGTATGTAGTCCTTTTAGTTTGGATCCTTTAATAGTCCATTTTTGTGCTGCTGAAAAAGACATACCCAAGACTGGGCAATTCACAAAGGAAAGAGGTTTAATGGAGAACTCACAGTTCCACATGGCTGGGGAAGCCTCACAATTAATGAAGGCAAGGAGGAGCAAGTCATATCCTAGGTGGACGGCAGCAGGCAAAGAGAATAAGCTTGTGCAGGTAAACTCCTGTTTTTAAAGACATCAGATCTCGTGAGACTAATTTACTGTCATGAGAACAGCGGGGGGAAAACCCACCCCTATAATTCAATCACCTCCCACTGGGTTCCTCCCATGACATGTAGGAGTTACAATTCAAGATGAGATTTGAGTAGGGACACAGCCAAACCATATCAGATCCCTTCACTTAGAAATATGTATTTAAGGCCAGGCGCGGTGGCTCAAGCCTGTAATCTCAGCACTTTGGGAGGCCGAGATGGGCGGCTCACGAGGTCAGGAGATCGAGAGACGATCCCGGCTAACACGGTGAAACCCCGTCTCTACTAAAAAATACAAAAAAATAGCCGGGCGAGGTGGCGGGCGCCTGTAGTCCCAGCTACTCGGGAGGCTGAGGCAGGAGAATGGCGTAAACCCGGGAGGCGGAGCTTGCAGTGAGCTGAGATCCGGCCACTGCACTCCAGCCTGGGTGACAGAGCAAGACTCCGTCTCAAAAAAAAAAAAAGAAAAAAAGAAATATGTATTTAAGATTCTTCCACATCTTTTATTATTTATTTTAATGTGGAAAAATATACCATTTTCTAGATGTACCACACTTATCTATTCACTTACTGAAGGACATTTTGGTTGCTACCAAATTTTGCCAATTATGAACAAAGGTGCTATAAATATTCATGTACAAGATTTTGTGTGGACATAAGTGTTTAACTCATTTGAGTAAAACCAAGAAGCACTATTACTGGATCTATGGTAATTGTTTTGGCATTGTTTCACATTTCAAATCAGTTGAGAAACTTTCTCAGATGTCTTAGAGGAAGCAGAAACAAAGTGCTTCTTCCTTTTTTCCTTTTTCAATAATCTCTAAGCCTCCAGATGTCTGTGAATGTCACCCTGTGAATAGACACACATATACACACAACACAGTCACACACTGCGTAAGTGTGTTACTATTGCACACCTATCTGCAGGACCAGAGTTCAATTACCCATTTCCTTAATATCTAGTGCACAGGAATATGGAGAAAGGGTCAGCATATTAAATGACATCAGAGAGACACAAAACAAAACAAAAACACACACCATTCCAGAATGTGGCAAATTCTGGACAAATGTCTCATCAACTTCAAGAATAATAATAAAAAGTGGTAGCTATATATTATTATAGACTCACCAGATGAAACTATTAATAGCCATATAGATTCGTTTTGGATCTGATTGCAATGAATTTGTCTTAAAAATCAATTTTGGAGACAATTCGAGGCAACTGAGCACTGATGATATATTTTATGATGCCTTAAATAATGATTGATAAAGTTATAGGAATTATGAAAGAGCTCTTATGCTTGGAAATGCATTCTGAAGAGATGCAGCATTGAATGACAAGATGTGGGAATTGTAAGTAAAATAATTATGTGTGAAAAGAGTTGAAACAAGAACAGCTACTAAATGATAAGTAATATGGACGATTTAGGAAGGTTTCATAGTGCTTCTGAACATAGTCTTTTCCATTTGTGTATATACTTGAAAATATCCATTAGAAGAGGAAAAATATGTTTTTGTACCCATTACTTGTTAAGAGGGATGGACTAAAAAGGGCAGGTGGAAACTTATAGTTTCAGGGGTTTAAGTACGTATTAACATAGGAATTGTGTACTTTAAATATGCAGAACTTAAGACAACTAGATTTCACTTAAGCCACTTGTAAAAACACAAGTAATAAATATTCAAAAGTTGTCACTTCCTAATCATTTTACTGTTTTACTCTTTTTTTTTTTTTTTTTTTTTTTTTGAGACTGAGTCTCGCTCTGTCGCCCAGGCTGGAGTGCTGTGGCCGGATCTCAGCTCACTGCAAGCTCCGCCTCCCAGGTTCCCGCCATTCTCCTGCCTCAGCCTCCCGAGTAGCTGGGACTACAGGCGCCCGCCACCTCGGCCGGCTAGTTTTTTGTATTTTTTAGTAGAGACGGGGTTTCACTGTGTTAGCCAGGATGGTCTCGATCTCCTGACCTCGTGATCCGCCCGTCTCGGCCTCCCAAAGTGCTGGGATTACAGGCTTGAGCCACCGCGCCCGGCCTGTTTTACTCTTATATATACATTGTTCTATAGTGAGCAGGCCTATTCCAAAGGCCAACGAAGGTGAAAGGCCAAAGAAGGAGAAAGAGGCTAAGAAATTGTTTTCAGCCGGGCGCGGTGGCTCAAGCCTGTAATCCCAGCACTTTGGGAGGCCGAGACGGGCGGATCACGAGATCAGGAGATCGAGACCATCCTGGCTAACACGGTGAAACCCCGTCTCTACTAAAAAATACAAAAAAACTAGCCGGGCGAGGTGGCGGGCGCCTGTAGTGCCAGCTACTTGGGAGGCTGAGGCAGGAGAATGGCGTAAACCCGGGAGGCGGAGCTTGCAGTGAGCTGAGATCCGGCTACTGCACTCCAGCCTGGGGGACAGAGCGAGACTCCGTCTCAAAAAAAAAAAAAAAAAAAAAAGAAATTGTTTTCAGAAACATTTCATAGGGAATCATGAACAGAAGTGATGTCTTGTGCAGCTGTGAGACAATGGATCCCTGTATCCGCCCTCCAGAAAGCAGTATCCTTTACATCCTTTTTAGGACTCTTTTTATAGTGGTCAACAAGGCTGGAGGTTTTTTTGTTTTGTTTTGTTTTGTTTTTGAGACGGAGTTTCACCTCTGTTGTCTGTTGCCAGGCTGGAGTGCAATAGCACGATCTTGGCTCACGGCAACCTCCACCTCCTGGGTTCAAGTGATTCTCCTGACTCAGCCTCCCGAGTAGCTGGGATCACAGGCACAGTAGCTGTGGGCCACCACAACTGGCTAATTTTTGTACTTTTAGTAGAGATGGGGTTTCACCATTTAGTAGAGATGGAGGCCAGGATGGTCTCCATCTCCTGATCTTGTGATCCACCCACCTTGGCCTCCCAAAGTGTTGGGATTACAGGCGTGAGCCAACACGCCCGGCCTGGAGTTTTTAGGGTAAAACGTGAAGCTGCTGACATCTTCAGACTTTCTTGCCAAGACTCATGACCACTGGGGGAGAGAAGCATTTTGATGATACCTATGCTACTGCTTCAGAACATAGGTGACTATGACATCTTCACTTCAAGAGGGCATCAGTCTTGCCACACCACAGGCTGTATGTTCCTACATACATGTTCTTGGGGTTATCTGTGGCTACTGTATCGGCATGGTGAAAATAGAATACAATGGTGTGACACTACCCACTTCTTCTCAATTCATATTCAATGACATTATTTTGACAACTTACAATTGGCCATGGTGGGAGAATTTTACCAGGGAAATTGGCAAATATTAAAAGCCAGGGCTTATTTGTTTCATTGAATGGTTAGACCTAAGAAAGTGAAGGAGAATTTGTAAATGAAGGTAGTGTTTCAGGTATATAGTGTCTGAGGTTTTTTTTTGGTTTGTTTTTGTTTTTGTTTTTTGAGATGGAGTCTCGGTCTGTCACCCAGGCTGGAGTGCAATGGCACAATCTCAGCTCACTGCAACGTCCACCTCGCAGGTTCAAGTGATTCTCCTGCCTCAGCACCCTAGTAGCTGGGATTACAGGCATGCGCCACCACACCCGGCTAATTTTGTAATTTTAGTAGAGACGGGGTTTATCCATGTTGGTCAGGCTGGTCTCGAACTCCCAACCTCAGGTGATCCACCCGCCTCAGCCTCCCAAAGTGCTGGGATTACAGGCGTGAGCCACTGTGCCCAGCTGAGGTTGTTACACTGTGAATATAATAGACCAAAAAATTGAGAAAGTATTTTCCCAGTATTTGAAAACAATTTTATCATTTAGCAAAGAAGTGCATCACATTACTGAAGAGTGAGTAAAGTTCCAACATGTCTTTGTTATACATGTCTATTTATTAATGAAAAAGAAAATATCACCAACATCCATTTAAAAATAAGCAAAAGACATTAATAAACATTCTTCCAAAGAGGATATACAGGTGGCAACTTGACACAAGATGTTCAAGTGTTCAATACCATAAAATACCAGAAAAATGCAATAAAATCACAGAGAGATGCTATTATACAGCTTAAAACAACTAAAATTAAAAAGACTAACCATACCAAGCATGGCAAGAATGTAGAGAAATGGGAAGCTTCACATACTATTGATGGGAATGCAGATGGTAGAGTCAGGTTATAGTCTGGTCGTGTCTTTAAAAGTGAAGCATTCACATACACTGTACTGCTAACACAGGAGAAATAAAGCACTTCTGCATATTAAGAATTATATGCCTATGTTCATAGTAGCATTATTTGCAACAGCCCAAAACTGGAAAGCATCCAGCTGTTTATCCAAATTTTGACATAGCCACAGAATATTTCTCAGCAATACAAATGAACTATTCACATAAGCAATACTGGTAAATCTTAAAAATAATTGTGCATCGGCTGGCACAGTGGCTCATGCCTGTAATCCCAGTACTTTGGGAGGCCAAGGTTGGCGGATCACAAGGTCAAAAGATCGAGACCATCCTGGCCAACATGGTGAAACCACATTTCTACTAAAAATACAAAAATTAGTTGGGCATGGTGGCGCATGCCTGTAGTCCCAGCTTCTCAGGGGGCTGAGGCGGGAGAATCGCTGGAACCCAGGAGGCAGAGGTTGGAGACAGCCAAGATCGCGCCACTGCATTCCAGCCTAGTGACGGAGTGAGACTCCATCTCAAAAAAAAAAAAAAAATTGTGCATCATCAGGAAAAATGTAGTATTTTATGATTCAATTCACATAAAATCCTAGAAAACACAAACTATTCTCCTGTAGGGAAAGTAAATGACGGGACTCCTGAAGGCCTGGAAAGTGCACGCAGAGATTGTAAAACAACAAAAGGTGAATCATGAATATGTTCATGATCATGATTATGATGGTTTCACAGGCTTATATGACAAACTCTTCAAATTATACACCATAAATGGATGTAAACTATGGCACATCACTTATACATCAAGAAAGTTTGTAAAACATGTTTCAAAGTAAAGTATCTGATCTTCCACCTTTCAAAAACCAGAATGCCTTGCAATCTCATGTTGACCGCACTCTCTCTTCAGGCCTGGGGAAGGGCAACCATGCGTCCCTCCGTGCAGGAAATGTTGGCAAGCAATGAAGGCTGTGGCAATTTGAGACAACAGCAACACTGGTGGAAATCACAAGACCTATCAATATATCCCTGGCCTATAGGACTTCTATTATCTTTATCCTCCTTTTTCTACCTCTACAGCAATGAACTTGAGGTGAACAACCTAGAAAGTCAACAATTAAAAACAAAACAAACAAACAAACAAAAAAACCTTTATTTTTGCTGACAATAACCTAAGTTATTGGACATACAGAGATTTCTAGGTCCTATGACTGCTCAAAGCCACAGTCACGGAAAGATTTGTAAATGTACTTTTACAAGAGGCACATTCCAACTAGTTTGCTACAGTACACAGAGTACAGTATTTCTGTACCAATTACAGTTCATACGTGACTCCCGTTGTCTTCTGAGCGACATCAGCCTATGGAATGTTTGATATCAGGGCATGTCTCCTTATAGAACCCCATGAAAATCTCAACAGCGCTGGGCATCATATGACATCCTCTGGAAACAATGGAATAAAATTGTCCTATTCCCTGAAGCACAGGTGCTTGTCATAACAGCTGGCCTCTCCTCAGGATGACCTCTAGTCTCACAGAAAGAATAGGGATCCAGGCCACAAAGAATAGCCAAAACCTTGCATTGTTTCCTAGATTTTAGGTAGCAAAGCAAGTAGGACCAAAACCAGAATGAGAATTACTCCATCATCTTACTTCTCCTGCAGAGGCCCACAAAAGCTGTCCATTCCTTCATATAGAGTTGAAGTCTGTTTCCCAGCCACCCCACACAGTAAACAAAACCCCAAGACTACAAGTAGATTCAAATATAAGGCTTTTATTAGTGCACAAACTGGAGCAATGTGAGGCAGCCATTCACCAGGTGGTGACTTGGAGGCTAGAAGAATGACCAGGTGTCATGTGAGACCAAGAATTTACATAAAGGGAATCCTTGCACATAAGCGTCCAGCAGAACCAAGGCTGGGCCCTCCTGACCAAAACTGGGTCACATGTATGCTGTGATCTGTCAGAAAAAAGAATGAATTTTCTCTAAAGGCTTAGATTGCTCAAGATTTCCTCCAAAGACTAAGAGAACACACAAATGTCTGCCTTGCCTTAGCACATCAGTGTGACCAATGCCCACTGTGCAAGGTGGCAGAGGGTAGATGGTTTCTACCAGACAAACAAGGAAGAATGAGTTTCAACTTTAGGCAGATGGCTCCCTCACAAAGGCCCTCTACTGCTACAGTACTACAGAGACAGCACATTCCCTGTAGGTCTAAGGCTCTACTTAAGTGTGGACTTTCAGGAGCTAAATGATGATAGATCTTGAGTTGAAGGCGCTTCCACATTTGCTGCATTCATGAGGCCTCTATGTGTTATGGCATTTTTGGTGATGTATGAGGCTGGAGCACTGGCTAAAGGAATTCCCACATTTGTCACACTCATAAGGCCTTTCTCCAGTGTGAACCACTTGGTGTTGAATGAGGCCTGACTTTTGGCTAAAGGACTTTCCACACTGGCCACACTCATAAGGCCTTGCTCCAGTATGAATTCTCCGGTGTTGAATAAGGATGGAGCTTTGACTAAAGGATTTCCCACATTCACTACACTTATAAGGCCTTTCTCCAGTGTGAACTCTCTGGTGTTTAATGAGGGTAGCTTTTTGACTAAAGGATTTCCCACACTGGCCACACTCATAAGGCTTTGCTCCAGTGTGAATTCTTCGGTGTTGATTAAGAATGGCACTTTGACTAAAGGAATTCCCACATTCACCACACTTATAAGGCCTTTCTCCAGTGTGAACTCTTTGGTGTTTAACAAGGGTGGCTTTTTGGCTAAAGGACTTCCCACACTGGCTGCACTCATAAGGCCTTGCTCCAGTGTGTATTTTCTGGTGGTCAACAAGGCTGGAGTTTTGTCTAAATAATTTTCCACATTCGCTGCACTCATAAGGCCTTTCTCCGGTGTGGATTCTCCGATGGTCATTCAGGTGGGAGGTTTGGCTAAAGAATTTTCCACATTCACTGCACTCCCAAGGCCTTTCTCCAGTATGGACTCTCTGGTGCTGAACAAGTGAGTACTTGCCCCGGAAGGCTTTCCCACATTTGCTACACTCATAAAGCTTTTTTCCAGTGTAGACTCTTGGATGATGAACAGGAGTGTGTTTGTGCCTGGAAGCCTTCCCACATTCACGTGACTTGTAATGACTTTTTTGACTGCAAACGTCCTCCCCACATTCAGTAATTGTGTTGGGTTTCTTGCCTCCAGGAAAGACCAGGGACCTCAGAAGCCCCAACATGGCTGGGAGGTCCTTTCCAACCTCCCATTTGCGAAAGGGCTTCAATGACATACGGAATAGGCAGCGCTTCACATATGAGGCTCTGTCCATGTCCCTCTTCAAGGATTTCTTTGCACTGTGATGCTTCTGGTGCTGGTGATGGTTTGTACATTCTCCAACCAAGTATGGTTTCTGCCCAGGGAGATCAGCCAAATGCAGAATATCTTTCAGGACTGGGACACACATCTCACAGGATTGAGTCTTCTGTGTGGATGAACCTGCCTTTGACTGTGATACTCTTACAGAAACATTCTGCTCAGAAGGTGTCTCTTCATCCTCTGTTCCATGGCCACAACCTGAAAGCAGAGAACTGCTGATGAAATATATATTGACTATGCTGAGAGCAGGAAGCCCCATTATACACATACCAAAGGAATGATTCACCAGGTTTGTTTTGAGGATAATGGAGCTGAGGGCAGGTTGAGGAAGGGGTTGCTTTGCAATACTGGATCTCTGAAGATCACAGAATGAGGGAGGCCTCACCAAATAAAGGACACAAGGATGGGATGGAGGACAGGGAATGGCATTGTCTTCAAACCATTCCTCTACCAACAGCCTCAAAAGTTATCCTTGAGTAGCCTTCCAATTCCTAAAACTCACCACATAGTGTTCAGGAGGACTTTGTCTGCTGGTGACACCTGCATGCTGTGCAGAAGGTTGACTGTGCCCAAGCCCAGGAAAATACAATTGAAACTGAGTAGCAAGTCATATGATCACATATCTTCATGTAATCATATATACATACTTCACAAGACATTATGTTTGTGTCAATGTTGGAAAACATTGCAGAGGGAGCAGTGCAGAGGAGCAGATGATGCATGAAGATCAGAAAGGTGGAGGTAGCCAGGTGCTAGAAGTCATAGATAAAAATAATAAGACAGAAAAGTGTCAAGTACAGGGAAGAAAATATAGAAATAAGGTTTGGCCAGTGGCATGTGCACCCAAACAGTGGTGAAGACAGGACAGGCTCCTTATGTGACCTGAAAACAGCCTGGATATCATGCCCCCAACCAGCTGCCAGTCAACAAGCCCAGGCCTTCTCTGAGACCATGTTCACCCTTTAAAGCAACCAGGTTTCTCCGCACACCCTCAGTTGTCTAGCTGTGTGGGACCTTCATGAAGCTAAGTCCTACCAGAAAGACAGAACATGTGAGTCATCAGCACTGATGCAGAACGACTCAGCACAAAACAGCCCATGGGAAAGAAAGTTATTACGATTAAACAAACTAGAAGGAGTGAGTAAGAAGAGCCCACTGTCCCCATAAGTATAGACCATGACAATGACTACAATCATGACACAGGTAGCCACAAGAAAATGTCAGCTAGCAGATGGGGGTGCAGGGAACTTGGGACACAAGGTGTCATGGATCTGAACACAGACACCCAGCCAAGAAGAAAGCAAGCAAGAGAGATCCATTCGGCTGACTGAAGAACACCCACTTCCCAGACAACTGGGCAGCAGGTGTTAGGGCTGCTCAGGCAGTGCACAGTGCTGGCTCCCATAGCACATATCCCAAGAGAATGGGGAAGTCAGCAAAAGAGCACAGACAGACCAAGACACTGGAGTTGGTGTTAGGGCCTTACCCAGTGAGGCTACAAGGGCAAAGTTCTCCAGCATCACTTCAAGGTACAGGCGTCTCTGAGCCTCATCAAGAAGTCCCCACTCTTCCTGTGAGAAGTAAATGGCGATGTCCTCAAAGGTCACACAGCCCTGTCATGATGGGGACAGGTCACTCCACAATCAACGCCTCCACATCAAGTTCATCCACCCACTCATTCATCCCCACCTTAAGAAAATACACACCCTGGTGACACAGATGTCCACTCTCTCTTCACGGTCCAGTGATCACTGTATCCTTCTACAGTACCAACCAGGAGGTGGGCAGGATGCACCACATCGAAACTTTGGGCCCAGTATGTAGGGGTGTATCCCTTCTTGTCAGGCAGTTCCCCAAGAATCTTTCAGATAGTGCCTCCTAGACACAATCAAATGTGGGTTCACCTTTCACCCTTAAGTCCTCAATGCCAGGGGCCTGGGTCCTTCAGTTCACACTCCCTCTCCATGTGCACATCATTCTTTGAACCATTCTCGCTCAGTCTCACTCCCATAGCCACCTCAACCCTTCTGCCCACCAAATTGAGACAGCATTCAGTGCTACACAGACCTCTGATGGTTCCTACTGTCATAGACAGCCCCCATCCTGCTCTGAAGGGCTATCTTCCTGACTCTGTTCCTTGCTTCAACCTCAGCCACCAAGAATCACTGATGTCAGACACTGATGACCGTCCTCCACTTGTGCTGCACTTGATGTCCCCTCTTCAGTCAACAACCTTCCTCTCACCTCTTAACCTTCTTTCAAAATCAGTGCCCTTGGTGGCACAGACTCTCAGTGGCTCTCTACCTCCAACCTAATGACTCATACAGATGAACACTTGTACTACTAAACTTATTCAACTGCTTGATTGACACCTTCCCCAGACACATCAAGGGTCACAACAAATTCCTGGTGAGGTTTTACCATGGTGAATAAGCACTAGTCCTAGTGTTTTCATCAGTTTGGGCTGCTAGCATAATACCACAAACTGGGTGGCTTATCAACAACAGAAATTTATTTCTCAGAGATCTGCAGGCGGGAAGCCTGAGATCAGAGTGCCAGCATGGTCAGGTTCTGGTGTGGGCTCTTTCCAGGTTGTAGACTGCTGACTTCGTATATCCTCACTTGGTGGAAAGAGCACTAGGTAGTAGCTCTCTGGCTTCTTTGTTTAAGAGCACTCACTAATCCCATTCATTAGGGCTTCACCCTCATGACCTAATTATCTCCCAAAGGCCCAACCTCCAAATACCATCACACTGGAATTAGCGTTTAAGGATATGAATTTTGCAGGGACACAGTCCACTGTACCTGGCTTCAGTATCATCTTCCACCAATTATTTCTTTGTCTCCATGTCTGTCTTATGTCCTCAATGCCTTGGAAGCCTTGACCACTTACCAGATGATATGATTTGGCTGTGTCCCCACCCAAATCTCATCTTGAATTGTAGCTCCCACAATTCCCACATCATGGGAGGGACCTGGTGGGAGGTAATCAAATCATGGGGGCAGGTCTTTCCCATACTGCTCTCATAATAGTAAATAAGTCTCACAAGATTTGATGGTTTTATAAGGAGGGAGTTCTCCTGAACAAATTCTCTCGTCTGCTGCCATGCAAGACGAGCCTTTCGCCCTCCACCATGATTGCGAGGCCTTCCCAGCCACGTGGAATCATGAGTCCATTAAACCTCTTTTTCCTTACAAATTACCTAGTCTCGAGCACATCTTTATCAGCAGCATGAAAATGGACTAATAGGCCGGGCGCGGTGGCTCAAGCCTGTAATCCCAGCACTTTGGGAGGCCGAGACGGGCGGATCACGAGGTCAGCAGATCGAGACCATCCTGGCTAACCCGGTGAAACCCCGTCTCTACTAAAAAATACAAACTAGCCGGGCAAGGCGGGCGCCTGTAGTCCCAGCTACTCGGGAGGCTGAGGCAGGAGAATGGCGTAAACCTGGGAGGCGGAGCTTGCAGTGAGCTGAGATCCGGCCACTGCACTCCAGCCTGGGCGACAGAGCGAGACTCCGTCTCAAAAAAAAAAAAAAAAAAAAAAAGAAAATGGACTAATATAGTAAATCAGTATGAGTAAAGTGGGGCTCTGCTGTAAAGATAACTGAAAATGTGGAAGTGATTTTGGAACTGGGTAACAGGCAGAGGTTGGAACAGTTTGGAGGGCTGAGAAGAAGATAGGAAAATGTGGGAAAGTCTGGAACTTCCTAGAGACTTGTCTTTATCAGCAGCGTGAAAACAGACTAATATACCAGATTATCCACTTTCCTACAATCTTCCCATGACCACTTTTCTTCCACAACTGTTTGTGATGTTCACCACCTCTACCACGTGTCTAAGCACGAGACACAGTCATAGCCCTGACCTTTCCTTTTCTGTTTTTGTTTGTTTGTTTGTTTTTTGGTTTTTTTTTTTGAGATGGAGTCTCACTCTGTCACCCAGGCTGGAGTGCAGTGGTGTGATCTTGGCTCACTGCAACCTCCACCTCCCAGGCTCAAGCAATTCTGCCTCAGCCTCCGTAGTAGCTGGGATTACAGGTGCCCGCCACCATGCCTGGCAAATTTTTTTATTTTTAGTGGAGACAGAGTTTCACCATGTTGGCCAAGCTGGTCTGGAACTCCTGACCTCAAGTGATTTGCCTGCCTTGGCCTCCCAAAGTGCTGAAATTACAGGTGTGAGCCACCACGCCCAGCCCTTTCCTGGGTTATTAATAGCATTACCTTCATGACCAGGATTACCCACTCCTAATTGTGACCCACAGCTACTCTGGGCCAAACGCTGGCCACCACCTTTTGGATTTCTCTGTCTTAAACCGCTTCTAGAATTCCAGATGTACATGGACAGCTACTCACTTGATGTCTCCATATATCATTCTTTGGAACATCTCAGACTATGATAATAGCTAAAGACAGAACTCCTGTTATCCTTAATGAAAATTAATTGGCTGGGCATGGTGGCTCACGCCTGTAATCCCAGCACTTTGGGAGGCCAAGACGAGTGGATCACCTGAGGTCAGGAGTTCGAGACCAGCCTGGTCAACATGGTGAAACCCTGTCTCTACTAAAAAAAAAAAAGAAAAAAAAGGTCATGGTACTATGTGTCTGTAGTCCCAACCACTCAGGAGGCTGAGGCAGGAGGATCGCTTGAACCTGGGAGGTGGAGGTTGCAATGAGCTGAGATCGAGCCACTGCTCGATCTGAGTGACAAAGTGAGACTCTGTCTAAAAAAAAAATAAAATAAAAATAAAATCAATCCTATTACATGCTATTTGATGGAGCTTCCATCCTCCCAGATGCTAAACTCAAAACGCCTGGAGTAATGCTTGACTACTATCTCTTACCCTCAAAATCTGAAAATGCAAGCAGGCCTAATTAAAAATCCGACCCAGAATCCAGCCACTTCTTCTACCTTCACAGCCACCACATTGGTGAAGCCACTATCAAAACTCACCTTGGCCACTGCAGTAGCCTCCTCCCTGGTTGCCTCCATCACACCCACAGAGTATTCTCTATGCTGCATTAACAGTGAACCTGATGAGACCAGTGTCAGATAACCTCCCTCCTCTTCTCTAAACCTCCCATTGTTCCCATTACCTCCAGAAAAAAACACCCAATTTCTCAGAGCCATTCCAGACCTGAGTCCTGCCCTGCTGCTCTGAGTTCCCATGAGAAAGAAAGGAGAGTTGGGTTCCCCTGAACCAGCTCAGCTTCACTGCCAACTTTACATATTATTGTACCTAGGCAGGACAACCTTTCACACCTCATTCCATTGTCTGCCAGCAATAAGAACTTCTACAAATAACCACCAGTCTAGAATCAGGATGTCAAGCTTGGGGTTTGTGAAGAGTCCTTAGGTCAAAGAACTGGATGGTGGCAAAAAAGATACATGAAGAAACTCCAGGATGGGGCCAGGACCAGTGAGGGCCTGGGACACCCTCCACTCGCCTTTGTGAGGTCCATATGTGTTTCTGGAGACACAGTCACCTGTGGAAAGCCAAAGATCATGAAAGGCAGGTGACCATACAGGGCTCTACTGATTCAGGCTTCCCTGGATTCCTGACCAGGACAGAGCCAGATGGACTGATGATGTCTGCATTATTTCTGAGCCTCAGCTTTCCAGTCCTCAGTGCTACCTCTTAGCAACTGTGGGACCTTGCACAAGAACCCAATCTCCCTGTGATTCTGTGTTATTCCATTCTGTTCTAGTCTAACTCCATGAGGTTTTTGGAAAACTTTGAAAGACCTAACTCAGACCATACGCCGCTTCTGTACACAACCCTCCACAGCTCCTAGCATCCTAAGAATTGAGGGAAAACTCCTCACTTTGGCACTCCAGGTATGAACCTTCTTCACTCCATCTCCAACAGTTTAGAAACGCCGGTCCCTTTGCCTGTCACCTTCTTCCATGCCTCATCACCCAAGTTCTGGAAATAGGGACTCCACCCACGAGCCCCCACTGTACTGGACATGAGGATCTCGACCCTAGCGACCCAAGAAGGCACCCCTTACTGGGCTTTAGAATTTGAGTGAGGATGAAGGAGGGTGAGGTCCAGTGGACGCAGCGCTCACCTGAGTCGGGGCCCTCAGCGCAGCCGCAGCCATCGGAGTCTGGGCAGAGCGGGGCCGGGACCTGACAACGACGGGCGCAGGGACCTGGGCAAAGCCGTCAACCCCGCCGCCGCCGACCCTTAGACCCCCGACTGTTCAGCGGGAGGACCCCTCCCCTCGCGCCTTCCGACTCTCTCGCCAAACAAAGCGCTCCCAAAGCTCTAACGGTCTGGATGCACCCAAGCGCTGCAAAAATGACCGCCACTGAAGTGATACAGGAAGTACCTCCCCGACCTATTGGTCCCAAAGCGGAAACGACCCTTTTCTCAGCGCGGATTGGCTCAGCATCTCTGCGGCTGGAGCCAAAACCTTCTGGGTAATGTAGTCCCGCCGGTACCCAGGGCGCAGGGAAGGATGCTGCGGCCCAGAGTCACCTCAAACAAAAGCCAAGCGGCCGCGCTGGGGGCGCAGGGAGATGGCGTCGCCACAGTCCAGGAGAGGGCTGGGCCTTGTCGCTCCTTAAACGGGCCGCTGGTCCATTTCTGTGGTCCCGTCGCGGCTGAGCGCCCACGTGGTTAGAGGCATTGATTCAGGCTCGGGAAGCTGAGGCCGGATCCACAGGTGTTTGACGCTCCTGCGGGAGCGAAGGAGCTTCGTCCCCCTCCCCTGCGGGGTCAAGGCGTTGGAGGCCGTGCCACGGCCGAGGATGTTCTGTGAAAGACAGGAGCGATCTAGGTGTGGCACTGTGGGCAGGTGTTCCGGGAGGCCACGTGGGGGCCGCGCACGCACTACTCCTGCTCTGAGCCCCTTGACTGTCCCTAGATGAGGGAGGCGGGGCTGAGACGTCCCATGGGAAGGGGTCCTGGGCAGCTCTCCCCCGGGGACTTCTTCTCTTGGGGAGGGCAAGCTGGGGAGGCCCCGGAGCGGCCGAGGAAAGTGCCTCTGCTTCCCTGAGTCCCCTCCAGGGTCTGGGAGCCGCTCCTGCGTTTTCTGACGCCCCCTTCACCGCCCCTTGGCTGAGAACTGGGTCCAGATGAGCCTTGGACCCCACTGAAGACATCGTCTACCTCATCTCCCACACCTGCTAGGACCATCTCTGTCTGCCCTCAGGGCAGTAGGGAGGTAGGTGGGTTCCCAGGGCACCCCACGCGGTGGCGTACAGTGGTAGGCACAAAGCCTCTGGAGCTCAAGAATGGGATTTAGTCCCCGGGGGGAAATCCATGCTCTGCCTTACAGCAGCTGACTCGGCCTATAGGGATACTCTTAATGGCCTCCACGAAGGTGCAGGTATAACGGCTGGACCAGTCTCATCTGGCCATCCTCTGTTGGTAACAGAATGTCTAGTTATTTTGCAGGCACAGAGCTGAAGAGAGTTGCAAGTTACACAGCTAGAGAATGTGCAGAAAAGAAAAATGTCAGGCCCAGCGCGGTGTCTCATGCCTGTAATCCAAGCACACTGGGATGCTGAGGTGGAAGGATCACTTGGGCAACATAGCCAGACCCCGTCTCTACAAAAAATAAAAAATTACCCGGGTGTGGTGGTGCACCTGTAATCCTAGCTACTCAGAATGCTGAGGTGGGAGGATCACTTGAGCCCGGGAGATCGTGGTTACAGTGAGTTATGATTATGCCACTGCAGTCCAGCCTGAGCAACGGAGCCAGACCCTGTCTCGATAAATAAATAAATAAATAAATAAATAAATAAATAAATAAAATGAAAAGAAAAGAAAACATTGACCCAACACCTGGAACTGAAGTCTCACCTACCAGACTCCACCCTGCCACCACCAGGAAACCAAAATCCCGGGCTATGGCCGGAACCCAAGTGTTGAAACACTTCTGAAAGCAAGGGGTCTGTTGTCTCCGAATCTTGGGTGATAACACCCCTGTCCCCGCCTTGCCATCAATAGATTTGTTTGAAGTCCTTCCAATCAAAATCCACCCTTCCAGTGCTTACCAACCTGTCCTTCCTAATCCTTAAAAGCTGCCCCAAACCCTATACTGGGGAGATGCATTTGACCTGGACTCCTGTCTTCTTGTTTGTGGATTTGCAATAAAGGTTTGCTTTTCTTTTTTTTTTTTCTTTTTTTTTTTTTTTGAGACAGAGTCTCGCTCTGTCCCCCGGGCTAGAGTGCAGTGGGGCGATCTCGGCTCACTGCAAGCTCTGCCTCCCCGGTTCATGGGCCATTCTCTCCTGAGTAGCTGGGACTACAGGCGCCCGCCACCAAGCCTGGCTAATTTTTTGTATTTTTAGTAGAGACGGGGTTTCACTGTGTTAGCCAGGATGGTCTCGATCTCCTGACCTTGTGATCCGCCCGCCTTGGACTCCCAAAGTGCTGAGATTACAGGCGTGAGCCACCGTGCCCAGCCAAAGGTTTGCTTTTCTCAAAAACCTGGTGCCATGGTACTGGCTTCTGTGTGCATCAGACAGCAACCTTTTCCTTAGTAACACCGGCACTCTCTCAGTGCCACCGTTCTGCCCTTCACTACCCTCTGGTCCCAGAGGCCAGCAGCCCCCACAATGGCCACCTAACACATGCCCTCACCCTCACTGTCCTCTCAGAGTTGCCACATCAGATCAAACATGGCTCCTCAAACTTCAAGCATGTGTGTCCATCTAGGCATAGAACTAGTGGGATTGCTTGGATAACCTGGGGAAGAGGGATAGCCTAGCTAGGTTAACCTACTCTGTGTGGCATGTCCAGGGGACTAAATGACCCACCTGCTCCTGAGGCCCAGTCCTTCAGGGAGAAGCCCAGCCAGAGATGAGGGAGGCTGCCAGTGATCACAAAGCAGTAATAAACTCTATCTATAGCTAAACTTAGGTGAGACCAACAGTCAATAAGTATCTAAAGAGAAAGCTATAAAACATTGAAGATAGAGTGCAAGAAAGTGTGAAGCCCTTAGGATGTGCATGGGTTGTTTTGTGTTTTCTTTCTGTGTGTGTCTCCTTGGCACAGCTATTCAAGTACAGCTTGGCAGTGTCATTCATAAAGTCTACTAACTTCTATTGCTGTTCACCCAGTTAATCCCAAGGGACTCCACAGGTACCAAATGGTATGGGGGAGTGTTAACCTCAAGGACCATGACATCTAGCAAGGGACTGAAGACAGCAGAGGCCAGCTCCACCTGCAGGTAGAACATACCAGAGGGCCCAGGTTTAGCTCCATCCTGTCTTTATTTTTTTTTTTATTTCTTATCTTTAGTCCTTAGGGGTACAGAGTAGGTGTATATATTTATGAGTTACATGGCATAGTTTGATACAGGCATACAGTCTGTAATAATCACATTGGGATAAATGGTATCCATCACCTCAAGCATTTATCATTTTTTTGTGTTATAAGCATTCTAGTTATACTCTTAATTATGTTTAATTCTACAATAGATTATTGTTGACTGTAGTCACCCTGTTGTGCTATCAAATACTACATCTTATTCCTTCTATCTGACTATATTTTTTCTTTTTTTTTTTTTTTTTTTTTTTTTTTTTTTTTTTTGAGATGGAGTCTCGCTCTGTCACCCAGGCTGGAGTGCAGTGGCGCGATCTCGGCTCACTGCAAGCTCCGCCTCCCGGGTTCACGCCATTCTCCTGCCTCAGCCTCCCGAGTAGCTGGGACTACAGGCGCCCACAACCGCGCCCGGCTAATTTTTTGTATTTTTAGTAGAGACGGGGTTTCACCGTGGTCTCGATCTCCTGACCTTGTGATCCGCCCGCCTCGGCCTCCCAAAGTGCTGGGATTACAGGCGTGAGCCACCGCGCCCGGCCCTGACTATATTTTTTCATCCATTAACTATCCCCACTTTCCCTTCCATTTCTGCTACCCTTCCCAGCCTCCATGGCTGCAAATTTTCTAATTTTTCTAAGTACAGTCTCAGGTACTTCTTCATAGCAATGCAAGAATGGCTTAACATAGAAAATTGGTACAGAGGAGTGGGGCATTGCTATAAAGATACCTGAAAATGTGGAAGCAACTTTAGAACTGGGTAATGAGCAGAGGTTGAATGAGTTTGGAGGGTTCAAAAGAAGACAGGAAGTTGAGGGAAAGTTTGGAACTTTTTAGACACTGGTTAAATGGTTGTGACCAAAATTCTGATAGTGATGTGGACAGGGAAGTTCAGAACGATGATGTCTCAGATGGAAATGAGAAAAGCATTGGGAACTGGAGCAAAGGTCAGATGTGTTATGGCTCAGCCAAGAACTTGGCTGCATTGTGCCTATGCCCTAAAGATCTATGGAAGTTTGGACTTTAGAGTAATGACCAAGGATAGCTGGTGGAAGAAATTTCTCAGCAGCAAAGCTTTCAAGATGTGGCCTGGCTACTCCTAAAAGCCTGTGCTAGATGCTAGAGCAAATAAATTACCAAAAGATATAATTTATATTTAACAGGGAAGCAGAGAAAAAAAATTAGAAAATTTGCAGCCATGGCCGGGCGCGGTGGCTCACGCCCATAATCCCAGCACTTTGGAAGGCTGAGGTGGGCGGATCACAAGGTCAGGTGATCGAGACTATCCTGGCTAACACGGTGAAACCCCGTCTCTACTAAAAATACAAAAAATTAGCTGGTCATGGTGGCAGGCGCCTGTAGTCCCAGCTACTCGGGAGGCTGAGGCAGGAGAATGGCATGAACCTGGGAGGCGGAGCTTGCAGTGAGCCGAGATCTGGCCACTGCACTCCAGCCTAGGTGACAGAGCAAGACTCCATCTCAAAAAAAAAAAAAAAGGGCCGGGCGCGGTGGCTCAAGCCTGTAATCCCAGCACTTTGGGAGGCCGAGGCGGGCGGATCACGAGGTCAGGAGATCGAGACCATCCTGGCTAACACGGTGAAACCCCGTCTCTACTAAAAATACAAAAAACTAGCCGGGCGCGGTGGCGGGCGCCTGTAGTCCCAGCTACTCGGGAGGCTGAGGCAGGAGAATGGCGTAAACCCGGGAGGTGGAGCTTGCAGTGAGCTGAGATCCGGCCACTGCACTCCAGCCTGGGTGACAGAGCAAGACTCCGTCTCAAAAAAAAAAAAAAGAAAAAGAAAAAGCCTCTTTTTTAGGGAAAGGAAATCAAGCAGGCTGTGGAGCAACCACTTGATAGAGATATTTTTATAACTAAAGGAGAGAACTTCTGCACCCATAAGCACACATATTTAAGGCCCACTTAAACTAGAAAAATACATGTTAGGTTTAGTCCTAGAGGTTATTGGGCATGGTATGACAATTTCTTTCTTTTTTTTTTTTTTTTCTTTTTTAAAAAAAGAGACAAGGTCTTGCCTTGTTACCCAGGCTGGAGTGCAGTGATGTGATCATAGCTCGTTGGCCTCAATGTCACTATGCCCAGCTATTTGTTTTTTTAGATATGGGGTCTTGCTATATTGCCCAAGCTGGTCTCGAATACCTGGCGTCAAGCAATCCTCCTGCCTCAGGCTTCCAACGTGCTAGGATTACAGGCATGAGCCATCATGCCTGGCCAACATATTTCTTTTTGCTTGTTGAACTCCTCATTGTTCTGGTACCAATTAAAATCAAGTCTTATAGATATTAACGTGATAGCTCCTGCCAATCTGCAAATGGGGCTTACCTTTCTCACTCAGATGGGAGTGGGAATCCTTGGAAACTCCTTCTTTCTTTGTCTTTGTAACTTCACCTTGCTTACTGGACACAAGATTAGACCCACGGATCTTATTCTCAACCAGCTGGCCTTTGCCAATTTGTTTGTGCTTTTCTCTAGAGGGATCCCTCATACAATAGCAGCTTTTGGATTGAACTATTTCCTGGATAAGGCTGGATGCAAACTTCTCTTCTATTTTCACAGAGTGGCCAGAGGGGTTTCCCTCAGCACCGCCTGTCTCCTCAGTGGCTTCCAGTCCATAAAACTTTGTCCCTGTTTCTCTAGGTGGTTGGAGCTCAGAATGGGATCCCCAAAGTTCACTGGCTTCTGTTGTTTTCTCTGCTAGATCCTGCAACTGTTGGTAAATATCTTTGTTTCTATGAATGTGACTAGTCAAATAAACAGCAAAAATGTAAGTGTGAAAATAAATTGTGTATACTGTTCTTTGCTCAAACCAGCTAGATGTATAAAGTTTCTAGTCGTATTCATATTCTCTGCAACTGACTTTATGAGTTTGGGCCTCATGATCTGGGTCAGTAGCTCCATGGTCCTTTTCCTGCACAGACACAAGCAGCAAGTCCAACACATTCACAGCAACAGAATCTCCTCAGAGCTTCTCAAGAGGCCAGAGCCACACGCACCATTTTGATCGTTGTGAGCACCTTTTTTTCCTTTTACTCACTCTCCTCTCTTTTGCACGTTTGGATGACTATTTGTTATTCCAGGTCAGTGGCTAGTGGACACCTCTATGATTTTGTCCTCATGTTTCCCAGCGTTCAGTCCCTTTGTGTGTTCATTCGTGGTGACACTCGATTCTCTGCGTTTCACGTGGCCTGCTAGTCAAGGAAACGCCCTTTTCCCAGCTCGCCCAGGGAGGGCCCCCCGGAGGAGGTGTGCCCTGGGTGAAGCTACCCAGGAACCCTGCCCCAGGAACTTCTCGGCCCAGCCTCCTGCACCTGGGGACCATCAAGGGGCTCAGGGTAGGAGCGGCCGGGGGCGTGGCCCCCAAGTGGTCTCCGGGGCCGGCGACCCTGAGCCTGACCCGTAGGTCCCTTCTGTCGCCTATGTAACCGCTGAGGTCCCCGAAACGGCCTCAAACGCCTCGGGCCCACACGTGAGGGGGATGAGGCAAAGACCCTCCCGCGCTGCGGCCGCGGTGTCTACGCGGCCCCGTGGAGTGACGCGTCCGTGTGGATCCGGAGCCTTTGCTTCCTGAACCTGAATCAACGTCTCTAGCCACGTGGGCACTTAGCTGGGTTTGGGACCGCGGAAATCGGCCAGCGGCCCCTTTAAGGAGCGGCAAGGCCCTGTCTCGCTCTTGGTGTCGCGCCTTTTCCTAGCGCCTTCCGCGCGGCCGGTTGGCCCTTGTTCCGGGTGAATCTTGGGGAGGGCACTGGCACCCTGGGCGACTGAGAACTACATTACCCATAATGCTGAGCGCCAAGCTGCAAAGACGCGGAGCCAATCAACGTTCAGGATCGGGCCTGTCTCCGTTTGTTGCAAACGGTAAGGCGGAACTTCCGGCACCGCTCCGAGATGGTCTTTTTGGGGGTTCTCTACCTCGGCCCACGCCGCCTGAGTTAGCAACGCTGCCCCCGGCACAGAGCGGGGGTCGCCCCGCTACGCTGCAGCCCGTGGGTCGTTGTCGCTGGTGGCAACTGTGCCTGGGTTCCCTGGCCCTGCTCCACTCACAATCCGATGGCGGCGGCCGTGCTGAGAGATTCGACTTCGGTGAGTGCTACGTCCCCCCGGCCTCACCTGCCCTCCCCGCCGGAAATCCAACACCCTGCGTGAGGGGCGCCTGCTTTCGTCCCTGCAGCCCGGCCCGAGTCCAAGACTGTGAGGCCCTCGCGGGTGGGGCTCCCGTTTACAAGCCTGGTGTCGTGGGCTGTGGAGGGTGTGGCAGGCGGAGGGGCCGGTTTCTGTGACTCTTGTTGGGGCGATTGAGCCAGGATCGTTCACGCCGGAATGGCAAAGTGAGGCTCGCTCTTTTCAAGACGCTGAGAGCCATGGGTGGTTATGAACAGCTGCGGCACATGGTTTGAGTTAGACTTTTGAAAATTTTCCTAAAGTTAAAGAGTTAGAACAGCCTGGAAGGGGGATAACACCGAGGCACGGGGAGGTTGAGTCCTTGTGCAAGGTCCCAGAGCAGGTAAGAGTCACACGGAACTGAGGCGCAATGATAATTTAGTCATCACCAAGTCACCTGTCTCCAGGGCTGCGCAGGGAAACAAGGAGGCATGAGCCCATGGACCTTCCACCGTAGTTACCTGCGTCTCACAGCCTTCCTCTTCCCGCAGGTTCCCGTGACTGCAGAAGCTAAAGTTATGGGCTTCACACAGGTGAGTGGAGAGTGTTTCGGGGCCTCCCTGGTGCTGACCCCAGTGTTTGTCTCTGAGATTGTGTTCTGGGACTCTTCTCTTGGCACTCTTTGGGTCTTTGGTTCTAGGAACCCTGAACAAACATCAATCCCAGGGGTCATACATCCAGGCTGGAAGCTGGTATAGAACGGTTCCTATTGCTGGAAACCAGCAAAGTAAGGTATGGAACGTTGTCTCAGGCTTATGTACTAGATGAGCAAGTGCTTGAAAGTCAAGCTGAGCTGGTTTAGTGAACTACAACTTTTTTCTTTCTCATGGGAACTGAACGCTGGGATGCAGGAATCAGACAAAAAAAATGGCTCTCAGTTGTTGGGTGTTTCTTCTGGAGTGTGTGACGAGCAATGACAGTTGGGGGCAGAGGAGGTATGTGACCTGATCCAGGTCTCATCAGGTTCTCTGTGTGGCCAAGCTGAGAGAACAGGCTGAGTGTGAGGTATGAGATAGGAAGATAGTGAAGAAGGCTGCTGTAGTAGTCCAGATGAGTGTTACTGGTGGCAGGACTTGTGTGGTGGCTGTGGAGGTGGTAGTTGGATTCTGGAACCGTTTTTTAAGTAGGGAAGCCTGGATTTTGAGATGTTGAAGGCAAGAGATAGAAAAGTAGGATTCAGGAGTAAAAGCAAGTTGGGTTTAGCAGCTGGAAATATGGAAGCTCCACTAGCGAGGATTGTAAAATTGGTAGTAGAGTCAGTTATCTCTAGAGATAATCAGAAATTTTGATTTGGAACATCTTTATTTTTAAATTTTTTTTTTTTTTTAATCATCATTTGAACATGGCCCAATGGGACATCTTTAGAGTCTGAGATGGTTCAAAGAACAGTTAGTTTAGACATCAAGTGGATAGTCTATCCAGAGGACTAGAACTGTGGGGAGGGATTCAGGATGGAGGCATTTAAAAGGTGGCCAGTACTTGCCTAGGGGTATAGCTTGGGACACAGTTAGGAGGTGGAATCCTGATCACTCTAGTAATGCTGTTACCAGCCCAGGGAAGGGAGGTTGGGGGTCACTACTGGGTCTTCTGCTGGGGGACATGGTTGATCATGGTGGGAATCACAAAGACAGGTATGAGAGAGAAGTGGCCATGGTAGGGTGTGAGAGCAAGGATGATCTGGCAAGTGACCAAGGATCTAGGAGAAGAGTGGGCATGAGATCAATGCTTGGAAGTAATCCAGACAAGATGACACTGAGACCAAAACTAGTGCTTTTTCAGCACTCTGGATCTATCTACCAGGGTTTTGTGGTAACCGTTGAGGTGTCAGGAATTTTAGGGAGGTGGATAAGTTGAGAGTCACAGGTGGTCATCTGGGAGAGTTACTGGGCCTGAGGTGTGGGAGTCCTCTTGGGGCAGACTTTGAATGAGGGTTAACAGGAGAGAAAGACTGTGACTTAACAGAGGACATCAAGTGCAGCACTAGTGGAAGAGGGCCATGGGTGTCAGAACCCCAGGTATTTCTGGGTGACTGAGGATGTAGCAAGGGACAGAGTCAGGCAAGGAGGCCTTCAGAGCAGGATGGGGCTCTGAAGGGCTGCCTTTGGCAGTGGGGACATTCAGCCTCTGAGTAGCACCGGACCTCATTTCAGTTTGCCAAGCACTTTCTGGATGTTGCGTTCCAAATATCGTGGGGATGCCAGAGAACTGCCTATGGTGTGGAGCAACAGGGTGGAAATCGCTGTGGAAGTGAGATTGTTTGAGGGTGTGTGCTTCAAAGAGTGATGTGCATATGGAGAGGAAGTGTGAACTGAACAACCCATGGCCATGGCATTGAGGATATAAGAATGATGGCTAACCCCATCATTGCTTGTATGTGAGAGGCATACTTTTGGAAACTCCAGGAGAATTATCTGACAAGACAAAATCCAACCCTATATGCTAGACCCAGAGTTTAAATGGCATTTCCTGGCCCACCTGCCTGTTGGTGCTGTGGGAAGACACAGTGATGATGGGACCATGAGGAGAGGGCAGGAATCAGTGCCACCAGGGCTTGGTATCTCCTCTGAGGTGGGGCTTAGGGTTGGGGGTAAGCAGGGGAAGGATGCGTGGGGGCATGAACTTGGGGTCCTAGGAGAGAATCTGATCATGGAAAGATCTGTCCCCATCATGGCAGGGCTCTGTGACCTTTGAGGACGTGGCCATTTACTTCTCCCAGGAAGAATGGGGGCTCCTTGATGAGGCTCAGAGGCTCCTGTACCGTGATGTGATGCTGGAGAACTTTGCACTTATAACTGCGCTGGGTAAGGCCCTCACAACCACTCTTGTCTCCTGGTCTTTGTCTATCCTTTTTCTCCCCAGAGGCAGCTCTGTCGGACCATGGGCTCTGCTGACTTCCCCACTGTCTTGGCATATGTGCTGTGGTGTAAGGAATGAAATCATTGCACTCCTTAATCAGCCCTGACATTTGCTGTTCCAAAACGCACTGGGATGGGTCTGGATGTTAGGTGTCTTGAGTCAGCCTAATGCATCTCAGTTTACTTCTTCACTTCCTTTTTGGGTGGCTGTGTTCATATTCATGGTACTTTGTGTCTCAGGTTCTGCTTCCTTGATGACATTTCCTTTGACTACCTGTGTTAGGAATTTGCAGAATTTTCCTCATCAGTATTTACATGGACCATGAGCTGTTGTTGCCAGAACCTCCTTCAGGATCTGTGTGATATTAATTTTCTTTCTTGTGTTCTCAAGGAAGCTGACTTGCTCTGGGCCACTGCAGGATACTCACCTGTCCCAGCTGTCCCTTAGGACTTGCTTCATTCAAGTCCCAAGTAGTGGCACATCTAGAGGTGCCAGGAAAGCCCTGGTTGTTGGAAAGGGTGAAGATGGGAATATGGCTTCAGAGGAAGCCTGGCCTCAGTCAGTGGCACCTGGGTGAGGACATGGCATCCAGCCTGTTTTCTAATCTTACCAGGAATTTGCCCTGTGTCATCCAGAGTTTGGTGCTAATGCTACTGGACACACCTCATTTCTACGTTTTTCTTCCTCTTCTTTGACACTTTGCTGGCTTATTGGTTCATCTGGGACATCTGGCCTCATGCTGCCCCATCTTTCTGCCCTCCATGTGTCACCAGTTTCTCTGCACTGCCTCCCAGCATGTTTTCCAACACTGACCCACTCCCAATATGTTGTGAGTTGTGCACATGCCATTAAATATTTCTTGAACACAAGATCGCAGTTGGAATCTCTCACTCACTTCCAATTGCATTATCTTGGGCCTGAATAATGCCAACGTTCAGCACAGCATACACATGCCACCAGCTGACAAGATCTTGCCACAGGATTTGGCAAAGGAGTAGATTGGAGACCCTGTCTGTCCTTATGTGCTGCACCCCATCCTTGATATCCTGTGTTTGGTGAGGCCTCCCCATTTTGTGATCTTTAGAGGCCCCCTACTGCTAGGCAGCCCCTTTCTTATCCTGCTTTCAGCTCCTCAATGTTGCTTCAAAGCAATACTGTGAATTCATTCCTATTATGTACCCACAGGGTTTTAATTAATGGAGGTGGTAGAGTGCCAATACAGAGAGGTTAATGTCAATGACATAGGAATTTATCACCTGCAATAGCAAGAGCATGTGAGCACTGTGCCATGCAGGGCCACAAGAGAGAAGGGAAAATATTAAGCCACAGCCTTTATTGGGGTCTCTGCAGATAACACAAGACATGATAAACAGGTTAGGATTGGGTAATTTGAGTGGTTTGCTTTGGGGCAAAGGGGCTCACTGGGCTTAGTTGTCTGCTGCCTGACCTTGGGATGATTAGAGCAGAGGAATATTAGCTCCTGAAACATCCAAGTCACAGAGAAAATGTGATTGGGAGTATGGGGCTCTGAATTGATTTTGTATTTGTTATGCTCCTTGCTGAGCCCTTTGCTATCTCTTAAGAGTTGGCTCACTCTGGAAGCACCATTCTCTCCCCAGCCAGCAAAGTGTTTTATTTTGTTTTCTTTTGTGTTTGAGACAGTTTCACCTTGTCTCCCAGGCTGGAGTGCAGTGGTGCGATCTGGGCTCACTGCACACTCCGCCTCCCGGGTTCAAGCAATTCTCCTGCCTCATCCTCTTGAGTAGCACCCGCCACCACACCTGGCTAATTTTTTGTATTTTTAGTAGAGACAGGGTTTCGCCATATTGCCCAGGCTTGTCTCAAACTCCTGAGCTCAGGCCAGCAAAGTTTTTAAGATATCAGAACATTAATTATTCAGAAAATAGTTTTTTTTTAAATGGTTAATACACTGCCATCATAGTCAACGTGCATTTCATCAGTGTTTCTCTGCTTTCAGTTTGTTGCCATGGGATGGAGGATGAAGAGACACCTGAGCAAAGTGTTTCTGTAGAAAGAGTATCTCAGGTCAGGACTCCAGAGGCCAGTCCATCCACCCAGAAGACTCAATCCTGTGACATGTGTGTCCCGTTCCTGACCGACATTTTACACCTGACCGATTTGCCTGGGCAGAAACCATGCTTGACTGGGGCATGTGCAGTCTTTCACCAGGAACAGAAGCATCATAGTGCAGAGAAACCCTTGGAAAGTGACATGGACAAGGCCTCATTTGTGCAGTGCTGCCTATTCCCTGAGTCAGGAATGCCTTTCACCAGCATTGAGGTTAGGAAGGACTTCCTAGCCCCATTGGGTGTTCTTCAGCCTCAGGCTATTGCTATCTATGAACAACCCAACAAAATCAGCAAATGTGAGGAGGTCTTTCATGTTGGAATAAGTCATTACAAGTGGAGTGAATGCAGGAAAGAGTCTAGCCACAAACAAACTTTTTTTCACCCTAGAGTCTGCACTGGAAAAAGGTTTTATGAATCTAGCAAATGTGGGAAAGCCTGCCGCTGTGAGTACTCCCTTGTTCAGCTCCAAAGAGTCCACCCTGGAGAAAGGCCTTATGAGTGCAGTGAATGTGGGAAGACTTTTAGCCAAACCTCTCATCTGAATGATCATCGGAGAATCCACACAGGAGAAAGGCCTTATGTGTGTGATCAGTGTGGGAAATCATTTAGCCAAAGAGCCACCCTCATTAAACATCACAGAGTTCACACTGGAGAGAGGCCTTATGAGTGTGGGAAATGTGGGAAATCTTTCAGCCAAAGTTCCAACCTTATTGAACATTGCAGAATTCACACTGGAGAAAGGCCTTATGAGTGTGATGAATGTGGAAAAGCCTTTGGATCCAAATCCACTCTTGTTCGGCACCAGAGAACTCACACAGGAGAAAAGCCATATGAGTGTGGTGAATGTGGGAAATTATTCAGACAAAGCTTCAGCCTTGTTGTACACCAGAGAATTCACACTACAGCAAGGCCTTATGAGTGTGGCCAGTGTGGGAAATCATTTAGCCTAAAGTGTGGCCTCATTCAGCACCAGTTAATTCACAGTGGAGCTAGGCCCTTTGAGTGTGACGAGTGTGGAAAATCCTTTAGCCAAAGAACCACCCTCAATAAACACCACAAAGTTCACACTGCAGAAAGGCCTTATGTATGTGGGGAATGTGGGAAGGCTTTTATGTTCAAATCTAAACTTGTTCGTCACCAGAGAACTCACACTGGAGAAAGGCCTTTCGAGTGCAGTGAATGTGGGAAATTTTTTAGACAAAGCTATACCCTTGTTGAACACCAGAAAATTCACACTGGATTAAGGCCTTATGACTGTGGACAGTGCGGGAAATCCTTTATCCAAAAGTCTAGCCTCATTCAACACCAGGTGGTTCACACGGGAGAAAGGCCATATGAGTGTGGCAAATGTGGGAAGTCCTTTACACAACACTCTGGCCTCATTCTCCACCGGAAATCTCACACTGTGGAGAGGCCTCGTGACAGCAGCAAATGCGGAAAATCCTACAGCCCAAGAGCTAACATTGTTTAACTCCTAAAACTCCACACTGGAGAAAAGGCTTAGACCTGCAGGGAATGTGCCATCTCTTTCTTCAGTGTTACGGCTATAGAGAGTCTTTGTGAAGGAGCCATCTGCCTAAAGTTAAACCTCATACTGGTAGACCTCCAGATGGGTGAGACTCTCATGAGTTCCAGGCACATGTGTCTTGCAGGAGCTCCTTTGCACGTTCTAAACTGCTGGAGGCCTTTGCAGGAGTTAAATCATTAGTCACCCTTGCGTACTAAGGCAAGGGAGATACACCTGTGTGCTCCCATTCCTTGGAGGAAATTCCTTGAGCAGTCTGAGCCTTTAAGGGGAATTCCTTTCCTTTTCTGACTGATTACAGCATACATCTGACCAGTTTTGGCCAGAAGGACCCAGCCTGGGTTCTGCTGGAAGCTGATATGGAAGGCTTCCCTTCATGGAAATTCTTGTTCTCACACGACACTTGGTAGTTTTTCCAGCCTCCAAGTCACCACCTCGTAACTGGCTGCCTCACATTGCTCTGGTTTGCGTGGTAATAAAGGCCTTATTTTTAAATCTGTGTAGTCTTAGGGTTTGGTTTACTGTGTAAAGTGGCTGGAAAACACACTTGGGCTCTTACATAAAGGAATGGACAGCTTTTGTGGGGCCCCAATGTCGTTGGCCTGTGAAGGAAAAATAAAACGACAGAGAGTAGTTCTCATTCTGGTTTTAGTCCAGTTTGCCTTGCTGCCCAAGGCCTCCTAGGGAAAAATGCAATAATTTTATTGTCCTAATTTCTGGCCTGTATCCCTACACTTTCTCTGGACTAGTCATTCTGAGGACAAGTCGGCTGTTATGACAGGCTCCTGTGCTTTGGAGAATAAGATGGATTTGTGGCATTGTTCCCACAGGCTGTAATGCCCAGCACTGTTGAGACAAAATTTTTTCCCAGCTTCTGCAAAGGAACCACGTGCCCTGATGACCACGATTCCATAGATGGCGGGACTCAAGCTGATGGGAGCTAAGCATTGGACATAATTGGTACAGAAATTTTGGGTATGATTAATAGGAAGTGGAGGAGCCCGTAGCAAAAGACAAGTGTGCCTGTGGTAAAAGTGCATCTACACATCTAGTAACTGGCTGTGTCTTTATTTTCGCAACACAATCTTCTTGTACAAGGTGTGACAGTGTAGGCACAGCCTGGCTTAGAGGGAACAACTCCATTCTGCATGTGATTGTCAGAGCGTGGAGCCAGGCAAGCAACCTGGGGGCTTCCATGGGATGGTTCGATGTGAGTGCAGGAGGACACACAGGAGGTAGAGAATCAGAAGGAGCCTGGGTAGCAGAAACCTTAACTTGGAAATGACATCCCCCATCATAGGCTTTACCCTCTGCCACAGTTACCCCATTTTCAGAGGCAGAGTCCTTTGCCCTCGTGCCCTACTTGGAGCTCAACCCTCAGATGTCTTGGCTGTCTGCAACTTTCCTAGTGACCAAGCAATAGGTCCTAATATCCAACAGTCTGAGGTCAACTTTCTGTCTCTGACTTGCCAGGCATTGGTGCCTTTCAAGGTCATGGCTCTGACCTTCACCTGGTAGAAGTGTGGATATTTGGGCCTGGCCCAGAGGATGTTGCACCAAGATAGGAGGCTGGAGAACTGTGGGCTCTTGGTCTTGCTGGGTAAAGCTTTATTTGTGTCCCATTTGGGTGACCCTAGTCCTCTGATTCCATCCTGTTGCACACCTGCCTGGTGAGAAAGGCATCTCAAGCTCTTCTGCCTCTACCCACAGGTCCTGCTGTATTCTCTGTTTTGGTCTCACATTCTTTTCCCTGGTCTCCCTGTGTCAGCACTGGGGATCACTGGGGTAGAAACGGCCCTTTAAACACAAATCCTCACCCTAGTACCCAGCACACTCTGCCCTTTGAGGTCCTTATTCCAGAATTCAGGCAAGAAAACTTTACTGATCCAGCCTGGTTGGGTCAGGTATCCCCAGAGATCAGTTAACAGGACTGTGAGGGTGGACTGTTCTCAAAGAAGGGGCTGAGTTAGGCAGACCGCCAAGGTAGCATGTCCATCATTATCCCCCAGATATCTTATTATATAATGCTGCCTTTTTTTTTCTTTCTTTTTTTTTTTTTTTTTGGAGTCTCACTCTGTCGCCCCAGGCTGGAGTGCAGTGGCATGATCTTGGCTTACCACAACCTCCACCTCCCAGGTTCAAACAATTCTCCTGCCTCAGTCTCCTGAGTAGCTGGGATTATAGGCGTGCACCACCATGCCCAGCTAATTGTTGTATTTTTAGTAGATACGGGGTTTCGCCATGTTGACCAGGCTTGTCTTGAACTCCTGACCTCAGGTGATCCACCTGCCTCGGCCTCCCAAAGTGCTGGGATTACAGGTGTGAGCCACCATGCCCAGTTGCTTATTTTTTTAAAGCGCTCCTTGTGTCAGCATGAATTGTCCTCACTTCCTGAGGCCTGTTACACTCGTCCAGTGGTAAGGGAGATGGTTTTAGAGAGCACAGAGGTATGACATCAGGTGGCATTGTTGTAGGGCAGTTGAGCCGCCAAATTGGGGCTTAGTCCAAGAAGGTTCTTAGCTTCACTCAGGAAAGAATTCAAGAGCAAGCTAGTGGTAGATGAAAACAACTTTGTTGAGGCAGCAGGGTTACAGCTCTGTGGCTGCTCCTACAGAGCAGGGCAACCCCATAGGCATTGCATCCAGAGTATCAGCTCAGGGGGCAGCTCTGCAGTCATATTTACACCCACTTTTAACTACATGCAAAGTAAAGGGTGGGTTATTCAGAAATTTCAAGAAAAGGGATGGTAATTTCCAGGTGTTGTCAAGGTAATGGTAAACTGCCATGGCACTGGTGGGTGTGTATTATGTAGAGATGCTCTCAGTGCCTGTTCCTTGTTTCAGCCAGTCTTCAGTCTCGTATGGAGTCCTGCCTCCTATCTCACTCCCCCATCAGAGATTAGATACTCCTCTTTAATCTTAAGGGGGCTGAGGAAGGGCAGAGGTCCATCTTCTGTGACTGCTTGCTGCTGATTTTATGGGCATAGGCCCTGCCTAGCACTAAAGGAGTAAAGATCCCTGGATACCACATCTAAGGTGCCCAAAGGCAGAACACTTTCATTCTCTGGGACAGTAGATAAAGATGGGTTGGAAAACTTGTGCCAGCATTGTCTTCACCTGGAACTAGATACACCAACCCCTCTGCTGTGGATACTGGTCCATGGTCTGTTAGGAACTGGGCTGCACAGTAGGAGGTGAGTGGTCAGTGAGCGAGCATTACTGCCTGTGTTACCTCTTGTCAGATCAGTGGCAGCATTAGATTCTCATAGGGGTGCTAACCCTAACATAAACTGTGCATGTGAGGGACTGGGGTTGCACACTCCTTATGAGAATCTAGTGCCTGATGATCTGAGGTGGAAGAGTTTCATCCTGAGACCACTCCCCAGCCCCAGCCCCACATACCCCATCTGTGGAAAAATTGCCTTCCATGAAACTGGTCCCTGATGCCAAAAAGGTTAGAGACTGTTGATCCAGAAGACACAAACTTTACTGAGAGGTTAAACAAGCAAGGGTCAAAGAAAATATGTAACAGGGTCACTTGCTCATAGGGCTTTTGAATGTTAACCTATCCAGAGTTGCTAATATATGTGCAGCAGGTTTTATTAATAACTGCACAGACTTTACCTTGTTCTGCTAGTAGATAATACAATGCCAGTTTGTTATCGAGAACTGCATTTGCCAGAGTCTAGAGATTCTTGAATTTCTGGTAGTGCCTGACCTGTGTTGGTGGCTAAAGATTCTAGAGTTTGAGTCAAGTTCTTTTTTTTTTTTTTTTTTTTTTTTTTTTTTGAGACAGAGTCTCGCTCTGCCGCCCAGGCTGGAGTGCAGTGGCGTGATCTTGGCTCACTGCAAGCTCTGCCTCCTGGGTTCACGCCATTCTCCTGCCTCAGCCTCCCGAGTAGCTGGGACTACAGGCGCCCGCCACCTCGCCCGGCTAGTTTTTTTGTATTTTTTAGTAGAGACGGGGTTTCACTGTGTCAGCCAGGATGGTCTCGATCTCCTGACCTCGTGATCCGCCCATCTCGGCCTCCCAAAGTGATGGGATTACAGGCTTGAGCCACCGCGCCTGGCCGAGTCAAGTTCTTTAGGGTTGATTTGTGGTAGGCAAAGCCACCCTAAGGTGCTGCTAGTCCTATGGCTGCCCTGATTCCCACCAGAACCAATCCTATTGCTTGTTAACTTCTGGTGTTCCTGGGCCTTATTGGGTTATAGACTGTGACCCTTGGAGGGGCAAGGGTAGCCAACATACATTTATCTTTGTTCCAAGTTTTAGATATATAAGGGAAAGCTACTCCTGAAAGAACAGATGGCTCCCTGGGGAGCCAGGAGTAGTTACAGCAGGTGACTTCTCATTCATGGCCACAAACAAAAATGAGTCCAGTTGGAGCATAAATAGAGGCCCTACAGGGTGTGATGTCTATCCTTTGCTGCCAAGTTTGGTCTATAGAGATATTCTTCCCCTGTTCCAATGGGGGTGGTCAAACAAACCTTGTTTTCCAGAAGCAAACCCTCCTAGATTAGGCAGTCGTTTTTTTCCCTGTGTGTTCTAGTCTGAGAGAAGACACCATATATGGTCTCCTTGCCTACAAGCGGCATATATGGTCTCCTTGCCATTTACCTTGCTTTTGCCTTGGAAATTTGGTAACTATAGTTAGATCAGAGCATCACAAGGAAACGTCTGCTTTTGTGTCATTAACACAGTAGTGGGTGCAAAAGAATCGTTAATGCACTGGAGATATACTCAACTTTTCAAGTCCAGGTATAATGGCAAGTGTGGAAGGGGACGTTCAGGTGGAATCCATTAAGTGGAGGAGAGTTCCACTGAATAAGTAGGGGTTTAGGTACTTTGGGATTGCTATGGTTAGTTAGAAGTACTGGGTAGATGGCTGTGAGATCTTCCAGATAGGCCAGAAGATGGAACTCTAGATCCTGGGGATGTTGATGACAAGTCCAGCAACCATGAAGATGATTCCCTGACACTATGATTTTTGAAATGTTTACTATAGAGGTTTGATCTAATTAGAACAATTTGAGGATTTCTGTCTAAACTTTCACCTAGTGAGAGCTTTATGTCCCTAATGATAGATATTCATGGCACTGTATAGGGGGATATTTCACCCTGAGTGAATGCTCTTTTCCCTCTCCATTTGGGTTGTGTTTTTCCTCCATGTAAAAACTCAGGACTGCTCAATGAATCTAGACAGTTCCATTATGAGACAGGTTAATTTTCTTCTTCTGGAAGGCATACAATGGGGACAACCTATTAATCCCCAAACCTCTCTTTCTAACTTCTTCCTGGAAAGAATTTGGAGTCAGAGTTCTTATTTAACATTTCAGATCTTACAGCATCACCAAGTGAAATAGGATTTTTTCTCCATAAGGAGCCCTGTCTGCCCTCTGTGCAAAACCTTTAGTTCCCCAATTCCTCTCCCTCCTATGTGCCTCTGTTAGGGACTAAGCTCCATGTCCCATCTGTTAACAGCAAAGCTGTACTTTTAACAGTTGGGAGAACAGCCATTCAATCCTTATGTTCTTTTGAGTCACCTGTTTTGCATTGAACTACATTGGTATTTAAATAAAAAGGAGATTTCATATTTGGAAGTCAATCGGTCCCATTCTCTGGGATTTCAATGTTTTACTAGGGCTATAGCAAGGAAAGCCAAAGATAGTATTAAAACACTCCCTCCATTAAAGGGTCTCACCCAAATACAGTATCTCCCAGATCGCTAGGGTACCCTGGGAGCCTTATGGGCCATGTGGGACTAGGAAACCAGCAGGGTGGAGAGGTAGGTTCTCATACAGGTAAGTGTGACTATTACACCCGATGAGCTCTTCCAGATCCACGAGTGAAGGTCATGCTTGCATCCATTGGTGGTGCCTATGATGGTGGCTAGGACCCAGAATATGGGAAGAAAGAGAAGTGGGATGCACTTTCGATCTTTCTCTCCAACCTGGGTCACTCCAAAAAGAGGAAAAAGACCAAGGGACACCTTTTCTCGTAATCTTTTTAAAACAGGTAACAAACCATCTTCAGTCTGCACTCCTCTTGAGTGCATCCTGAGACACCGAGACTCTCTTAACCCTGAGACTAAAGTAAAATGGCTTATATTCTTCTGTACAAGGACAGAGTCATCTTACCAGCTCCAGGATCGATAGGCCTGGACTGCTGAGGGAGGTGTTAATTTCAATAATATCCAACAACTAGATCTTTTCTGTACATGGGAGGGCAAAAACTCTAAGGTCCGCTATCTGCAAGCCTTCTTTGCCCTGTGAAACAGCCCACCTCTTTGTAAGCACTACAAAATTGACTCTGCCCTCTTAACAGTCATATCAGACAAGCCCACAGTGGACAACACCCCAAAGTCGGAAAACGCCCTGGGGGAACCTTCAAATGCAACTTTTGGATGCTTTACCTCCCCAGCCTTATCTGGGGCCTCCAATAGCCAAGTCATCAGCTCCTCCAGCTGTGCCACACAAGAAACCCCAACTTCACTGTTGACTGTCATTGGGAAATGCCCAATGGATGTGGTGCTACTAGAATTCAATTTCCCATATCATTGCAGGACCTTAGACAAATAAAGGGGGTCTTAGGCAAGTTTTCTGATGACCCTGATAGATACATAGAGGCCTTCTAAAATCTAACCCAAATGTTTGATCTTGCATGGGGAGATGTTATGTTACTCCTAAGCCAAACTCTAACTGCTGCTGAGAAACAGGCAGCCCTAAGGCAGCAGAGAGATTCAGAGACAAACAGCATGTATCTTATAGCCAGTCAAAAAAGAAACCCAGTCAAAAAGGGAAAGAGGGTAAAAAAGAGACAGGATTCCCATTCCCAATAGGAAGAGAAGCAGTTCCCCTTGAAAACTCTAAGTGGAGACTAGATATCCCATAGATGAGTGGAAAACACTTTCTGATGTGCATTTTAAAAGGTTAGCAAAAAAACAAAACAAAACTTCTTAATTACTCTAAACAATCCATGCTAAATTAAAACCAGATGAAAATCCCTCAGCCATTATGGAAAGGCTGAGAGAGGCCTTCGGGAAACACAACTCCCTGTCTCCCAATTCAATAAAGAGCACATTTATTACTCAGGCACCCCCTGATATCAGAAGCAAGTTGCTGAAACAGGCCCTGTCCAAATGTTTTTCTAATTTTTCTTACCCTCACATTTAACCTTTGAAGCATGTAAATGACACCCTCCTCTGTGCTCCAACCAAGGAAGTAACGGGAAGGCACTGAGGCTCTCCTCAATTTCTTAGCAGAAATGGAATATAGGACCTCAAAATCTAAAGCTCAGCTCTGTCAGACTTCAGTAAAGTACCTAGGTCCAGTCTTATCGAAGGGACGAGAGCACCAGGTAAGGAAAGGATTAAGCCAATTTCCTTTAACAGTTAAGGGGATTCTTAGCCATTACTGAATTTTGCAGACTGTGGATACCTGGATGTGGTGAAATACCTCGCTCTTTGTACCACCTCATAAAAGAAACTCAAGCAGCTAATACTCACTCCCTAACTTGGAAACTTAAAACTCAAAAGCCTTTAACCAGCTAAAACATGTTGGGAGCAAGCCCCCCAAAATCTGGCCATAAACTGGCTGCAAAACTGGCCATAAACAAAATCTCTGCAGCACTGTGACACATTCATAATGGCCCTAACACCCAAGCTTGAAGGTTGTGGGTTTACAGGAATGAGGGCAAGGAACACCTGGCCCACCCAGGGCAGAAAATTGCTTAAAGCCATTCTTAAGTCACAAACAATAGCATGAGCGATTTATGCCTTAATGGCATGTTCCTGCTGCAGTTAACTAGCCCAACCTATTCCTTTAATTCAGCCCATTCCTTCGTTTCCCATAAGGGATACTTTTAGTTAATTTAATATCTATAGAAACAATGCTAATGATTGGTTTGCTGTTAATAAATATGTGCGTAAATCTCTGTTCAGGGCTCTCAGCTCTGAAGGCTGTGAGATCCCTGATTTCCCACTTCACACCTCTATATTTATGTGTGTGTGTCTTTAATTCCTCTAGCGCCGCTGGGTTAGGGTCTCCCTGACTGAGCTGGTCTCAGCAAAAACTAGTATTACTTAAAACACCAGTCCTCAGTCTTCTCATAGGGAAGGCATTTAATCTTTATGTATCAGAAAAAAAGGAAACGGCCCAGGGAATTTTAACTAAGGCTCGACGTCCCGCTCAAAAGCCAGTGGGTTACCTAAGCAAGGAACTTGACTTGGTGGTTAAAGGATGGCCAGCCTGCCTCCAAGAAGTTGCAGTGGTGGCTCTGCTTGTGCCAGAGGCCACCAAGTTAATCATGGGAAATAACTGTTTTTTTTTTGTTTGTTTGTTTTTTTGAGATGGAGTCTTGCTCTGTCACCAGGCTGGAGTGCAGTGGCGTGATCTCGGCTCACTGCAACTTGTGCCTCCTGGATTCAAGTGATTCTTCTACCTCAGCCTCCTGAGTAGCTGGGACTACAGGCATGCACCACCATGCCCAGCTAATTTTAGTATTTTTAGTAGAGATGGGGTTTCACCATGTTGGCCAGAATAGTCTTGATTTCTTGACCTTGTGATCCACCTGCCTCAGCCTCCCAAAGTGCTGGGATTACAGGTGTAAGCCACCAAGCCCAGCAAGAAAATAACTGTTTAGACCCCACATAATATAGCAGGACTGCTATCCTCTAAGGTAAGTCTCTGGCTAACAGACAATCGCCTCCTCAAATATCAGGCTTTGCTGTTAAAGGGATTTACAGTCCAGTAAAAACCTGTTGTTGCCTGAACCCAGCCACGTTCTCCAAAAGTAAACTGGAGAAGCTGAACATGATTGTCAACAGAGAGTGATGCACACCAGTAAAAAAAAAATGATAAGGATCACTGTTTATATTATCTGTAAAGTTTTAATTAATGAAGAAGAATTTTCTGAAAGAGCACTCAGCTTAATTAAAAGTGGATACCCAAGTTATAGATGTACTTGAAACACCTTTATGTTTTTCTCTTCTTAGATCTTGTTTTTTCTGGAAAAGTTTTGTATCTCAGTCAACTGAATTACTTTTCTCCACTCTGTCTTGTCAATCTTTATGCATGCATGAAAGGCTCAAGGATGACTTCTGGTGGCCTTGGACTACTTGAGAAAACAGACAAGGTGCCACAGATTCAGTTTGGGGGAAATCTCTGTTTTCCTCATGGAACCCCAATAATTAGAGATGGATAAATCCCTCTCAAAATCTGTTTTTGCCTTCAAGCTATGCCTGTTTATTAGGCCCCAGAAACTACATGCTTTCATAGCCTTATTCTTAAAGGGCTCCACCCTGAGCTTCTGGATCTTCTTCTGTCTGTCTGTGTAGTCATATATGTGTTGTGTGATGTCTATAAAAAAGAGCTCTAATTGATTGGTTTATAAGCACTTAGATAAATTTGTTGTTGTTGTTGAGACAGGGTCTTACTCTGTCACCAGGCTGGAGTCCAGTAGTGCAATCTTGGCTCACTGCAACCTCTGCCTCCCAGGTTTAAGTGATTGCCCTGCCTCAGCCTCCCAAGTAGCTGGGATTATAGGCACACACCATCATGCCTGGCTAATTTTTTGCATTTTAGTAGAGACGGGAGTTCACCATATTGGCCAAGATGGTCTCAATCTCCTGACCTCGTGATCCACCCGCCTCAGCCTCCCAAAGTGCTGGGATTATGGGTGTGAGCCACCGCACCTGGCCGATCAAATATTTTTTGAAAGAATAGTAAAAACTGTAACTCCTCTTAGTTCATGTGACTTTAATCTTTAAAACTAAAACAGTCTTAGGGATTATTGGTAAAACACAAATATATTCAGGATGTAAATATGTGGTCTAAATTATGCAGGTCAGATACTAGGTTTGCTAAATGTTTTAAGATTGTACTGCTCCTTTGGCCTTTAAGAACTGTTCAACTTGCCTGCTTCACAATGGGTAAAGTCTGGGGACATATGGAAGTAACCACGCACCTAACTTATTCTAGAAGGAGTTAAACTTTATCTGCACCTGGCACATAATTAAAACAACTTATCAGGTTTTACATTAAAGTTAAAAATTGCTAAGAGGTAGGGCCAGGTGTGGTGGCTCACACCTGTAATCCTAGCACTTTGGGAAGCTGAGGCAGATGGATCACGGGGTCAGGAGATTGAGACCATCCTGGCTAATGTGGTGAAACCCCATCTTTACTGAAAACACAAAAAATTAGCCTGGTGTGGTGGCACGTGCCTGTAGTCCCAGCTACTTGGGAGGCTGAGGCAGGATAATCGCTTGAATCTGGGAGGTGGAGGATGCAGTGAACTGAGATTGTGCTACTGCACTCCAGCCTGGGTGACAGAGCAAGACTCTGTCTTAAAAAAAAAATTGCTAAGAGTTACCATTATGACCTGTAATTGAGACTACTGAAATAGATTTACATGCAAGGTGTGTAAAAACAGTAAAATGTGTTTTTTATAAAAAATTATAAGAAGGCATGGCAATGTACATTTTGCCTAGGGATAAAGAATTTCTTAGTAGATAAAATACAGCTGAAGGTTTAAGCAAATTGGGGCAAAATTGCAAGAATTAATCTTGCAAAGGAAACTCTGTGTGAACATATTGACAAAATTCAAAAGGGTATTATATGATTTTCTGTAAATTGAGCATTGATATAAAAGCGCAAGAAGTAATTCTTAATGCACGAATCTACTCTAGCAAAATTTGTAAAGGGTTATAAAAGGTTTGTGAAAATATCACCTCATTGTCAAATTGGTTAAGATTGGATAGAACTGCCTATAAGGTTTCATTAAAAATTGTGGTTGACATTAATAGTACACCAATGTAAGGGTGAAATTTGGCTTTCTCTCTCTTGAACACAATTTTCATGTAATAGTAACAGCTAATGAAAGGTTTTTGCTTTTTCAAATTTTTGAGTCATCATTTTGGCAAAATAAATAACATAGTAATCTGGAATTCTATTACATAACATCAAATATTTTAAGCCTGTTAACATATTTAACAGACTTCCACAAATCAATTGTCTTTCCTGACACCTAGCTTTTAGATGCTACAGAGGGCCCCCGGGGGCATCTAGAAAAGAGGTAAGCAGGATTATTTGACATGTTTAGTTACATGGGATTGCCAAAATGATGTCTAATCTTCTTCAGGTTATATTTCAGTAAATACTGTTAATATGCGTTCCAAAATTGCACAGGATTTTGAAAATTCTAATGTCAGAGTATATGCTATCAACCACAATTAAGGTTGTTATGTTAAGTTATTGTAAACCACAGAGATAACCAAATTTTTTGGTCAATCATGTTTTTGACTAACCACTCTGGACATTTTGTAATTTACAGACAATTGTTATCTTGTTTTAATCCTCTTCAAAATATGATTCATAATCAGATGTAGGACTTTAACACGTATTCTTAAATGCAGGTTTCTGATAACTGAAAAACATACAGGACTCATGAAAAGCTAAAATGTTTATAAATATCAAGCAGAACAACAGTTAACAGAATAGGCTGAACTAATAGAAAAACTGAAATAATATTTTTGACTTTCTCTTGGAACATTGCTGATCCTTGTTTTGTTTTTCAGAGTCAAGGAAACCTCTTTTGAGCTAGCTACAGCCTTTAACAATAGAGTAAGGTTTACTTCTGTGAACAAAATTTGGAACATGTTTGTTTCTCTCTGCCTTATTTGTTCTTTAAGGACCACTGCAACATGGTCTTGGGAATTATACTTCAAGAAGCCTATAAGGTTAAAGGATGTTTATACTCACAGTGATATAGGAATAGCACTGGGTGGTTGCAGGATGATGGAAAACTTCAAACAATAAATAAAAACAAGAACTAGGCAAATAAACCACAGGATAACAGAAAACCCAAAATAAGAGAGAGAATGGCCAAAATCCCAGTGGGGATGACACGTCCATGACTCTTCTGGGCAAAATCAAATAAGAGAGAAAGGGGGCAGTAACCAGGTGCATCCGTGAATTTCCCTCCTTTTCCAGAATACGTAATAATTATTCCACTCTCTAATTAAAGAAACACTCAAAAAATAGGAATGCTGTGTGGTCACAGGAGAAGGGGGAAAACATCACGCTATTAAAACTAGCTACCCAAACAAGGGGACTGGGCTGATGAGACCTTAACAAACTGGACGGGCGCTAGGCTGCCCCATGATGCTAGATTTGACCCATTTACTACCCCAGACCTAATTATACACTTATCGTCGCATTAAATCACACATCCACCAGTGCCAGGCCAAGCCAAGCACGCCCACATTTAGTATAAAGATGGTTGGAACCCCAATTCTAAGAAATTTCCATCTTTTCCTAGAAAAACCTCATGATTATTCCACCCCCTAATTAGAAGAGCCCATAAAATTAGAAACCCAAACTCCATTGTGCATGACCCGCTCTCCCTCGTTCGTCCGCACTTCCCTCCTCTCTTGGGAAAAGTACACTCTTCTCAGAAATGTGTACTTTTCCTTCTCAATAAAAGCTTTTCGCCGTTAGCTTCATTTTGACTTGTCCCCGAATTCTTTCTCGCAATGGTGTCAAGAAGCTGGGCTCCGGAAGTGGGGGGGTCTCACGGCCCCTGGAGACCTTCCCGAGCCCTGGGCAACACCAGTCCTCCCAGAGGACGCAGACGTCCCACAGAGGGAACCCCATGAGCACGTCCCGGGAGTGGCTCCACACAGGAACGGGGATCCAGATCGACGCCAGTCCCAGGGACAGTGCCTGGGGTCAGGGTGGAGGAGGACGCAGTAACCAGGCGTAAGATTTTACTGGTACATGGGAATGTCACTGGGTCACTCAGAGGAGGCAAGCAGGGAACCTCGAGGCAGGGCCCCCTTTATCAAACTCGCTCACCTGGGTGCCTGGGCGAGTGCTCACAGCCTGCTTGTAGGGACGTTGAGGCATCCGAACAATAGGAAGTTTTAAAAATGTACAATCCAGTGTGTACACTTGCTCCACTAAGATCATCTGAGATATACACAATCATGGTGTGCATCATAAAAATGGAAAAAGAGCCAAGTCTGGCCCGTCACCGGACAAGACTACATTACCCAGAAGGTAGTGGGGCGACGCGTGCGCCGGACCAACGTCGGCACAGGAACAGGCGTGACAGGCGGCCGCGACACAGGGGCGGGACTTCTGGCCTCGCTGGCGTGGACGTTTGCGGGGTGGCGCGTTGGTCCTCACTCTCGGAACTGTGCTGGGAAGGATGGTGGGGAGACTGGGGCTCACCCGCACCGTTGTAGGACCCTGGGTAGGGTGTTGAGTCCGTGGGAGCTGCCCCACGCGGCCTCGTCCTGCCAACGGTCGGATGGCAGAGGCGAAGGACGCAGCGCAGGTGAGCAGATGGGCTCGGCTCCCGCGGCCAGCCGGCCTCAGCGTGCCGGGCCCGACGAGCGGGAGGACGGCGTTTCGGGGTCCTCCGCAGTGCAGTCCCTGCCGTTGCTTCTCAGAGGCCTAGAACGGGGTCGAGCGGCCCCGAGTCCGGAATGCAGCCCCGGGGTGGCGTGGGGAGCGTCCCCGTTTCTGGGGTGCGTCGTTGGGGTGTGCAATAGGGCTTTTAGGGACCCGGAACACCTCACAGGTAAGAGGAGCGACCGCGGTCCTCCTTGTGACTTCCAGCCGTGTCCTTTCCCGGGCCTGCGACCTTGAACAAGTCCCGTTACTGTCCTCGTCCTTCATTTTTGCACGCGGAAAGTAGAAATATTTACTCTTTCCCCCCCTGGGTTGAGGAAGCTTGAACGGCTCCCTGGGTGATGTGTGTGTGTCCGTTGCAGTGCACAGCACGGTCCGGGGACGTCGCTCAGGATGTTGTTTCCGGAGATGCTCCCTGGGCCTGTGCTAGGTTTAGAGACTCAACCCCAGCAGGAGTCTGACCCTCTGGCCTCCTTGGCCTCCTGTCTCTACAAAACGAAGGGCAGCGGCTGAAGGAGGTGGGAGGAGCGTTTTTGCAGTTGCTGCTATGCCAGGGCAGAAAAGGTGGTAGGGCAGGCTGCGGAATTTGTCTTTCAGTTTGGGGCAAGTGACGCTGGGTTGCAACTAACTATATTTTCCTGTTTAAGACATTTAGTTACAGGTGAAAAACGAGTCCATTAAAATGTTCAGAGGTGATGGTATGTAGGATGTGGTGTCCCTTTGGAGATAACACATGAGGCCCAGGGTTACTCTCTAGCAGTCACCCTGATGACTTTCATGATAGCCCAGATTACTGTCAGCTCCTGTCGTAGTTGTTGATTTCTCATCCACATCTCCCTCCCTCGCTTTATTTCCGACTCCCTCTGGTGTCCACTGCTTAAAGAGGCCTCCTCTGTTGCACTGTTTAAAGCTGACCAATCTCTTTGGTCTCCTTGCTCTGTTTTCTTGTCATCGGAATCTTTAAGGCCATCTGACATTGCCTTACTCATTTATTTAGTTGCCTGTTTACGATCTTTTTCCCACCCTGGAATGTGAGTGCCTGTTGCTTCCTGCTCCCAAGACTCAGAACAGCCAGGCTTAAGTACATACATTGTACTTAATAAATGGTTGTTGACTGAATAGGCCTCTCTTTCAGGGACTCCCATCACATTTCCAATAAATCCGCCCCCTCCCGCCAGCATGGTCCGCAAGGCTCTGCTTGGTCTGCAAGGCTCTGCTTGGTCTGCCCTTTTGACCATATCTTCCTTCTCCTCTTCCATTCTCCCCTTTCTCACTGCATTCATCCAGGGAGTCCTGAGCTTGCCAAGTTCTTTCCCATTTTTCAGCCTTTGCCCTTGCACTTCCCTTTGGCTAGGACATTGTTCTCAGGTCTCTGCAGGGCTGCCCCTCCACACCCATCCTGGCAGTGCTGGCTCTAGCACCCCTCACTCCCACCTGCCTGCCCTCTGGCAGCTTGGTGAGGTGTTTTAGTGGTGCTCAAATGCTGCTTTTGCTTTTTAAACATGAAGCTGTGTGTGACTTCTAAAGCTCCCTGAGCCTTTGGTTGCTGGCTGTGAAATGGAAGTGATAACGACATTTACCTCTGGGCCTGTCAGGGATTAATAAAGTTCCCAAACACATCAGGCACTTACATGTGCTAGGCACACCACTGATTGCCTAAGTAAACATTTTCTGTTTAGTTCTTAGAGCTGCCTGCTGAGGTGGGAATAATTATTGTGTTGATTCGGAAATCGATCCTTAGGGAGATCATGTGACATCATCATGGTCACATAGCTGGGAAGTGTCAGATTTATTTGCTTTACCACAGCTAAGGAAGGTTTAGCTTGACAGGGACACAGTGAGGACCAGAGGACTTAGTGAAGGGGGTCTGCACCTCCACACCTGTGGGTATTTCTCGCAAGGTGGAGACGAGAGACTGAGAAAAGAAATAAGACACAAAGTATAGAGGAAGAAAAGTGGGCCCAGGGGACCGGCGCTCAGCATACGGAGGACCCACACTGGCACCAGTCTCTGAGTTCCCTCAGTATTTATTGATCACTGTCTCTATCATCTCGGTGAGGGGGATGTGGCGGGACTATAGGGTAATGGTGGGGAGAGGGCCAGCAGGAAAACATGTGAGTAAAGGACTCTGTGTTATAAATAAGTTTAAGGAAAGGTGCTGTGTCTGGATGTGCACATAGGCCAGATTTACGTTTGACTTTACACAAACATCTCAATGTAGTAAAGAGCAGTATTGCCGCCAGCATGTCTCACCTCCAGCCATAAGGCGGTCTTCTATCTCAGTAAATAGAATGTACTATCAGGTTTTACACTGAGAGACATTCCATTCCCAGAGACAGGCAGGAGACAGATGCCTTCCTCTTATCTGCAAAGAGGCCTTCCTCTTTCATTCCTCCTCCTCAGCACAGACCCTTTATGAGTGTCGGGTTCGGGGACAGTCAGGTCTTTCCCTTCTTGTGAGGCCATATCTCAGGCTGTCTCAGTGAGGGGAGACCTTGGACAATACCCAGGCTTTCTTGGGCAGAGGTCCCTGCAGCCTTCTGCAGTGCATTGTGTTCCTGGGTACTTGAGACTGGAGAATGGTGACGACTTTTACCAAGCATACTGCCTGCAAACACATTTTTAACAAAGCACATCCTGCACAGCCCTAAATCCATTAAACCTTGAATCAATACAGCACATGTTTCTGCAAGCACAGGGTTGGGGCTAGGGTTACAGATTAACAGCATCTCAAGGCAGAATAATTTTTCTTAGTACAGATCAAAATGGAATTTCATATGTCTTCCTTTTTCTGCATAGACACAGCAACAGTCTGATCTATCTTTCTTTCCGCCACACTTAGCTGCTGCTGTTGCTCTCTTACCATGGCTGGATTAGTATCAGTCATTTTCCTCCATTCTTTTAATATGCCAGAGCACTTACTGTCTGCTTCCCATAGTCCTCATGGGATTGCCATTGTTTGTGTCATCTTCAACAGCTTCCCATAGAAGGCATTTCTCTCAGGCACAATTGTGTTATGTCAAAAGGCAGTATCTGCCTCCCCTTTGAGTCCTGCACGGAAGTCAGCCCTAAGGAGACCTAGTTGATTCAGACCTGGATCTCTCTGCACATTGACTAGAGACTGAGTGACAGGTTCTGATCCTATCCGACAACACAAGGCCAATAGCATTACTTCTGTTGAACTTTCCAGATGTTGGTGACCTTCAAGGATGTGGCTGTGACCTTTACGCAGGAGGAGTGGAGACAGCTGGACCTGACCCAGAGGACCCTGTACCGAGAGGTGATGCTGGAGACCTGTGGGCTCCTGGTTTCACTAGGTAATGGCTCACCTCTCATCCCTGAGGAGGACCCTAATCTTCTTCTTGATTCTTGGTCAGGCAAAAAGGTCACTGGAACTGCCCACCTTTCTCTTCACAGACCCTGCAATTTTCTGGTCCCACCTCTTCCTGACTAGTCTCCCTTTGTCTGCATCAGAGATTGTTGGGGTAGAAAATGTCCTTTTAACACAAACCCTCACTCCAGTGCTCAGCCCATTCTGAGGTCCTTAATCCAGATTGCATAAGAAGGAAACTGGTTGGCCATCCTGGTGGGGTCAGCTGTGGCCACAGCCCTGTTAAGCAGAGGCCATGGGGGTTGGGCTGTTCTTAGAGAAGGGGGTGAGTCAGGCAGCCCCCCAGAAGACATTTGTCCTCAGTGCCCCTCGGATATCTTCCTAAGCAATATAATCTGTAAAAAGGCATGTGGGTGCCTGCATGGCCATTAGTTGTTTTCTGATGCTGGATACCCATGCTGTGTTGATCCAGAAGGTGTTTTTAGAGGGTACACAGGAATGTCCTCAAATGGCATGGGTTGATACCCTGATGAAGCCATTCCTTTTACTTTCTTTGTCCAGCATGCTAATTGTTGTCATAAAAGTCTCAGATTGGCTGGGTGCATTGGCTCACGCCTATAATCCCAGCACTTTGGGAGGCCGAGGCAGGTGGATCACGAGGTCAGGAGTTCGATACCAATCTGGCCAAGATGGTAAAACCCCGTCTCTACTAAAAATACAAAAATTAGCCGGGCGCGGTGGTACGCGCCTGTAATCCCAGCTGCTCTGGAGTTTGAGGCAGGAGAATTGCTTGAACCCAGGAGGCAGAGGTTGCAGAGAGCCGACATCACACCATTGCACCCCAGCCTGGGTGACTGAGCAAGACTCCATCTCAAAAAAAAAAAATAAATAAAAAAATAAAGTCTCAGATCAGCGCTGAGTCTTTCATTTTCCTTTCACTGCCCCAGTGCAGTTCATTTCTTTTTTTAACAGAGGGGACAGCCTCCAACTCAGCCCTGAGAAAGGTACATGGGCTTGCTGGGACTTAGTGGCATTGTTTTGATTTTGTTGTGATTGCAGACTTCTATTTGTAGGAAGTGAAATTGACTTTCTCATTTACCACAGCAAAACAAGGTTCCCTTTTAGAATACAATATTTAACAAAAATGGGTCAGGATAAAGAAGTTATTAGAAGTGATGGCACACTCCAAGTTCATTTGGGAAGGTAGACATCAATCCATAGATGACAGCTGAAATAAGTTCTAGAAAGAAAAATGAGGAGAATTTAGGAATAAATAAGCAGAACATCATAACCTATTGTGGGTGTTCCAAAGAGGGCATCTCAGGAAGTGACAGTGGAGCTGAGACCTGAAAGTTGAGTAGGAGTTAGCTGGATGGAAGGAGGTAGAGGAGGGGAATGGTGTTCCAGGTGGAGGAACCAGTGTGTGAAAAGTGACAGGGAGCTCAGCTCATGTCACTTTGGCTCATGGAGAGCCAAAGGATCATCTGATTCACTTTTCCCACAGCCCTGTCCCAGAACTCAAAGCCAGGCACATAGCACACATTGGTGGACCTTACTGTGACATGTCTGAAGGAATCCTGGGCTATGGTTCAGAATCTCCCAGTTGGGTATTTCTGTGGGTCCTTGTACCTCAGTCACTGGTTTTCCATACAGAATCCTGTCTTTTACTCACCACATCTAGTGGAAAGCATTTGGCTGCATATAACAGAAAACCAGATCAAACTGGCTTCACCTGGAAGGAAATTCACCAACTCGCCTGATGAGAAGCCCGAGGTGTGGTTGGCTCCAGGCTTGTTCAGTGCCGCAGCCCCGTGATGCCATCAAGGATGTCAGAGTTCTTTGTTCCTTCTTCTTGGTTCAGGCTTCTGTATTGTCCTCAGGCTGGCTCCTCACAGGGATGCTGGATGCTGCAGCCTTGACTGGGGCAGCCGGCCCCCATGGTCAGCCCCTCCTCCCACCTTGGAATAAATGCTTTCTTTTCACAATGAGAATCCAGCTTTGGTCACCTGCCTAATGAAGACTCTTGCATTTACCAATTTATTTCAACCAGTGGTTTTTCTTTTCCTTTTTTTTTTGAGATGGAGTCTTGCTCTGTCATTCAGGCTGGAGTGCAGTGGTATAATCTCAGCTCATTGCAGCCTCTGCCTCCTAGGCTCAAACAATCCTCCTAACCTCATCCCCTTGAGTAGCTAGGACCATAGGTACACACCACCATACCTGGCTAATGTTTTATATTTTTGGTAGAGATGGGGTTTCACCATGTTGGCCAGGCTGGTTTCAAACTCCTGGTCTCAAGTGATCCTCCTGCCTCGGCCTCCTAAAGTGCTGGGATTACAGCATGAGCCACCATGTCCAGCCTCAGCCAGTGGTTTTCAGCTCCATCTGGGTCCCAGAATTTTGGGGGGCACATTTTGAAAGTACTGATGCCCAGGTCTCACATGAAGAAATTGTGTTTCATTTGGTTTGAGGTTGGAATCAGGCATCCCCAAGTGGTTCTGAAAGCATGAGGTGTTTGAGAAGCAATGATTTAGATTCGTTAGAAAATGCCTTCTTAGGCCAGGTGCAGTGGCACTTTGGGAGGCTGAGGCAGGAGGATCACTTGAGGCCAGGCACTCGAGACCAGCCTGACCAACATTGTGAAACCCAGTCTCTATTAAAAATACAAAAATTAGCCAGGTGTGGTTTTGCATGCCTGTAATCCCTGCTACTCGGGTTGGCTGAGGCACGAGAATCCCTTTAACCTGGAAGGCAGAGGTTGCAGTGCGCCGAGCACTGCACTCCAGCCTAGGCAATAGAATGAGACTCTGTTTCAAAAAAAGAAAGAAAGAAAATGCCTTCTGGAGGAAGCGGCTCACCTTTGCAGTTTCCCATGGCTGTCAAAGTGTTGTGTGCCTGAACAATGTTGGCTTCCATAGACGGAGATCATGGGCAGTGGGTGTTGTGTAGACAGATAGCACTACCCTCCATGGCAGTTGTAGCCCAACAATGGGATTTGTACCTGTCTTTATCTCCTTGGCTGCTATAATAAAATGTCATGGATTGAGTGGTTTAAGCAGCCAGAGTTTATTTTCTTATGCTTCTGGAGGCTGTGAAGTCCAAGATCAAGGTGTCGGCAAGTTTGATTCCTAATGAGACTTCTCTTCCTGACTTGCAGATGGCTGCCTTGCTGTGTTCTTACATGGTGGAGGGACACAGGATAGATCTCTCTCCCTCTCCTCCTGTTTTTATAAGGCCATAATCCTGTCAGATTAAGGCTCCACCCTTATAGCCTCATTTAATCTTAATTACCTTCTAAAGATCCTGTCTCCATATTCAGTCACGTTGGGTGTTAGGGCTTCAATGTACGACTTTTATGGGGAACACAGTTCACTCACTTGATTTTCAGGTCTCACATCAGCATTTTGCTTACTTTGGTAGCAGCTTCATTCATGTCTGGCCCCTGTCATGAAGTCCTAGGCAGGATGGAGAGACTTTCATTTTCTCATTAGATTACCTCTATTCTATTTCTTTTGCTATCAACAGGGCATCGGGTTCCCAAACCAGAGTTGGTCCACCTGCTAGAGCATGGGCAGGAGCTGTGGACAGTGAAGAGAGGCCTCTCACACCCCACCTGTGCAGGTAAGCAGCCACCAGCTGGTCAGGTGGAGTCATGGCAGTCTTCAGAATGTGAGGGCACCACCACCTCTGAATTTCTGTGTGAAACTGCTCCTTGTGGCCTCCTGGGGGCCTGGTTGTTTCTGACTCACTTTGGGGTATAGTGTCCATCATCAGGTGAGCACTGAGCCACACAATTATTCAGAGACACAGTTACCTTCTGCTGTGAACAGGAATCTTTATGGTTGCTCTCGCTCAATCGAGCTGGTAGAAGGCGAACAAGAAGGGGAGAAGTCATACCCCGTTGTACACATATTTTGCAACCACATAATCTTGACAAGAACTAGGCGTTTGGCCACCTGGATGCTCAGGACTGACAAATGTGACTTGGCTGTGTGCCCATGGAAAAGAATTAATGGATTTGGCTTACATCACCTCAGGCTCCTCTACTCAAAAAAATCAGAGTGATATAATTTCTGTGTCACTGAGTTGTTAGAGGATGTAGAGATAACGCATGACACTGCTTAGTTCTTGGTCCAAAGGATCAACAAATGTCAGCTAGTTGATATTATGCATGAACAGTTTTAATCATCATAAATGTAGTGTCACACATTTCTTTCTGGACTCAGAGAAAGAGGATTTTCCTCCCCTTGATATTACTGTCGGCATTATGCCCTGAATCCCACTCTTTTCCACCTTCTCCATCCACTCATGCATCCTCCAGTTAGACCATCAGAGACTCAGAAGCAGCCCTTTGCCCCATGTCTTCCTGCCCCTCTTGTCTTGAAAAACACCAATGTGACATTTGGACTTCCCTGCCCTACATATGTGCTGATGAGTGTAGCTGGAGTCATCTGCCTTGTGGATTTGTATCACCACTGAGTCATGGGCTCTCCCCTTGGGCTTCTTGGCCAGCCCCATCTGCAACCCTGTGTTCCAAATACCCCCCTTCCCTTTCCCCACATCTCCACTTCAGTGTCTCAGAGGCACCTTTAGCTCCTGATGCCTAAAAAGACACTCAGTTCAGAGAATGTCTTACTATCCAAGCAGGTTAGAAGGCTGGAAACATGCCACATAGCTCCTGGACTCCACCTAACTTCATCAAACCCAGCATCCATTCATCCCTAGTCCTGCTCATTTTAAATGATCCATATCTCCTGAGTCCATCACCTCCACTGCTTTTCTTGGCTCCTTCACCAGCACCCTAGTCCAGGCTCTCGTCATCTTTTGCCTGAGCCTTACCAGAGGCTCCGAACACGTCTCCCCGCATCTGCCCCATTCCTCTGGGCAGCTCTTGTCCCTGCACCAGCTCCTGCAGCCACTCAGATGTGTTTCAGATTTTCAGCACTTCCCCAGCAGCTGATGTTTCAGTATATAATTAATTTCATGTTAAAAATAGGATGTGTGTTTAATGTTCTTAAAGATTCATCTGCTCAGTCTCATACCTGGCTTCTCTTGTCCTCTGTGGAGGAGATCTTACCTCTAGTCACGGTCAGTGTCTTTGCCAGTGGCTGCATCACACCTGTTGTGTTCTCAGGGAACTTGCTTTTTAAAAAAATCTCTGCTTTGTCTGTGCCTTCAATTTCTCTATATTCAACATAGAAAGTGTGCTCAATACAAAACCAGAAAGTGAATATAAGTTTAAACAAAAAAAAACAAAGTGTAGTCAAATTGCTTACACTTGGGGGAAACAGACAAAATGCTTTTTCACTTACAATACCCTGTAACTTGTGTTGGCCCCACTTGTAAAGCCGAGCTTCTTGGAGTTGTCTCATGTTTGGAAGAGATGTTTACACTTGACTTTAATATTTTTCTGTTTAAAATTTCTCAAACTAAAAAAAAAAAATCTTATGTACACAATAATAAGTACAAATTTGAAGGGCTCAGCTTAAATTTTTACATTTCTACAAATTGAATTCTTCATCTAGGTCAAAATTTACAATATTTCCAGCGCCTTGGCAGTTTCTGTCACCCTGTCTTTGTCAGTAGCTCCTCCTGCAGTGGGAGCCACCGTTTAGACTCTCTCCCTAGGGATTAGTTTTTAATGTTGTGAATGGGCATAATTGGAGCCCCAAAGCATTTTCTCTTTTGCGTATTTCTTCTTTTCACCATCATTGTGTCCATGAGCTGGGTTTATCCTGTATGCTGTGTACGATAACATTGTGTGAAAACATCAGGATCTATTTCTTCACTCTCCTATTGGTTGGCATGGGTATTTTTTACATTATTTGGAGATTATGAAGAATGCTGCTATGAATACTATTTTCCATAATATTTAGTGGATATGAACACTCATTTCTGTTGCATATACACCCAGGAGACGACTGGTGGAGTCAAGAGACAGATCTGTGTTTAGATTTAAGTCAAACCCCCAAATATTTTTCCACAGTAGCCGCACCATTTCCCATCCCCACCAGCCAGATATGAGACTGCTGCTGCACTCGGGTCTTCTAAGCATGTGATGTTCACTACTTTATGAAGCACAGCTGCTACGTTCTTCAGATCACAGCAGTGAAGTTGTTCTTGCTCGTGTCACTTCCTTTACCCAAATTGCCCAGTGTAGCAATGAGAATAATAATAAGGGTAATGTCCCACAATTTTTTTTTTTTTTTTTTTGAGACGGAGTCTCGCTCTGTCGCCCAGGCTAGAGTGCAGTGATGCGATCTTGGCTCACTGCAAGCTCCACCTCCCGGGTTCACGCCATTCTCCTGCCTCAGCCTCCCAAGTAGCTGGGACTACAGGCACCCGCCACCACGCCTGGCTAATTTTTTGTATTTTTAGTAGAGATGGGGTTTCACCATGTTAGCCAGAATGGTCTCGATCTCCTGACCTCGTGCTGACCTCGTGATCTGCCTGCCTCGGCCTCCCAAAGTGCTGGAATTATAGGCGTGAGCCATCGCGCCCGGCCAATGTCCCACAATTTAATGAACACTTGTGCTGCATCAAGAACTGTGCATTTTCTCATTTAACTTCATGACTCTTAGTTGAGGAATTTGAGACCTGGTGGAGAAAGTCATCCTCCAGTATCAACCCACTTGACAGACGCAGGATTTGAACTGAGTCATTCTGTCTCCGGTACCCTCTTGTCCGCCATGCACTGTGCCTCCTGACACAGCAGAAACTTGTCAGATCTTATCATTGCTAGGCCTTTTGTACCATTTGTTCCTGTGTGTCCTTCTATCCCTTTTGTGCTGGATCTTCATTCTCTTCCTCCAACTCTAATCACCCTTTTATATTGGTTTCACCAGGCATCTGGTGCCCAAAGGGTGAATCAACCCATTTTTACTTCCTCATCTTCAACCCATTTCCCACTTCCTCTCTCTCGCAATAATTCTGGCTTCTCTTGTAGGACTCAGCTTATGGGACACCTCCTCTAGAAAGCCTTCCATGATCTCTTTTTCTTTCCAATCTTGTTAAGTGCCACTTCCTTAAACTCTCATAGCACCAAAAGGCTTCAGTTCTTTTTCTTTTTCGAGACAGAGTTTCACTCTTGTTGCCCAGACTGGAGTGCAGTGGTGCAATCTCAGCTCACTGCAACCTCCGCCTCCTGGGTTCAAGCGATTCTCCTGTCTCAGCCTCACAAGTAGCTGGGATTACAGTCACGCACCACCATGCCCAGCTAATTTTTAATTTATGTGGGTACATAGGTGTACACATATTTGGGGCACATAAGATATTTTTATTTAGGCAAACAATGCATAATAATCACATCAAGGTAAAGGAAGTATCTGTCACCTCAAGCATTTATCCCTTCTCTGTGTTACAAACAATCCAGTTATACCCTTAGTTATTTTAAAGTATGCAATAAATTATTGTTGACTATAGCCACCCTGTTGTGCTATCAAATACCAGGTCTTACTCATTCTTTCCTAACTTTATTTTGGTACCCATTAACCATCCTCACTTCCTCCCTACTCCACCCTACTGCCCTTCCCAGTTTCTGGTAACCATCTTTCTACTCTCTGTCTCCATGATTTCAATTGTTTTGATTTTTAGTTCCGTCCATGTTGTCGCAAATGATAGGATCTCCTTTTTTATGGCCAAATAGTACCCCATTGTATATACACACCACATTTTCTTTGTCCATTCATTGTTGATGGACCCTTAAATTGTTTCCAAATCTTGGCTATTGTGCATAGTACTGTAGTAAAACATGGGAGTGCAGATATCTCTGGGAGTGCAGATCTCTCTTTGATGGACTGATTTTTTTTTTCTTTTGGATATATACCTCCACTGGGATTGCTGGATCATATGGTGGCTCTATTTTTAGTTTTTTGAGGAATCTCCAAACTGTTCTCCATGGTAGTTGTAGTAATTTAAAATCCCACCAACAGTGTATGAGGGTTCCCTTTTTTTCCGCATCCTTGCCACCATTTGTCATTGCCTGTCTTTTGGATAAAAGCCATTTTAACTGGGATGAGATGATATCTCATTGTAGTTTTGATTTGCATTTCTTTGATGGTCAGTTATGTTGAGCAGTTTTTCATATACCTGTTTGCCATTTGTATGTATTCTTTTGAGAAATGTGTATTCAGATCTTTTGCCCATTTTTAAATCGGATTCTTAGATTTTTTCTTATAGAGTTGTTTAAGCTCCTTATATATTCTGGTTATTGATCCCTTGTCAGATGGATGTAAGGGTTCAATTCTGGAAGCAAATGCCCCTCAGACAATGTCATCAAAACTCTATTATCTCTTCCTTACTCTGAACTGTAAAGAGGAATGTCTTTACTCCAGATCCTCTGTCCCCTGGTCCAGCCTGATCTCCAGATTTTCCCTTTAATGGTGTCAAGGATACAAGAACCATAAGAAGTATTTGGTAGCCTGGGTTAGAGATGTAAAAATGCAGCAGTTATCATAGGCACTGTTTTCATCTTAATTTTCCTACTGAAGTGGTTATTTTGTGTTTTTCTATATGTAATCACTAAAAGACCCCTCCTTTGTTTGTTGATGCCCTTCAGGTGACAGAACGCAAGTTCATACCAGAGAGCCAACCACTTACCCGCCAGTCTTATCTGAATGGGCCTTTCTCCGGGGAAGCCTGACTGTGGCATCTTCAACCTCAAGTGACTCGAGGTTGGGGAGATCTAGGGATAAGGAAGGGCTTTTGGGAATGACACCAGAGACAGACCTCCACAAGGAGACCCATCCTGGGAAAGCGAGCCTTGAAGGTGAAGGTTTGGGGACAGATGATGGTCTGCACTCCAGGGCATTACAAGAATGGTTATCAGCAGATGTTCTCCATGAATGTGACTCACAGCAACCAGGGAAAGACGCCTTGATTCATGCAGGGACAAATGCCTACAAATGCAAGCAGTGTGGGAAAGGTTTTAACAGGAAGTGGTATCTTGTTCGACATCAGAGGGTTCACACTGGAATGAAACCCTACGAATGCAACGCGTGTGGGAAAGCCTTTAGCCAGAGCTCAACTCTCATTCGGCACTACCTCATCCACACTGGGGAGAAACCATACAAGTGCCTTGAGTGTGGAAAGGCCTTCAAACGCAGGTCGTACCTTATGCAGCACCATCCAATCCACACTGGAGAGAAACCCTATGAGTGCAGTCAATGTCGAAAGGCCTTCACCCACCGGTCTACTTTCATTCGCCATAACAGGACCCACACCGGAGAAAAACCCTTTGAGTGCAAAGAATGTAAGAAAGCCTTTAGCAATAGGGCCCACCTAATTCAACACTACATCATCCACACTGGAGAGAAACCCTATGATTGCATGGCGTGTGGCAAGGCCTTCAGATGCAGCTCAGAACTCATACAGCACCAGCGGATTCACACTGGGGAGAAGCCCTATGAATGCACCCAGTGTGGGAAGGCCTTTCACCGGAGCACATACCTCATTCAGCACTCTGTCATCCACACTGGGGAGATGCCCTACAAGTGTATCGAGTGTGGAAAGGCCTTCAAACGCAGGTCACACCTTCTGCAGCACCAAAGAGTCCATACATGAGAGAACCCTATTGTTGCAATGAATATAGCAAAGCCTTCACCCACTGTCCTTATTTTATCATTCATAATGGGACCCACACTGGAGGAAGAAGCCCTTCGAGTGCAAAGAATGTCAGGAAACTTCATTTTTTTCCTCAGCTCTTTAACTAACACACGAGCAGTCACTTTGGAGAGAAACCCTGTGAATACAGTGAATGTAAGGATCCCTTCAGTCACCACTCAGTTCTCACTGCAGAAGGATTCATGCCAGAGGGAAATGTGGAAGGCACTCCATCAACATCAGAGGACTCAGGCTGGAGAAACATTCCAAATATAACTCTTAAGGACAGTCTTTGGCCAGAGGAAAAATCTTACTATCCGAGCATCATAATGAAAAGTTACTACATAATTGTCATTGATGTGAGAAAACTTTCTGTGACCAGTTTCTCACTTACTTGTCCTATAAAGAGCCATGCTGGAATTTGACCCACCTCGGGATTTTCTCTATGAACTTATGAAAACCTTCGGTCACAGGTATCTTCTTGCTTTATGTCCTTACAGACTTCCCTGTAAGATCAGTTTTATTTTTTGGTAGGGGAATGTTTGAGAAGTAAAGGGGTTTTATTCCCCCCCCCCCCTTTTTTTTTAACATACATTCACTGCCATCCTTTGTCAGAGTTGGACAGTGAGGGCAGCTCTTCAAACATTTCTTGGAAGCTGACTTTGATCCAGACCTCTCTGGGAGGATATCTATGAGGAGAGTAATTCTTTGTGAGAAATATGAAGGCTTATGTCATGAGATTCTTGAATTTACAAGAAATTAGAATACTGAGAATGTCTTCATGTGACACTTCTATTTTATATCTAGGGTGAGAAGAACCCATGTACAGATGGCCACATTAAAATGTGCACCACTTAAGACTGTTTAAGGCTTTGATTTTTTAAAATAAACATTATTTTTTAAGAGATAGGGACTTGTTCTGTCACCTAGGCTAGAGTGCAGTGGAATGATCATAGCTCCCTGTAACCTCGAACTCCTGGGCTCAAATGGTCCTCTTGCCTCAAGTTTCTGAGTAGCTTGGGATACAGGCATGCACCACTATGCCTGGCTAATTTTTGTAATTTTAGTAGAGACAGGGTTTTACCATGTTGGCTGGGCTGGTCTGGAATTCCTGGCCTCAAGTGATCCACCTGCCTTGGCCTCTCAAAGTGCTGGGATTACAAGTGTGAGTCACTGCAACCGGCCTTAAATTATTTTGTATAGATGGGCTCTTGCTGTGTTCCCCAGATTTGTCTCAAACTGCTAGACTCAAGTGATCATCCTGCCTCAGCCTCCTGAAGTGTTGGGATTATAGGTGTGAGCCACCACACCTAGCCTAATAAAGTTTCAGATGCTCAGCACTCTCACATTTTCCTGATTCCATTCTATTTGTTGTCTTTATTTTCTCTGGCAACATAGTGATCACTTTGTACTTGCTTGGCCCTTTCAGGTGAGTCCTAATTCTTTCTGGTATTTCTCAGGTTCTTTAATCCTGTGTAGAGAGGTATTTTCAGGTCTCCCTTAGCATATTTCTAGGAATTGAATTACAGCTAAAACAGGCAAAATAAAACACACAACTAAGATGAATCCATGGTAAACCCAGTAAACCCAACAAAACAACATGGCATCTCATTGTCTGATCTTGTAAACATTTGTGTGAAGTTTTACTACAAAATAAAGTGCCTAGCATTTTAACAGGTGAATCAGGACATATGTGTGCAGGTTTACGTGAGTTTCATAGTTAACCACCAGGACCTTATTCCCTTGGTGCTAGCACTGAACATGGTAATTAGTTTTGTTTTGTTTTGAGATGGAGTCTCACTTTGTTGCCTAGGCTGGAGTGCAGTGGTGCGATCTTGGCTCATCGCAACCTCTGCCTCCCGGGTTCAAGCAATTCTCCTGCCTCAGCCTCCCGAGAAGCCGGGACTACAGGCATGTACCACCGTGCCCCAGCTAAGTTTTGTATTTTTAGTATAGACAGGGTTTTGCCATGTTGCCCAGGCTGGTCTCAAACTCTCGACCTCAGGTGATCCACCCACCTCAGCCTCCCAGAATCCTGGGATTACAGGTGTGAGCCACAGCACTTAGCCTGAATATGGTAATTTGAAATTCCTTTTGTGAGATTTTCTTTTAGTTTTCAAGCTACATGAGACAATGTTAGGTTAAAACATGTATTGTGTGAAAAACAGAAAATTATTTTCTCACTTTGAGTTTTCCTCACAAACTTTTAAAGCACTGCATATGTATTTCATGTTTTCATAGTGGGCATGTACCTTTTACTGTGGTCCTTTTGCACATACTATAAATACAATTCTTGGTGAGTTAAGAGTTCTCTGTTTTTGTTTTTTCAGGACAGAGTGCACAGTTTCCTTTCCTCTGGGAAGGAGAGTTGACTCTTGAGGACCACCACCCTCCTGCATCCTCTCTTTGGAAGGCTGCATGTATTGTAGCTGTGGCTGTACTTGTACCTAAGGCCCTGGGTTCAAGAGAGTTGGAGAAATCCCTCTAGAAACATATTGGCTGTCATCAAAGGGTTCTTTCCAGGCCTGAGGACCTAGGCCCCAGTTTGTCCCAAAGCAGGAGTGACGTTTTCCATGGGATAAAGGACAGCCTGGGGTTTTTCTTAGCTTTCAACTCTTTCTGTACAGTCTTAAAGTGTTTGGTAAAAGGATCTACTATGAACTTGCTGCTGTGATAGGCAAGAATCTCATGAGACACCTGTCATTTAGCTCCATGGCCACTCACTGTTGTGTTCATATTTGGAAGAGTAGGATGCAGTGGATGGCTGGGCTATGGGTCCTACCCTTGAGCAGGGAAGGAACTTACTGTCTAGTATAGGAAAAACACATGAGAACAGGTGCAATATATTGACCTAAACTTGTTTAGCAGCCATTTTTAAGTCAGTAAAAGTTATGAACTTCTATATGTTTTCCACAAATACTCAGTTTATGACTGAGGTAAAAAAAAATTTTTTTTTTTTTTTTTGAGACGGAGTTTCACTCTTGTTGCCCAGGCTGGAGTGCAGTGGTGCCATCTCAGCTCATGGCAACTTCTGCCTCCCGAGTTCAAGGGATTCTCCTGCCTCAGCCTCCTGCGTAGCTCTGATTATAGGCGCCCACCACCACGCCCGGCTAAGTTTTTTGTATTTTTAGTAGAGACGGGGTTTCACCATGTTGGCCAGACTGGTCTTGAATTCCTGACCTCAGGTAGTCCACCCGCCTCAGTCTCCCAAAGTGCTGGGATTACAGGCGTGAGCCACTGTGCCCGGCGGAGGTAAAGGTAAAACATGTTTTCTTGTTCATGTTTGTTATTGTAACTTTGTTACATTTAATGAACAAATTAGATAAAAAGCACTATGCTCTTATGGTGCTTAATCTGTGAGAAATGATTGTGGGGGTGGGACTAGTTATGACCATTCACAGTTGGTGCACTTCAATTAGTCTCACAGAGGAAATGTGGACGGTGAATTCACTTGGCAAGTCAGTCATGCAAAGACGAATTAGAAATCTTAATGTTTGTAAGCAGACAAAAAATGTGTCTGGAAGGATTCTCACCCAGTTAAATGGTATTTGCTCCTTGGGTGTAGAGGGAGGGAAGGGATGGGGCAGAGGGGAGTGTCAGAGTGAACATTCACTTTAACTTCATGCACACGTGGAAATGTTTGAAATGTTCACAGTAAATTTTATAATTTCAGAAAAACCACTTAAGGTTGAAAAGAGAAATTTAAGAAATCGCTGATGGAATAAAAACATAACAGAACTAGAACATTGAAGGAAATGAAAGCAGGAAGGAAAGCACCAGAAGTGATTTGGAAGAGAAAGTCTAAAATGAATGTGAACAACAGAGTGATCAGAAGAGTATAGAGAATTAATAGTTTCTTTAAACAAGCCATCTCACAATGGAAGCCTGTTTATCTTGAAATTGCTGTGATTACTATTCACTCTGCCTTTGAAAGAACTGCAGAAATTCATAGGGCAATGTTAAGTGTTTGTGTCTCCAAAAAAGATGTTAGAGTCGTTACCCTCAGAACCTCAGGTAATCATGTTAATTAATCCATTAGGTTAGTTCCTAATTGAATATAACTGTGTCCTTACAAAAATGGGAAATTTGGGCCTGGTGGGGTGGCTCATGCCTGTAATCCCAGCACTTTGGGAGGTGGAGGCGGGTGGATCACGAGATCAGGGGATCGAGACCATCCTGGCTAACAGGGTGAAACCCCATCTCTACTAAAAATACAAAAAATTAGCCGGACGTGGTGGCAGGCGCTTGTAGTCCCAGCTACACAGGAGGCTGAGGCATGAGAATCACTTGAACCCGGGAGGCGGAGGTTGCAGTGAGCCGAGATCGTGCCACTGCACTCCATCCAGCCTGGGCGACAGACTCCATCTCAAAAAAAAAAAAGGGAACTTTGGTCACAGAGGCAGATGTACAGAGGGAAGACAATGTGAAGACACAGGAAGAACATCGTCAAGTCAAGGAACACATGGGGCTACCAGAAACTGAGAGAAAAGCATGGAACGTGTTCTAGTAAGAAGTGTCTGGGTTGTTTGGGGTTTTTTTCTTTGGTTTGGAGTTTTGTGGTGTTAAATTATTACTTTTTTGAGATGGAGTCTTGCTCTGTTGCCCAGGCTGGAGTGCAGTGGCACGATCTTGGCTCACTGCAAGCTCCGCCTCCCGGGTTCACGCCATTCTCCTGCCTCAGCCTCCCGAGTAGCTGGGACTACAGGCGCCCGCCACCACGCCCAACTAATTTTTTGTATTTTTAGTACAGACGGGGTTTTACCGTGTTAGCCAGGATGATCTCGATCTCCTGACCTCGAGATCTGCCCGCCTCAGCCTCCCAAAGTGCTGGGATTACAGGCGTGAGCCACCGTGCCCAGCTGGTATTATTTTTAAATGATCATGTTTTATTGAATTGTAGATCTCACAATTCTTTTTGTCTATCTTTTTCACTCAAAATACAACAAAATATAGTCTATCCTCTATTTCATGGGCTTACCTCTAGCGAATGGTTTTTAACTGCCATGTAATGTTTTACATCATGAAGCTTTCATCCTTTATTCAAATCTTGTGATTATGGACATGTACTTCCTCCATTCTCCTGCTATGGAATATATTACCACTAGCTTAATTCAACCTTAAAAATAAGGTCATCAGTGTTATGTTCTAAATAAACTTATGGACATACATGAAAAATGTACCTTGGAGCTGAATAGCTAGGTCATATGGTGATCCAGTATGTAACTGGAATTACGTTATAGGTTGCCCTTTCCTCTCCCATAAGATGGACAGAAGTGTTTCTGTATCACTGTGTCCCAGACAATATTTAGAATTACCCAGCTTTCCAGTTTTTCTTACTTTAGAAGTTTAAAGTAATATACAGTATTATCTGCTGTTTCTCAGATTGAAATATGTTTGAGCATTAATTCATATCCTTTTATTCCCTTTTGTTTTTCTTCTGTCAATAGTCTACTCATATATTGGCCTGTCTTTATTTGTATCTTAACTTTTTATTGTGTATTTGTTTATGGTGGGGTACTTTATTGATGATTAATAAGATTTTCAAGTATATGGGCTAGTCCCTGGATACTATTGACACTGTATTTATCTACAGTCTCTTGTTAGTATCTAACTTTGGTTCTGAAGTTTATGGAATGGAAGTATTTAAATGGAAAGATTAAATATATTAATTTTAATATTTTTGACTTGTTAGGATTTTTGAATACTCAGGCATAACTCACAAAATTATGCTACTGGCTTTAAAATTAGTTTTACATTGATTCTTAGAGTATCTTAATCATTAGTAGGATTAAATCCATTGATTCTTAGAGCCTCTTAATTATTAGTAGGATTAAATCCGAAGTACACATAGTGAAGATGATTTTAAAACTATTTAAAATGGTAAATTTACCTATTAAAGATGAAGCATGAGAATGGAGCAGGAAGTGTCACACAGTTCCACTTCTGTATGGATTTGCTCAGAGAAACCCCTGAGAATGAGACTGATGAGAATAATGGCATAAAGCGTTTGGCAGACAAGCTGTATAAGTGGGAATAACAAGGGCAAATTTTCTTGTCTGGTTAGCTCTTTTAAAAAACAAAGAAAATGATCTTGTAAAGATAATTGGAATTTGGGAAAATAACAAAAATTAAGTATGCGTACGGGGTGGCAAAGCAAAATAAGAACTCTTTCAATGTGTTAAGGTCACAGTAACAGCAGAGAAATAAATACTCTAGACTGACATAGAAATTCTAATATTGCAACTAATTTACAAAATAAATACCTTACGTAATATCAGTTGAATAACAATCTTTCCAAGGTTTCTATAATTACACAATTTTTTATTTTTTATTTTTATTTATTTTTTTTCCGAGATGGGAGTCCTGCTCTGTCGCCCAGGCTGGAATGTAGTGGCAATATCTCAGCTCACTGCAGCCTCCGTCTCCCAGGTTCAAGCAATCCTCCCACCTAAGCCTCCTGAGTAGCTGGGACTACAGGCACCCACCACCATGCCCAGCTACTTTTTGTATTTTTAGTAGAGATGGCGTTTTGCCACGTTGGCCAGGCTGGTCTCAAACTCCTGACCTCAGGTGATCTGACCCACCTTGGCTTCCCAAAGTGCTAGGATTACAGGCGTGAGCCACCACGCCCAGCCGAGGAATGCATTTTTTTTAAATAGCACCAAAATAACAGTAAAAGAACACACAGACAAATTAGACTTCATCAAAATTAAGAACATTTTATTTGGAAGACTGAATGAAATAAGGTGAATGAAAAGATGCAAAATAGAATATATACACACATATTTATTTTCTTTTTTTTTTTTTTTTGAGACAAAGTGTCACTCTGTCACCCAGGCTGGAGTGCAATGGCGTGACCTCGGCTCACTGCAAACTCCGCCTTCCAGGTTCAAGTGATCCTCCTGCCTCAGCCTCCTGCATAGCTGGGATTACAGATCCACACCACCACGCCCAGCTATTTTTGTATTTTTAGTAGAGACTGGAGTTCACTATGTTGGCCAGGCTGGTCTCGAACTCCTGACCTCGGGTGATCTACCTGCCTTGGCCTCCCAGGCATGAGCCACTGCACCCGGCCTATACACACATATTTCTAAGACAAGATACTTACTGAGATTACATGAATATCAAAACCCATTAATTAGGCAATAAACCATACAAACAATTCTTAAAAAGAAGGTTTTGTGTATAAAAACTGCACCTCAATGTTTTAAGATAAATGGTTCCACACAAAAATATGCATCTACCTCTCCTTTTGGAAAACCAGACTATAGGGTAACACAATATTTACTTAAGGATTCATCTCCTCACAAGTTAGGAAGGACAGCCTTCTCAGCAGTGGCAATAAATGGGAAGTAATAAAGGTAATTTCTAACTGGCATAACAGATCTGGGTGAATCACAAAAACCACATATCTGGAAGGCAAGGTGTATATTCTCTCAAATCCTGCTTTCCTGCTCATGCAGCAATCATCTCAAACAGAGTACAGAAGTTATGGGAGTCCACAAAATCTTTAGATGACTTATGCTGACGATGTGTGCTGCCAAAGGAGAATCAAAGGTCTGAGGTCCTGAGAATTTCTATATACTCCCAAACCATGAAGCCATAGTAACATAGACAGTTTTGGATGCACCTTTGGATGGGACACATCCACTCTTCTTGGCTACAATATTTTCCACTCTCTGTTTATCACACCTACCTGTCTGGGCCAATTACTGTTCTTACCTGGCCCCAGTAGGTCTTACAACCAGTGACCTGCCTACCAATTCTGTCCTTCAGTGCCCATGACTACAATGAAGGACCTGGGAAATAAGATGCCATGAACAGTGCTAGGAAATACGGAGCATCACTGCAAATAAACAATTCATGCAGACCCCAGCACTTGAGTTTGTCACAAATGCCTCTTCTCAGGGAGACCTCTGGAGCTACAAATAAATCTGGCATAAAATCGACACCATGATTAGGACCACACAGCTCTGTTCTCTTTCCTAGGAGACCTTGGAAACCAATAAAAATTAAGACACATAGGACTAAACTATTTTCTGATCTCATACTATGTCCCTAGGGGCACATAAAGTTGGAGCTGTTCACTCTTCACATTGGCAGAACATATACATCAGCACATGGTGAGACCCCCCATTGTCCCTCTTGGGTAATGTGGGGGAGGGAATATCCCACTATGGCAATCACATAAAAAAAAAAAACCTATGAAGAAGGTAAACCTCCATGGGCTACAATAATCCAGATTGCTCTTCTTCGTCAAATTTGGGTTTTGTCTATGCCTTGAACAGTTCAGCAAAATGGAAGAGGACCCTCAATAGGCTTTTATTATATTACTCCTTTCAGAATTTGGTGAGCACAGTGGTCTGCATTCCTTGAGCACATGTGAGTGACTGATGAAAAATGTGAGGATATGCCACATGGTAGTGTCTGTTGTAACACTGGGCAGATTAGAAAGTACAAGTAATAATCTCTGGAAAGTTTCCCAAGTACTTGGACCTTGTAGTGAATCTTTCAACTACTGATACGCAGATATATGAGGTTTAATTTCTGTCGGATCCCTTGAAAAGTCGGCTCTCTGGTGTGTTATGGTGAATAGGACAATGGCACATGTCAACAATTGCTAGGGCTCTTCTGTTGTATGTACTTTCTGGTGCCTGACAAGGGAGTATCTTTTGTTGAAGGCTTTCCCACATTTACCACATTCATACGGCTTTTCTCCAGTGTGGATTCGCTGATGCTCAACAAGTTTGTTTTTATAGATAAAGGCCTTCTCACATGCAGTGCAGTTATAAGGCCTCTCTCCACTGTGAACTTTCTGGTGTTGAATGAGGCTGGTGCGGTGTCTAAAGCATTTCCCACATTCACTGCACTCACAGGGCTTTTCTCCAGTGTGAACTTTCTGGTGCTCAAGAAGTCTTTTTTGGTGGCTGAAGACTTTTCCACATTCATTGCAATCATAAAGTTGTTCTCTAGTATGGATTCTTTGGTGCTGAAGAAGTTTAACCTCAAGGTAGAAGCCTTTCCCACATTCACTGCATTCATAAGGCCTTTCTCTAGTGTGGATTTTGTGATGCTTAAGAAGTGTTTGTTTGGAGATGAAGGCTTTCCCACAGTCACTGCATTCATAAGCCCTTTCTCCAGTGTGAATTCTCTGGTGTCGCATGTAGTCAGATGAGCGGATAAATGATTTCCCGCATATGATGCACACATAAGGCTTTTCTCCAGTATGAATTCTCTGGTGCTCAAGAAGTCTTTTTTTGTGAATGAATGCTTTCCCACACTCTTTGCACTCATAAGGCCTTTCTCCCGTGTGGATTCTCTGGTGATCAAGAAGTGACTGTTTGTATATGAAGGATTTCCCACATTCACTGCACTGATAAGCCCTTTCTCCAGTGTGAACTCTCTGGTGTCGAATGCGGTCATAGGAATGAATAAAAGATTTCCCACATTCAATACATACATAAGGCCTCTCTCCAGTATGGATTCTCTGCTGGTGCCCAACAAATGTTTGTTTGTGGCGGAATGATTTCCCACATACGTTGCACACATAAGGCTTTTCTCCATTATGGGTTCTCTGGTGTTCCACAAGTGAGTATTTGGAGCTCAAGGATTTCCCACATTCGATGCACACATAAGACCTTTCTCTAGTGTGAATTCTCTGCTGGTGCCCAACGAGTGTTTGTTTATGGAGGAATGATTTCCCACATATACTGCACACATAAGGCTTTTCTGCATTATGGGTTCTCTGGTGTTCAACAAATGAATATTTAGAGTTCAAGGATTTCCCATATTCCCTACGCTTATAAGCTTTTTCTCCAGTGTGGACTCTCTGATGCTCAGTAACATGAACTTTCTCATTGAAAACTTGCTCACATTTGTAACGTCTTTGTTGAAAGATCTCCCTGCTTCTATGTGCATACTCTTCTCTGCTGTGGGTGGTGTGGTGTTGAAGAAGGCCCAGGATGGTTGGAAAATCCTTCTCAACATCTTTGCATGGGAAGAGATTGTCTGACAGAGGAATTTTGCAGCTATTCAGAAGGAAGGCACTGCTCTCCTCCTTTCTGATGTGTTTCTCTCCGCTGTCCTGGTTCTGGTGCAGTTGCAGGTTAGAACCAAATGAAAACCATTTCCCACTGGCCGCAGAAGTATAAGGCTTCTGCCAGGGAAGTGTTCCCTGGTGCTCAGTGAGGTACAAAATATCTTTCATGACCAGGATACACATCTCACAAGAATGAGCGTTTGGGATGGAAGGACCTGGCTTTGGAGTCCTGGCCTGTGACACTCCTTGTGCAGAAATAGTGTGCTCAGAAGGGGCCTCCTCAGTCTCTATTCCATGCAAACACCCTAAAAGCATAAAAATGCAAGTGAAGTATATGCAGACTTTGGTGGAAGGGAACAGCTCCATTACAAATACCTATGGAACAGGGACGGATGAGTCCACGATTTGTTTTTTTTTTTGTTGTTTTGTTTTGTTTTTTTTGAGAGTCTTGCTCTGTCACCCAGATGGGAGTGCAGTTGCAGTCACATCTCACTGCAGCCTTGACCTTCCAGGCTCCAGTGACACTCCCACCTCAGCCTCCCAAGTAGTTGGGACTACAGGCATATACCACCATGCCTGGCTAATTTTTTAGAATTTTTTGTGGAGATAGGGATCTCATTATGTTGCCAAGGCTGGTCTCAAATTCCTCAGCTCAAGTGATCCTCCCACCTCAGCTTCCCCAAGTGCTAGGATTATAGGCATGAGCCATCGCACCCAGGCTATGGGTTTGTTTTCAGGACAAGGGAGCTGTTGTCAGGTCAAGGAACATAATACTTGTAGTATTAGGGCTCTGAAGGTTACCATGTAGGGGAAGACCCATAACCAGCAGGAGAACAAGGAATTGGGTACCGTGGTGGGAAGAGGCAGGGGGGCATACAACTCCCTTCTCTGTCAATGGTTTTCAATAGGACGTTGTCTGATGGGAGACAGGGGAGACCTGCACAGAATGTGTGTCACCCCAGGAAAATGCAATTACAACTGGATAGCTGATGTTTGAGAGCTTAAGTAGATAGTCTTTGATTTACAATGGTTGAACTTATGATTTTTCCACTTTATGATGATACAAAAGTGATGTGCATTCAGTAGAAACCATACTTTGAATTTTGAACTTTTCCCAGGCTAGTGATAGGCAGTGTGTATACCCTTGTGATGCAGTGGTAGCAAGCTGCAGCTCTCAGTAAGCCAAGCAATCACAAGGCTGAACAACTGAGACTCTACTGTGTTGCTAAGCTAGGATGTCTAATAAGTTGAGTGTATTAAATGCATTTCTGACTTACGATATTCTCAACTCACAATGGGTTTACCAAGATATAACCCCATTATGAGCTGAGGAACATCTGTATCTGCACAGCTCATAATATTAAATACATTAGGTATAGGCTAATGTTGGAGAACACTGCAGAATAGGAACAGGAGAGGTGGAGAACAGAGGTAGGAGACAATCACAGTAGAAATGACAAGTAGGCAAATTGTCAAGCAGGCAGAGAAAAGAGAAAAATGAGGTATGGCCATGAGCCCTGGCACCAAAAGAGTGGGGAACATAGGACATCTGTCTGGTATGATTTGAGTTCAGCCTGAAATCATGACCTCCCACTGCTCCTAGTCACAGGTCCCAAACCTCGTTAACCCCCCTTGCTATGGCTAAAGACTTCACTACCCTTTCAGGAACACAGGCCTTTCCCCTGTCCCCAGCTTAAGTCAGGAGACTATCTCAGTCCTGGAAGGCAGAAGCAATCCTAAGGGAAAAACAGGGAGGTGGATCAACGACACTGGCCCAGAGTGCCCCAACCCATGACAGACTACAGGAGGGAAACTTATTACAAAAAAACCCTTGGGAGTGGGTGTTGCTGTCATAGTCTAGGGTTCCCTACAAATAGCAACCATGTAAGTACCTATAATTCCTGAGAAAGGCAGGTCCAAAGACATGTCTACTAAAGGCAGGGGGAGAACCTGTAACACAGGTCCACCACAGAAGTGAACCTTAGCAAGGAGTGGCAAAACCAAGTGGTATCGGTTGGGCAAGTTACAAGAGTCTGAACCCAAACTCTTAACTGAAAGTCTTCAGGACAGTAGATGTTGGGGCAGAAAAAACCCAGGCCTGGCAACCACAGCGCCTATGTCTTCCACAGGTCAAGAACCAAGGAAAGAAGCAGGGCCCATGTCCAACTCTGGGAAAGACAGGAAACTCCTGGAAAAAGGGGAAGAGCAAAGTCCAACAGAGGTCGATGGTGTGGTTTTAAGAGATCTTACCCACTGAGGCCATAAGCGAAAAGTTCTCCAGCATCACGTCATGATACAGGCACCTCTGAGCTTCATCAAGGAGGCCCCACTCCTCCTGGGAGAAGTACACAGCAATATCCTCAAAGGTCACATGGCCCTGCATGATGGGGGCAGGTGAGATCATGCGCAGACTCAATCCCCAGGAATCCCAGTAAATCTCCCTCCTCCCTAGTTCTCCAACTCAGGTCCTTATAGTATCTCCCTCTGAGCCTTACATCATGGAATCTTATCCATGCTCCTGCTGGTTCATCTCGCTGGAGACCCAGATATACTGAAACCTGTGCTTACTGTCTTGGCTTAAAGTGCCAGTACAAGGATCCTGAGTACAGCCATACTCCCTCCCAGTTGCACACCATTCATGGGAACACATCTCCAGATCATGGCTGCTACACCTTGAACTCCACCGCCCTCAGCATCCATGACACAGGCACTTCACTGGCTTCTCCACATGCCACTCTGCTCAAGGGGCCCAGGCAGCACTGGCTAAATGCAACACGGATCCAGCACCACCACACATCTTTGTTAGACCCAAGCCAGAGGCAGTCTCAGGACTGTTATGAAGACTTCCCCATCTGGCCTGGCTCTTTGTTCCAATTTCAGCCACTCAGACCTTGTGTGAGCTCAGGCTGCTGAAGTCCACTTCCTCCTCAGTGTTGCCTGTGCTGCCCCCACACCCATCACATCTTTCCTCTCTCCATCTATACTCAGGCAAAGCCTGGGCCCCAGCTGCTCCCACCACAGGCTGAATGACTCTCCCAGTCAATCTCATTTGCTCTTAACCTAATCTGCCCCCCTGTCTGAAACTACTCAGGCCCCACCAAGAGTTACCAACAAAAGTCTGAGCCAGCAGAAGGGAGAAAAAGCACCAGCCCTGACCTTGGTGTCATTTGACCTCCATTACTGCTTTGCCTCTGAATGAATCTCTTAACCATTCCCCATTTAAAGACTGTGCCAGCAGCTGGACACCCGTTTCATCCTACCCCCACACATCCATGGTTACTACTCTTCTTTATCGGTCTTAGTGATGGTTCCCACCTCTAGGTGACCATGCAAGAGACCCAGTCGTTAGAGAATACTCTCTACATCCTTCCTCACTGATGGGATTGCCACTATGACCTGAAGAGTGTTCCTCTTAAATTTGCCATGGTCCACAGGCCAGCCACTGGCTGATGGATAGCTTTCACTTGGATCCGTTTCCTGAACTCCACGTGTCTGTCTCTTGCTGTGCACCTGACACCACCACCAAGAAGTCCCAACATGAGACTCCACATTGTGAAGGCCTAACTCCTGGACTCTGGTTTCCGATTCTGCATGTAAGGAGCTTGGAAGTGGCCACTCTATCACAATAGCAATTAAAGAGTTAAACAGACTAAGAAATGGACAGTTCTTCTAGGATCCACACAGGAAAGATAAGGGGACAGGACACACCACTGCCCCCAAGATTGGAGAGATAAACAAGGGAATACAGGGGAATCAAGGCTCACAGGAGCAGCAACTCATGAAAGGAACCATCATGCAAACCAGTGCCAGGTTAAGAAAACCCAACCTATAATACATAAATTGCTGTAAGCTCTGTGTAGACAATTCTGTGAGCTGAAAATTCAAGAGGCACTTATCACTATAAGGGGCCCCCACAATCTTGCAATATTTACCTCCAGAAACTTAACCAAGTTCTTATGGTGAATACTGGGGGAAAAAAAAATCCCCTTGTGCTTCCACCAGAGAGGGGAAAATGAATCATTTAATATGCCATAGCAATGTGTTCCTCTAAACAAAGCCTGCCCTTGGGAGACAACAGTTAACCAAAGTCCAACCTACAGAGGTTATTATCAGAGCCTAATCTATCTGGGGGAACAGAAATAACCAACTACAACCCACTCTAGTAATCCTCTTCCACATAATGGGAGAGAAAAAGCATAACAAAACACTATTTAGAAACACATGAGAATTTCAGTCAAGAGAAACAGGCTCACTAAAACAGAGACCTAACGGCAGGACTTAAAATGCTTGCCCTGCCCGCTGACACACCTCACCACTACATTATTAAAGGCCTATTTACAGCAATTCCTTTTACTGAGCTCATCATGTCTAGCTATCGAGAAAACATCACAGGCACTTTGGGAGGCCGAGGCGGGTGGATCACTTGAGGTCAGGAGTTCGAGATCAGCCTGGCCAATGTGGAGAAACCCTGTTTCTACTAAAAATACAAAAATTAGCTGGGCGTGGTGGCGGGCGTCTGTAATCCCAGCTACTCGGGAGGTTGAGGCCATTTCCAAAAAGATGTAAGAATCCTTAGCACATACATGCCTGACCACAGGGCATCAAACTACATGAGGCAAAAACGGACAGATCTTCAAGGAGAAACAGATCAATCCACCATCATAATTGAAGTCTTCCACACCCTTTTCTATCTGTTACTGACAGATATAGTAGGCAGAAAACCAATAAACTTAGCTGAATTCAACAACACCATCAATCAACTGGACATAATCACCATCTTTAGATTACTTTGTCCAACAAGAACAGAATACGCGCTGTTCTCAAGCTCACATGGAATAGTCAACGAGACAGACCACATTCTGGGCCTGTTTTATAAATCTTTAAAACTTCCTATTTTCCTGATGCTTCAACATCCCCAATACACGATGAGCAACCCACCCCGGTGACCACGTACCCAGCATGCTAAGACTGGTCCCTGTCACAACCTCCCCTTTCTTTCCTCCTTTGACTGTGACTGAATGACATTCAGACACACTAGGAAAGGCGCCTGCCCACAAGTCCTTGCTCTCCCTGTTCACTCCCTGCCTGCTTGGTTGAGTCCACTCCCTGAGAACTCCTTCCATATGGCTCCATGCATGGTTTGCTGTGCCACCCTCTATGACGACCTATGAATGTAACAAATCCTTCAAGCTTCTCAGAGTTTCATTTCCATGGCAGTGCTGGAATGATCCTAGAGACCCCACGAAGGGCACTTATTCCCCAGTTTACAATACACAGTCATAAAATACCTCTTAATACGTTTAATAGAAATAATACAATGCTCTGTGATCACAATGGAATTCAACTAGAAAGCAGTAAAGCTGGCAAATCCCAAAATACCCGGGAGATGTAAACAAGACTTAATGCATGGAACAAAGAAGAAATACTCAAGATAAATTTAAAAATATTTTTAACTAAATGACAATGAAAACACAACTTAGAATTTGTGAGATGCAGTGGAAGCAGTGCTTAGAATAAAATTTATAGCACTGAATACATATACAGCCGTCCCCGCTCTTAGCCACTATTTTGTTTTCCATGGTTTCACTCACCAGTGGTCAACTGTGGTCTGAAAATATTACATGGATAATTCCAGAAAAAAACAACTCAAAAGTTATAAATGACGTGCTTTTCTGAGTAGTGTGATAAAATCTTACACTGTCCGACACTGTTCTGCCCAAGACGTGAATCATCCCTTTGTCCAGTAGATCCACGCTGAATACATTACCTGCCTGTTAGTCACTATGTGGCCATCTTGGTTATCATATCAACTGTCTCATTATCACAGTGCTTGTGTTCAAGTAACCCTTTATTTTACTTAATACCCCCAAAGCGCAAGAGCAATAATACCAGCCATTCAGATATGTAAAAGACAACCTGTGAAGTACTTCCTGTAAGTGAAAAGGTGGGAGTTTTTATTTTTTATTTTTGAGACAGAATCTCGCACTGTTGCCCAGGCTGGAGTGCAGTGGCGCCACCTTGGCTCACTGCAAGCTCCGCCTCCCGGGTTCATGCCATTCTCCTGCCTCAGCCTCCTGAGAAGCTGGGACTACAGGTGCCTGCCACCACGCCCGGCTGATTTTTTTTTGTATTTTTAGTAGAGACGGGGTTTCACCATGTTAGCCAGGATGGTCTCGATCTCCTGACCTCGTGATCCACCCGCCTTGGCCTCCCAAAGTGCTAGGATTACAGGCGTGAGCCACTGTGCCTGGCCTATAATTCTTAACAAGAAAAAAAAAAATTGTACTCTGAGTTTGCTAAGATCTACAAAAAGGACAAATCATGTATCTGTGAGATTGTAAAGAAGGAAAAGGAAACTCATATTCTGTCACAGCTCAAACTGTAAAAGTTTTGGCCACAGTGCATGGAGACTTGCAGTTCCCTATATATGCCCATATCATTCTCATCTCTAAGCATTTGGACATGCTGGAGCCTATGCCCAGGAAACCTTTAATCACTTCATCCTATTGGATGCAGAAATGAGAACATCTCTGCATAACTCCTGACCCTGATTAATCATCCTGGGCCTGAGGTGACCCCAGGGACCCAACACGAAGGAAAAAGAGTCCCAGGACATCAGCGTCACCTGCGTCTGTGGGTCAGAACCATGGCTTTAGGGAACAGGGTCAGTGAAGACCTGGGACTTCTTCCACTTACCTGTGATGGTTTCACAAACTCTTCTGTTGCCATGGGAATCTGTAGGAAGAAGGAGGCTATGAATAAAGGTGTTCAAGGTGGCATTTACAAAGGTAAGTTGCTCTTGCCAACTGTGTGACACTAGACAAAGACCTACCCTCTCTGAGGTTGCCTTCATCTATAAAATGGAAACACTTAATGGTGGCTATCTCGTAGTGCTATTGTAGGCATCAAACTCATTCATACGTATCCAATGCTAAGATTTAGTTAGTACTGACTATGGCATTAAGATTTCTGTAAACATTTTTTAAAACTCTGGTGTTTCTTACTTGCCATTTAAGTCTTTATGTGAATGTGGTATCTTTTCAAATTATTAGAGGCTTCTGTGATTCCTTGACAATAAATACATAGTGTCTTTTCCCACACCATTCTCTGATTCTGATACCAACTAGGTGTCCTACAATCCAATCCTATTCTAACACTACCTACCTGGGAGTTGCATCTAAACCAACAGGTTTAAGGGCTCAGTCATACAAAACTGTCCTCACTTCATACGCCAATTGCAAGCCAATGTCCAGACCACTGTAATTTTCTCCACTTGGCTACAAATTTGGGGGCTGCCATGACCTCTCTCCTTAGGTTCAATAATTTGCTAGAACCACTTACAGAACTCAGGAAAATGCTTTACTTATGTTTACCACTTTATGATAATGGATGTAACTCAGGAACAGCCAAATGGAAGAGATGCATATGGCAAGGTACTGGGGAGGGGGGTAAAGCAGAATATACTTCCATACTCTCTTATGTCACTCTCCCAGCATTTCCAAGTGTTCACAACCTTGAAGCTTCCAGAACTCACCGTTAAAGATTTTATATAACCTAATCTCCAGATCTCTGTACCCCTCCCTGGAGGCCAGAGGTACGACTTCAAGTTCAAATTCTATAATCACTTGATTTGTCTGGTGACTGACTCCACCCCGTCTGCACACCCTAAGCCATCTCATAAAACTCAAGTGTAGTCTTCCCTTATCAGCTGTTTTGCTATTTGCAGTTTCAGTTACCCACATTCAACTTCAGTGTGAAAATTATAAGTAGTAAATTTCAACTTCAGCCTGAAAATAGTAATATTAAAATTTTAATATTAAATATTAAAATTCTAGAAATAAACAATTCAAGTTTTAAATAGTGCACCATTCTTTATTTATTCACTTATTTTTGAGACGGAGTCTCGCTTTGTCGCCCAGGCTGGAGTGCAGTGGCTTGATCTCAGCTCACTGCATGCTCCGCCTCCTGGGTTCATGCCATTCTCCTGCCTAAGCTTCCCGAGTAGCTGGGACTACAGGCGCCTGCCACTATGCCCGGCTAATTTTTTGTAGTTTTAGTAGAGACAGGGTTTCACCGTGTTGGCCAGGATGGTCTTGATCTCCGGACCTCGTGATCCACCAAGTGCTGGGATTACAGGTGTGATCCACCACGCCCAGCCAATAGTGCACCATTCTAAGTAGCGTGAGGAAATCTCACTCTTTCGAGTTTAGTCCCTTCTTCAATATAAGAAGGGTGAATAGTACAGTAACATATTTAGAGAGATACCACATTCACATAACGTTTTTTATAATTTAATTTTTGGTTTTTTATTGTCTCAACTGCAGTTACATAACTTTTATTAACTTATAAAGTATAATTGTTCTATATTATTTCCAGTTATTTACTGTTCATCTCTTATAGTGCCTAATTTATAAACTGGATTTTATTATAGGTATGTAGTCTAGGAAGAAACATAGTATATACATGTTGGGTACTATCTGCAGTTTCAAGCCTCCAGTGGGGGTCTTGAAAAGTATCCTCTGAGGACACGGGGGAACTACTGTTCAGACATTCATTGTTCAACTACTAAATGGTATAGCCTATTGTTCCTAGGCTACAAACCTGTACAGCAAGTTACTATACTAAACACTGTCAGCAACTGTAACACAGTGATAATTATTTGTGCATTTAAACATTTACAAACTTAGAAAATGCAATTTGCCTCCTGATCAGAAAGAAATAAAATGAAAAGGTACAGTAAAAATATGGTATCATAATCTTATGAGACTAGCATCATTGATGTGGTCAACATTGTTATGTGGTACATGACTTATCACAAGACACTTTTCACTGAGGAAATTACAAGGATTTTAGGAATTCCGTGCCAGGAAAGCATGACAAAAAGCAAACATATGGCCGGGCGCGGTGGCTCAAGCCTGTAATCCCAGCACTTTGGGAGGCCGAGACGGGCGGATCACGAGGTCAGGAGATCGAGACCATCCTGGCTAACACAGTGAAACCCCGTCTCTACTAAAAAATACAAAAAAATAGCCGGGTGAGGTGGCGGGCGCCTGTAGTCCCAGCTACTCGGGAGGCTGAGGCAGGAGAATGGCGCAAACCCGGGAGGCGGAGCTTGCAGTGAGCTGAGATCCGGCCACAGCACTCCAGCCTGGGCGACAGCGCGAGACTCCCTCTCAAAAAAAAAAAAAAAAAAAAAGGCAAACATATTTATTAGTGGCATTTTAATCAGTTAATTGCTTGCATAAATTTAATCCGTTGAATCTATACAGTCTAAACTTGTATTTTCCTGGGAGAGCTGCTCTTGCTGGGCTTGGGCTGCTCCGCTAGTCTGGCTGATCTTTTTCTGGCTCCACACAGAGTGAACAGCTCACCCAGTCTTCTGAATGGTGACTACACAGTGTCCCACCCTCAAATCCATCCTATGCAGTGTGTATTCCTTACACATTCCCTCTGGAAGTACCTCTGGAACCCCTTGGCCCTCCTATATGCAGGCAGCCTCGCAAGGCCGACCCACACTTCCCCAGCCTCAGCCCTCCCTCTCTTCATCTCAAAGTAAAACCTTAAGATTTCCCGTTTAAATTTAAGGCTTGACCTGAGTCTAGGCCCCAGCCTGTCACCATTTACACATCACTGAGTCAGTCTCCTCCCACGAAATTTCTACTTATGATTCCAACTGCCCATGTAACAACTTCACTCTGTGGCAGTTTAGAAATACCACGTCCAAAATTCAACTCCTACTATCTCCCTGAAATCTGCTCACCCACCAGATTTGTCAACTCTTGCAGGTATTCAGGTAAAAGAAAAACTTGGGTTCATACTTCACTCCCACTTTTGCTCACAAGCACAAATGATGCAGCAGAAAATCCTGCTGGCTTTACCTTTAAGATCTACCAAGATTCTTATTACTTAGGTCCCTTCAGCCACCCGTCTGATGAAGAATCCACCATAATCTTCCTGGAGTCTACCACAGCAGTCTCCTCACCAAAATCTCTGCGTCCATCCTCATCACTCCGTAACAGTCTGTTCTCTCCACTCATGGCCTTCGAAATATTTTTTCAGACCCTCACTCAGATCGTGTTCTCCTTTAGTTCACAACCCTCCGTGGCTCCCAACGACTCAGAATTAAAACCCGGCTTCTCAGGCTGCCATGGCAGCCGTGCCTTCTCCTCATTCTCTCTGCTCCCTGCAGACACCGGTCGGCCCCCAGATTTCTGAATGCTCGCGACCCCGGCGCACCTCCCAGGCTCTGAGCATGCAGCTCCCACCATATGCAACGCTCTCCCTTCTTCACCTCACCGCCCGTCAGCTCTGAGGACCCCACCCAGAACGCCTCGCTGTCAAGGGCCCTGAACTGCAGAGTCCCGCGCAGGTGACCCCAATCCGGGGCTTGAGGACCCGGGTGAGGATCCGAGGACGCCGCTCTCACCTGCGGTGTATTCACAAGCGCTGCCGCAGCCATGGGACTCTGGGCGGGGCGGGGCCTGGAGACGCGCGCGGTAAAGCCCGGGATCCGGCGGGCGTGCGGTGGCAAATCGCTGGGCGACGCTCAGACCGAGACCAGGCCAGGTCCTCTGCAGGCGACACCACCTCCACCGGTTTCCAGCTCCAGTTACCTGGCCGGGACCCAGCCAGCCGGAACCGCCTACCGGCGGACGCACTCTTGTGCAGCCAAAATGACCACCACCGGAAAGACGCCGGAAGATTCCGGCGTATTGCGCCCTTACGCAGGTGCCTCTTTCCTGGGCAACGATTGGTCCAAGGCCCCGGCACGCTCGGCGCACAGTATTCTGGGTGGTGTAGTTCCTACCACGCCGCACTCCGCGGCGCCCTGAGAACGTAATCCGAGAGGGTGAGGACAAAGGAAAAAACCCGTCGAACTAGGATCAGCAAAGCCTATTACATACATATGATAAAAGAATGCGATTTGATATTCATTTCTCAACACGAAAGTTGACATATATTGCATTCAGTACATTAAAAATGTTGACAATTGAGAATTGAAGCAGTCCTTAAATCTTTTTTTTTTTTAATGTAGAGACTATAAACCGAAAATAAAATTCAAAGGCCTCCCAACTATCTGAATGGATCCCTCCTCTCAGCATTATAGAGTTAACCTGAAAATCTAGTTGAGGCCATGATGGAAGAGGGGGTTGGACATGCCTCATTCTACCCCTACGGCAATAACATCAACATAGACCTTAAGTCTGATACCAAACATTTACAATCGATTTCTCTGAAACGTGCTACCTGCAGGCTTCATCTGTATGATAAAATCTTGGTCTCCAACCAGGGTGATCACTAACAGTGGGGTCAGCATCCCCTTATCCCACACGTTTGTGTTTATTCTGTTTTTTGGCCCCAGATGTTAGTGGCTTGAATTACATAATGTATCTGGTATCATAAGTGGAACTGAAATGAGATTACAAAAACATTATATCTTCTTTTTCTTTTTTCCTTTTTTTTTTTTTTTTTTTTTTTTTTGAGGCAGAGTCTCACTCTGTCACCCAGGCTGGAGTGCAGTGGCGCAATCTCTGCTCACTGCAACCTCCACCTCTCAGGTTCAAGCAATTCTCCTGCCTCAGCCTCCCGAGTAGCTGGGAATACAGGTGCGTGCCACCACACCCGGATAATTTTTGTATTTTTAGTAGAGACAGGGTTTCACCATGTTGGCCAGGCTGGTCTCAAACTGGCCTCAAGTGATCCGCCTGCCTTAAAGTGCTGAGATTACAAGCATGAGCCACCACTCCTGGCCTTTTTTCCCCATATTTAGCAATTAGCTTTTGTTGCTACCCATTGTCTTCATTTCATTTTAGTTTTTAATTGTTTATAATTTTGACATTTTATAATTACTTGAAAAAGGTTAGAAAAATTACCATTTAGATTGGAGTCATATTAAATAAGATGCCTATATTGTAAAAATATCTTTATGAATGTAATTTTTGGCTTTAGTTTTTCTCCACTATATTTATTTCTGATCTTTTTTTTTTTTTTTTTTGAGATGGAGTTTCGCCCTTGTTGCCCAGGTTGGAGTGCAATGGCACGATCTCGGCTCACCGCGACCTCTACCTCCCAAGTTCAAGCGATTCTCCTGCCTCAGCCTCCTTAGTAGCTGGGATTACAGGCATGTGTCACCATGCTCGGCTAATTTTGCATTTTTAGTAGAGAGAGGGTTTCTCCATGTTGGTCAGGCTGGTCTCGAACTCCCAACCTCAGGTGATCCGCCCACCTCAACCTCCCAAAGTGCTGGGATTACAGGCGTAAACCACTGTGCCCAGCCATGATCCTTGTATTTTAAGAGTTTTACGTGCTGGGCACAGTGGTTCACGCCTGTAATCCCAGCACTTTGGGAGGCCGAGGTGGGTGGATCACGAGGTCAAGAGATGGAGACCATCCTGGCTAACACGGTGAAAACCTGTCTCTAATAAAAATACAAAAAATTAGCCGGGCGTGGTGGCGGGCGCCTATAGTCCCAGCTACTCAGGAGGCTGAGGCAGGAGAATGGCGTGAACCCGGGAGGCAAATGTTGCAGTGAGCCGAGATCCTGCCACTGCACTCCAGCCTGGGCAACAGAGCAAGACTCCGTCTCAAAAAAAAAAAAAAAGAGTTTTACATTGTGCTTCTATATTTCCTTAAAATTACCTAATTTTAGTGTAATATTGCCAACTTTTAAGAGGCTTATTTTTTCAATGTATCAATAGCAATACATTTTGCCAAAACACGATTATGGACATGACTTTTACATGTTTTTGTGTATATTTTTGCCTTGTATATACCCATATAATTTTTAATTGAAAATGTATATAGACATAATCAATGATTTACATGCAGCTGTAAAAAATAATACTAAAAGATCCTGTGTATACATTATATTACCTAGTTTCTTCCAGGATAACATTTGCAAGACTATATTATAAAATCAAAACAAAGATATTGATAATGATCCTTTCCAATGTTCTCAGATTTCATTACTTATATTTAGGGGTGTGTGTGTGTTCACATATGTGTCTAAGTTTTAAAACCACATGAAGGCTTTTTTAAAAACATCTTGCCTGCATTGGCAATCATGCTGACACACAATCAAACTCAGTTTTTTGTTCATTCCATCTTTCATTGCATGGATTTTTTAAATTTCACCTTGATTTAATGTTGTAAAAAAATTATGTACAGGCTGAGTGCTGTGGCTGAGCGCTGTGGCTCATACCTGTAATCCCAGCACTTTGGGTGGCCAAGGCGGGCGGATCACGATGTCAGGAGATGGAGACCATGTTGGCCAACATGGTGAAACCCCATCTCCACTAAGATACAGAAAATTAGTGGGGCGTGGTGGTGCGCGCCTGTAGTCCCAACTACTCGGGAGGCTGAGGCAGGAGAATCACTTGAACCTGGGAGGCAGAGGTTGCAGTGAGCTGAGATTGTGCCACTGCACTGCAGCCTGGCAACAGAGCAAAACTCTGTCTCAAAACAAAACAAAACAAAGAAAACGGTATTTAAATTTGTGAAAACACAAAGGTATAACAGAAGAAAATTGTATAAAGTATCAGTTCTGTCCCCTTTGTCTATCAGCACTCTCTCCTTTTATATGTTTTTACTTGCTTCAAAAAATATGTACACAATTCTAGAATGTGAATTTTTCAATGTGAAATATACCCTGGAGAAACTCCATTAAGTCAGTTCTGCAATAATGCAATGTATGCATTCTTGAAAAACATGGAATTATGCAAAATACAAAATAAAATCACAGGACTTATGGAGACACAAAATATCATCTGTGAAAGATAAAATATAGAAGTATAATAAGACAACACAATTTTACACATGTAAAACATTTAATAAATAACTAATATGATAAATATGGCACTTTACATAAAAAGGTTGAATTTTGCCTGTGAAAGTGGGAGTCAAGGGTTGCAGCTTGTGAGTTACTGTGAAGTGGTGGTAGGAGAATTACATAAAATCAGATGGAAAGTGTAACACTAATATGGATGGGTTTAGCTCACACCATTGGGTGAACTGATGTTACCAGTAGATTTTCAAATTGTGTTCTTATATGAGTTTTTATATTCCTACATAACTTATTTTAGCTGGGTACAGTTTTCTGCATTCATCTCTTTCCTTCAGACAAAGCAACGAGGAACAATCACAAATTTTGTGTTGTGTTCAAGGTGTTTCCTAATTTTTCAATGGTGTTGGAAAAATCCTGAAACAATACTGATGGGACAGATATACAGAGATCTTTACTAATCTCTAAAGTTGTGGCGATCTGTTGTGCAGTTTTGCTCTCATTCATTCACCCAGACTCTTGTAGATGGACACTGAGGCTATTTCCAATGCAGTTTTTCAGGAACTGCCTTTGGGCAAGTATCCATAAAGTGTCAATGCTCAATTAAAGTGGGAAATATGCAATAGGATAAGCACAGAAAAGTACTCTCCATGGTGATGGTAAGACATCTATTTTTTTTTTCCCCTACTTATTCTTCTGACTTCAACTGAAATCAACACATCCTAGGTATCGAGGCAATTGAGTTTGAAAAGTTGAAATCTTCCTTGCATAGACTGGAATTGGGATCCTGGGAAATTACTCACTCCTTTGTCTTTACAGCTTCCCTTTGCTCACTGGACATAAGTTGAGACCCACAGACCTGATTCTCAACCAACTGACCTAAGGCAACTGCTTGGTCCTTTCCTACAAAGGGATACCTCAAATAATGGAGGCCTTTGCGTCAAAATATTTCCTAGATGATACAGGGTGTAAACTTTATTTTATTATTACAGACTAGGCACAGGGGTTTCCTTCAGCAGTATCTGCCTCCTCAATGGCTTCCAAGCCATTAAGTTCAACCCCAGGATATGGAGGTGATGGACCTCAAGATTAGATCCCCAAAGGTCATTGACTTCTCTTGTTTCTTGTGCTGGATTTTGCATCTCTTGATGAACACATGTATTCTTAAAATAGTGACTGGTCCATTGAACAGGAAAAACCTTAATGAAGAAACAAATTATAGAGTCTGTTCCTGTGCAATTCAAGACAGATTTGACTTATTCTATGCAATCACATATTTTTCCCCTGACTTTGTGAGTTTGGTTTTCATGGTCCGGGCCAGTGGCTCCAAGGTCTTTGTCCTGCACAGGCACAAGCAGCGAGTCCAACACATTCACAATCACAGACTCTCCTCCGGACTTTTCCATGAGGCCAGAGTCACATACACTACCCTAATCCTGGTCTGCTCCTTGTTCACCTTTCAATCTATAGCGTGTTAACTTTAGGATGACTTCAGCTGCAATCCCAGGCCACTGAATGGTGAACATCTCTGTGCCAGTGGTTTCATGTTTCACAGCATTCAACCCCTTTGTGCTCATCAGCAGTGACACCTGGGTCTCTCAATTCTGCTTTGCCTGTAGGACCAAGACAAATTGATTTTGTAATCTGATTACACTGCTATGAGTCTGTTTTCTTCATGGCATGTAATCATTCATTTCAATATTTGTTAACATGTAGCAAAATATTAAATGGTAGAAATTTTGGATGCAATGGCAAATAGCACCAGTTATATTCCTGCCCACATGGGGGACCTTATAATAGAACTAAAAATGACTATCTCAATTATACAAAGATTATCCAATCTAATTATGTTAGGATCTTCAGAAGAGAAGTTCAGGAAATTTTGAAATAGTGTTACAGAAGTAAAATTTTAACTTTAGAGAATTATTAGAAATCTCTCACTTTTATGAGGATACATGGAACATTTTTAAAAATACATATTTTGAAACATAATTGGGTCCAATTCTCTCTGACAGAGGGAAAATCACCTAGAATGATCCCATACGGCCTTAAGGAGTTGGAAGAAACTGTATGTGTTTGGAATGTAGAGAGATAGTAGAGTAGCAGAATATGAATCTAGAAAGGAAGTTTGTAGGTGCACTCTTAGGACAGACTGAGAAATCTGAGCATTTGTTTAAAGAAACTGACAAATCCATGAGCTAGTTCAATCTGGATTAAAATATCAGTTGACATTAAAAATTATTTTTAGGCCGGGCGCGGTGGCTCAAGCCTGTAATCCCAGCACTTTGGGAGGCCGAGATGGGCGGATCACAAGGTCAGAAGATCGAGACCATCCTGGCTAACACGGTGAAACCCCTTCTCTACTAAAAAATACAAAAAACTAGCCGGGCGAGGTGGCGGGCGCCTGTAGTCCCAGCTACTCGGGAGGCTGAGGCAGGAGAATGGCGGGAACCCGGGAGGCGGAGCTTGCAGTGAGCTGGGATCCGGCCACTGCACTCCAGCCTGGGCAACAGAGCGAGACTCCGTCTCATAAAAAAAAAAAAAAAAAAATTATTTTAAAAAATATTTAATTTAAAAGTTTGTTTAGTTAATAATACCTTAAATTTTATAGATTGTTTATTAGTTAATCTTTCCAGGAAAAGCATTATTACTTTCTAATGGCTGGCTTTAAGTTTCTAATATTTACAAAATGTTTTCCTCAGTTTGTTTTACACAAATGACCAAATTCAAAAGAGAAAAAAAGCTCTTTGTTGAAAGTTCTATTTTCTGCTAGTACATTCATCATATTCTTGTTTACTTATAGCATTTTCATTTTATATTTTAATACGTGAAAATTCCTGGTGAATTGTTCAAGTTCCTTGTATTTATCTATATAACTTCTGTAATTAGAATCTGTATTATGGGCCGGGCGTGGTGGCTCACGCCTGTAATCCCAGCACTTTGGGAGGCCGAGGCAGGCGGATCACAAGGTCAGGAGATCGAGACCACGGTGAAACCCCGTCTCTACTAAAAATACAAAAAATTAGCCGGGCGCGGTGGCGGGCGCCTGTAGTCCCAGCTACTCAGGAGGCTGAGGCAGGAGAATGGCGTAAACCCAGGAGGCGGAGCTTGCAGTGAGCCGAGATCGCGCCACTGCACTCCAGCCTGGGCGACAGAGCGAGACTCCGTCTCAAAAAAAAAAAAAAAAAAAAAGAATCTGTATTATGAAATGTCAATACCGTTACTTTTTATAGCAAATTTACGAGCCCTTAAATTTTACTTAATTCAATCCCAGCACTTTGGGAGGCCAAGGCTGGCAGATTCCTTGAGATTGGGAGCTCAGCACCAGCTTGGCCAACATGGTGAAACCTTGTCTACTAAAAATACAAAAATTGGCCGGGCGTGGTGCCATGCACCTGTAATCCCAGTTACTCGGGAGTCTGAAGCAGGATAATCACTTCTACCTGGGAAGCGGAGGTTTTAGTGAGCAGAGATGGTGCCAATGCACTTCTGCCTGAGCAACAGAGTGAGACTCCATCTCAAAAAAATAAATGAATGAGGGCTGGGCGCGGTGGCTCACACCTGTAATCCCAGCACTTTGGGAGGCCGATGTGGGCAGATCACAAGGTCAGGAGATCGAGACCATCCTGGCTAACACGGTGAAACCCCGTCTCTACCAAAAATACAAAAAATTAGCCGGGTGTTGTGGTGGGCACCTGTAGTCCCAGCTACTTGGGAGGCTGAGGCAGGAGAATGGCGTGAACCGGGGAGGCAGAGCTTGCAGTGAGCCGAGATCGCGCCACTGTACTCCAGCCTGGGCAACAGAGGGAGACTCTGTCTCAAAAATAAACAAACAAATAAATAAATAAGTCTTACTTCATTCAACCTTTGTCACATTTATTCTTACTTGTGTTTTTCTAAAAGTTCACATATTCTGAAATATCGCTTTCATTTATTTTTAAAAAGAAATCTGGCCGGGCGCGGTGGCTCACGCCTGTAATCCCAGCACTTTGGGAGGCCGAAGTGGGCGGATCACGAGGTCAGGAGATCGAGGCCATCCTGGCTAACACCGTGAAACCCCGCCTCTACTAAAAAATACAAAACAAAATTAGCTGGGCGTGGTGGCGGGCGCCTGTAGTCCCAGCTACTCAGGAGGCTGAGGCAGGAGAATGGCATGAACCCGGGAGGTGGAGCTTGCAGTGAGCCGAAATAAAAGAGGACACGAACAAGTGGAAGAACATACCATGCTCATGGATAGGAAGAATCAATATTGTGAAAATGGCCATACTGCCCAAGGTAATTTATAGATTCAATGCCATCCCCATCAAGCTACCAATGACTTTCTTCACAGAATTGGAAAAAACTGCTTTAAAGTTCATATGGAACCAAAAAAGAGCCCGCACTGCCAAGACAATCCTAAGTCAAAAGAACAAAGTTGGAGGCATCATGCTACCTGACTTCAAACTATACTACAAGGCTACAGTAACCAAAACAGCATGGTACTGGTACCAAAACAGAGATATAGACCAATGGAACAGAACAGAGCCCTCAGAAATAATACCACACATCTACAGCCATCTGATCTTTGACAAACCTGACAAAGACAAGAAATGGGGAAAGGATTCCCTATTTAATAAATGGTGCTGGGAAAATTGGCTAGCCATAAGTAGAAAGCTGAAACTGGATCCCTTCCTTACTCCTTATATGAAAATTAATTCACGATGGATTAGAGACTTAAATATTAGACCTAATACCATTAAAACCCTAGAAGAAAACCTACGTAATACCATTCAGGACATAGGCATGGGCAAGGACTTCATGTCTAAAACACCAAAAGCAATGGCAACAAAAGCCAAAATTGACAAATGGGATCTAATTAAACTAAAGAGCTTCTGCACAGCAAAAGAAACTACCATCAGAGTGAACAGGCAACGTACAGAATGGGAGAAAATTTTTGCAATCTACTTATCTGACAAAGGGCTAATATTCAGAACCTACAAAGAACTCAAACAAATTTATAAGAAAAAATCAAACAATCCCATCAAAAAGTGGGCAAAGGATATGAACAGACATTTCTCAAAAGACATTCATACAGCCAACAGACACATGAAAAAGTGCTCATCACTGGCCATCAGAGAAATGCAAATCAAAACCACAATGAGATACTATTTCACACCAGTTAGAATGGCAATCATTAAAAAGTCAGGAAACAACAGGTGCTGGAGAGGATGTGGAGAAATAGGAACACTTTTACACTGTTGGTGGGATTGTAAACTAGTTCAACCATTGTGGAAAACAGTATGGTGATTCCTCAAGGATCTAGAACTAGAAATACCATATGACCCAGCCATCCCATTACTGGGTATATACCCAAAGGATTATAAATCATGCTGCTATAAAGACACATGCACACGTATGTTTACTGCGGCACTATTCACAATAGCAAAGACTTGGAATCAACCCAAATGTCCATCAGTGACAGACTGGATTAAGAAAATGTGGCACATATACACCATGGAATACTATGCAGCCATAAAAAAGGATGAGTTCGTGTCCTTTGTAGGGACATGGATGTAGCTGGAAACTATCATTCTCAGCAAACTATTGCAAGAACAGAAAACCAAACACTGCATGTTCTCACTCATAGGTGGGAATTGAACAATGAGATCACTTGGACACGGGAAGGGGAACATCACACCGGGGCCTATTGTGGGGAGGGGGGAGGGGGGAGGCATGGCATTGGGAGTTATACCTGATGTAAATGATGAGTTGATGGGTGCAGCACACCAACATGGCACAAGTATACATATGTAACAAACCTGCACTTTGTGCACATGTACCCTAGAACATGTATAATAAAAAAATTTTTTTTTTAATGAGAAATGATGAATGTTGACATTTGTGTTATTCCTAATGTTGGGGAAAATCAGCTTATCAAATATTTGATCACATATATGTCAAATGTGCTGTTAGCTGTTTTTCATAGATGTGCAGCAATAGGTGGAGAAAATCACTGTCTTGTTCTAGTTTGCAGAGTTTATCATAACCTAGTTTTGAATTTTGTAAAATGCTTTTATTACATTTTTGAGATTTTTATTTTAGTCTGTTAACATAGATTACACTAAGAGAGTTTAAACTATTGGATCAAACTTGTATTCTTGATAAACCTCACCAGGTTATGATTTATTATTGTTTGTATATGGAGGGATTCAATTTGCTAAATGTCTTTTTGTTTTGTTTTAGCATGAGTGCAAGTTTACTTAAAAAGGCTTTACAACAAGAAAGAAAGAGAAGTATGCTTGGAAGAGACCCCAGTGAGGCGATTTAAAGGACGAGTGCCTCAATTTGCTAAAATTTTGTTAAGGCTCTGTCTATATTCATGTGGTGATTGGTCTAGTTTTGTTTAATGTCATTGTCTCTTTGGTGTCCTGTTAATGCTAACTTTCATATAGTTCAGAAGTGTTTGAACCTTTCTGTTTTTGGAAGAGTCTGTATATAATTGGTACGATTTCTTCCTTTAATATTTCATAAAAGTTCTTACATGTTTTAGGAATGACCCTCAGTTGATGCCATCAAGAAAAAGGAACCTCAGTCCTACAACCACAAAGAACTTAAATATGCTAACTACTCAAAATAAGCAAGAAACAGATTCTCCGTGAAACTCTAGAAAGTAACACAATCATGACAACACTTTGATTTTAACCCAGTGATGTCTCTATTATACTTATGACCTAAAGAACTGTAAGATTGCCGGGCGCGGTAGCTCACGCCTGTAATCCCAGCACTTTGGGAGGCCGAGGCGGGCGGATCACAAGGTCAGGAGATCGAGACCACGGTGAAACCCCGTCTCTACTAAAAATACAAAAAATTAGCCGGGCGCGGTGGCGGGCGCCTGTAGTCCCAGCTACTCAGGAGGCTGAGGCAGGAGAATGGCGTAAACCCAGGAGGCGGAGCTTGCAGTGAGCCGAGATCGCACCACTGCACTCCAGCCTGGGCGACAGAGCGAGACTCCGTCTCAAAAAACAAACAAACAAACAAACAAACAAACAAAAAAAAAGAACTGTAAGATAATATATTTGTATTGTTTAAACTGTAAGTTTGTGGTGATTTGTCAGGACAGCAATAGAAAGCTAATACATCAACATTATTCTGTGAGCATCCTTTACTTTCCAATGCAGTATTTCCTCGACTCATGTTGTACCTTTTCTGCCACAATCAGAAAACAGCCTCTTCTCTAAGGAGTTCTGGTTCCCTTTATTAAAAAATTATACAAACCAATAACTGGGCATTAAATATGCTCAAAGCTACTGGAATGCCACTGCTTGCTAGGATATCTCACAAAAGATAGGGAGTATGTACACATTATCTATTTAAATTGAATTCTTTATCTACATAAATTGAATTCTTTTTTTGGAGGTTAAACCTACAAATATTTCAGAAGTTGGTTATTTAAAAAGATTCTTAAGACTACGGTAGCATACTCATGTAAGGGTTTTATTTATAGGCAAAGATATGGTATAGTATGAGAATACAACACCAAATGCATATTGAATAAAATAACAAATGGATAAACTGGGCTTCATAAAATTAAGACAATCTGCTTTAGGAAAGATACTGTTAAGAACTGAAAACAAGGTCAAGCATGGTGGCTCATGCCTGTACCCTGGCACTTTGGGAGTCTGAGGCAGGATGACCACTTGAGGCCAGGAGTTAAGAGACTAGTCTATGTAACATAGCAAGACCGCGCCTCTAAATTTTAAAAAACAAAAGCCACAGACAATGAAAAAATATTCCCAACGCTTATATCAAATAAGGAATTTGTCTTCAGAAATGTTAAGAACTTGCAACCAACCAAATGTTTTAAAAAACAGGCAAAAAATACCAACAGACATTTTACTAACGAAGATATATGAGTGACAAATAAGCACATTAAAAAAAGCTGAAAACTAAGTCATTGGAAAAACACAAATTAAGAACTACAATGAAATACTACTGCATATTTAGTAAAATGGCTAAAATGAATGGCCTATGATTTCCATACATATAAATTGTCAGTAATGTTAAGAAATGGAAAACCTAATATATTCCAGGAGGAAATATGAAATGCTAACCATTTAGAACACAATTTGGCAACTAAAATTTCAAACATTTGGATCCACTTACAGAATAACTGAAGAGCTCTGCAGCCCTGTTACACAGCCAAAAGGGTGAAAATTATAAAAACACAATTCAGTCTCTGGAAATGGTCACAAGGGTGTACGGCAAATAAATATTTATTAAAGAAGATCTAACATTCATAAGAACAGCAAAAGTCAGTCACATCTGAACCAAGACCACTCCTTTCCTCCCCCAACTCCAAACTCAGCGAGATAAAAACTCCATTAGACTGCTGCAGCCAAGAATACAGGGCTCCCTCTCTCTGGAGCTCCAAGGCAGAGGGCTATCTTCTCAGGAAGGACAATCTGTCAGGAATTCTCATCCTGCCTCCAGTGTGCATATTTAGATGAATGACATTCAATTGCCAGCTCCCTCATAAAGATTATCCTCAGAGTTTCTGGGTTTTTTGTTTATTTGTTTGTTTGAGACGAAGTCTCGCTCGGTCACCCAGGCTGGAGTGCAGTGGCGTGATCTTGGCTCCATGCAATCTCTGCCTCCCAGGTTCAAGTGAATCTCCTGCCTCAGCCTCCTAAGTAGCTGGGACTACAGGTGCCTGCCACCACGCCTGGTTTTTGTTTTCTGTTTTTCTTTTTTTGAGACGGAGTCTCACTCTGTCACCCACGCTGGAGTGCAGTGGTGCGATCTCGGCTCACTGCAAATTCCACCTCCTGGGTTCACGTCATTCTCTTGCCTCAGCCTCCTGAGTAGCTAGGACTATGGGCGCCTGCCACCACGCCTGGTAATTTTTTGTATTTTTAGCAGAGACAGGGTTTCATTGTGTTAACCAGGATGGTCTCGATGTTCTGACCTTGTGATCCGCCTGCTCCAGCCTCCCAAAGTGGTAAGATTAACAGGTGTGAGTCACCGTGCCCGGCAAGGTGAATCATATTGAATCAGCGACAGTCTAAGGCCTTTCTCTAGTCTAAACTTTCTGGTGTTGAATAAGGTTAGGCCTTTGGCTGAGGCCTTTCTCCATATTCACTACATTGTCCACTCTGTGAACTGTCTGTCCAGTGTTGAATGAGTTTAGAAGTGTAGCTAATGGATTTCCATTTGTTACCTTCAAGACTTTTTTCCCCTGTGAACTTTCTGGTGTTGAATGAGGTTGAAATGCTGGCTAAAGGATTTCCCACAATCACTGTATTTCTCCAGTGTGAATCCTTCGATGTTTAACAAGACTGGAGCTGTGGCGAAAAAATTTCCCACATTCCCTGCACTCATAAGGCTTTGCTCCAGTGTGAACCCTCTGATGTTTAACCAGGCTGGAATTCTCACTAAAGAATCTCCCACATTCATTGCACTTAAAAGGCTTTTCTCCAGTGTGAACTTTTCGATGTTGCATGAGGCTTGAACTTTGGCTAAAAAACTTCCCACATTCGCTGCACTCATAAGGCCTTTCTCCAGTGTGAACACGCCAATGATTGATAAGGCTGGACTTGTGGCTATAGAATTTTCCACATTCACTGCACTTATAAGGTCTTTCTCCAGTGTGAACTCTCTGATGTTTCATGAGGCTGGAGTTGAAACTAAACAATTTTCCACATTCACTGCACTCATAAGGCCTTACTCCAGTGTGGATTCTGTGATGCTGAACAAGTGTGGAATTATGCCTGAAAGCTTTTCCACATTCACTGCATGTAAAAGGCTTTTCTCCAGTGTGAACTCTCTGATGTTGAATGAGGTCAGCATTACGGCTAAAGGATTTTCCACAGTCACTACACCCATAAGGCCTTTCTCCAGTGTGAACTATTTGGTGTATAAAAAGGTTGGACTTATGGCTAAATAACTTCCCACATTCACTGCATTCATAAGGCTTTTCCCCAGTGTGTAGTCTCTGGTGCTGAACAAGTAAATATTTCTGACCAAAGTCTTTCCCACATTCACTGCATTTGTAATACCTTTTTCCAGCATGAAAGGCCTCCCTACTTTTGGAGCTCCTATGTGACTTCTCTCCCGTGTGAGTCATCTGGTGCTTGAGAACACCTGAGCTGGTCAGGAGGTCCTTCCCAACTTCTCTGCTTTGCAAGGACTTCTCTGACAGGTGGACTCTGCAACTCCTCAAAACTGGGACCCTGCCCTCTTGTCTTTTTAAGGGTTTCTCTCCATAGTGCTTCTGGTGTTGCTGAACGTTTGAACTGCACAGTCCTACAGAAGCACTCTGCTCAGGGGCCTCCTCGGCCTCAGCTCCATGCCAACAACCTGAAAGAAGAGAAATGTTGATGAAGTAAACGTAGTCTTTGGTGTGAGGAGGCAGCACTCTCACAAATGTGTTTGACACACCCAGTAATTAGTGCCTGGGACTGCTGGCAGAATGAGGGGGCTAGCGCTTGGTGGGGAAGGGCCTGCTGTGCAGTGCTGAACCTGGCTAGATCACGGATTTGGGGAGGCCTCATGAGCACCAAAGATGCAAGGATGGGGTGTAGCACAGGGAGGAGAGGCAGAGTCCCCAACAAAATCCACTGCAAATGGCTTTCCACAGGACTTTGGCTGCTGGAGACACAGGAACATGGCACAGAAGGTTATGTCCAGGTCCAGAAAAAATCAACTGCAAGATGGGCGCGGTGACTCATGCCTGTAATCCCAGCATTTTGGGAGGTCAAGGCAGGTGGATCATAAGGTCAGGAGATCGAGACCATTCAGGCTAACATGGTGAAACCCAGTCTCTACTAAAAATACAAAAAATTAGCCAGGCGTGGTGGCAGTAGTCCCAGCTACTCAGGAGGCTGAGGCAGGAAAATGGCATGAACTTGATAGGAGGAGCTTGCAGTGAGCCAAGATCAAGCCACTGCACTCCAACCTGGGCAACAGAGTGAGACTCCGTCTCAAAAAAAAAAAACCAACTGGAAAGAAATAGTTGGTGTCCAAGCGCTATGCAAGGATAAGCTCCCACCTCACCATACATTCAGTGAAAGCCACTGCTGAAAGGTGCTGCTGAGGATTGGGTGAAACATGGAGGACAGAGAGGTGGGGAATGGCCCCGGGTCAAATATCAGAATAGATATAAATGGGTGACTGAGGAAGAAAAGATAGAAATCAGCGATGACCCCTTGCCTTGGTATCAAAATATCTGGGCCCACTGCAAAGACTCCTGGTATGATATGAACCCATCCCCGAGTTCATACCTCCCTGAGCTCCACCCACCAAGTACCTTTTGGTAAGGCTGAAGTCATAACTTCCCAAGCAGGCATGAAGGGCTCCTCCCATGACTCCAGCTGGGTGATTTCATGGGTCTTGGAAGATGCAAGTCCTAAGGAAAACAACAGGTGAGTGGCAGCACTGAGCCAGAATGACCTATCCCATCATGGACCACAGGAAAGAAAACAACATAGTACAGAAAGAACCTTGGAGGAGGGTCTTACAGGAACAAACATGTCAAACAGCAATCACATTGGTGACTCAATTGCTGGCACAGACAGACACCCAGGTATGTTGGCTAGAGGAGGCAGGCAGAACGTAGGGGAATAGAATTACCACAGATCTGCACAGTGTCACCAGGCCACAGAGAGGCCACCAGGGTTAAGTTCCATCAAGTTGACTGCAAGACTCGTGACCCCCAAACTCTTTCCTGCATAGCTCTGGGGCAGCTCGGGGAGAGAAGGTGGTAGTATACACAGCCCAGGCCAATTACAATAGCTACTTCAGGATACTGGAGAAGGAATGAGTGCCCACAATTCAGCTTTGGGAAGAACAGACCTGTCACTAGAAAAAGGAGGAAGAGACGAGCCCAGCCCAGGATGCTGGGGTGGGCTGTGAGAAACTTACCCAGAGAGGCCAGAAGTGAAAAGTTCTCCAGCATCACATTGCGGTAGAGGAGCCTCTGAGTCTCATCAAGCAATCTCCATTCCTCCTGGGAGAAGTAGACAGCCACGTCCTCAAAGGTCACATAGCCCTGCTAAGATGGAGAGAGTTGAGTTTATCTGTGGCCTCCTTACTGGGGAATTTAGGCATCCCCCTAAACATCCACCCCTGCTCACCCTCTTCCTCAATCCCCATCTCAAAGGAGAGACCCTGCCCCAGAACCACTGATGCCAACTCTCTCCTCATGTTCCCACTAAGCAAGCACAGGCAGGTAGGCAGATATAGTCCATTTCAGCTCTGGGCATGGTATGCAGACTCCTACTCTTCTCTTGTCAGACAACTGACCTTGGATTCCAAGATTGTTTACCAAATACAATCAAATTTGTGTAGTGTTCTCCCTGAAGTCCCCAATACAAGGTCCCTGGGGACATCTGTTTATACTCATTAGAATGTACACATACTCTATACCACAACCACTGCCCCCTATACCACCTTATGTACATCCCCTAGTGTCACTACATTCTAGTCTACACATGGCATCCAGAGGGCACTTACCAAATGCAATCAGAACACCATCCCATCCTAGACCTCCAATGGCACTGACTGCCAGGGGCAACCCTCAGCCTCACTTTGAAGGCCTCCCTACCTGGCTCGTTTTGTTGCTTCACCTTCAGCTACTTGGAATTGCACACATATTTGGACTCCTTTGGCACTCTTCCATATCTGTGTTGAGAAGCTGTCCCTTCCCAATGTCAGCCTTCCTCTGACTCTCATTAGAATCGCAGGCCAGGCCGGGTGTGGTGGCTCACGCCTGTAATCCCACCACTTTCAGAGGCCGAGGCAGGTGGATCACCTGAGGTCAGGAGTTCGAGACCAGCCTGACCAACATGGAGAAACCCCACCTCCACAAAAAATACACAATTAGCTGGGCGTGTTGGCACATGCCTGTAATCCCAGGTACTCGGGAGGCTGAGGCAGGAGAACAGCTTGAACCCGGGAGGCGGAGGTTGCTGTGAGCCAAGATCTTGCCATTGCACTCTAGCCTGGGCAACAAGAGTGAAATTCCATCTCAAAAAAAATAATAATAAATAAATAAAAATTAAAATTAAAAAAAAGAAGCCCAAGTCTCCCAAACCAGGCCCAGCAATTCTCCCAGATGACCTCATTTGATCTTGAGCTAATCCAGCAGCCTGAGGAGCTCCCCAGGTCCCAGGTAAGAACAAAAGCCTTGTGATCCCACAGTTGGATGAATAAGTAGTGCCTGCCTTCCTGTCATCTTACATCATTATAGCTTCATCTTCATGTCCATCTCATGTTTACCCCCACAGGAACTTTGGTCACCAACCAGACCCTCCTCACCACTACATCCCCTTCCCCATGGCCACCATTCTCCCTCATGTCCTTGTGAAGCCTACCACTCCCATCCAGGTATCCAAGCAAGAGAATCAGTTCTTTGCCCCTATTCTCCCTTATTACCTAATGGCATTACCAATAGGACCTCAAGATGCTCCCTCCTAAATCTGCTCCACTACCCCATTTGGTGCAAACACCAACTGTATAGTGTGTATTTCCAATCTGAACCCTTCACCTGAATTCCAGACTTCTCTATCCTGGTGCCCACTCAATGAATCCACTCAAGGGTCTCTGGAACATCTCATATCAACATGGCCAAAACCTAACTTAATTATTCCCACTGAAAACTACTCTTACCATTAACCTCTTTCTCTTACCCTACACTTTAGAAAATCTGCTCATATCTACTTAAAAAACACAGACTCCAGGCCGGGCGCGGTGGCTCACACCTGTAATCCCAGCACTTTGGGAGGCCGAGGCAGGCAGAGCACGAGGTCAGGAGATCCGAGACCATCCTGGTTAACACAGTGAAACCTCATCTCTACTAAAAATACAAAAAAGAAAATTAGCCGGGCGTGGTGGCGGGTGCCTGTAGTCCCAGCTACTCCGGAGGCTGAGGCAGGAGAATGGCCTGAACCCAGGAGGCAGAGCTTGCAGGGAGTCGAGATTGCGCCACTGCATTCCAGCCTGGGCGACAGTGTGAGACTCCGTCTCAAAAAAAAAAAAAAAAAAAAAAAAGACTGGGCCATAATCCCTGCATAGCCTTCCCCATTTCCATCCTTCCTGATATTCAGGAATAAACAAACAAACAAAAATACAAAGAATAGAGGCCCAGGTCCTCAGCCAACCACTTCAGGTCTGCCTTATACCTGCTGATGCTTCCGCCAGACATAATGGAGATCTAAGGTTGCCTAAGCATTTCCAGCTCAAACTTAAATCCATGTATTTTCTCATGTTGATCACTATGCCTTCTAAACCTCCTATCATTGGTTGCCAGAAATGAGAACCTCTCCATATAACATATAATCTGTGCCAGGTGTGGTGGCTCATGCCTAAAATCCCAGCAGTTTGGGAGGCAGAGGCAGGCAGATAACCTGAGATCGGGAGTTCGAGACCAGCCTGACCAACATGGAGAAACCCCGTCTCTACTAAAAATACAAAATTAGCCAGGTGTGACAGCATGTGCCTGTAATCCCAGCTACTCAGGAGGCTCAGACAGGAAAATCGCTTGAATTCAGGAGGCGGAAGTTGCAATGAGCCGAGATCACGCCATTGCACTCCAGTCTGGGCAACAAGAGCTAAATTCCACTTCAAAAATAAATAAATAAATAAATAATAATAATATATAGTCTGGACTCAGGACCCTGACTGTACAACTGTTTTCCAGGGAACTCAAATGGAAGGGTAGGGATAATAGCAAGCAAGGAGTCTCAAGACACTACGATTCTGAAGACCATGTAGGTAGGAGTTGAGCAGGGTGAGGACCTGAGAAATCCTCCATTTACCTCCTCATGGTATGCAAGTAACTGCAGTCACAAGAACCTATGGAAAATCAAGGCAATGAGAACCAGACAGTGACGTTGCCAAAGGATCATCCAAGCCCCCTCATCTAGCCTGGAGTCAGGTGTGCCTGAGTATCTATAATCTGGGCTTTGGTTCTTAGTGATGCCTCTTACCTGTTGTGTGCCCTTGGAAAAATGCTCAACTTCCCTGTGCCTTGGTGTTGCCAACTGCAACACAGCAATAATAATGGTATTCACTCAATAGGACTATTGTTTGTATCAAACTCATTCTTATGTGTCTAGGACTAAGTATCAACTCCTACTGTACACATAATTAATGCCTCTGTCAACATTTTCAGTGCAAATAAACTGGCAGGTTTTAAAAATATGGGTTTCTGCCTGGGCACAGTGGCTCAAGCCTGTAATCCCAACTTTGGGAGGCTGAGGTGGGCAGATCACAACGGCAGAATTCTGAGAAAGAAGAAAGAAAGAAAGGAAAGAAAGAAAGGAAAGAAAGAAAGAAAGAAGGAAAGAAGGAAAGAGAAAGAAAGAAAATGTGGGTTTCCTTTTGGCAACCTGGCTGCCTGCTATATACTCCCCTGAAGGCAATCCTGCTGAGAGCCCTTCTACTGGAGCAGTTGATCATCCCTCCTGTGCTGATGGCTAGGGAAACTTAGGCACCAAAGGGGCTGCTCCACCAGCCTGGCTGACCTTTCCTTTTCTTCATACGGACTGGACACGAGGAACTGCTGAGCCTAGAGTGGCAAACCTATATACTACCCAACACTGCAGTCTCCATCCAGTCCTGGGTCTTCATACTCTATAACCCTCCATTCCTGCAGGCACCAGACAGAACCACTTTAGACCGCAAAACCCCAGGCTGTAGAGGCTGCCCCGGCCTACAGGCCCATTTCTCCCTTCCCTCACCTCAGGGACCATCTGAAAGAAAACCTTAAGATTCTCCCTCCTAAATAGGAGCCCCAGGCCTTCCAGCTGCCCATGTGGACACGATACCTCCACTCTGGGACTTCTCAGGAAACCATGCCCAAAACCTACTCCCTGCACAGCCTTCCCCATCTCCATCATTCCTGATATTCAGGAACAAACAAAAATACAAATAAAAATCCAGAATGGCTCTTCATTCCCTACTTTCTTTCATAGTCACATGTGATGCAACAGGAATTTCCGCCTGTTCAGTTTTTGAAATCCATCCAAGATCTGATCACTTCCCCGCCTCTATGGCCCAGTCCCAGTAGACTCTCCACTAATCTACTGAATTTACCTACTCACATGTCTGTCTTCACCCGCCTCACCCCCATCCCAGTCTGTTTTGCCTTGAGAGGCCTTTGGCAAACTTAGAGAAACAGATCGTGTCACTCTTCTGTCTCCAGCCCTCCGCGGCCACTGTGGCGCCCTCAGGATGAAAGCGCAGCTCCTCGGGCCGTCGCTCCACACGCGACTCGTCCCTTCCCAAGCTGCCTACTACGGACACCAGGAGGCCTCAAGTTCGGGACTCGCTGAGTGCGCCTCACACCTTTGCGTGCCGGACCCCTTGCCCTCCATTCCCACCCCATCACATTGCGTGTCAGAAACGGGACCCCGCCCACGAACGCCCCACAGTTCTGCACCCGGGGACCTGAGCAGGCGGCCCTCACAGGGCTTTAGGATTCGGGGGAGGCCGGGAGGACGCGGCGCTCACCTGAGCGGGGTCCCTTAGCGCGGCCCCCGCCATCCGAGCCTGTGGGTAGAGCGGGCGGGGAGACAACAACCGAGGAGAGGGCCCGGGTCACCCTGGGCGCCGCCACCGAGCCTCAGACCCGCCTCTGAGCGGTGAGAACAGAACGCCGAGCCACCGCGCCTTCCGGCGCTGGTTGCCTCAGCGCACAATCAGCTTCCACCAGGCTGAGTTCTCCTGACAGCAGCGAAACTGTCCGCCCAGAGGAGACGCCGGAAGTCCCGCCCAGTGCGCGGCGCACGTTCGGTCAGGCCTCTTTTCATTGGCCAAGCATCGCGGCTCCGGGCGCGGCGGCTTCTGGGCAGTGTAGTTCCCATGGCGCCAAACTTAGAGGAAGTGGGCGTAACTTCGGAGATGGAGATTGGAGATGATAGATGATGACGGAGATGGAGATGGAGATGATGGTGGAGATGGAGATGAAGATGGAGATGAAGATGGAGATGATGATGGAGATGGAGATGATGATGAAGATGGGGATGATGGAGAAGATGGAGATGATGGAGTAGGAAATGGAGAATGGAGGAGAAATGAGTGTCGAGAACTCTCGGACTCATCTGGAGCCTGTTGTAATTGGAGATGGGACTGGATTTCAGTTTCCTACCGCTGATACTCCAATCCTTCCTTCTTTTGAAGGACTCAAAGAGGATCTTCAGAGCCACAATAAAGAGGTTTCTCTGGGCAGAGCCACGTATATCTTGCTAAATTTCCTTTGGCAAGGGGACACCCAATATTAAAGTTAACGGTGGCCAAGCAATGCCTGATGTATGATAATAAGAAAAGGCTCTGAATTCTGGATGTAGGTGATGAGAGAGTAGGGGAGCCCAAGGATTTACGTTCCTCCTTCACCCCATGCTCATTTGTGCTCTTTCCTTCCTCAAGGACGCAACATTGATGTACAGGCACAACAATAGGAGGCAAACCCATAAGCCAACTCCCCCTCAATTTCTCTCCTTCATCCATTTCTGCTCCATGTTCCTTTCACAGTTACTACAGGACTGAATGAAGGGGGACGAACACAGAAATGAAAACAAAGGCAAAATAAATCTGTTTTAAAGAAGGGGTCAGAGGGCTCCTTTCTTCTAGTTAACAAAGGCCCTGAGCTTCCACAGCCCTTCATATTTATTGGGTAGAAAGAGCAGGGAGGAGGAGCTAATGATTGGTCAGCTGCTTGATTGATCACAGGTTCACATTATTGCAAACAGGCTTCAAATGTGCCTAATCACAAGAAACATTTGTGCCTGGGGTGTGACTGCCCTCAGCATTCCTTCTTGGCAGCAGACGCAGTTTGTCAGTTTGTCAACAACCTACTTTAATGAGAACACTTTGCTGTTTACTCCAGTGGTATACTGAGTTGATCACAACACTCATTCTTTCGGCCTCCAACATCTCCCCCTTTCTGTGTTTGAATTAATTGAATAAGATCTGTCCCTGTGTTATGGAGATTGATGCCAGTGTGACTCCAGTCGGTCCTCATGCCATCTTCGCATTCAGATTCAGCTGGCTCATGGCTTCCATTGGGAGAACCAGGCCCATGGTTGGAATCCCAGTCTCCCCTCCATGGTCACACACACCTTGAGGGTATCCACATGGTTTGTCCATCTCCTTTAAAAACACAAGCATACCCTCATCTCCACGTTAGTAAATCTACCGAAAACTTTCCACTGATAATGAGAGACAGGCTCTTTCTGATTAACAGACGGCATAGAGAAAGCAAATCAAGGATTAATAGAAGGCACAGAGAAAACAAATTGAGGTTTATCCTTCTCGTGCAATAGTATAGAAAAAAAAAATCCCCAAGGTCTACCACCATGAGAGGCCAGTCTCTTAGAATGGCTGCCGGTGATGGCAGACCCTGCTATAATGCACACATTGGTTTAATCTGTGCATTAATAGCTCTCAAATCATGTAGCAATCGCCATTTACCTGACTGTTTTGGAATCACAAATACTGGTGAATTTCAAGGGCTGACTCTTCCATATTTCCTGCTTCCGATTGCTCTTCTACTAACTGATGGAGTTGAATCAGTTTCTCCTGTGATAGAGGATATTGAACCACCCATATAGGTTTGTCAGTCAGCCGCTCTAACAGCAAAGCAGTGTGTGGAAGAGAAATACCAATGACCCCCATCAGAAATCCTGACAACTTAGCCCTTTTTCATTTCTTTCTCCAGTTATTGATATAGGATCAGGGTTTCCTTGTATGGACATTCCTAAGCCTTTTCTGCTCTGATATCTCCCCCCCCTTTTTTATTTTTAACATTTTAAATCCTGGTTTGTCAATAGTTTCATTTGTAAGTCTGATATCCCATGCTGTAAGTAAATCTCCACCCCATAGATTAACATATTTGCAATGTAAGGTTGAAAAGTACATGACCAGTCTGAGACAGGGTAAAGTCTCAGCACTGTTTTGAACACTTTGAGCTGTTCCTACTCCTTCTAGGGATGTAGAAGTTAATTGCAGAGGCCAGGACAGGGGTCAATTGTTCTTAGATATTAATGACACATTAGCTCCCATAGCCATAAGCTGATAAAACTTCTTTCCTTTAATTTACACTGTACAGGTGGGTCTATAGATGCTATAGGTTCTGATAGATAAATTTGCCATGTAGTTGTACTTCCAAATCCTTGATTCCCTCATTTCTCCCTTCGTGGAGAAGGGTTCAATTTCCAGGTAACAAGCAACAGTTGAGCAATATAGTCTTCTGGTTCAAAAACCCAAAGATCTTGCAACATCACCACTACCAGAATTTCTCCTCATTATCTGAATCAGCAACTTCTAGGACTACAGCAATACCCTGTAAGTTAAGATGAGTTTTGCCCAAAATTAATCCCATATATCCTGTTGGCAAAGGTCCACAAATACCAGTGGGAATCTTGGTGGGTTTGTCTCCTCCAACTAATGTAACCTGTTCTCTGACTGGGAGGTCTAATCCTGCACTTCCAGGTGTTCCCGCTGCTGAGGGAGTGGTACAGGCAAGTTTTCGTCCTCCCTCTCCTTTTCACCAACCTTGATAGGAGTTGTGGGTGGGGCAAAAGACTCTCAAATTTTGAAATTCAGAACATAACAAATTCCAAACAAAACAGAAAAAACAAATTCTGCCCCATGTTACCTTGATTCAAAAATTTCCCATTCTCTGTACCTCTTTAGGATGCTGACTAGTACCTCTTTAGGGCACTGGCCTTATATTCACTGCCGGCAGACTCATCTCGGAGTTTCTCATTTGTCTGATCAGTTTCACTTCTTCAGCTCTAGCAGACTTTCATTGTTTATGGTCCCTGTAGGTCCCTGTTAGTCCCTGTGAGTCCCTGCAAGTCCCTTGAAGTCCCTTTTCTTCCCTATTCATCTCTATTCATCCCTACTTGTCCCTGCAGGTCTCTTCAGGTCCCTGTTTGGGCGCCACTTGCGATGGTTACTATGGGACTGAATGAAGGGGGATGAACAAGAAATGAAAACATAAGACAAAATAATCTGTTTTAAAGAAGGGGTCAGGGGATCCTTGCTTCTTGTGAGTAATGGCCCTGAGTTTCCACAGCCCTTCATATTTATTGGGTAGAAAGAGCAGGGAGGAGAAGCTAACGATTGGTCATCTGCTTGATTGATCACAGGTTCATATTATTGTGAACAGGCTTCAGATGTGCCTAATCACAAGAAACACTTGTGCCTGGGACGTGACTGCCCTCACCATTCCTTCGGGGTGGCAGATGCAGTTTGTCAGTTTGCAAACCACCTGCTTTCATGAGAACAGTTTGCTGTTTACTCATACAGCCTCCAGTGGTATACTGAGTTAATCACAATCCTCATTCTTTCAGCCTCCAACATGTTCCCACTGCTCTTCCATTTCCAAATATAAAGCCAATTCCTCACAGGTGGGTAAAATGCTAGACTGTTGTTTACAACACACAACTATTGATTTTAAAAGTCAAACCTTTATTATGTGTGGTCCCACTACATCCATTCCCATTGAATCTAGTCCTCGTGTCAATCTAATTTCCCTACTTCTTTTCCTGCCCCTTCCATCTGTGGGCTGAATAATCAATTTCAACACAGCCTTGGAGTGACTCATGAGGACAAGAGAAAATGAAGCCTTCCCTCCTTCTTGGAGCTTTCTGGAACTGGGTGTTCAGAACTAATTGACTCTGAAAAGGATGGGAGTCAATATTGGGATTGAGAACGTGGTAGAATTGAGAGAGACACAAGTTCTTTACCCCTTCCATGGCAACTATGGCATTAATTATTTCAGTTAGACCATTATGTGGCATGTGGAAGGGAGGGGAGGAGGAGAGTGAGGAGAGCTGAATCCATGACAGAGTGGGACAATGTGTAGATAATCTCCTCCTTCTGAAACAAAGCACAGGAATAAATGTTTCACTTCCTTCAGAACATCTATTAGAAGAACAGATTCTGGATTATTCATCTAATAGATTATGAGTCAGTCGGCCGGGCGCGGTGGCTCAAGCCTGTAATCCCAGCACTTTGGGAGGCCGAGGCGGGTGGATCACGAGGTCAGGAGATCGAGACCATCCTGGCTAACATGGTGAAACCCCGTCTCTACTAAAAATACAAAAAACTAGCTGGGCGTGGTGGCGGGCGCCTGTAGTCCCAGCTACTCGGAGGCTGAGGCAGGAGAATGGCGTGAACCTGGGAGGCGGAGCTTGCAGTGAGCAGAGATCGCGCCACTGCACTCCAGCCTGGGTGACACAGAGCGAGACTCCGTCTAAAAAAAAAAAAAAAAAAAAAAAAAAAGATTATGAGTCAGTCATGAAAATTAGCTGGCCATCATGACATGAACCTTTGTGAATGAACCTAACAAACATATTACAGAATCTAGTCACACAGTACAAAACATATAGAAAATTCAGAATCTGGCAATAAGAAAGAGTATGTCATTTAGGAAAATATATGTATGTGGTAAAACTACAAAGACATTAATAGAATGATTATCAAAATGATTAACAAAAATGTCATGTAAATGTTAGCTTGACGGGGTGAGTCAGGCATGTGAGGCAATGTGAAAAGAGAAGATGCCTAGGAAAGTATGCTTTTTATCCAGGCGTGGTGGCAGTCATCTGTAATCCAGCTACTTGGGAGGCTTAGGAAGGAGCATCGCTTGAACCTGGGAGGCAGAGGTTGCAGTGAGCTGAGATCACACCACTGCACTCTAGCCTGGGTGACAAAGTGAGACTCTGTCTCAAAAAATAAATAAAAAAAAGAAAGAAACGATGTTTTATCACTACTGGTTCTGTTTTACAGATGTGGTTTTAATTTAAAAAAACTATATATCATACGAACATTATAGTGAATTGTGTGATGGTTTTGAAATAAAGAGTATATGTAGACAATTTAGTATTATTACAGGAAGAGACAACCAACTAAAACACAGTCGTGTGTAGAATTGCAAATAACATGATTAGTGAGGACACAGTAGACTATTTAATCATTTGGTTTAGGTAAAATCATTATCTACATAAAAAATTCACTTATAGCTCTTTGAACGCACAAAACAAATCCCATGAAGCTATTTTGTTGTTGTTGTTAAAAGCAACATATGCTGGGTTATATGTTTTCTCTCTATCTTCTGAAATCCATTTTTATTTCCAACCTTTAGGAATATTTACATGTCTATAAGGAGTGGGAACATCAAAGTTTGGGTCCAAGACTCTACCTTTGGCTATATCTCCTTCAGGACTGGCAAGCACATTCCTCTGTGTTTGGGAAGCCTAACCTACCCAAGATGGCATGAAAAGCAGATGTGCCTCAGGGTCTAATCACAAGTCAACCCTCAACACATGAGCAGCTGCAGGGAATGAGGGAAGGCTGAGGACTGTAACCAACTAAACAAATTTTGATGATATCTCCTGCCATCCCCAAGTTTAGAGCTTAATAGAAGGAGTCACGACCCAGCAGCTCTGGAAACTTTGGACTTCCGTGGAGATGGCCACCTGGTCCTTAGACACTTGAAGTCTGGTTGCCTCAGCTAGAGAGTGAAGACTAACTTCCCATCTGAACTATCCTTATAAGGAAAAGTAGGGAGGAAGATGAGGCCACAGGAAGGGAAAATATAACCGTGTCCTCAAGGAGGAAGAAGCCTAATATTTCAGAAGAGCAGTTCTGCTCCATAGCAGGTAAGCAGTCCTATGTCCTCTTATTGCCCAAACACAGTCTTATGTTCAAAGGTACTATCCTAGCAGATGTGATGATTACAAACTCATGTGAAGCTCCAGTGGAACCAAGGAGCCAGGATCACCAACTACTCAAGAGTACAGCTATTCCTAACCACTATAGTAATCTACTCTTCCACAGATACCGCATCTTTGAGACTTATCTGGATGTCCTTGCTCTGCTGAACACTGACTCACCAAAAAGTGACTGAAAATATGAAACTTTTCCTCAGCACATACCACCCAAATACACTATTCTCTCCTCCCAGGTCAAGCCTTGAAAATATTGGTCTGGTTTTGTAGAATTTGCTAAGTCCATATTCTACTTGGGAACTGAACCTAGAATGGTAAAAAAAACCAACCAAACAAACAAACATAAATAACAAATGCCAGGAGTTGTTCTAAGTAGTGGTGAAAATAATAGGGGAAATGAAGGGGAGAATGTGAGGGAAATGGCAGTTGTATTGAGGACAGAGTTGGAAATGTTTAAGCTGAAGGCTGAGGACAGTGCCCATTCAGATGAGCTGGATATGGGTGGCTTTCTTGAAGGTGATAATTGAGTTGACTACCCCCCAAAAAATGAGAAGGAGGCAGCTATGAAAGAACAAAGTTTAAAATATTCGGGTAAAAGGTGGAGAAAGTGTCAAAGAGATGCAATGGGAGAAAACTTGGTGAATTGCAGTAACAGGAAGGAGGAGACGGTGGCTGAGCCAGGGCATGCGGAAAGCAGCGATGTGAGAAACTGGACATGATTGTGCATTCAGTGGTCAGTTTGCAGCTCTTTCCTCCTCCCTCATGCCACTTTGGGGTTAATTCGTTCTCCTACTCCTGGCCCCAGGATCATGGATGTGATTTCTGTCTCCTTGGAGTTTTAGGAATACACATTTCCAGAGTTATGTACGTGGAATCCAACACCATGTAGCTTTTTCAGTCTGGCCTCATTCACTTAGTGTAATGCATTTGCGATTCACCCTTGTTTTGTGTAGCAATGCCTTATTTCTATTTATTTATTTATTTATTTATTTTTGAGAAAGAGTTTCGCTCTTTTTGCCCAGGCTAGAGTGCAGTGGCCCTATCTCAGCTCACTGCAACCTCTGCCTCCTGGGTTCAAGCGATTCTCCTGCCTCAGTCTACCAGGTAGCTGGGATTATAGGCATGGGTTACCATGCCTGGCTAATTTTGTATTTTTAGTAGAGACAGGGTTTCTCCACGTTAGGCACTCCACGTTGGTCAGGCTAGTGTCAAACAACCGACCTCAGGTGATCCACCCACCTCGGCCTCCCAGCGTGCCGGAATTACAGGTGTGAGCCACCAACTGTTTCTTAATCTGTATCTAAGTCAAAGTTTGGAACTATTTAGTTACTAGGATCTTCAGTCTACAAAAGAGGGATGATTCTGTCAGTATTTTTTGTAAGCAACTGGAAGAATAATCTGGTCACATTCTAAAATATTATGTAATATTTAAGATTTTGAACTGTAAAAATGATCTTTTCTTAGATGTCTACTTGTAGCATAGAGTGGAAATAAGTTTTCTTTTTACAAGTAAAATGTTTATTAGAGCATTATTCTAAAAATTATTATATTTTTATATTTTTAATCTAAAAATATTTATTTTTGTTTTCACTTATTTTTATTTTTTGAGATGGAGTCTCACTCTGTCACCCAGGCTGGAGTGCAATGGCGCGACCTTGGCTCATGCAACTCCCGCCTCCCAGGTTCAGGTGATTCTCCTGCCTCAGCCTCCTAAGTAGCTGCGATTACAGGGGCGTGCCACCACGCCCGGCTAATTTTTGTATTTTTAGTAGAGAAGGGGTTTCACCATGTTAATCAGGCTGGTCTCAAACTCCTGACCTCAGGTGATCCTCCTGCCTCAGCATACTAAAGTGCTGGGATTATAGGTGTGAGCCACCATGCCTGGCCTAAACTTTTTAATCAATTACTAATCATTTTTATTTATCTTGTAACATAAACCATTAAGTTATACGAATAAGCAAAGTCTTAGTTATGGTTAGAAATCTCTTATTCTACCATCCATGATGGCTCACGGCTGTAATCCCAACACTTTGGGAGGCCAAGGTGGATGGATCACCTGAAGTCAGGAGGTCAGGACCAGCCTGGCCAACATGGTGAAACCCCTCTCTACTAAAAATACAAAAAATTAGCCAGGTGTGGTGGTGGATGCTTGTATTCCCAGCTACTTGGGAGGATGAGGTAGGAGAATCGCCTGAACCCAGGAGGTGGAGGTTGCAGAGAGCCAAGATAGGGCCACTGCACTCCAGACTGGGCAACAAGAGCAAAACTCCTTCTCAAAAATAAAAAAATAAAATAAAAAATAAATCTCTTGCTCCATTAAAATATTTTGTGGTACTGTGAGAAAATGCAAAATTATTTTTACCATTTGTATCATTCTGAAATAAAATTTAATTCTGACAAAATATGATTTTAAAACATGTAAATATGGTACTCATGAATTTTTTTCGGTGTTGGGAGTCTCCTCCTGACTGGGTTGTTTCCATTCTCTCTAGTGTTTTTCCTACATAAATGCAAATAAATAGAAGAAAGATTCTTTAGAAATATATAAAACTCCTGTTCCTCATTAATCTTTTACTTCACCAGTTTTAGCTCTCATTGATGATTTTCTATCTCTATCTATTTTAATTGACACCTTACTATAAAGTATAACTTTTTATTTCCTACTTCATTCATTCATTCATTTGTGTCTGTGGACTCATGGATTATTTTTTTCTCTTTAAACAGATTTAATGAAGTGTAATTTACAAACAATAAAATTTGCCAATTTCAAATGTACAGTTCAGTGAATACTGGTCAATATATACAGTTGACCCTTGAACAATGTGGGGATTAGGGATGCTGTGTATAATGAGCTTTAAAGGTTCTTATGACTCCATGATCTTCAGGCCAAATTAGAGGGTGTTTAGGATCAAGTAGACCATTGGTGTTGATCTCATGGGGTTCTGGCTGGCCAGGGGCATTGTCCAACGTCAAAAGAACTTTAAAGGCAGTTCCTTACTGTCAACGGACTTCCTGACTTCAGGGACAAAGCATTAATGGGAACAACCCAGAAAAAAAGGGTTCTCATTGTCCAGGTCTTCTTGCTGTACAACCAAAAGACTGACAGCTTGTGCAAGGGTTTGGGGTTAGCAGTTTTATAGATAAGGGCAGTCCTTATCATAAAACCAACTACATTTGAACAAAACACTAGAGTTAGCCTATCCCTTTCTGTTTTAAATCTTGGTATGTGCTTCTCTTACTTACTAATAAATGTCCTTTGTGGCAGTTTTTCCCAAAATAGGGCACGTTATTTGCATTAAAAGCCCGTTTAGGCCAGGCATGGTGGCTCATGCCTGTAATCCCAGCACTCTGGGAGACTGAGGTGGGTGGATCACGAGGTCAGGGGTTCAAGACCAGCTTGGCCAAGATGGTGAAACCCCGTCTCTAATAAAAACACAAAAATTAGCCAGGCATGGTGGCGAGCGCTTGTAATCCCAGCTACTCGGGAGGCTGAGGCAGAAAATTGTTTGAATCTGGGAGTCGGGAGTTGCAGTGAGCCAAGATCGCGCCACTGCACTCCAGGCTGGGCAACAGAGTGAGGCGCCATCACAAAAATAAGTAAATAAATAGCTAGCTAGCTAGCTGGGCATGGTGGTGGGTGCCTGTAATCCCAGATACTTTCAGAGGCTGAGGCAGGAGAATCGCTTGAAGCCCAGAGACGGAGGTTGCAGTGAGCCAAGATTGCACCTTTACACTCCAGCTTGGGAGACAAGAGCAAAACTCTTGTCTCAAAAAAACAAAAACAAAAACAAAAAACAATAAACTAACAAACAAAAAAATCAAAACACCTGTTCAGGTTGATATAATTTCTTGTCAGTGATTCTCTTAATAGCACCTGAGACATTGTTGACTGCCTCTTGGTTGGCAGAAGTTGCTTCTTCTACTATCTTGACTTCTTTTTTTTCTTTTTCTTTTTTTTCCTGAGATGGACTCTCGCTTTGTCGCCCAGGCTGGAATACAATGGCGCAACTTGCCTCACTGCAACCTCCGCTTCCCAGGTCCAAGCCATTCTCCTGCCTCAGCCTCCTGAGTAGCTGGAATTACAGGCATGCGCCACCAAGCATGGCTAATTTTTGTATTTTTAGTAGAGAGGGGGTTTCACCATGTTAGTCAGGCTGGTCTCACACTCCTGATCTTGTGATCCGCCCGCCTTAGCCTCCCAAAGTGCTGGGATTACAGGCTTGAGCCACCACACCCAGCCTTGATCCTGACATTTTTAAAGCCAAACATCTTTCTAAAATTATCAAACTATCCCTTGCTGGCATTAAATTCTCCAGCTTTAGATCTTTCACCTTCCTTTTGCTTTCAGTTGTCATATAATGACTGTTTCCATTATCAAGTCTCTCTGTATGCCTTTCCCATGGCAATTCTGCACCCACATGAAAGCTGCATTTTCAAATAAGATAAAAATATATTTTGCAGAAAGTGCAAGATTTTCATGCCTGCGGGCATAGCCACAGCAATGTCTTTATTTCCTTTTTTGTTTGTTTGTTTTTAACAATGATTCTTATACTGGATTAATTTATCTTGAAATGGTGGGCAACTACAGCTGCAAACCTCAATCTATAGTACATATGTACAGTCTATTTGTACATACAGTGCAAAACAATTCAGCTGTTTCTTGTAATGTCATGACTTTTCCCTGCTTCTTGGAAGCACTTCCAGCATCACTATTGGCACTTCATATAGGCCTCACAGTGTTATTTAAAGTTTACAATATTGCACTAAATACTATGAAAAATATATTAGAACCTTGAGAGATCACTTTTTACTGCAATATGTGATTTACTGGAGTGATGAACTGCTCACGTGGAGATGATTAACACCACAAGTTTCTTTAAGTGAATACTCACAACACTGTGAGCAACAGGAGATGGCTACAAAATCGATCTCCTGGGCTCAGGTGATATTCCCACTTCAGCCCCCTGAATAGCTGGAACCACAGGTGGGTGGCACCATACCCAGCTAATTTTTCTTTTTTCTTTTTCTTTTTTTTTTTTTTTTTTTTTGTGGAGATGGGTCCTCACTATATTTCCCAGGCTGGTCTCAAATTTCTGAGACCCGTGCACCCTCCAAAAGTGCTGGGGTTACAGGTGTGAACCACCACACTCAGCCTCTACAGAAAAATTTAAAAATTTGCCAGTGTGGTGGCACGTGCTTGTGGTCTCAGCTGTTGGGGAGGCCGAGGCAAGAGGATCACTTGAGCCCAGGAATTTCTGTCTGCAGCAATCTATGATCATGTCACTGCCCTCCAGCCGGGGTGACAGAGGGAGACGCTATTAAAACACACACACACACACACACATGCACGATTATGACTTACTACTGTATCTTTACATTTGTTTACATTTCTCTGGGATCACCATGTACAGTCTGTGTTTGTGTGACTATTGACTAATTTTAACCTTTTATAACAGATTTATATATATTTTATGGTAGTAAATGATAAAATAGAAGCTACATATATTTTATGTTATGCATTCTTGGTATACCTATTTCAACGAATTCTGTTTTTTTGAAATTGTCTCAAATATTCAAGAATATATATCCAATATATTTATTGAAAAAAATTCACATATAATTGGACCTGTGCATTTCAAACCTGTGTTATTTAAGGGTCAGCTGTACTGTCATGAAACCACCAACAGTCATGATAGAAAAAATTGCCATTGCCTGATATTATTTTCCTGTACTCTTTCAGTCAGAACCTTCCCCCTCAGACCCCAGGCTCAATAACCAGTGATCTGCATTCTTTTACTCTAGTTTTGCAGCTTCTTCATTTCATATAAATGGAATGATACTGGATGTCAACTTTTGTGTCTGGCTTCTTCCACTTAGCTCAGGGCTTTTCAGATTTATCTATGCTGTTTTTGCTTGTATTCATAGTTTATTCTTTTATCTTGTTGAATGGTATTTTATGTTAAGGATATGCCATAATTGATTATTCATTCTTCTGTTCATGGACATTTTAGTTTGTGCGTGTGTGTGTGTTTTAAAAACAAATTCTGGTGTTTGGGTTTTATAAATAAAACTGCTGAGCATGCAAGTGTATTTCTAGGACATATGTTTTTGTTCTCTTGGGGATATCCCTATAGGTAAGATTCCTAAGCTATATGGTAAGGTTATGCTACCTTTAAAGCTGCTACACTGTTTTCTGAAGTTGTTTTACTACTTTTGCAACTTTGTTGAAGAGATTGACAATAGATTGTTGTGTGAGTGTATTTCTGGGTTCTCTATTCTCTTCTGTTCATTTCTATGTCCGTCCTTTAGCTAATACTGTACCCTCTCAATTACTGTACCTTTATATGTCTTGAAGTCATAAAGATTTTCAGACTTATTCTTATTTATAAAATTGTTTTGGCAATTAGTCTAGGCCTTTTGTATTTCCATGTAACTTTTTAGAATACATTTGTAAATTTGTATTTAAAAGATTAGGTTTTCATCGGGATTGTCTCAACCTATAGAACAGTTAAAGGAAAACTGACAACTTAGAAGTATCAAGGCTCAGATTCAGGAACTTCTTGTGTCATTTATTTATGCCTTCTTTAATGTCTCTCAGGAATATTTTAAAGTTCTTGAACATATTTTGTTAAATTTATTTCTAAATATTTCATATTTTTATGCTATTGCGAAGTACTTTTTTTTCAGTTGCCAAGCATGTATTTGCTAGCTATATACCAACTTACTATAGAGACACCTACTTTTTATACACTGGCCTTTTTATCTTAGGACCTTGCTAAACTCAATTATTAGATCTAGTAGCTGTTTAGTAGATAATTTAGAATTTCCAACATTATCAGGTCATATATAAATAAAGACAGTTTGGGTTCTGCCTTTACAATAGATTTTTTTTTTTAATGGGAAGTGATGAATGTTGACATATTTACGTTATTCCTAATGTTGGGGAACATCAGCTTATCAAATATTTGATCACATATATATCAAATGTGCTGTTAGCTGTTTGTTTTTCATAGATGTGCTGTATCAGGTGGAAGAAATAACCATCTTGTTCTAGTTTGCTGCGTGTATCATAACCTAGTTTTGAATTTTGTAAAATGCTTTTATTACATTTTGAGATTTTCATTTTACTCTGTTAACATAGATTAAGAAAGAGTTTGAATTGTTTGACCAAATTTGTATTCTTGATAAACCTCACTAGGTTATGATTTACTATTGTTTGTATATGGCTGGATTCAATTTGCTAAATGTCTTTTTGTTTTGTTTTAGCACGAGTGCAAGTTTATTTTAAAAGCCTTTAGAACAGGAAAGAAAGGCAAGTATGCTTGGAAGAGACCCAAAGGGGTGATTTGATGGACAAGTGCCTCAATTTGCTAAAACTTTCTTAAGGCTCCGTGTCTTCATGTGGTTATTGGTTTATAGTTTTGTCTAATGTCATTGCGTGCTTTAGTGTCCTGTTAATGCTAACTTTCATGTAGTCCAGAATTGTTTGAACCTTTGTCTTTTTGGAAGAGTTTGTATACAATTGGTATTACTTCTTCATTTAATATTTCATAAAACTTCTTACATATTCTAGGGATGACCCTCAGCTGATGCCATCAAGAAAAACGAATCTCAGTCCTACAACCACAAAGAACTTAAATATGCTAACAGCTGAAATAAGCAAGAAACAGATTCTCCCTGAGACTTTAGAAAGGAACACAATCATGCCAACACTTTGATTTTAACCCAGTGAGACCTCTGTTATATTTATAATATATTTGTGTTGTTTAAACCATAAGTTTGTGGTGATTTGTCGGGATAGCAATAGAAAGCTAATACATCAACATTATTCTGTAAGCATTTCTTTATTTTCCAATGCAGTATTTCCTCAAATCATGTTGTACCTTTTCTGCCACAACTTGAAAACAGCCTCTTCTCTAAGGAGTTCTGGTTCTTTTTATTAAAAAATTATATAAACCAGTAACTGGGTACTAAATATGCTCAAGCTACTGGAATGCCATGGCTTGCTAGGCTGTCTCAGTAAAGACAGGGAATATGTACACATTTATCTATACTTCAAATTCTTTATATGTAGTTAAACCTACAAATATTTCAGAAGTTGGGTATTTAAAAAGATTCTTAAGACTACAGTAGCATACTCACATAAAGCTTTTATTTATAGGCAAATATGTGGTATAGTAAGAATACAACACCAAATGCACAATGAATAAAATAACAAATGGATAAAATGGGCTTCATAAAATTAAGACAATCTGCTCTAGGGAAGATACTGTTAAGAACTGAAAACAAGGCCAAGCATGGTGGCTCATGCCTGTAATCCCAGCACTTTGGGAGGCTGAGGCAGGATGATCACTTGAGGCCAGGAGTTAGAGACTAGTCTGTGCAACATTGCACGACCTCATCTCTAAATTTTAAAAAAGAAAACAAAAGCCACGGACCGTGAGAAAACATTGGCAATGCTGATATCAAATAAGGGATTTGTCTCCAGAAATATTAAAAACTTGTAACCAACCAAATGTTTTAAAAAACAGGTAAAAAATACCAACAGACATTTTACTAACGAAGATATATGACTGACAAGTAAGCACATTAAAAAAAATGCTCAAAACTGAGTCACTGGAAAAATAACTACAATGAAATACTAGTGCACACTTAGTAAAATGGCTAAAATGAATGGCCTATGACTTCTATATATATAAATTGTCAGTAATGTGAAGAAATGGAAAATCTAATATATTCCAGGAGGGAATATGAAATGCTAACCATTTAGAACACAATTTGGCAAGCTTTTAAAATTTCAAACATTTGGATCCACTTACAGAATAACTGAGTGAGGAACTTTGCAGTCCTGTTATACAGCCAAAAGGGTGAAAATTATAAAAATGCAATTCAGTCTCTGGAAATGGTCACAAGGGTGTACGGCAAATAAATATTTATTAAAGATCTAACATTCATAAGAACAGCAAAAGTCAGTCACATCTGAACCAAGACCACTCCTTTCCTCCCCCAACTCCAAACTCAGCGAGATTAAAACTCCATTCGACTGCTGCAGCCAAGAATACAGGGCTCCCTCTCTCCGGAGCTCCAAGGCAGAGGGCTATCTTCTCAGGAAGGACAATCTGTCAGGAATTCTCATCCTGCCTCCAGTGTGCATATTTAGATGAATGATGTTCAATTGCCAGCTCCCTCATAAAGGCCATCCTCAGAGTTTCTGTTTTAAGTGAGGTCATATTGATTCAGAGACAGTATATAATCCGCCACCCTAAGGCCTTTCTCCACCCTAAGGCCTTTCTCCTCTCTCTAAACTTTCTGGTGTTGAATAGGGTTAGGCCTTTGGCTGAAGCCCTTTTCTATACTCACTACATTGTCCGCTTTGCGAACTGTCCAGTGTTGAATGAGATTGTAGGTGTGACTAAGGGATTTCCATCTGTTATCTTCAGGACTTTTTTCCACTGTGAACTTTCTGGTGTTGAATGAGGTTGAAACGCTGGCTAAAGGATTTCACACAATCATTGCATTTCTCCAGTGTGGATCCTTCGATGTTTAAAAAGACTGGAGTTGTGGCGAAACAATTTCCCACATTCCCTGCACTCATAAGGCCTTGCTCCAGTGTGAACTCTCTGATGTTTAATGAGGCTGGAATTCTCTCTAAACGATCTCCCACATTCATCGCACTTAAAAGGCTTTTCTCCAATGTGAACTTTTCGATGTTGCATGAGGGTTGAGCTTTGGCTAAAAAATTTCCCACATTCCCTGCACTCATAAGGCTTTGCTCCAGTGTGAACCCTCTGATGTCTAACAAGGGTGGAATTCTCTCTAAAAAATCTCCCACACTCATTGCACTTAAAAGGTTTTTCTCCAGTGTGAACTTTTCGATGTTGCATAAGGCTTGAGCTTTGGCTAAAAAATTTTCCACATTCGCTGCACTCATAAGGCCTTTCTCCAGTGTGAACACGCCAATGTTTGATAAGGTTGGACTTGTGGCTATAGAATTTTCCACATTCACTGCACTTATAAGGTCTTTCTCCAGTGTGAACTCTCTGATGTTTCATGAGGCTGGAGTTGAAACTAAACAATTTTCCACATTCACTGCACTCATAAGGCCTTACTCCAGTGTGGATTTTGTGATGCTGAACAAGTGTGGAATTATGCCTGAAAGCTTTTCCACATTCACTGCATGTAAAAGGCTTTTCTCCAGTGTGAACTCTCTGGTGTTCAATGAGATGAGCATTACGGCTAAAGGATTTTCCACAGTCACTACACCCATAAGGCCTTTCTCCAGTGTGAACTATTTGGTGTATAAAAAGGTTGGACATATCTCTAAATAACTTCCCACATTCACTGCATTCATAAGGCTTTTTCCCAGTGTGTAGTCTCTGGTGCTGAACAAGTAAATAGTTCTGACCAAAGACTTTCCCACATTCACTGCATTTGAAATGCCTTTTTCCAGCATGAAAGGCCTCCCTACTTTTGGAGCTCCTATGTGACTTCTCTCCCGTGTGAGTCACCCGGTGCTTGAGAATAACTGAGCTGGTCGGGAGGTCCTTCCCAACTTCTCTGCTTTGCAAGGACTTCTCTGATACTTGAACCTTGCAACTCCTCAAAACTGGGACCCTGCCCTCTTGTCTTTTTAAGGATTTCTCTCCACAGTGCTGCTTCTGGTGTTGCTGAACGTTTGAACTGCACAGTCCTACAGAAGCACTCTGCTCAGGAGCCTCCTCGGCCTCGGCTCCATGCCAACAACCTGAAAGAAGAGAAATGTTGATGAAGTAAACGTAGTCTTTGGTGTGAAGAGGCAGCAGTCTCACAAATGTGTCTGACATACCCAGTAATTATTACCTGGGGCTGCTGGCAGAAATGAGGGGGGCCAGTTCTCGGCAGGGAAGGGCCTGCTATGCAGTGCTGAACCTGGTCAGCTCAAGGATTTGGGGAGGCCTCATGAGCACCAAGGATGCAAGGATTGGGTATAGCACAGGGAGGAGAGGCAGAGTCCCCAACACAATCCTCTGCAAAAGGCTTTCCACAGGACTTTGGCTGCTGGAGGCACAGGAACATGGCACAGAAGGTTATGTCCAGGTCCAGAGAAAATCAGCTGCAACCAAATAGCTGGTGCTCAAGGACTATGCAAGGATAAGTGCCCACCTCGCCACACATTCAGTGAAAGCCACTGCTGAAAGGTGCTGCTGAGGCTTGGGTGAAACATAGAGGACAGAGAGGTGGGGAATGGCCCTGGGTCAAATATCAGAATAGAAATAAATGGGTGACTGAGGAAGAAAAGATAGAAATCAGCAACGACCCCTTGCCTTAGTATCAAAATATCTGTGCCTACTGGTATGATATGAACCCATCCCCGAGTTCATACCTCCCTGAGCTCCACCCATCAAGTACCTCTCGGTATGGCTGAAGTCACAACTTCCGAGGCAGGCATGAAGGGCTCCTTCCATGACTCCAGCTGGGTTATATCATGGGTCTTGGAAGATGCAAGTCCTAAGGAAAACAACAGGTGAGTGGCAGCACTGAGCCAGAATGACCTATCCCATCATGGACCACAGGAAAGAAAACAACATAGTACAGAAAGAACCTTGGAGGAGGGTCTTACAGGAACAACCCAGTCAAACAGCAATCACATTGGTGACTCAAATGCTGGCACAGACAGACACCCAGGTATGTTGGCTAGAGGAGGCAGGCAGAATGTAGCAGAATAGAATTACCACAGATCTGCACAGTGTCACCAGGCCACAGAGAGGCCACCAGGGTTAAGACCCATCAAGCTGACTGAAAGACTCGTGACCCCCAAACCCTTTCCTACACAGCTCTGGGGCAGCTCGGGGAGAGAAGATGGTAGTATACGCAGCCCAGGCTGACTACAGTAGCTACTTCAAGATCCTGGAGAAGGAATGAGTGCCCACAATTCAGCTTTGGGAAGAACAGACCTGTCACTAGGAAAAGGAGGAAGAGCCAAGTCCAGCCCAGGATGCTGGGGTGGGCTGTGAGAAACTTACCCAGAGAGGCCAGAAGTGAAAAGTTCTCCAGCATCACATTGCGGCAGAGGAGCCTCTGAGCCTCATCAAGCAATCTCCATTCCTCCTGGGAGAAGTAGACAGCTACGTCCTCAAAGGTCACATAGCCCTGCTAAGATGGAGAGAGTTGAGTTTATCTGTGGCCTCCTTACTGGGGAATTTAGGCATCCCCCTAAACATCCACCCCTGCTCACCCTCTTCCTCAATCCCCATCTCAAAGGAGAGACCCTGCCCCAGAACCACTGATGCCCCCTCTCTCCTCGTGTTCCCACTGAGCAAGCACAGGCAGGTAAGCAGATATAGTGCATTTCAGCTCTGGGTATGGTATGCAGAGTCCTACTCTTCTCTAGCCACACAACTCACCTTGGATCCCCCAGATTGTGTTTCCCAAATACAATTAAATTTGTGTCAGTGTTCTCCCTGAAGCCCCCAATACAAGGTCCTAGGGACATCTGTTTACACTCACTAGAATGTGCACATACTCTGTACCACATTCAGTGCCTCCGACACCACCTTATGTGCCTCCCCTAGTGTCACCATATTTTAGTCTACACATGGCATCCAGAGGGCACTTACCAAATGCAATCAGAACTCCATGCCATCCCAGTCCTCCAAGGGCACTAACTGCCAGGGGCAGCCCTCAGTCCCTCTTTGAAGGCCTCCCTACCTGGCTCTTTTTCTTGCTTTATCTTCAGCTACTTGGAATTGCACGCATATCTGGACACCTCAGCTCGGCTCCTTATTCAACCACTTCAGGTCTGCCTTATACCTGCTGATACTTCCGCCAGACATAATGGAGATCTAAGGTTGCCTAAGCATTCCCAGTTCAACCTTACCTACAGGTATTTTCTAATGTTGATCACTAAACCTTCTAAACCTCCTGTCATTGGTTGCCAGAAATGAGAACCTCTCCATATAATATATAACCTGGGCTGGGCATGGTGGCTCACGCTTATAATCCCTGCACTTTGGGAGGCTGAGGCAGGCGGATCACCTGAGGTCGAGAGTTTGAGACCAGCCTAACCAATGTGGAGAAACCTGTCTCTACCAAAAATACAAAATTAGCCTGTGTGGCGATGCATGCCTGTAATCCCAGCTACTCAGGAGGCTCAGACAGAAGAATGGCCTGAACCCGGAAGCCAGAGGTTGCAGTGAGCCGAGATCGTGCCTTTGCACTCCAGCCTGGGCAACAAGAGCAAAACTCTGTCTCAAAAGAAAATAATAATAATAATATGGTCTGGACTCAGGGCCCTAACTTTGTGTGTCTATCTTCCAGGGAACTCAATTGGAAGGATAGGGAGAATAGCAAGCCTCAAGACACCATAATTCTGAAGACCATGTAGGTAGGAGTTGAGCAGGGTGAGGACCTGAGACATCCTCCACTTACCTCCTCATGGTATGTAAATAACTCTGCAGTCACAAGAACCTATGGAAAATCAAGGCAATGAGAACCAGATAGTGATGTTGTCAAAGGATCATCCAAGCCCCCTCATCTAGCCTGGAGTCAGGTGTGCCTGAGTATCTACAATCCGGGCTTTGGTTCTTAGTGATGCCTCTTACCTGTTGTGTGCCCTTGCAAAAATGATCAACCTCCCTGTGCCTTGGTGTTGCCATCTGCAACATGGCAATAATAATGGTATTCACTCGGCCGGGCGCGGTGGCTCAAGCCTGTAATCCCAGCACTTTGGGAGGCCGAGACGGGTGGATCACGAGGTCAGGAGATCGAGACTATCCTGGCTAACACGGTGAAACCCCGTCTCTACTAAAAAATACAAAAAAAAACTAGCCGGGCGAGGTGGCGGGCGCCTGTAGTCCCAGCTACTCGGGAGGCTGAGGCAGGAGAATGGCGTGAACCCGGGAGGCGGAGCTTGCAGTGAGCTGAGATCCGGCCACTGCACTCCAGCCTGGGCGACAGAGCGAGACTCCATCTCAAAAAAAAAAAAAAAAAAAAAAAAAAAAAGGTATTCACTCAATAGGACTATTGTTTGTATCAAACTCATTCTCATGTGTCTAGGACTAAGTATCAACTCCTACTGTACACATAATTAATGCTTCTGTAAACATTTTCAGTGCAGCCGGGCGCGGTGGCTCAAGCCTGTAATCCCAGCACTTTGGGAGGCCGAGACGGGCGGATCACTAGGTCAGGAGATCGAGACCATCCTGGCGAACACGGTGAAACCCCGTCTCTACTAAAAAATACAAAAAACTAGCCGGGCGAGGCGGCGGGCGCCTGTGGTCCCAGCTACTCGGGAGGCTGAGGCAGGAGAATGGCGTAAACCCGGGGGGCGGAGCTTGCAGTGAGCTGAGATCCGGCCACTGCACTCCAGCCCGGGCGACAGAGCCAGACTCCGTCTCAAAAAAAAAAAAAAAAAAAAACAACAACAACAACAAAAAAAAAAACATTTTCAGTGCAAATAAACTGGTAGGTTTTGAAAATATGGGTTTCTGGCTAGGCGCAGTGGCTCAAGCCTGTAATCCCAACACTTTGGGAGGTCGAGGTGGGTGTATCACCTAAGATCAGGAGTTTGAGACCAGCCTGGCTAACATGGCGAAACCTCATCTCTACTAAAAACATAAAAATTAGCTGGGTGTGGTGGTGCATGCCTGTAATCCCAGTACTCAGGAGGCAGAGGCAGGGGAATCTCTTGAACCTGGCAGGCAGAGGTTGCAGTGAGCAGAGACTGCACCATTGCAGTTTAGCCTGGGCAACAAAAGCGAAACTCTGTCTCAAAAAAAAAAGAAAAGAAAAGAAAATACGGGTTTCTTAAACTTACTTTTAAATTAAGAATGTGATACTTAGGGTGTTATAATCAAATACTTTCCAGTATATTAAGTTTACAATCAATTATGAAGTGCTTATATCAGTTTAACTTAATAAATCCGTGTGGTTTTATTTGCCCGTGTGTATATGAACTATGATCAATTAGTGCTTAAATAAGTACGTACCTCATAAATTCACAAATTAATAAACTGGGACCTGGGTCTGAGAAACCTGAGCGGACACCATTCCTTTTGGCAACCTGGCTGCCTGCTATATACTCCCCTGAAGGCAATCCTGCTGAGAGCCCTTCTACTGGAGCAGTTGATCATCCCTCCTGTGCTGATGGCTAGGGAAACTTAGGCACCAAAGGGGCTGCTCCACCAGCCTGGCTGACCTTTCCTTTTCTCCACATGGACTGGACATGAGGAACTGCTGAGCCTAGAGTGGCAAACCTATATACTACCCAACACTGCAGTCTCCATCCAGTCCTGGGTCTTCATACTCTATAACCCTCCATTCCTGCAGACATCAGACAGAACCACTTCAGACCGCAAAACTCCATGCTATAGAGGCAGCCCCGTCCTACAGGGCCATCTCTCCCTTCTCTCACCTTAGGGCCCATCTGAAAGGAAACCTTAAGATTCTCCCTCCTAAATAGGAGTCCCAAGCCTTACCCTAGTCCAGGCCTCTACCCACCACCTCTTGGATATCTCCAGCCCAGATCCCTCCCCAAACCTCCAGATGTGAGTGAGCAAGCTGCCCATGTGGACACGACACCTCCATTCTGGGTCATCTCAGGATCACCATGCCCAAAACCTACTCCCTGCACAGCCTTCCCCATCTCCATCCTTCCTTATATTCAGGAACAAACAAACAAAAATGCAATTAGAAATCCAGAATGGCTCTTCATTCCCTACTTTCGTTCACAGTCACATGTGATGCAGCAGGAATTCCTGTCTGTTCAGTTTTTGAAATCCATCCAAGATCTGATCACTTCCCCTCCTCTATGGCCCAGTCCTAGTAGATTCTCCACCAGTCTACTGAATTTACCTACTCACAGGTCTGTCCTCACCCGCCTCACCCCCACCCCACTGTGTTTTGCCTTGAGGGGACTTTGGCAAACTTTGAGATACAGATCGTGTCACTCTTCTGTCTCTAGCCCTCCGCGGCCACTGTGGTGCCCTCAGGATGAAGGGGCAGCTGCTCGGGCTGTCGCGCCACACGCGACTGGTCCCTTCCCAAGCTGCCTACTACAGACACCCGGAGGCCTCAGGTTCGGGACTCGCTGAGCGCGCCTTACATCTTTGCGAGCCGGACCCCTTGCCCTCCATTCCCACCCCATCACACTGCGTGTCAGAAACGGGACCCCGCCCACGAACGCCCCACAGTTCTGCACCCGGGGACCTGAGCAAGCGACCCTCACAGGGCTTTAGGATTCCAGGGAGGCCGGGAGGACGCGGCGCTCACCTGAGTCGGGTCCCTCAGCGCGGCCGCCGCCATCCGAGCCTGTGGGTAGAGCGGGTAGGGCGACCCTGGGCGCCGCCACCGAGCCTCAGACCAGCCTCTGAGCGGCGAGAACAGAGCACGTCGCCACGGCCCCTTCCGGCGCTGGTCGCCTCAACCCACCACCAGCTTTCCGCGGGCTCAGTTCACCTGAGAGTCGCGAACCTGAACCCAAAGAGAGACGCCGGAAATCCCGCCCATTGTGCGTCGCACGCTCGAGCAGGCCTCTTTTTATTGGCCAAGGATCTCCGCCTCCCGGCGTGGCGCCTTTTGGACAATGTAGTTCCCATGGCTCCAAACTTGGAGGAAGTAGGCATAAATTCGGAGATGGAGATTGGAGATGACAGATAATGATGGAGATGGAGATGATGATGGAGATGGAGATGATGATGGAGATGGAGGTAACGGAATAGGAGATGGAGGAGAAATTAGGGTTGAGAACTTCTCTCGGACTCATCCTGAAGCTGCTGTTATTGGAGATGGGCCTGGATTTCAGTTTCCTGCAACTGATACTCCAATCTTTCCTTCTTTTGAAGGACTTTCAGAGGATCTTCAGAGCCACAATAAAGAGGTTTCTCTGGGCAGAGCCACGTATACATGCCCAAATTTCCCTTGACAAAGGGACACCCAATATTAAAACTAATGGTGGCGAAGCAATGCCTGATGTATGACAATAAAAGGCTCTGAATTCTGGAGGTAGGTGATGACAGAGTAGGGGAGCCCAAGGATTTACTTTCATCCTTCACCCCATGCGAATTTGTGCTCTTTCCTTCCTCAAAGACCCAACATTGGTGTACAGGCACAACAATAGGTAGCAAACCCATAAACAAACTCCCCCTCAATTTCTCTCCTTCATCCTTTTCTGCTCCATGTTCTCACTGCTCTTCCATTTCCAAATATAAAGCCAATTCCTCACAGGTAGGTAGAATGCTAGACTGTTGTTTACAACACACAACTATTGATAAAAAAAATTATGTCAACCCTTAATTATGTGTTGTCCCACTACATCCATTCCCATTGAATCTAGTTAAAAATTATTTTCTGTGTAAATGTATTTCCATTACATTTATTGTTTTTGGTTTCAAATAGTTTTATATCACACTTTCATAAAAGACATTGTGTTGTGTATAGAAATCTAGTTTGGTGGTTACTTCTTCTTTACAGAAAGTGTTCTTGTTGCCCTTTTCATTGCCATATGACATTTGATGAATTGTCTTTTCAGATACTTGTAAAACACTTAAAATATTGAATACATCTCTGTATATGGAGTATGACATACTATCTTGAACAAGAGTATTACTTGTTGGGTCTGACACAATCACTGCTGTATAAGTAGGAGAAATATTCCCTGAGGTAACCAGAGACAGAAGCATTATTCACTTACTTCAAGGCCACCTAACATCCCCACTCCATGTTCCACATGGTGGTGGTGTCTGAGTCTTTTCTTTCTTGTGCCTGACAGAAAATGCTGAGGCTCGCCAAACTAACTCTGGAGCTTCAGGCTACAAGCATTTGCAAACAATATTTGTTAACTTCCAGCTATAGAAGTCTGGGTGACGTTAGTGTATGGTGTGTCCATTTTATTTTTTGATGAGCATTCTCTGCGTAAGGAAGCCTGAAATCATGTCTCTAAACATTTCTTTGATGTCACAGACTACGTTCACCAGAAATACAGAAATGGCTCCTTCAAGAGGATGCTAAGCTCCGTCTGGGCCTTGGAGAACAAGGGACACCATTTCCAGGCTCCCCTGGCGGTCTTTTCTGGGCTTTTGACCTGGAAGTGACGCGAGACGCCGCTTACTAGTATTGGTGCCGTGGGAACTACATTACCCAGAAAACGTGGCGGCTCTGGGCCAATGAAAGCCCAGGAAATAGGCGTTTCCGTTGGTGAGGAAAACGTCAGGGCGGGACTTCCTCTACATCCTCTGGTGGACATTTTGTTTGCTCTTCCATTAATCCACTGGTTTAGTCTCCGGAACGCAATGTCAGACCTGAGGTGACAGAAAAGGGAAAACGTGAGACAGTGTCTTCTTCCCTGAAGAGAAGTGGGCCTGAGGCTCGACAGTGGCGCTGCCCGAGTGACCTAACCGCTGGACTGGGCCCTGGACGGCTGATCCCAGGTTCCTGCACTTGTCGCCACCCTTCCGTAGTCCACAGGCCTGATGGCGGCAGCTGAGCCGATGGGCCCGGCACAGGTGGGTGCTGCGTCTGCGAGTCTGCGCGCTGACCCCCATCTCTGACTCCGAAAGCTTCGAATAAACCGCTCCTCGGGTTACTGCAGCTCAGGCCCCTGAATCTAGAACAGTGGGAGCGCTCGTGCTTGGGACCCATTTTGACAGCAAGAGTTGAAGGACGTTCCAGGCAGAGAGACCAGTGTATGCAAAGAGTCGGAGATGGTTCACAGCTGGAGCATTGGGGAAAACTGGGCCTTTGGTGTCTGAAAGGATCAGAGTGCTTTATAAGTGATCGCACCTGGAATATCATCCTGAGCATCTGGGTCCCTATTCTGAGGGTGATGGGAGCCATGGAAGGTTCTGAACAGAGGAGAGCCAGAATTCGAGGGTTTAAAAAGTATTCTATAGACTGCTCATGGAGGGCAGACTCTTGTTGGCCATGGGGGCAGATAATGAGCACTGTTCGGAGGTAACACAGTTAAGAGGCATCCTTGAAGATGGAGGCACAGAGGGCAGACATTCAACTCCCAGGCACATTGTAACAGGGTAGGAATATGGGATGGGGTTGAGCCGTTGGGGTTCCCTCAAGATTGCGTGGCTCTCACAGTCTCCCTCTTCCCCACAGGTTCCCATGAACTCAGAAGTAATTATGGACCCTATACAGGTGAGGGGAGAATGTCCATGCTCTCACCGATCCCACCCCCACCCAACACGCTGTCCAGCATTGTGGTGTTATATAGAACACTCTCCTGCTACTCTCCAGTTTCTTGGGTCTGAGGACTCTGGAGAAGCCCCAAGCCCAGGGTCCTGACTCCGGGCCAGGGGTTTTATGGAGGGGTTTCCATTTCTGCCAACCATTGGAATAAGGTTGGAAGGTTGTTCCAGGCACAGGAACCAGCCTGTGCAAATACTTAGAGGTGAGACTGAGATGGGAGTTTTCAAGAAATTGCAGGTCTCTGTCATGTCTGGTGGGAACCAAGAGCAAAGGGGCGGGAATCATCCTGAAATGGCTTACAGATGATTAATTATGTAGATTGGGAGTTAAAAGAGAATATTCATTTCACAGTGGTAGTGCATTTAGTGAGCCAGGAAAATGATGGTGGAGAGCCAGAGTTGTGAGATAACTGTGATCCAAAGAGTGATGTACATATGGAAAGAAGTGTAGACTGATGACCTCTGGGCTTAAAGGAGAAAGGCAAGCCCATCTTTGGTTGTCTGGTAAGCATGATGTTAGTGACCCCAGAGGAATTTGCTTACCGAAGGGTGAGGCCCTGTATGCTAGGCACAGAGCTTAGAGGGTAACAACTTCACCTGCCTGTGGTTGCTATGGGTAGACAGAGTGATCATTGGGACCATGAGGAGAGAGAAGACACCAATGACACCTGGTCCTGATATTTCTTGAGCTGAGAAGTTAGGTAGGAGGGTATACAGGAGGGAGATGTGTGGGGGCATGGATGGGGGTTCTTGGGAGAGATGCTGCTCATGGACTTGGCTCTCCCAATTGTGGCAGGGGCAGGTGAACTTTGAGGACGTGTTCGTGTACTTCTCCCAGGAGGAGTGGGTGCTCCTTGATGAGGCTCAGAGGCTCCTGTACCGTGATGTGATGCTGGAGAACTTTGCACTTATGGCCTCTCTGGGTAAGGCCGTCACATCCACCCCAGTGACTTGGACTGGGCCCTGCCCTTCCCCTTTTTTTCAGGGCATCCTTGTCCTTCCTACATCAGAGCCATGGACACTGCCTCATTTCTTAGTTCCTGGAGTAGGTTCTGTGAGTGCTGGGCTTGGGCAGTGTGCACTCCTACCTCCTCCTTCTGAGCATTCCCAGCACTTGCTGTCTCAGAGCCTTGCAGGGATGGATTCAGGAGTTAAGCATTGTATTTTCAGCCCAGTGGGTCATATCCATCTTGTCCTTTCCCTGTCTGAATGCCTCTGTCTGTATCCATGACACCTCTGTGCCTGGGACTCTGCTCTTCCTTTAGCTGAGATTTCCTGTGGCCTGCCTATGCCAGGAATTGTAGGGACCATTATGGTCACTACTTGCTAGGACCACTGCGCTATTCCTGCAAGACCCTACTCTGAGATTATTTTAATAATGTTTAGTTTTCTATTTAGGTTACCCATACCAGTGCTGTTCTATCTTTCCCTTAGGACATACATCTTTCATGTCCCACATAGTTGCCTCACTGGTGATGGGTAGTGAGCCCTGGGTACCTGACTGGGTGGACATGACCCTACCTGTTGCCACAGAGACTCTAGGTGGGAGTGGCCCTGGTGAGTGGGAACTGGGGAAAAGTGTGATGTCAGGGCTGGGTTCATATTGTTCCATAGCCTCTTTGTGTCTACAGTTGTATTAGTGCTAAGGCCACTAGGCCGTACTTCATTTTTATCTACTTTCTCATTTATACACTTGCCTTTCATACTCTGGCCTTTGGCCTCTGGATGTTCCATACCTCTCCCTCCATGTTTCACCTGTTCCTCTCCATGGCTTGTTCTACAGTGCTTTCCAACATTGGCCTGTACTTAGTGTTTCATGAGATGTGTAGCCCAAATAGTCCTTAAACATCAACTACTGAGTAGCAATTTGATTTTCTTTGGTGTGGACCACATAACCTTCTGCACCACTCTCACCTGTCCCCAGCAGCCAAGAAAATCTGATTGTGAATGACTTTGAGACTTGCCTCTTTTTCGTGCTGTACCCCACATCTTTGTCCTCTCCCAGTTGAGGTCTTCTCCATTCTATGACATTTAGATGCCAACTACTGTATAGTACACATTTGCTGAACTTGAGTTTGGACCCTTGTCCTAACAACAGTCCTATGACCTTGGTCTTAGTTGCATCAGACACATATTTGTAGTGAGGCTTCCTCTCTTCCACCTGTGTCAATTTGTACTTCACCAGCATTTCTCTGCTTTCAGGTTGTTGGCATGGAATGGAGGATGAAGAGATACCTTTTGAGCAGAGCTTTTCTATAGGAATGTCACAGATCAGGATTTCCAAGGGAGGTCCTTCTACTCAGAAGGCTTACCCCTGTGGGACATGTGGCCTGGTCTTAAAAGACATTTTGCACTTGGCTGAGCACCAGGAAACACACCCAGGGCAGAAACCGTACATGTGTGTGCTGTGTGGGAAACAGTTCTGGTTCAGTGCAAACCTTCACCAGCACCAGAAGCAGCACAGTGGAGAGAAACCCTTTAGAAGGGATAAGAGCAGGGCCTTTCTTGTGAACAACTGCACTGTCCAATCATCAGAGATGTCTTTTGTGACAGGGGAGGCTTGTAAGGACTTCCTAGCCAGCTCAAGCATTTTCCAGCACCATGCCCCTCACAATGAGTGGAAGCCACACAGCAACACCAAGTGCGAGGAGGCCTCTCGCTGTGGAAAAAGGCATTACAAATGCAGCGAATGTGGGAAAACCTTCAGCCGCAAAGACTCACTCGTTCAACACCAGAGAGTCCACACTGGAGAAAGGCCTTATGAGTGTGGTGAATGTGGGAAAACCTTTAGCCGCAAACCGATACTTGCTCAGCACCAGAGAATCCACACTGGAGAAATGCCTTATGAGTGTGGCATATGTGGGAAAGTTTTTAATCATAGCTCTAACCTTATTGTACATCAAAGAGTACACACTGGAGCAAGGCCTTACAAGTGCAGTGAATGTGGGAAAGCCTATAGCCACAAATCTACACTTGTTCAGCATGAGAGTATCCATACTGGAGAAAGGCCGTATGAGTGCAGTGAATGTGGAAAATACTTTGGTCACAAATACAGACTCATTAAACATTGGAGTGTTCATACTGGAGCAAGGCCTTATGAGTGCATTGCATGTGGGAAGTTCTTTAGCCAAAGCTCTGACCTTATTGCACATCAAAGAGTTCATAATGGTGAAAAGCCTTATGTGTGCAGTGAGTGTGGAAAAGCCTTTAGCCACAAACATGTACTTGTTCAGCATCATAGAATTCACACTGGAGAAAGGCCATATAAGTGCAGTGAATGTGGGAAGGCCTTCAGGCAGAGGGCTTCCCTCATCCGCCACTGGAAAATTCACAGTGGAGAAAGGCCTTAGGATGGGAGATAGATAATTCCATTTCCTTGTTCAACATAATAACTGACACCAGAGAGAAGCTCCAAGAGTAGCCTTTATGTGTAGCCAGCAGCCAGAAGTAGAACTTGATACACTCACTCACTCACCCTGGGGAGGTTCTTCTGAGTGCCAGCTATATGGGAAGCCTTCTGGAGGTATGCTGAATTTTCTAGACCCTTGCTGGAATGTTGTCAAGGCAGTGCCTCTGATAGAAGCCATCTGTCTTTGTGCTGGAAAAGTCCTGCTTTGTGCAAAAGTAACCCCAATGTGCTTCAAAAGACCTCTGTACTTCTCCGTTTCCTGGAGGGAATCATCAGTAGCCTGAGGCCATGAAGGATTCTCACTTTTTTCTGCCCCAACTGGTTTAAGCATGAGTGTGACCCAGTTTTAGCCAGAAAGATGGGAGCTTTGTTCTGACCACTGGCAGAGGTTTCCCTTCATGGATATAGTTGATCTCACATGGCACTTGCAATGGATTTTTCCAGCCTCCAAGACACCTAAACTGAAATTGGCTGCCTCCTATTCCGGTTTTGCAACAAATGCCTTAATTTTTAGACTATCTTAAATCTTGGGGATTCTGTTCGCTTTGTGGGTTGGGTTGAGAACAGAATTGGGCTAAGCCAGTATGAAGGGATGAACAGCTTTTGTGAGAGCTCCAACTGTCTGTATCTCTGAGGTGACAGTAGAATGGCAAAGACTAGCTCTTATTCTAGTGTCAAGCTAAGTTACTTGACTGCTTAAGCTCTCCTAGGAAAGTATGCCAGTCTTTGCAGCCCTAATCTTTTGGTCTATATGTTAAGATTTTTTGTGTAATTGAGGTCACCCTAAGCAGTGGGCATTTGTTGTAATAATTTCTAGTGCGTCTGGGAGCAACATGAATTAGGTCCCTTGTTCCCAGAGGATACTTCATATTCCCAAGGCTTCTTGAGGAGAATTTGAACTCATGGGACATGCCAAGATCTCTGAAGTCTTTTTCAGTAAGCAGTTGATGCTGGCTGTCCTCCAGAAGGCCCAGGTAGGAATCATAGTTGTTGCAGAGACCCAGATTAATAAGGGATTGAGAAAACTGCAGCAAACTATAGGGAATATGACCCTTCTAAAGGTGCATCCACATGTGTTTCCATCACTTTGGCTCCATTATGAGGGTTTACAGAAGTACTCCCATACCTGTGTCTCTTATGGCTAAGGTTACTGTCCAGAAGTCAGTGTAAACATTTTTGCAATAAACTGCACGTATTTATAGTGTACCATTTGATAAGTTTTGATACATGTTGGTACTTCTCAAACCAAAAGTTTCCTAATTCCTTTTATATTTTCTTCCTTTCCTTCACCCATCCCCAGGCAACCATTGATCTTTTGTCACTGTAGATTGGTTTGTATTTCCTACAGAGATGCAGTAATTTAATATGTATTCTAATGTTTTTGGCTTCTTAAACTCTGAAATTATGGTTTATGGTGGTGTTCTGTGTTTCATAGTTCATTCCTTTTCATTTGTACTTTGCTAAGAGTATTCGATTGTAGAGAAGTAGTTCCAAAGCAAGTGATGCAGGAGAGAACTCACACAAGAACAAAGCCACAGTATCTGTCATTACCTTAAACTGAAAGTGATGAGCCATTATTTCTGCTATATTTCATAAGTAACCCTAGCTAATCCTGGTTAAAAGTGGAAGAGAACTACACAAAGGTGAAAATAGGGATTTGTGGGGCATTTTCTTGGACTCTGGTGACTATAATCCTATGTGGTTTTTTTTTTCTTTTTCTGTTTTAGTTGTTTAATGTGAATTACATTGACTAATTTTTTTAAATGTTAAGCCAACCTTGCATTTCTGGAATAATTCTCATTTGGTCATGATGTATTAGTCATTTAGTATATTGTTGAATGTGATTTGCTATTTTGTGTTTTTTTTTTTGTAACAAGTTTTGCACCAATGTTCATGAGTGATATTTGTCTCTAATTTTCTTTCCTGCTTACTTGCTTGCTTTTTTTTGTTTCTAATTTTATATCTTGCCCAGGTTTGGCTTTGGTATCAGTATAATGCCAGCTTTTTATAGAGTAAGTTGGGAAGTATTCCTGCTCTTCAATTCTCTGGAAGAGTTTGTGAATAATTGGTATTATTTCTTCCTTAAATGTTTGGTAGAATTCACCAAGGAAGCTGTCTGGGTCTTGAGTTTGTTTTGTAGGAAAGTTTCTAACTACAAGTTTGACTTCCGTGGTAGACAGAGGGCTGTACAAATTATATATACATCCATCTATCTATGTGTGTGTGTTGTCTGTCTGTCTCTCTGGGCCTGAAGTATGTTTTGTAGGACAGCATCTAACTACAAGTTTGATTTCCATGGTAGATGGAGGGCTATACTAGTTATATATACATCTGTCTGTCTGTCCATCTGTCTCTCCATCCATCCATCTCTAGAGTGAGCTTTGATGGTTTGTGTCTTTCACGGAGTTTGTCTGTTTCATTTAAGTACTCAAATTTTTCAAAATATTATTTTCATACTTGTAGAATTTGTAGTGGTGCTACCTCTTCTATTCCTGATACTGGTAATGTCTGTATTTCTCTTTTAACCTTGATTGGTTTGGGTAGAGATTTATCAATTTTACAGTTTTATTGATCTTTAAAGTACTTGGTATTATTGAATTTTCTGTTTTCTGATTTTTTTTTTTTTCCTTTTTGACTTTTACTAATGCCTTCTGCTTTTATTGGATTTCATTTCTTTTGCTACTTTTTGACATGGAAGCTGAGGTCCTTCGTTTCAAACCTTTGGGTTTTTTTCCCCTAATATGGGGGGAAAATGTTAATGTTAAAAATCTATCTAAGAACTGCTTTAATTACCTCCCATCAAGCTTGATGTGGTTTCATTTTTTTTTTTGGTGGGGGGACAATGTCTCACTCTGTCACCCAGGTTGGAGTGCAGTGGCGCAATCTTGGCTGACTGCAAGCTGCTCCTCCCAGGTTCATGCCATTCTCCTGCCTCAGCCTCCCAAGTAGCTGGGACTACAGGCGCCTACCACCATGCCCGGCTAATTTTTTGTATTTTTAGTAGAGACGGGGTTTCACTGTGTTAGCCAGGGTGGTCTCGATCTCCTGACCTCGTGATCCATCTGCCTTGGCCTCCCAAAGTGCTGGGATTACAGACGTGAGCCATTGTGCCCGGCCAATGTGGTTTCATTTTAGTTGAGTCCAGTTAAAAAAATTCTTCTTGACACACGCTCTTTTTAAATGTATGTTAATTTCTAAATATTTGGGGATTTTGCTTATCTTTCTGGTAATTTCTGCAATAATTCCATTGTGGTCAGAGTACATTAAGACTTGAATTGTTTACATTTATTGAGATTTGCTTTGTGGCCCAGAATATGGGCTATCTTGGTATGAGTTACATGTTCACTTGAAATGTATACTGTATTCTCGTTTGATGAAGGGGTTCTACAAGTGTTGATCAGGTAAAAATGGTTGATAGTGTTATTTAAGTTTTTTATATCTTTATTGACATTCTGTGGTTTTGTTTTGGTTCCAGCAATTATTTTAAGAGGATTGTTGACATTTCTGAATATTAAATTGGATTTACTTCTCTGCAGTTCTGTCAGATTTTGCTTCACATATTTTGATATCTTTTTATTAGGTGAATAAATATTTCCTATGTTATGTCCACTTGATGTGTTGACCACTTTATCATTGTGATCCTCTTAATCTCTGGTAATATTCTTCCTCTAAAATCTCCCTTGTCTGATACTGTTAACATGGTTTAATTTTGATTGGACACTGAATTTTAGGTACTGATTTTTTTTTTTTAAATTTCTACAGATATTCTTGATTTTTTTTTTTTCTGTTACATGGTTAAGTTACTTGGAAACAATATGATCTTTTGGGGGGGTCTTGATTCTAAGCATTTCTCCATGAGACTATTGCAGCATACATTTTAAGACAAATTCCTCTCCCATTACTGGGACACAACCTTCCTATATTCTCTACCTAATGCTTCATGAATTATGAGGTTTTTTACTCAAGCTGGTTGGAATGAGAACTATCATGTTTTCTGTATAAGCCTTGGGAATTGCTTCCCGTATAATCCTTTCATGTGGGTCTTTTTTTTTTTTTTCTGAGACGGAGTCTCGCTTTGTCACCCAGCCTGGAGTGCAGTGGCGCGATCTTGGCTCACTGCAAGCTCCGCCTCCCGGGTTTACGCCATTCTCCTGCCTCAGCCTCCCCAGTAGCTGGGACTACAGGCGCCCGCCACCTCGCCCGGCGGTTCTTCGTATTTTTTAGTAGAGATGGGGTTTCACCGTGTTAGCCAGGATGGTTTCGATCTCCTGACCTCGTGATCCGCCCGTCTCAGCCTCCCAAAGTGCTGGGATTACAGGCTTGAGCCACCGCGCCCGGCCTCGTGGTTCTTTACCCATCGTCTGGTCTTTTACTATATGCAAACACAGATTATACTCAGCTGAATACTTGAGGATGGCCCTCTATATCTCTGAAGTTTTTTCTCTCGTGTACTCTGCTCTATAGACTCCAGCTACCTTGGCAAACCCAGACTCTTAGCTATGTCTCCTTAACACAGGATGACTTTTGGGCTCTGTCTGAACTCTCCATCTTTGTATTAGGGCCTCGGAATTAATTTTCACAGTAACCTTATTTAGTTTTTTCTTTTTTGAGAAAATCTATGAACCCATGTTTTTTCTTTCTGATACAGTGTAAGGTCTGTAAATTTTAATAATTTATTCAAGGTGTCTCCTTTATTTAATCAGAAAGAAAAAACATAAATCACATATTACAGATATGAGCAATGAAACATAATATTAGATAACCTTGAAACATATAATGGATAATGTGTGATTGTTTTAAACAATCCTTTCTCAGTAAGTTGAAACTCGGAAAACAAAAATCCATTGAAAGATACCAACTGACCAGGCTCATTCAAGAGATCTGAAAAATCCTCTACTAAAGATATTTAATACATATATCTATATCTGTATATCTATATATCTCTTAGAGAGAAAGAATAAGTCATATTCTAGTGAGAGTTGTTAGGATTTTTTTTTTTTTCTTTTTATTGAGACGGAGTCTCGCTCTGTTGCCAGGCTGGAGGGCAGTGGCGTTATCTCAGCTCACTGCAAACTCCGCCTCCTGGGTTCAAGCAATTCTCCTGCCTCGTGATCCTGAGTAGCCGGGATTACAGGTGCACACCACCATGCCCAGCTAATTTTTGTATTTTTAGTAGAGACAAGGTTTCACCGTGTTGGCCAGGATGGTCTTGATCTCTTGACCTCATCGTCTGCCTGCCTCGGCCTCCCAAAGTGCTGGGATTACAGGCGTGAGACACCGCACCCAGCCTCGAGATTTGCTAGGATTTTAAAGTTGGTTTAACAATAGAAAATGTATTAATCTATTATATTAAATACAAGCTGTGGTGTAATAATAAATATATCTGGATCTTTGTCCCAGGCTTAGTGCTACAAAAATCTTGTAATTCTTTGAGTGAGAGGAGTGTATTTTTTATACTAACGAAGTGATTCATTTTAGACTCCTAGAAAGGTTCAGAATGGGGGCTCTTCATCAGAAAGACCAACCATGTAATAAGAGGGTTGAAACTTTGAGCCAGATTGACCTTTGGGGAGAGGAAAGGAACTAGAGATTGAAGTCAGCCATGTGGTTGTGATTTAATCACAGCTACAAAATGAGATACCCCCTCCTCATTCCTCCCTACCAACTTAGAACTCTTGACGCAGAGGCTTGGTGGAGTTTCCTGGTTGGTGAACATGATGTACCAGGAGGGTAATGTGCCTTGACTTTGTGGGGAGAAGGTGTGGAAACTTCACATCTAACCAATAACTAGAACATTTTTTAAAAATTCTCAAATGACCATCCATAGGTGAATGAGTAATTGTATTAATTTTCTAGGGCTGCCATAACAAAATACCACAGACTGGGTGGCTCAAACAACAGAAATTAATTTTCTAACAATTCTAAAGTCCAAGATTAAGATGCTGGCAGTGTTGGATTTCTCTGAGGCCACTCTCCTTGGCTTGCACATGGCTGCCCTCTTTGTCTCTTCACAAGGCCATCACTCTATGCATGTGTACCCCTGGTGTCTGTGTGTCTTAATTTCTTATAAGGGCACTGGTCAGATTAGGGTCCAACCTAATGGACTGATTTCAACTTAATTACCTCTTTAAAGTCCTACCTCCAAATACATCACATTTCGAGCTACTACGGGATTAGGATTTCAGCGTATAAATTTTGGGTATACACAATAATGTCCATGGCAGCAATCGATTGTAGCATCTCTATGAAGTGGAACACTATCCAGCAATATAAAAGGATGTCTATACATAATATGGATGAATCTCAAAAGCCTTAAGCTTAGTGAAAGAAGCCAGATGCAGATGATTGCATGTAGTATCATTCAATTTATGTAAAAATCTAGAAAAAGAAAAATCAGAGTGGAGCAAGAAGGCCAAAGAGAAACCTTCATCAATTTTCTCCTAACAGGAACACCAGCTGAACAACTACTCATGCAAGAAAGCACATTCATAAGAACCAGAAAACTAGATGAGTTATCAGAGTACCTGATTTTAACATAATGTCAAGAAGAAAGGCATTGAAGTGGGTAGGAAAGGCCTTGCATTGCCCAAACCACCCCTTCCCCATCCCTTGGCAGACCAACATGCAAAGAAAAATCTGTGTGCTTATAGAAGAGAGCGTGAAGTGTGTGTGGGACTTTGCATTGGAACCGGTGCTGCCCAGGCATGGAAGAACACAACACGGCACAATTCTACTTGTGCCCATGGAGAGAGCATTTAGACCAGCCTGGGGCCAGAAGCAAATCCTCAACCCCCGTGAAAGGAACCTGAGTCTCAGCTGGCACCACCAACAGCTGACTGAAGTGGCCTGGGGCCCAGAATAAGTTTGAGTGGCAATTAGGTCACAAGGACTGCAGTCCTTGGGCAAGCCCTGGTGCAGCAGTGGTCTCTAAGGCTGTGGACTTTAGGTGCATGTGACCCAGTATGACACCAGCTGTAGCAGCCAAGGGAGTGTGCCATACCCCTCCCCCAACTCCAGTCCTGTGCTGGTCGTAGAGTCTATGGGTTTAGATTAGCATTACTGTGATGCCAGCTGTGATTAACACAGGAGTCCCTGTCACCTCTTCCCCAATTACAGGCAGCCTGGTATATATAGAGAGAGTTCTTATACTTGGGGGAATGAGAGAGAAGAGAGTGGGTTCTGGGAACCCAGAACATTTTCTTCTCTTTCCCGCATGTATCTAGTCTGGGTATCTAGGAGTCTGCAAGATTTATTGCATACTTGGGATTATGGTACCCTCTAGTGCTGAAATGGCTGCAGTGACTACAGCTTAGGCAACTCAGCACTCAGTACCCTTTGAATTCTTGGAAGGCCCTCTGAAGAAGAATGGGTACAAGCAAAGCCAGACTGTGAAGACTGGAATAAATAAACTCTTCAGTGTTCAGTCATATACAAATATCCACAAGTATTGAGAACATTCAGGAAAATGTGATCTCATCAAATGGACTAAATAAGCTGCCCAGTGACCAACCCTGGAGTGATAGAGATCTATCAGACAGGGAATATCTTTCAGACAGGGAATTCAAAATATCTGTCTTGAAGAAGCTCAAAGAATGTCAAGAAAACATGAAGAATTCAGAATTTTAGCAGAGAAATTTAACAGAGATTGAAATAATTACAAAAAACAAAAACAAAAACAAAAAAACCCCAGAAATCCTAGAGCTGAAAAAGACAATGGATGAACTGAAAAATACTTTGGAATATAACAACAGCATAATTGATTAAGCAGAAGAATTTGTTAGTGGCCGGGCGCGGTGGCTCACGCCTGTAATCCCAGCACTTTGGGAGGCCGAGACGGGCGGATCATGAGGTCAGGAGATCGAGACCATCCTGGCTAACACGGTGACACTCCGACTCTACTAAAAATACAAAAAAACTAGCTGGGCGTAGTGGCGGGCACCTGTAGTCCCAGCTACTTGGGAGGCTGAGGCAGGAGAATGGCGTGAACCTGGGAGGTGGAGCTTGCAGTGAGCCGAGATTGCGCCACCGCACTCCAGCCTGGGTGACTGAGCAAGACTCCATCTCAAAAAAAGAAGAAGGAGAAGAAAAAAAAAAGAATTTGTTAGCTTAAATCCAGGCTATTGAAAATACAGAAGAGAAAAAAGAAAAAGAACTGTGCTTAAAAGATACAGAAAATAGCCACAAAAGGGCAAGTATAAGAGTGATTTAAAAGGGTGTAGAGAGAGATGTAGTGATAGACAATTTATTCGAAGAAATAATTATACTTTCCAAATGTATGTATATACACAGACACACACACACATACATATATACACACATATATGCATATATATATGTATATATGAATATCCAGGTATAAGAAAGTCAAAGAATGCCAACCAGATTCAACACAAGACATATAACAATCAAACTCTCAAAGGTCAAAGACGTAAAAGAGGAAAGGTAGCAAGAGAAAAGAAACAAATAACATATAAAGGAACTCCAGTACATCTGGCAGCAGTCTTCTCAGCAGAAATCTTGTAGGCCAGAAGAAAGTGAGAAGACATATTTAAAGTGCTGAAGGAAACCATTTTCAACCAAGAATATTCTAGTCATCAAATATATTCTTCAACCATGAAGGAGAAATAAAAGCTTTCCCAGCAAACAAAAGCTGGGGGAATTCATCAATACCAGGTCTGTCTTACAAGAAATAGTAAAGAGAGTTCATCAATCTGAAAGAAAAGAATGCTAATGTGCAACAAGAAATCATCTGAAGGAATGAAACTTACTGGCAAAAGTAAATAGACAAATTGAGAATATTCTAATACTGTAGTTGTGGTGTGTGAACCCCTCATATCTTTAGTATAAGCACTAAAAAAAAGAATGAGGGCTGGGCGTGGTGGCTCACACCTGTAATCCCAGCACTTTGGGAGGCCAAGGCAGGTGGATCACGAGGTCAGGAGATCAAGACCATCCTGGCTAACACGGTGAAACCCCGTCTGTACTAAAAATACAAAATATTAGCCAGGCATGGTAGCGGGCGCCTGTAGTCCCAGCTACTTGGGAGGCTGAGACAGGAGAATGGCGGGAACCCGGGAGGCAGAGCTTGCAGCGAGCCGAGATTGCACCACTGCACTCCAGCCTGGGCGACAGAGCGAGACTCCGTCTCAAAAAAAAAAAAAAAAAAAAAAAAGCAAAAAACAAAGATGAAAATTATAAGCTATGTTACAACATGGAAACCTTGAAGACATTAAGGGAAATAAGCCTCAAAATAAGTCACAAAAGACTAAAACTTATCTGAGATATTTAAAGTAGTAAAATTCATACAGTAGTAGTAGTCAGGGGCTGGAGTAGGGAATGAGGAGTGGTTTAAAGCAGCGGTCCCCAACCTTTTTGGCACCAGGGACTGGTTTCATGGAAGCCAATTTTTCCACGCATCAGGGACAGAGGAGGGGACAGATAGTTTCAGGATACAACTGTTCCACCTCAGATCATCAGGCATTAGAGTCTCATAAGGAGCACACAACCTAGATCCCTCACATGCACAGTTCACAATAGGACTCACACTCCCATGAGAATCTAATGCTGCTGCTGATCTGACAGGAGGTGGAGCTCAGGTGGTGATGCTGGCCCGGTTCCTAACAGGCCACAGACTGGTACCAGTTTGCAGCCTGGGGGTTGTGGGCCCCTGGTTTAAAGGGTATAATATTTTAGTTTCGTAAAGTTGAAAAAACTACTGGATATTAATTGACAACAATGTGACTGACTTAACGCTACTGAACAGTATAGTTAAATATGGGTTAAGATGATAGATTTTAAGTTACCTATAATTTGCTACAATTTATTTTATTATTTATTATTTTTTTAAGAGTGTCTCACCCTGTCACCCAGGCTGGAGTGCAATGGAACAATCTCAGCTCACTGCAACCTCTGCCTCCTGGATTCAAGTGATTCTCCCTGCCTCAGCCTCCTGAGTAGCTCAGCCTCCTGAGGGATTACAGGCACCCGCCACCATGCTCGGCTAATTTTTGTGTTTTTAGTAGAGATGGGTGCTTCCCCATGTTGGCCAGGCTGGTCTCAAACTCCTGACCTCAGGTGATCCGTCCACCTCTGCCTCCCAAAGTGCTGGGATTTACAGGCGTGAGCCACACGTCTGACCATAATGTTTTTAACATAGTTCCCAGCAGGAAATCCTCGCAGATTTCTGTCTGAACTCTTTCAACATTAGATTTACATATACTAATAGGTTCTTCCTCTGATGTGAACTTTTTCATGCTGAATGAGGTGACGATTTTGGTGACTTTCCTGCATTCACTGCCCTAAGCCCTTTCTCCAGTGTGAATTCTCTGATGTTTAATGAGGCTGGAATTGTATTTAAACACTTTGCTGCATTCACCACACTCATGAGACCTTTCTCCAGTGTGAATTTTTTGGCACTGACCATTATTACATTTGTTGCTCAAGTCTTTTCCACATTCCCTTAACTTAAAAAGACTTTCTCCAGTGTGAGACTGCTGATGTATAATAAGGCTCGATTTAATCCTAAACAATTCCCCACATTTATTGCACTCATGAGGCTTCTCCCCATTGCAAACTTTATGATGTTTAATGAATGTAGAGCAGTATCTAAGAAACTTCCCATAGTTGCTGCACTCATAAGGCTTTTCTCCCGTATGAACTCTCTGATGAATAATGAGTTTGTTGCTATCTCTAAAAAATTTCCCACATTCACTACACTCGTAAGGTCTTTCTCCAGTGTGAACTTTCTGATGTCTATTCAGTGTACAACGATATCTAAAGAATTTCCCACATTTGCTGCATTTATAAGGCTTTTCTCCAGTGTGAATTCTCTGATGAATAACAAGTTTGTCGCTGTCCAAAAAGAATTTCCCACATTTGCTGCATTCATAAGGCCGTTCTCCAGTATGGATTTTCTGGTGACCATCAAGATAAGCCTGTGTAAGGAAGGCCTTCCCACATTCACTACACCCATAAGGCCTTGGCCTGATGTCAGTCCTCTCGTGTTGAATGAGGTCATACCTTTTTGAAAATGCTTCAGTGTGGATTTTCTGGTGCTGAACTAGGTGGGACTTTCTAACAAAGGCCTTCCCACATTGAGTGCACTCATAAGGCCGTTCTCCAGTGTGAATTTTCAGGTGCTGAACAACATTATGTTTGAGGCTAAAGGCTTTCCCACATTCATTACACTTATAAGGCTTTTTGCCAGTATGAACTCTCTGGTGCATATTGAGTGTGGAGCGGTGACTAAAGAATTTTCCACATATGCTGCATTCAAAAGGCCTTTCTCCTGTATGAACTCTCTGATGTCTACCAAGTGTGGAGCTGTCCATAAACAATTTCCCACATTTGCTACACTCGTAATGCCTCTCCCCAGTGTGAACTTTCTGATGTCTAATGAGTTTAGAGTTATACATAAAAAATTTCCCACACTTGTTGCATTCGTAGGGCTGTTCTCCAGTATGGACTTTCTGGTGACCAACCAGATGAGCCTGTGTAAGGAAAGCCTTCCCACATTGGGTGCATTCATAAGGTGTTGGTCTACTGCGAATCTCCTGATGTTCAATGGGGTCAGACCTTTTTGAAAGAAAGCCTTCAGTGTGAATTTTCTGGCGCTGAACTAGGTTGGACTTTCTAATAAAGGTCTTTCCATATTCAGTGCCCTCATAAGGCCTTTCTCCAGCATGATTTTGCTGATATTTAATAAGGTTGGAGTTGTACCTAAACAATTCCTCACATTCACTGAACTCATAAGGCCTCTCCCCATTATGGGTTTTTTGGTGCTCAAACAGCCTGTGTTGGTGGCAAAAGTCTTTCCCACCTTGGCTGGAGTTGAAATCATTCTGTTTACCTTGAAAGTTTTCCCCATTCTGAGTATCCCTGTATAGCTTCCGCCCACTGTTCAAGACATGTTGCTGGAGAAGGTCTGAGCTGGCAGTAAAATCCCTGCCACCCTGTGTGCATGTGAAGTTCCTCTCTCCCCCGTGAGCACTGCAGTTCACAAATGAAGGCCTCCACTCATCACTTCTGGTGAGCTTCTCTCTAGCCTGCTCCTTTTGCTGCAGGTCATGCTGTGCTGCACATGTGTCCAGCCCTTGCTCAGGGTGTGTTCCATCGTGCTCAGCCAGGTGCAGAACATCCTTCAGAAGTGAGCTACATGTCTTGCAGGGCTGGGCCTTCAGGGTGGGCAAAGCTGGCTTTGGAGCTGTGACCTGTAACACTCTTACAGAAACACATTGCTTGGAAAGTACCTCCTCATCCTTGGCTCCATGCCAACAACCTATAAGAACAGAAATGCTGGTGAAGTGCATGTGAACTCTGGAGGGAGGAGGCAGCCCCATCACAAATGTCCGTGAGACACACCCACAAATGAGGGCACAGGATTGGTCACAGGCAAGGAAATAAGGCCAGTGAGAAGAAGGCCCACTGTTCCGAGGTGGGCCTGTCAAGTGTGTGTAGTGGGGGAACCCTGGTGGTAAGGACACAAGGGAGAAGTACCAAGCAGGGAGGGCAGGCGGGGTCTCCAACTCGCTTCTCTACAAATGGCTTTCAACGGGCCATGACTGTTGTGTCCAGATCCAGAGAGATCTGATTGTGTGAGAGCGAGTATTCATGGACTACTGAAGGATACATGCAGACCTCACAACACCTAAAGTACAGGTCATACATTAGACAGCACTGCAAAGGGAGTGGTGGCAGAGAATGGTGGAGAGATGCAGGCTGGATAGGAGGGGTCAGAGGTGGAAGCCAGGGGTTGGAAGTCAGAGTAAAAATAACAACAGGGAAGGAAAAGAAGAGTGAGGGGTGGCCGGTGGCCCTGCATCAAACAATAGTGGTCACAAGGAAGTTCTCAATGTGATCTGAACCTAGCCCTGATATCACATCCTTTCCCTGCTTTCACCCACCAGGGCCAAGTCCTTCTGAGTGTCTCTTGCCATTAATAGAGGACTATCCACTCCGCCAGGCACCCAGAGACCTCCCCCTTGCTCAAGGTGAGCAACTATCTAGCTGCGGCATAAATCAAGCTAGGGGAAAGGCAGGGAAAGGGAGGGGCAGCATGTACACAGAGCAATAAACGCAGGACACGCTGCATTCTAAAGTTACCAGAACATAGAGCAGAGTCCTGCAGAAATAACTTCACAATCCTCACAAGTGGTGACCAGGGAGGTACCTGAAATTCCTAGCACAGACACTGTCTCCAAGTATGTCAGCAAGGGGAACAGGGAAACCCTTGGATGGAGGTTTCATGCATCTGGACAGAGTAATCAAATCAGGGACAGGCACCACCATTAGGGTATCTTAAAGAAACCTGGGCTGGGCGCGATGGCTCACGCCTGTAATCCCAGAACTTTGGGATGCCGAGGCAGGCGGATCACCTGAGGTAGGGAGTTCGAGACCAGCCTGACGAACATGGAGAAACCCCGTCTCTACTAAAAATACAAAATTAGCCGGGCGTGGTGGCGCATGCCTGTAATCCCAGCTACTCGGGAGGCTGAGGCAGGAGAATCGCTTGAACTTGGGAGGCAGAGGTTGTGGTGAGCCGAGATCATGCCATTGCACTTCAGCCTGGGCAACAAGAGTGAAACTCTGTCTCAAAAACAAAAACAAAAACAAAAAAAACCCTCAAGATTTCTGACTTCCGAGCCTTATCGTGTAAAGTTTCAGAACAACAGAAGCTGGGGCTGCCTAAGGGGAGGTAGTACAGTATATACAGCCCAGCTCTGGCTGCCTCATCACATTTGCCAGGAAACCAGGAGAGGACAGGACATAGCACCCACAATCTGGTGTGAGAAACACAGAGTTGTCATGGAAAAGAGCAAAAAAACAGCACCCAGCACAAGACACCGGAGTAGGTATGAAGGCCTTACCTACTGATGACAAAAGTGCAAAGTTCTCCAACATCACATTGCTGTGCAGGTGTCTCTGAGCATCATTAAGGATCCCCCATTCCTCCCGGGAGAAATATATGGCCACATCCTCAAAGACCATACACTCCTGCCAAAATTATGACACTTCAGTCTGTGAACAACTTCTTCTTCTGTGTTTCCTTAGATCTGTATTTATCTACTTAAAATCTGAGAATTGGAGGGCCAAACTAACAGCCAATGTTTTTATATTTCCCTTGCAATCCAGATCCCATATGCTGAACCACTATCTAATGCTCATACATGATTACTTCTCCTGTCCTAATCAACACAAGCCCTGTCACCACACAATAAAGGATAATCTCTAAGCCCTAAGGCTGCCAGATTTATGCAAACCACCAAGTTTGAAGCTCCTCATCCCGCCTTGCATGTCTTTCCTGCCAAAACCCCAATACGGTCTCTGATGTATGCTTTCCCTTCAGTCATGCCTCTGCCTCCTGACCAAATCTAGCATTTCCTGTGGCCTGGTGCAGCATGGCATTCCCCCTGCACTAAGGAAATGAAAGTAATAAAAATTATTTCAATGCCATTAGCCTCTCTGTCATCACTCACTCTTCCAAAAATTAAAATCCAGTGGGCCAATCACTGATACACTTTCCTCTCCAGAATCTTCAGTGCTTCCCCAATACCCACACATATCCATCCCCTGCTTAGCCTCCACCCATTTCCCAAGGAGGAAGAGACTCCACATCCTGGTAGCATCTGCACTTCTCTCACCCCCACTGCTACTGATTGCTGAGTCCAGCACAGCTCAGAGATGGGTGGGGAGAAAGCAAAAGCATCATCAAAGCCTAGCCCAGGGCGCCTATCTTCTTCTTCTTCTTTTTTTTTTTGAGAGGGAGTCTCGCTCTGTCGCCCAGGCTGGAGTGCAGTGGCTCACTGCAACCTCCCAGGTTCAAGCAATTCTCCTGCCTCAGCCTCCTGAGTAGCTGGGATTACAGGCACCTGCCACCACTCCTGGCTAATTTTTGTATTTTCAGTAGAGACGGGGTTTCACCATGTTGGGCAGGCTGGTCTCAAACTCCTGACCTCGTGGTCTACCCACCTTGGTCTCCCAAAGTGCTGGGATTACAGACGTGAGCCACTGCGCCTGGCCAGCCCTACCTTCTTTTATCACCCCGTTTCCTTGGGGTCTCCAGATCTTGCCTCCCAGACACCCAAACTTAGACTCACTCTTCTCCCTTATGTGCCCATTGCCAGGGCTGGGGCCATGCATTCACGCTCCTCCTCACCTTCACATCTCGCTTTGGACAGTACATCTCTCATGTATCTAACTCCTCCACTCTTGCAATACTAACAGCAGCCCTGGCCCAACCAGGAGCATTTCCATGGCCTCTCAAGATGCCATTCTGTACATGGAGTCCTGCAGTGCACCAGAACCTATTTGCCTCTGGGCTGCCCAGAATGTAACGTTCCTAGTGCCTGGGGCAGCACCAAGCACTGTTCTGAAGGTCTCCCTTCCCAGTCCCGTTTCCTGGTTTAACCTCAGCCCCCTAAACCCAAGTGACAACCTCACAGTTCTTGTATACCTCCTCTGAGTTCCAGATCTTGGCTGTCTCCCTCTTTTGCACTGTACATGCTGTCCCATAAGCAGTCACAACCTTCTCTATCCCCGTAATCCTAATCCAAAGCCCAGATACACTGACCTCCCCAATGCTATCCCCACCCCAGGCCTAGCAATGCTCCTTGCTGATCGCATCTTCCCCTAAAGTAGTCTCACAGTTTGCATGAAACTACCCAGGTCCAAGCAAGACTTGCCACAAAACCCTGGTGAGTTTGTGGAGATGCCTCACCATCCACCTCATGACTCTCCCCTCAAAAGCCCTTCCTTATACTCCACAGGCCGCCCCCAACATAACACACAAACATACACGCATACCTTCAGTCGATCCACTCTCATCTGTCTTTGTGATACCCACCAACACCATCCAGGTGCCCAATGGAGACACCCAGTCCTCAGTCTGTTCCTTCTCCTTCCTTCCCACTAACACCATTGCTTCCTAAGTCTGACCTAGTTTCACAACAGTTCAGCTATCATGTAGTGGATGTCTCCATCCTGAACACCTCCACTGAACTCCATTCCTGTGTGTACAACTGCCAGCCTGACACCTCCACTCAAAGTCTCTGAAACATTTTTTGTGTATTTTTGTTTTTGTTTTGGCTTCGATTTTTGTTTTTGTTTTGGCTTGGTTTTTTGAAGACAGGGTCTTACTCTGTTGCTCAGGCTGGAGTGCAGGGCACAATCATGGCTCATCGCAGCCTTTACTTCCCAGGCTCAGGTGACCCTCCTGCCTCAGCATGCCGATTAGCTGAGACCACAGACAGACGCCACCACACCCAGCTATTTATTATTATTTGTAGAGACAGGGTCTCCCTATGTTGCCCAGGCTGACCTCAAGCGATCTTCCACCTCTGCCTCCCTAAGTGCTGGGATTACAGGTGTGATCCACCATGCCTGGCCACTGGAACATTTTTTACTTGGCCAAAACTTGGTTCCTCATATGCTCTACTACATAAACACTCCCCCTACTACACAACTTACTACATCTTAGTTGCTGGAACATCCATCCTTCCAAACAAGGCCAAAACTGTGGGGCCATTCCTGACCCCCTCTGCCATCTCAGCTCCCAAGCTTCCTTGCTCTCTACATTATAAAATACAGGCAGCTCTAGATCAAACACATACAGAAGCCCCCCACTCCTCCCACCTCCACCACCGCCACTCTCGTTCAGTCACCAACAACCTCCACCTGGACTGTTGCTGGACCAATCACCCAGGTATCTGTGGCTCCATCCTCACCCCCACATGGTCTTCCATTCTGCAGGCAGAGGGAGCCACTAAAATCTGGGTCAGGTCACCTCTTTTTCCCCCTGCTCAAACTTTCCCCAGTTACCATCACCCTCAGATGAAAAGCCCAGAGCTTTAGACTGCCGTTCCATGCTGATCCCTGCATGCCCCAACCTCCTACCCTGCTGCCATACTCTATCACGACCAGATGGAACATGAATTTTCAGTTCACTAAACATCCCAGCTAAGTCTCACCAGTAAGCATTTGAACTTTCTATATCCTGTGCCTGAATGCCCTGCCACATCTTAGACCATTAGTTGTCGGAACCAGGACCACTCTATAACCAGGGGCTGAGTTCTGACCCCTGGTTGTGGTGGAACCACAGTCTTCAGACCCAAGGAAGGGAAAAACATGAAGTTTCAGGACACCACCTTTCCCTATATCAGCATGCCTAAAATATTGGAGAGATAAGTGGTGGGGGACTGGGGGAGAGAGCCTGAGAAACCATTGACTTACCTGTGCAGGGTCCTTATGCATTGCTGCCACTGCCATGGACCCTGTGGGAAGATGTGACAGACTTGTACAGTTACTACTTGAGACCATCATTACGAGACTGAATGAAGGGGGACGAATGTAGAAATGAAAACTTAAGACAAAAGAAACTGTTTTAAAGAAGGCGAACCGAGGAAGAAGAGAGCTCCCTGCTTCTAGTGAGCAAAGGCAGCCCCTGAGCTTCCACAGCCCTCCGCATTTATTGGATAGAATGAAAAGGAGGAGGAGGTAACGACTGGTCAGCCGCTTAATTGATCACAAGTTCACATTGTTAACAGGCTTCAATTATGCCTAATCACAAGAAATTCACTTGTGCCTGGGTTGTGACTACCTTCAGCATTCCTTCTGGGGAGCAGACGCAGTTTGTCAGTTTGCCAACATCCTGCTTTCATGAGAAACAGTTTGCTGTTTACTCACATAGCCTCCAGTGGTATACTCAGTTGATCACAACCCTCATTCTTTTGGCCTGTAACAAGGAAGAGGCAAGCCATGAGTATCAGGACAGTATTGCAGCATCCTACAGGCTGAGCTGTACAACCAACCATCTCTGCCCTGTACTGGAGCAAAGTAATCTGAAGTTACAGCAAGTCCTAAGTTGAGTGCTGCCTCTTAGCAGCTCTGTGTCTTTGGACAAGGACTGAACCTCTCTAAACCTCAGTGCCCTTATATGTAAAATGGAGATTAAAAGGGTTCCCACTTCATAGGGCTCATACTGACAAGAAGCATAAGTAGTACACACTATGTATAAGCATTACTTTCTATAGGATTAATGGTTTTGTACATGTTTTCAGCACAAATGAAGTAGAAGGGTTTCAAAAATTTGAGTATTTTTCCCACTTTTTTTTTTTTCTTGAGACAGGGCCTTGCCCTGTTGCCCAGGCTACAGTGCAATGACACAATCTCGGCTCACTGGTCCGCCTCCCAGGTTCAAACGATTCTCCTGACTCAGCCTCCCGAGCAGCTGGGATTATAGGCTCCCACCACCACGCCCAGGTAATTTTTGTATTTTTAGTAGAGACGGGGTTTCATCATGTTGGCCAGGCTGGTCTCAAACTCCTGTCCTCGTGATCTGCCCGCCTTCGTTTCCCAAAGTGCTGGGATTACAGGTGTGAGACACTGTGCCCAGCCCCCACTTCTTAATGTTTTAAGGAAATGTGATATATAAAAAGATTTGTACTATAAGCAGAGTTATAGGTAAATTAACATTCTAACAATAAATATTTTACTACGTTTAAATTATTGATTACATCTATTTCCAATTGCCTATGTGTACATATTTAGAAGGATATTGGCTGAGAAACAAACAAACAAAAATAGCCCAGAGCTGTCTGACCTACACAAAATGTATCAGGCTCAGAGAGGCCAGAATATGAGATGTCGGCCGGGCGCGGTGGCTCAAGCCTGTAATCCCAGCACTTTGGGAGGCCGAGACGGGCGGATCACGAGGTCAGGAGATCGAGACCATCCTGGCTAATATGGTGAAACCCCGTCTCTACTAAAAATACAAAAAACTAGCCGGGCGAGGTGGTGGGCGCCTGTAGTCCCAGCTACTCGGGAGGCTGAGGCAGAAGAATGGCGTAAACCCGGGAGGCGGAGCTTGCAGTGAGCTGAGATCCGGCCACTGCACTCCAGCCTGGGCGACAAAGCGAGACTCCATCTCAAAAAAAAAAAAAAAAAAAAAAAAAAAAAAAAAAGAATATGTCAGTCACATCCCTGAACCGATGCCTGAGAACAACTGTTTACAGACATTTTGTTCCTGACTAGCTGTCTCACCTATTATCTTCGTGTTTCTGTAATCTATAATATAAAGAACAACGTATAGCCAATAAAAACTTACGTTACTTTAACATAAGTTATTGGTAAACAACTCAGAAACTGCTCCTTTTTTCCTTAAAAAAAAAAAAGTCACTGCTGCTAATTGAAGTGTATATTCAGGACAACTTGAATCTAGGGTCTCAGATGGCTATTATCAACATGTGAACTCTCTTTAAACTAGATTCTGACTTGCTTGGTTATTTAAGATTGATACAGTTCATTAGTGTTTAAGTCAATTACCTGTTTTTACATCCCTAAGTTACTGAGTTGCAGGATGGGGCTGAGCAATCAATCAGTTACTGGTCCGTTCAGCAAACAGGTCTGCCTGCCATATAATTCAGTAAAGGGAGCTTGCTGGAGGCCCTTAACTGTGGTGGAGGATATGAGAAAGCCCTGCCTAGTTTTGGACCCACTTGCTTCATGGCCTTATCTTGTTCCCCAAAGAGTGGCCCTCAGGGCTGGCTGAGTTAGAAGGGTGGAGTGACTACAATATCTCATGCCTCAGTCTCTGGAGTCCAGGGCAACTCCTTATCCATCCAGGCCTCGTTTTCAACAGAAACAGACCAAACTCTTAGCCCGTATCTGCTCCCTTCTGCAGGGAGTATCAGAGATGTCCTCCCTACCATGGTCTTTCCTCCAAATCTGAGCCCTCCCCTCCCTCAGCCCATACTAAAAAACAATGTTAGGATTCTTCCTTCTCAATCTGATCCACAGGCCAGCTTCTCAAGTGCACAACTTCTAACTCATTTAAAGCTCCAGGCCAGCTACTTTCCTTGACCTTTAGAAATTACGTCCACCTACCCATGTGATGTCACCCAAAATCCAACCCAGGATCTTCTGTCTGAAACTTGCTCCTTAAGCTGATATCTTTAATTCCATTCTTTCAGATTTTTCAGGCCAAAACAAAACCTACGGAAGACACCCTTCACTACCGACTTTCCTTCACAGCTGTTTGATGCAGCAGGAAATCCTCTGAGATCCATCCAGAATCTCATCACATCTCCCCTCTACTGCAACTCCTCTGGCCCAGCCCTACCATAACTCAAAGGGGTCTCCTCGGCGGTCCCCCTGCCCCCGTTCAACATCCTGTTTTCCCCAACTTTAAACTTTCTAACTTTGGGCGTGACCCTCCCATTCGTCCTCCCTGAACAGCCCTCTAAGGCTTTCTGCGGCTCCACCGCCCTTCCAGGGGAGACTCCGCCTCATCCTCTGCTCCTTGGAGACAAAGACGCTCGGGCTCCCCAGTGCCTCCCGTTCTGCAGTGCCTCCAAGCCCCAGAGACGTGTCGGTCTCCGACGGGAGCTCCCCCGACTCATTGCACGGCAGACCCAGTCCCGGGCACCCCACACAAGAACGCCCCTCTCTTAGAGACACAAGGGCCTAACCTGCAGGGCCCCTCCTTGGGACTTCAGCACTGGGAGGAGGGGTTGGGCGAGGCGGCCTGGGACGCTGCACGCACCTCGGTCAGGTTCATCGGCGCGGCCTCCTCTGGTCCAGCCAGGGAAGAGCGGGGCGGGAACGGCGGTCACCTGGACGCTGACGGAGGCAGGGGTGCCTGCAGCCGACTCAGCCGATCCGCACTTTAGCCTCTGTGTAGAAGGAACACCGCTTCTCGCGTTTTTCTGCTCTGTCACCTCAGTCCCGACCCAGAGCTCTGGGACTCCCTAAATCAGTAAACGGATCTCTAGGCAGCCATGCTAACGTAACCATGAGGGCGCCGCCGGAAGTCCCGCCCACACAACTGAGACCTCATTAGTCCTCTCTCTGCTAAACCGATGGCTACAGTCGCGGCCAGTGCCCTCGCAGTGTCTTCTGGGTAGTGTAGATCCCACGCTGCTGCCTGCCCCGCCTCATAATGTAGAGCGCGCTGACCTTACAGAAAAAAGCTGGAGGTCCCTGGAGGAGCGCTGAGAAATACAGTTCCGGGGCTCTTAAGGACGTGGAGGGGCTTTGCTGACTCTTAAACTGCAAGTAACCAGATTTTACCAGAGGGCAGTCTAAGAAATATTTCAGAGACCTGTCGTTTCAGATTGTATTAATCCCAGCCACCAGGGAGGCTGAAGCAGGAGAATTGCTTGAACCTGGGAGGCGGAGGTTGCCGTGAGCCGAGATCGTGCCATTGCACTCCAGCCTGGGCAAAAAGAGCGAAACTCTGTCTCAAAAAAAGAAAAAAAAAAAAAAAAAAAAAAAAAGAGATGAGATGATGACCACACAGCCCACAGTGGCAAACCATTAACATCAATTTGTGAGGACGAAATTCATCTTGTTCATGACCTAATTGAAGAAGACTGATGATTAACAGCACAAACAATAACTGACACCACAGATACCTGTATTGGTTCAGCTTACACAATTCTGACTGAAAAATTAAAGTTGTGCAAACTTTCCACTCAATGGGTGCCAAAGCCACTGAATCCAGATCAGCTGCAGACAAGAGCAGAACCTTCAATGTAAATGTTCAGCAAGTAGGATCAAGATGAAGCATTTCTTTGAAGAACTGTACAGATGAAACATGACTTTATTATTATTTGACATGGAGTTTCACTCTTGTTGCCCAGGCTGGAGTGCAATGGCGTGATCTCGGCTCACTGCCACCTCTGCCTCCTGGGTTCAAGCAATTCTCCTGCCTCAGCCTCCCCAGTAGCTGGGATTACAGGCATGCGCCACCACGCCCGGATAATTTTTGTATTTTTTAGTAGAGAAGGGGGTTTCTCCATGTTGGTCAGGCTGGCCTCAAACTCCTGAGCTCAGGTGATCTGCCCAACTCGGCCTCCCAAAGTGCTGGGATTACAGACGTGAGCCACTGCGCCCACTATAAGATTGTTTTGAGAAAGTTAGCTAAAGATTTAGCAGAAAACCCCTGGGAAAGCTTCACCAGGAGTCCTTCACTAGCATGCTCCTGCTCATTCCTCTCATCAAATAACTGCAACTTTATGAAAATTCTGATGTAAAATCCTAAGGCATCCACCTTACAGTCCTGATTTGGCTCCTTCTGACTTCTTGTTTCCTACTTTTAAAAAATCTTTAAAGGGCACCCATTTTTCTTTAGTTAATATTTAAAAAGATTGCATACACAAGGTTAAATTCCCAGGAACCTCACTTCTTTAGGGATGGACTAAATGCCTGGTATTATCATTTATAAAATTGTCTTGAACTTGATGGAGCTTCTGTTGAGAAATAAAACTTATGTTTTCTTTTTGTTATCTTTTACTTTCAAGTTTCCACAAACTTTCTGAAGTCCCCACATATACTAAAACACTCCTACATTTCAACAAAACCAAATAACCCTAGAGAAGTAAAACAAAAACAAAAACTCAACCCAGTAGTAAAGCTACTTAAAATTAATAAAGTTAAAAACGATGCAACTGCTATAAAAAGAGTCCTCAAAAAAATTAAAATAGAATTAACATAGGATGGGAACACTGTGAGGAAGAAATTTTAAAAATTAAAAATATTTTTAAGATGAACATAGGGGGCCAGGTGAGTGGGTCATGAGGTCAAGATTGAGACCATCCTGGCCAACATAGTGAAACCCCGTCTCTACTAAAAATACAAAAATTATCTGGGTGTGGTGGTACGTGCTTGTAGTCCCAGCTACTTGGGAGGCTGAGGTAGGAGGACTGCTTGAACCCGAGAGGCAGAGGTTGCAGTGAGCTGAGATCACGCCACTGTACTCCAGCCTGGTGACAGAGTGAGACTCAGTCTCAAAAAAAACAAAACAAAACATAGGAAGCACCAATTCTACTTGAGTAAATCCTCAAAAGGAATTTAAAGCACAGCCTCAAAGAAACATTTGTACACTCATGCTCATCTGCTATTAACAACAGCTGAGTGGAAACAACCCAAATGTCCACTAATGAAAGGAAAAGTGGCACATACATATATAATCATGCACTACACTTTTCAGTTAACAATGGGCCACATGCATGACAGTGGTCCCATAAAATTGCAATGAAGCTGAAAAATACTTATTGCCTAATGACATGACAGCAGTGGTAAGGCAATATATTAATCACATGTTCATGATGATTCTGGTACAAACAAACCTATTGTGCTGCCAGTCATATGGAAGTATAATATATGCAATAATGTACAGTATATAATAATAAATGAGTTACTAGCTTATGTTCTTAGTATACCACACTTTTTATCATTAGGTATTCTCCAACAGTAGAGTATATATGGAGTTGTGTGTATGTATATAAATATACAGGTGTATATACACACAAACACAAACTGTAACACAGCCTCGGGCAGGTCCTTCAGGAGGTATTCCAGAAAAAGGTATTGTTATTTCAGATGACAGCTCCATGTGTGTCACTGCCCCAGAAGACTTTCTGGAAGAGGATGTGAAGGTGGAAGACAATGACATTATCCTGATCCTGTCCTGGCCTAGACGAATGTGTGTATCTTAGTTTTTAACAAAAAAAAGTTTAAGAAGTTAGGATATAAAAAAATTTTTGTACAGTTGTACAATGTTTTAAGCAAAACATTATTACAAAAGTCAAAAAGTCTTTAAAAATACAAGCTTATAAAGTAAAAAATGGTCAGCTAAGGTTAATATATTAAAAAAAAAATTCTATAAATTTTATTTTGTCCAGTCGGGCACAGTGGCTCATGCCTGTAATCCCAGCACTTTGGGAGGCCAAAGCAAGTGGCTCACTTGAGGTCAGGAGTTTGAGAGCAGTCTGGCCAACATTGTAAGACCCCATTCTCTACTAAAAATACAAAAATTAGCGGGGCATGGTGGTGGCGCATGCCTGTAATCCCAGATACTTGGGAAGCTGAGGCAGAATTGCTTGAACCAGGAGGTGAAGGTTGCAGGAAGCCAAGATAGCCCCACCGCACTCCAGCCTGGGTAACAGAGCACGATTCTGTCTCAAAAATAAAAATAAAAATGTAGTGTTGTCTAAGCATACAGTGTCTGTAAAGTCTACAGCATAGTAACAACCTAGGCCTTCACATTCACTCACCACTCACTGACTCACCTAGAGCAACTTTCAGTACTGTAAGCTCCATTCACAGTAAGTTCTCTGTATGTCTATCATTTTTTCTTTTATACTGTATTTTTACTGTAGCTTTTGTTTAGATATACTTAAAAAGAATTACCACGTGTTCCAACAGCCTACAGTATTCAGCACAGTAATATGCTGTACAAGTTTGTAGCAAGGTGCTATAGGATATACCATATAGCCTAGGCATTGATAAACCCACTCCCCCTCCAAAAAAAGAAAGAAAATCACCTAATAACACTTTTCTCAGGACACTTCCCCTTTGTTAAGCAACACATGACTGTAACAGAATTTTATTCAGCCTTTAAAAAGGATGGAAATTCTAATGGATTAGAACATGAAACCTTAAAAATATAACATTAAGCAAAATAAGCCACAAAATAATCCACAAGACCAAAACTTAAGTTTTCTTATATGAGGTACCCAGACTAGTAAAATTCATAGAGAGTGGTGCTTGTCAAGAAGCTGGGTGGACTGGGGAATAAGGTTTTAAAAGGTATAGACTTAGTTTCATAAATTGAAAAGACTTCTAGATATTCATTGCACAATGTGAATGACTAACAGTACTGAACTATACACTTTAACATGGTTATGATGTTAGATTTTATGTTATCTGTATTCTACAAGAATACTTTTTTAAAACATAGGTCCCAGTGTTAAATCAGAGTAGATTTCTGTGTGAAGTCTTTCCATGTCTGCTTTATATACACATTCTTTATCTGGTGTGAACTTTCTGGTGCTGAATGAGATGAGAATTTTGGTTAAAGACTCTCCCACATTCACTACACTGATAAGGTCTCTCTCCAGTGTGAATTCTCCGATGTTTAATGAGGCTGGAATTGTATCTAAAGACTTTCCCACATTCACTGCATTCATAAGGCTTTTCTCCAGTATGAACTCTCTGATGACTAATGAGCGTGGAGCTGTCCATAAAAAAATTCCCACATTTGCTGCATTTATAAGTTCTTTCCCTAGTGTGAACTTTCTGGTGCCGAATGAGGTGGGAATTTTGGCTGAAAACTCTCCCACACTCAGTGCACTCAAAAGACCTTTCTCCAAAGTGATTTCTCCGATGTCTAATATGATTTGAGTTGTGCCTAAAGAATTTCCCACATTCACTACACTCATAAGGCCTTTCACCAGTGTGAATTCTCTGATGTGTATCAAGTGTGGAGCGACACCTAAAGGATTTTCCACAAATGCTGCATTCAAAAGGTCTTTCTCCAGTGTGAACTCTCTGATGACTCTTCAGTGTACAGCTGTCCACAAAGAATTTGCCACATTCACTGCATTCATAAGGCCTCTCTCCAGAGTGAACTCTCTGATGTCTATTCAGTGTGAAGCAATACCTAAAGAATTTCCCACATTCGCTGCATTCATAAGGCTTTTCTCCAGTGTGAACTCTCTGATGAATAATGAGTGTGGAAGTGTCCATAAAGAATTTCCCACATTCACTACACTCATAAGGCTTTTCTCCAGTGTGAACTTTCTGATGTCTAATGAGTGTGGAACGGTATCTAAAGAATTTCCCACATTCGTTGCATTCATAAGGTTTTTCTCCAGTATGAACTCTCTGGTGAATAATGAGTGTGCAGCTGTCCATAAAGAATTTCCCACATTCACAGCAATAAAAAGGCCTTTCTCCAGTGTGAACTTTCTGATGTCTAATGAGTGCTGAACTGTACATAAAGTATTTCCCACATTCATTGCATCCATAAGGCCGTTCTCCAGTATGAATTTTCTGGTGACCAACAAGGTGAGCCTGTGTAAGGAAAGTCTTCCCACATTCACTACACAGATAAGGCCTTGGCCTGGTGTGAATTCTCTGGTGCTGAAGTAGGTGAGACTTTCTAAGGAAAGCTTTCCCACATTCACTGCACTCATAAGGCCTTTCTCCAGTGTGAATTTTCTGGTGTTGAACAACATTATATTTGAGGCTGAAGGCTTTTCCACATTCACTACACTTATAAGGCCTTTCTCCAGTATGATTTCGCTGATGTTTAATAAGGTCGGAGTTGTACCTAAAAAATTTGCCACATTCACTGCACTCATAAGGCCTTTCCTCTGTGTGGATTTTCTGGTGCTCAAACAGCATACGCTGGTGGCAAAAGTCTTTTCCACATTGGCTGCAGCTGTAATCATTCTGTCCACTTTGAAAGGCCTCCACACCACGAGTGTCTCTGTGTGGCTTCCACCCACTGGGAAGAGCCTGTTGTTGAAGATCTGAATCACCAGTAAAATCCTTGCCACCGTGCATGCATGTGAAGTTCCTCTTTGCCAGGTGAACACTGTCATTCACAAACGAAGGCCTCCCTTCATCACTTCTGGTGAGCTTCTCTCTAACATGCTCCTTTTGGTGCAGGTAAAGCTCAGCTGTACGCTTGGGGTGTGTTCTGTCATGCTCAGCCAGGTGCAGGATGTCCTTCAGAAGTGAGCTACATGTCTCACAGGGCGGGGCCTTCTGGGTGCACAAAGCTGGCTTTAGAGTTGTGACCTGTGACACTCCTACAGAAACACACTGCTTGGAAGGTGCCTCCTCATCCTTGGCTCCATGCCAACAACCTAAGAACAGAAATGCTGATGAAGTGCATGTTGACTTTGGAGGGAGGAGGCAGCCCCCGAACAAATGTCTGTCAGACCAACTCACAAATAAGACCACGGGATTGGTGAAAGGCATGGGACACTAAAGCCAGTGAGAGGAAAGCCTTCTGGGCAGAACCGGGCCTGACAGAAACCCGTAACGAAAGTCCTGATGATGGGGAACAACATAGGGAGTGGCACAGTGCAGAGCACAGAGGCGGAGTCCCCAGGTTACTCCTCAGTAAATAGCTTTCAACAGGCCATAGCTGCTGGTGAACAATGTGTAGAAGGCTGTGTCCAGACCCAGAGAGATCTGATGTGACAGTAGAGCTGGTGTTCAGGGACGACTGAAGTATACATCCAGAACTCACAACACCTTAAGTATAGGTCACATGTTGGAGGACACTACAAAGGGAACAGAAGGGAACAGGTGGCTGGGTGCGGTGGCTCACACCTATAATCCAGAACTTTGGGAGGCCAAGGAGGGCGGATCAGCTGAGGTCGGGGCTTTGAGACCAGCCTGACCAACATGGAGAAACACCATCTCTACTAAAAATACAAAATTAGCCAGATGTGGTGGCACATGCCTGCAATCCCAGCTATTCAAGATGCTGAGGCAGGAGAATCACTTGAACCCGGGAGGTGGAGGTGGTAGTGAGTCAAGATCACGTGTGCCATTGCACTCCAGCCTGGGCAACAAGAGCGAAACTCCATCTCAAAAAAAAAAAAAAAGGGAACAGGTGAGAGGTGGAGGCCAAAGAGGTAGGGTCAGAGGTGGGAGCCAGAAGATGAAAGTCAAAAAAGAAATCACAATAGGGAAGAAAAGAGAGACATGCGGTGTGGCCACTGGCAGAGGCATCAAACTGGATTGATTCCCAGTGTGATGTGAACCCAGCCCTGTCATCACACCCCTTCTGAGCTCCCACTCACCAGGGCCAAGTCCTTTTGAGCATCTCTTGTCATCAATGGAGTAATGTCCACTCTGTCAGGCACCCACAGACCTCTACCTTGCTGAAGGTAAGCAACTATCTAGGTGTGGCGTTAGCCAAGCTAGGGGAAGGACAGGGAAAGGGAGGGGACAGCATGTACACAGAGCAATAAGCCCATGACATGCTGCATTCTAAAGTTACCAGAACTTCTAGTGGAAAGTCCTGCAGAAATAAGCCCACAGTCCTCACAAGCAGTGACCAGGTAGGTCCCTGAAATTCCTGACATGGGGTATCCCCCAGGTATGTCGGCAAGCAGAATGGAGAAAGCCTTGCACAGAGGAAAGTGTCATGCATTTGGACAGAGTAAACTAACCAGGAACAGGCAAGGTCATCAGGATATTCTTGAGAAATCTGAAGACTTCTGACTTTTGAGCCTCATAAGGCTTCACAGTGACAAGAGCTAAGCTTCTTAAGGAAAACTGATACAGGTCACACAGCCCAGCTGTGGCTGCCACAACACATATGCCAGGAAACTAGGAGAGGATGCAGCATCCATGATCTGGTGTGAGACAGAGCTGCCAAGGAAAAAAGTGAAAAAACATTGCTCAGCACAAGACACTGACGTAGGTGTCAGGGCCTTACCTACTGATGACAAAAGTGCAAAGTTCTCCAGCATCACATCGCTGTGCAGGTGTCTCTGAACGCCATTAAGAATCCCCCACTCCTCCTGGGAAAAATGTATGGCCACGTCCTCAAAAACCATACAATCCTGCCAAAATTATGACAGTTTAGTCCACGAGCAAGTTTTTTTTTTTTTAGATGGAGTCTCGCTGTGTCGCCAGGCTGGAGTGCAGTGATGCGATCTTGGCTCACTGCAAGCTCTGACTCCCGGGTTCAAGCAATTCTCCTGCCTCAGCCTCCTGAGTAGCTGGGATTACAGGCACGCGCCACCATACCTGGCTAATTTTTGTATTTTTAGTAGAGATGGGGTTTCACCATGTTGTTCAGGCTGGTCTAGAATTCCTGACCTCGTGATCTGTCTGCCTCGGCCTCCCAAAGTGCTGGGATTACAGGCATGAGCCACCGTGCCCGGCCCACGAGCAACTTCTTATTCTGTTTCCTTAGATCTGTATTTATCTACTTGAAATCTAAGAATCAGAGGACCAAAATAACAACCAGCATTTTAACATTTCTCTTATAATTCAGATCCCATAGTCTGAATTGCTTCCTATCTAACAATCACACATGATTATTTCTCCTGCCCTAAATCAACACAAGGCTTGTACCACAAAAGGAGGGATAGTCCCTATACCCAAGGCTGCCAAAATCATGCAAACCACCCAGTCTTAAGCTCTTTGCTCTCCCCTGCATGCCTTTCCAGTCAAAACCCCAATAAAGCCTCTGATGTATGCTCTCCCTTCAATTGTGCATCTGCCACCTGACCAAATCCGCAATTTCCTCTGTGGCTTTAGGCTGTGTGGCATGCCCCCTTCACTCAGGAAATGAAAGGAATAAAAATCATTTCATCCAGATATGATTTCTCACCAATCGAAGAAAAAAATTATTCCAGTGTCATTGGCTTTTCTCTAATCACTCACTCTTGTTCATAGATTGAACAAGATTGTATCCTCTGGGTACAATCACTGATATACTTCCCTCTCCAAGACCTTCAGTGCTCCTCACCACATCCACACACATCCATCCCCTGCTCAGCCTCCACCCACTTCTCAAGGACGAAGACACACTAGGTCTTCGTGGCACCTGTACCTGCTCTCCTCTCATTGCCACTGATCACTGACTCCAGCATAGAACAAAGATGAGTGGGGAGAGACTGAAAAGCGCCATCAAAACACAGCACATGGCCGGGCACGGTGGCTCATGTCTGTAATCCCAGGACTTTGGGAGGCCGAGGCAGGTGGATCATGAGGTCAGGAGTTCAAGATCAGTCTGGCCAAGATGGTGAAACCCCGTCTCTACTAAAAACACAAAAATTAGCCAGGCATGGTGGCAGGTACCTGTAATCCCAGCTACTCAGGAGGTTGAGGCAGAAGAATTGCTTGAACCTGGGAGGCAGAGGTTGCAGTGAGCCGAGATCGCACCACTGCACTCCAGCCTGGGTGACAGAGCTAGACTCCATCTCAAAAAACAAAACAAAACAAAACACCTGGCACATGGGGGCCTACCTTTCTTTTGTCACTCAATTTCCCTAGAGTTACCCAGATCTTGCCTCTCAGATAACCAAACTTGGACTCACCCTCCTCCCTTAAGTGCCCAGTGCCAGAGGTGGAACCATCTATTCATGCTCTTCTACTCACACTTTGGATGGCACCTTCCACATGTATCCAACACCTCCACTCTTCCAACACTAACAACCACCACAGCCCAACCGGGATTATTTCCATGGCCTGCTACCATGCCACTCTGCACATGAAATCCTGCAGTGCATGACAAATGCAACCAGAATCCTATTTGTCCCTGGACTGACCAGAATGCAATGTTTAGGAAACATTGCTTTGAAGGTCTCTGAACCCAGTCCTGTTTCTTGCTTTGACCTCGGCTTTCCAAACCCACATATTCTTGCACACCTCCTTTGATTTCCAGACCTTGGCTGTCTCCCACTTCTACATGTATATGCTGTCCCACAAGCAGTCACGACTTTCTCTATCCCCCAGCTCTAATCCAAAGCCCAGATACACCGACCTCCCCAATGCCATTCCCACCCCAGGCCTAGCAATGCTTCTAGCTGATCCCATCTTCTGCCAAAATAGTCTCAGAGTTCACAAGAAACTACCCAGGTACAACCAAGACTTGCCACAAAACCCTGCTGAGTCCATAACAGGGTAATAAGCCCCTCCCAGACCTCACTACCATCTCACCTCTTTTGTGGAGACGCCTCACCATCCATCTTACATGCCCTCTCCCGCTCAAAAGCCTCTTATTTTCCAAAGGCCGTCCCCAACATAAACACAAATACACACACACGTATCCTCAGTCCATCTACTCCCTCATCTGTCTTTGTGATGCCCAGCAACACTACCAAGGTGCTCAATAGAAAGATCCAGTCCTCAGCCTCTTCCTTCCCCTTCCTTCTCCCTGACAGCATCGCCTCCAGAATCTAAAGATGTTTCTTCCTAAATCTGACCCATAGATTTACCATGGTGTACACACCAGCTATCATGTAGTAGATGTCTCCATCCTGAACACCTCCAATGAACTCCATTTCTGTGTGTTCCTGGCACCTCTACATGAGTTTCTGGAACATTTTTGACTTGGCCCAAACCTGGTTCTTCATATGCTCTATTAAACTCCCCCTACTACAAAATTTACCACATCTTAGTTGCTGGAACATCCAATCTTCTCAACAAGGCCAAAACTATGGGGCCATTCCCGATTCCCTCTTGCATCCTACCTCCCCAGCTTCCTTGCTCTGTACATCAAAAAATGTGAGCTGCTCTAGATCAAAACCTACAGAAGCCACCCAACCCTTCCACCTCCACAGCCACCACTCGTGTCCAGCCACCACTAACCTCCACTGGACTGTGGCAGGAATTATCACCCAAGTATCCTTTGTTCTTCCCTAACCCTCACTCTGTCCTCCATTCTGCAGGCAGAGGAAGCGTCTTAGAATCTAGGCCAAATGACCTATTTTTTCTTTCTCAAAACTTCCCTAGCTACTAACCCCCTCAGATTAAAGACCTAGAACCACCGAGCACAGTGGCTCACACCTGCAATCCCAGCACTTTGGGAGGCTGAGGCAGGCAGATTGCTTGAGGCCAGGAGTTCGAGACCAGCCTGGCCAACAGGGTGAAACCCTGTCTCTACTAAAAATACAAAAATTAGCTGGGTGTGTTGGCTCATGCCTGCAATCCTAGCTACTTGGAAGGCTGAGGCAGGAGAATTGCTTGAACCCGGGAGACGGAGGTTGTAGTGAGCCGAGATTGCGCCACTGCACTCCAGTCTGGCGACAGAGCGAGACTCTGTCTCAAAAACAAAACAAAACAAAAAACAAAACCTAGACAACCTCAGGCTGCCATTCCATGCCTGATCCCTGCATGCCCCGACCTCCTGCCCTGCTGCTGTGCTCCTTATCCTTGCCAGCTAGAACATTAAGCTACAGTTCTCTAAGCATCCCATCTAAGTCTCACCACCAAGCATTTGAACATTCTGGATCCTGTGTTTGAGATGTCCTGCCAAATCTCAAACCATCAGTTGTGAGAACTAGAACCACTCTATATAACCAGGGACTGAGTTTGGAACCCAGGTCTGGTGAAACTACAGACTCTCCTTGGACCCAAGGGAGAAAGAAGAAAAGGTGAACAGTCTCAGGATAACACCATTCCCTATATCAGCATGCTGAAACCATCTGGGATGGGTGAAAGCTGGAAACACTCTCCACTCACCTGTCCAGCATCCATAAGCACTGCTGCCACTGCTATGAACCCTGTGGGAAGAGGCAGGCCATGAGGATTAAGACAGCATTGCAGCATCCTACAGGCTGACTGTATAACCACCTCTGGCCCTGCAACTAGAGCAAAGTTATCTCAGGCTACACAGTAAGTCCTCAGGGTTCACAGTCTTGACGAGGATTGAACTTCCTTGAGTCTCAGTGCCCTTATGTGTAAAATAGAGATTAAAAGGACTGCCAACTAATAGGGCTTATATTGGCACCAAACATAAGTAGTACACACTATGTATCAGCAATTTCTTTCTACTGGATTAAATATTTTGTACAAGTTTTCAGCACAAATGACATGGAAGGGTTTTGAAATTTTGGGTGTGTATTTTTCCCACTTCTTACAGTGTTAAGCAAATGTGATACATAAAACTTTCCACTGCAAGCAAATAGAAAAATTAACATTCAGCCGGGTGCGGTGGCTCACGCCTGTAATCCCAGCACTTTGGGAGGCCAAGGTGGGTGGATCACGAGGTCAAGAGATCAAGACCATCCTGGCCAACCATGCTGAAATCCTGTCTACTAAAAATACAAAAATTAGCTGGCATGGTGGCGTATGCCTGTAATCCCAGTTACTCGGGAGACTGAGGTAGGAGAATCGCTTGAACCTGGGAGGCAGAGGCTGCAGTGAGCCGAGACCGCGCCACAGCACTCCAGCCTGGCGACAGAGTGAGACTCCGTCTCAAAAAAATAAAAAAAGAAAAAACGAAAAAAGAAAAATTAACATTCAACAACTATTAAGTGAATAAATTTAACTATTGGTTACATTCATTTCTAACTGCCGACCTCTGTGTACATATTTAGAAGGATATTGGTTCATTAGTGGTTAAAGAAATGTTTTATACATTCATAAATAAATAAGTTGTAGGGAGAGGATAAGCAAGCAGGTCAGTTCCTAGTCCCATCAGCAACCAGGCCTGCCTGCTACAAATTCAGTTGCTGGAAGATCGCTGGAGGCCCTTGACTAGATGTGAGAAAGCCCTACCCACGTCTGGACCCAATCTCCCCACTAGTCTGGATGACCTTCCTGCTGTTCCACAGAGTGGGCCTGGGGGTCTGCTGGGTCTGCAGGTGCCGAAATCTAAACCACCTCACACCTCAGTCTCCAGCCTAGGCCAGTTCTTTAACCCATTCAGAACTCCGTTTTTGCAGACACGGCCCAGAATCCTTCCTATGACAAGTTTGCACCTGTCTAAAGGGAGTGTCAGGCTTATGGACCCAACCATGACCTGCCTTCCAAAACTCAGTCCTCCAAAAATGCAACTTGTAATCCTCTCTGAAACCTGCTCCTTAAGCCGATTTCTCCAACTCCATTCTATCAGATTTTCAGGCCAAAACAAAACCCATGGAATAGACTCTTCACTACCCTCACTGCTATATTTGATGCACCAGGAAATCCTGTCGACTGTCTCTCTGAGATCCACCCAGAATCTCATCACACTTCCCCTCTACTGCAACTCCTCTGGCCCATCCCTACCATAACTCAAGGGGTCTCCTCAGCGGTCCCCTTGTCCTACTTTAACATCCTGTTTTCCCCAACTTTAAACGTCTACCTCTGGGCGTAACCCTTCCTGCACAGCCTGCTATGGCTTTCAGCAGCTCCGCGGCCCTCCCAGGCGAGACTCCGCCTCACTCTCAGCTCCGTGGAGACAAAGACGCTCGGGCTCCCCAGTGCCGCCCGCTCTGCAGCCTCGCAAGTGCAGGTCCCTGACAGGAGCTCCCCCGCCTCACAGCACCGCGGACACCGGTACCCCACACGAGAACGCCCCTCTCTTTGGGACACAGGGGCCTGACCTGCAGGGCCCCTCCTCGGGGCTTCGGCACTCGGAGGAGGGGTCTGGCGGGGCGCCCTGGGACGCGGCACCCACCTCAGTCAGGTTCATCGGCGCGGCCTCCGCTAGCACAGCCAGGGAAGAGAGGGGCGGGAGCGGCGGTGATCTGGACGCTGTCGAAGGCACCGACGCCTACACCCGACTCAGTCGAGCCTCACTCTAGCCTCTGTACAGCGGGGAAACCTTTTCTCGCGTTTTTCCGCTCTTTCACCTCAGTCTCGACTCAGCCTGAGGGTGAACAGATCCCCACTCAACCATATTGACAACACCCTGGGGCGTTGCAGGAAGTCCCGCCCACACGCAGTACGAACCCACGTAGACGCCTCTCTGCTAGGCCTTCTCTGCTAAGCAGCTACACTCGCTGCTTGTGTCCGCCGCTGTGTCTTTTGGGTAGTGTAGTTCCCACGCCGCTGCCTGCCCCGCCTGTGAACCTAGGTAACTCGCGTTCAGGATGAAAGCCAGGAGGATCCTCCAGAGGTGTTGAGAAATGCAGTTACGGGGCTCCAAGGGCGTGGAGGGCTTCACTGGCTTTTAAACGGCAAGCATCCAGATTTTCCCGGAAGGCAGTCTAGAACAAGTCAGAGAAATGTTTCAGAGACCTGCCCTTTCAGATTCTGTAAAGCACAGCAAGTTCCCGAAGGACGAACGTCCGAAGGAACATGGCCAACCATAAGGAACTGATCTTCCACGCATAGCGATCAGTTCTTTTGTGCTTGCCAAATACACACAGAACGAAGCTCTGGAGACTGTTTTATAATCTTCAATGTGTTCTGCTGGGACAAGAAAAGACCCAGACATGGCATGATGGGGAGTTTGAGGAGGAATATCTTTCCTTTCTGAATAATCAGTTACTGTCTTTCAGCCTACCCAGTAACACTTCATTCACATGATACTTATTACTTTATATCTGAGATATTTTCCACTTACTTTAAGAAACTGAAACCTAACTGAAAAGGAAAAGCGACTTATCTACCATTATCTGCCAGAATAATGTGACCTTCCACCAGTCAAAGCCCTTGTGCAAAGAAAGCATCTTACTGCTGAGATAAAGGTTTGGGAATGCATGATCTCATCTCATCACTGGAAAGTGATTTATCATTTCGCCTGAAATTGTATCAACAGTGTCTGCACAGGGAGTTGAAATCGTCTCTGAATAACTCTTGTGAAATGGCTATTACTGAAACTATTAATGATGATTATGTAGTTATCCAAAGAAACTGGCAAAAATAGTTATAGAGAAATATATCTGTGATAGGAGGAAAAAAGCTAAGGTTGTCCTAGAACCTTGGACACACTCAAATTTGGTGTGCAAAATCTGATTATTTTTCAAACTTGAAAACATTGTGCATTAACAGCTTGAAGGGAGAGGTAAAGACTATACATTAAAAGAGTTACCAGAAAAATAAAACTGAATAGGGAAACTGTGCTGTCGTATTTATTACTCTAACATGTCTGATGAACACTCATTAGATGCCAGGTACAATACTAAGTGCATGGGACACATCAGGAATAGGGATGCCAGCTGTCTGTGATCCTATAAGACATGTAAGACATATTTAATGAATTAGTCCTCAGTCCTGTATTGACTTTGTCAGGTCACTTTAAATGTCCTGTATTCAGCTTTTTACAATAAATTACAAAACCTCAGAAGTCAGAGCTATTTTTCTACCACTATAATTGTAAATTAAATAACTTAGTGGCTATGTTAAATTAATTTAATTGTAAAATAAATTTTATTAAAATAAAATTTAATTGTAAAATAAATTTTATTAAAATAAAATTTAATTGTAAAATAAATTTTATTAAAATAAAATTTAATTGTAAAATAAATTTTATTAAAATAAAATTTAATTGTAAAATAAATTTTATTAAAATAAAATTTAATTGTAAAATAAATTTTATTAAAATAAAATTTAATTGTAAATTAAATCACTTAGTGGCTATGTTAGCTGAAAATCATACCCCTACAAATAAAGATATGGACATAGTCTTGTGATCTCTCCTGCAGAATTGGTGAGGGAAAAATGAAATGGAGCACTGAGATATTCAGTAAAAGAGAAGACTGTATTTTGGCCAAAGTCTTGAAATTTGGTTTATCAAATTACAAAAAGAAGGAAGGAAGGAGAGAGAAAGAAGGAAAGGAAAGGAAAAGAAAAGAAAAACCAGCCAACTGAAGGTCTGGAAGAGTTAAAGCTGCTCAGGAGTGCCAGCTACAGGGAAGCTAAGACAGGAGGATTATTTGAGTTCATGAGTTCAAAACCAGTTTGGGCAATATAATGAGATCCCCGTCTCTGAAAAAATTGAAAATTAAAAATATGTTAATCATTTACCAACAATACATCCCTACCATCCTACAATTTATTTCTAGATATTTACCAAGAGAAATTAAATAAACTTTTTTTTTTTTTTTTTTTAAAGACAGAGTCTCTCTCTGTCGCCCAGGCTGGAGTGCAATGGCGCAATCTCAGCTCACTGCAATCTCCACCTCCCAGGTTCAAGTGGTTCTCCTGCTTCAGCCTCCTGAGTAGCTGGGATTACAGGCATGGCCACCACGCCTGGCTGATTGTTGTACTTTTAGTAGAGATGGGGTTTCACCATGTTGGCCAGGCTGGTCTTGAACTCCTGGCCTCAGATGATCCACCCGCCTCAGTCTCCCAAAATGCTGGGATTACAGGCATGAGCCACCTCGCCTGGCCCAAACATCCATCTAATACTTGGTGACAGGCCACATATCTTTGAATATACCAAAAAGTTAAAAATTATCCAAGCATGGTAGTGTGCACTTGTAGTCCCAGCTACTGGGGAGGCTGAAGTGGGAGGATTGCTTGAACCTGAGAGGTGGAGGCTGCTGTGAGTGAAGATCACGCCACTGCACTCCGTCCTGGGTGAAAGAATGAGATCCTATCTCAAGAAAAAAGCAAAAAAATCTAAACCTTGCATGCCTAAAACCATAAAACTGGGCACACTTAGATATTTCAAATGTCTTCTCTGAGTCCCTGAACTCACTCAATTTTGACTTATAATCTTTATGAAATAGAAAGCTTGAAATTTACATCTAATTATATTAATTTGTTTTTCATGTAACATTTTGTGCACTCTGGGATCAAAGAAAGACTTATTAGAGGGTGAATTCTGAGATCATTTTGCGGGTCTCCCTCTAAAATTGTTTTCTTTCCATTTTCTATTTCTTACTCCCTGTTTGACCTTTGTTAATTTTAATTTTTTCTGACATAAGTAGCTTGGTTGGAGGGTAATATGAGATGGTGCTTATGAATGCTCCTAACTGCGGGCATGTCACATCATAGGTATTAAATATAAATAAAGTTTTCTCCTCTGTTCTTTCTGTATTGTTGTATCTTCATTTCTTTTTCTTCTCTCTCCTTTTCTTTAAACTCCTAGTTTTGCTTGATTTTTTTCCCATACTCTAATCTGTAGGAGACAAAAATTCTAAACATCCCATTCTCAATTGCAAAATAAACTTTTAAAATCCCCCAGAGATTGCACAACCTAGTCCACCATGGGAAACACCTGAGCAGTCCTCCTAGGGCACTGAGGTTAGGCCTAAACACCCTATTGTGCCCACTTCAGCCATCTCCTGCCTGAGAGCGCCATCTGCTGTCTGTTAGCCAGAACATCCCAGCGCTGGGTAAGAGGACTCCCTGATCACCGCTGGATGACCCTGGCCTGCCTTCTCCGGGGATGCCCTCAGAACGCTCACGCCCCAGCCGCTGCAGCCCCTGAGAGTGAGAGGACTCCCTGATCACCGCTGGATGACCCTGGCCTGCCTTCTCCGGGGATGCCCTCAGAACGCTCACGCTCCAGCCTCTGCAGCCCGGAGGGAACACAAAGAGCTGTGAGGATGCCCCGGCTCCTCCACTTCCCTTCTCGCGGTTGGAATCGGGGTGCTCACTCCCCTCCTCTATATTTTTTCCCTCCCGGCCCCCAGTATGAGAAAAGCCTCCTCAAAACCCCTCCAAACACCCCTCTCACATATCTCATCCTGAACCTCCAAGCCCTAGGCTTCATGGATTTCATTAAAACTGAACACCTTATTTTCCTCTGTAACGGGGCCTGGCCCCAGTATAAACATCCAAGACCTCTGAGCCTTAGGCTTGGCAAACTCCATTAAAACCAAACACCTTGGCCGGGCGCGGTGGCTCAAGCCTGTAATCCCAGCACTTTGGGAGGCCGAGACGGGTGGATCACGAGGTCAGGAGATCGAGACCAACCTGGTGAACATGGTGAAACCCCGTCTCTACTAAAAAATACAAAAAACTAGCCGGGCGAGGTGGCGGGCGCCTGTAGTCCCAGCTACTCGGGAGGCTGAGGCAGGAGAATGGCGTGAACCCGGGAGGCGGAGCTTGCAGTGAGCTGAGATCCGGCCACTGCAACTCCAGCCCGGGAGACAGAGCGAGACTCCGTCTCAAAAACAAACAAACAAACAAACAAACAAAAAAAACCAAACACCTTATGTTCCTTTGAAATGTGGCCTAGCCCCCAATGTAAACTGGACAATAATAGTCAACGGCTGGAAAACAAAACATTCAACTTCCAATTTAACGTGATTTAGAAAATTTCCTCCAACGCAATGACAAGTGGTCCAAGGTACCCTACATCCAGGCTTTTGCCTGCCTTCGTTTGTGCCTTTCCCTCTGTAAGTCCTGTTCACCTTACAGATTCTGCTCTTAAATGAGAAGCCTGCCAAAATGCCTCCCCTTCCAGACAAGCCCTCCTCCTCTGATTTTGATCCCACTGATGAAACCACTCCACTAGCCCAACTTCCACCACCCTCTCCTCCTCCTCCCCCTTTGGCTCACATACCCCCTTATCCCTGTCTTCCATCTTCCCTTCCCTCTCCCCATCATACCCAATCTTGTATCAAGCCCCCTTCCACTGAAAACCAGACACATGCCCAAAGGGCCTGCAAAGTTCTCCTCTTGGGGGAAGTCGCGGGGGCCCAAGGCATAGTTCAAGTTCATGTTCCTTTCTCCCTAGCCAGCCTCTCCCACCTTGAAAAGAGATGTGGCTCCTTTTTCACAAATCCCACCTCCTTCCACAAGGAATTTCTCTATGTCACTCAATCTTAGGACCTTACCCGGCATGACATTTATGTTATCCTCTCCTCCTCCCTCACCCTGGAGGATAGGGAACGTATCTAGACAGCCACCAGGCCCAGGCAGACAGCATGATGCTGCATGATGCCTTCACCAACAAGATGCTGCTCATAATGCAACAGGAACCTTAGCTGTCCCCAGAACTAACCCCAATTGGGATTATCAGATAATTTCCACAAACAGAAATGAGGCCATATAATAACTCCTAGTTGGCATGGATGAAGCCACCCTTGGCCAGGCGTGGTGGCTCACGCCTGTAATCCCAGCACTTTGGGAGGCCGAGGCGGGTGGATCACAAAGTCAGGAGATCGAGACCATCCTGGCCAACATGGTGAAACCCGTCTCTACTAAAACAAAAATTAGCTGGGCATGGTGGTGTGTGCCTGTAGTTCTAGCTACTCGGGAGGCTGAGGCAGGAGAACTGCTTCAACCGGGGAGGCAGAGATTGCAGTGAGCCAAGATTGCACAACTACACTCCAACCTGAGTGATAGAGCGAGACTCCATCTCAAAAACAAACAAACAAACAACAAAAACAACAAAACCTTAGATACATTCTCCCACCATGGCTGCCAGTCTCAAAGGTATTACTAAGGCATGTTCCATTTGCACTCAAAATTCCCCTCAGGGAGCTCTCAGACTACCTCCTCTCCCCACACACCAAAGACACCAGGGCAGAACTAGCAAATCAGCTTCACCCACATGCCTCCCATAAAACAAGTCCAGTACCTTCTGACCATAGTAAACACATCCTCTGAATGAAGAAAAGCTCTTCCTACCACCACCGAAAAGGCATACCTCATCACTTCTATTCTCCTCACCCATATTATTCCCCAGTTTAAACTCCCCTCTTCCATCCAGTCAGACAATAGGTCAGCATTTGTTTCACAGGTTAACTAACAGCTGGCAAAGCCTCTAAACATTAAATGGGACTTCCATATCCCTTACCACCTCCAATTTTCTGGAAAAGTTGAACAGGCCAATGCCCTTTTAAAGCAACAACGGGCCAAACTCTCTCTAAGAGGTTAAATGGCCCGTAATTCACTTTTCCCATTGGTCCTCACTGTGATTCACTTTTCCCATCGGTCCTCATGTGTTTACAAGCCATTCCCTGCAAGCCCCTCAGCCTAAGCCCATTTTAACTCATGTGTGGACGCCCTTGTTTCCTCCAGAATCTCCCTGTATCTCCCCATCTTCTATACGGGATACTTGGCTGGCATTACTCCTCACTCAATATCTAATAAGACAGGACCCTAACGCTTACTTGCCCAAGCCTGAAAGTCCATTCTCCAAATACTTTTTCCCGCCCTACAACCATGGGACTGAATCTGGATCACAGACTCCTCCCCTCTCCAACCTAAGTGGACGGGTCCTCACCAGGTTACCCTAGCGACTCCCATGGTGGCAAAGCTAACATCCTCTCCACACTCACTACTCCAAACTAAAACCAGCACCAGACCCACATCCAAACATTTTCTTACCCCAAAAATATTCTTCCTTTCTCACAGGACCAACCTTGCTGTGCTTAAAAAAAATTCCCCATCCTGGCTAACCCCGTGAAACCCCGTCTCTACTAAAAAATACAAAAAACTAGCCGGGCAAGGTGGCGGACGCCTGCAGTCCCAGCTACTCGGGAGGCTGAGGCAGGAGAATGGCGTAAACCTGGGAGGCGGAGCTTGCAGTGAGCTGAGATCCGGCCACTGCACTCCAGCCTGGGTGACAGAGCAAGACTCCGTCTCAAAAATTAAAAAAAAAAAAAAATTTCAAAAGTTGCAAATCCAGGAGGCCCTTGTCCTTAACTCTCCACCTCCAATTTCAAATCTTTTATCTCAAACCTTATTTCAGATCTTTCCTGGCATCCCTTCCCTAAGTTGCTGAATAGTCCACTTCAATTTCTCACACAAATCCAGTGGTTCTCATCTCTTTCTGTTAACCCATGCACATGGACCCGGTCAAAAACAAACCTGTATCTCACCTACTCAACCAATCCATCCCCAAAACCTGTTTAGAATTTTGCTCAGCTAAACACCTTTCTCACCCAATCCATCAAATTCACCCATACCGTCACATGCAGGGTTGTCACCCTCCTTCACCTCGTAATCTCTAAACTAAATATGTTACAAGTTAAATTTCATAAAGCACCCATAGGGATCTTATATCTACCCCAAATTTACTTGCATTCTTGGCCCTTTTATGTCTCAGCCAAACCTACCCTAAACCGGCCCATGATGCCTTTGTTGGACAGATTTCCCCATCCCTTTGTAATCCTACCCTCACTCATTACCAACCTTTCCCCTCTCTGCCAGCACCACTCTCCTTGTATTCAACTTAAGGGCACTCCCTGGAAAAAATATACAAAAAGTTCCCCCAACTGCAACCTTTATCCTTCTGCCCTGTCAGGACCACAATGGCTATTAGTCAACAAAAGCCCATTTCTTCCTCTTTCTCCAAAACCAAACAGCCCTCCCCACCTCCTCCACCTTCTCATGGCTCGCTGGCTTCACTTACAACCTTTTGCTTGTCAACCCCTCGTCTTTTCTTTCTGTGTGGCACAAACTCCTTTTTTTTTTTTTTGAGATGGAGTCTCCCTCTGTCGCCCAGGCTGGAGTGCAATGGTGCAATCTTGGCCTACTGCAACCTCCACCTCCGAGGTTCAAGCAATTCTCCTGCCACAGCCCCTAGAGCAGCTGTGACTACAGGCACCCACCACTGCATCCGGCTAATTTTTGTATTTTTAGTAGAGACAGGGTTTCAACATATTGGCCAGGCTGGTCTCGAACTCCTGACCTCATGATCCATCCGCCTCGGCCTCCCAAAGTGCTGGGATTACAGGCATGAGCCACCGCGCCCAGCCTCAAACTCTTATCTTTGCGTGCCAACAAGTTGGTCAGGAACGTGCACCCTAGTGTTTCCATCTCCAGACATTAACATTTTGCCTAACCACCACACCATTCAGGTTCCTTTAGTAATTCCTATTTCCTACTTCACACACACCAAGCAGGCTGTACGCTTCATTCCCCTGTTTACAGGACTAAGCATCTCCACTACACTGGGCACCAGAATAGCAGATTGCCTCTTGCTTAAAGCCCCTAATCTTCCTCCTCCTAATAGTAACAATTGGCTCATGCACATTTTATATCCCACTTTATCTCTTGAAGGTTGAACTGCCTTGTCCAAACAACCACCCAGAAACATGTTAATACCATCCTTCTCTTCCGCACTGAGTCTGGTATCAGTGCCTCCAGGTATCAGTGCCTCCAGGAAAGCAGCTGTGAAGCCAGATGTCCACTGCTTCAAAATCCAAACTCTGATTGCAGCACCCCTGTTCAGCAGGAAGCAGCCAGATAATCAACAATGTCCTTTTATACTAAAGTAAAAGGCAAGCATGTCAGTCCAAGCTGCACCATTTTGTAACCCCCCTGCCACTTCACAGACCCTGATCAGAGTGAAATATTCCACAGGGGCTTGGGCCATGAGTAACATCCTGTCCAACCACCTGACTTCTTTATCACATACTGCTGTGCAAAGGCCCAAGGAACATCCTTATCAATACCTCCTGGGCAGCAAGCCATACCACCCAGACCTCTCCTGCCCAGACCCCTATTTACCCCAGCCTGTAAGTGGCAGTGGGCTCCAGCACTAAGCTGGTCCCCCCCTGCAGGTTCTTGCAATCAACTGGTGTTACTGTTGAGTCAATTTGCCCTCCCTGTGTCTTTTTTTTTTTTTTTTTTTAGTAGAGATGGGGTATCATCGTGTTAACCAGAATGGTCTAGATCTCCTGACCTAGTGATCCGCCCCGCCTCAGCCTCCACAGATGCTGGGATTACAGGCATGAACCACCACACCCAGCCCTCTGTGTCTTTCTTTAACCCTCGCCTTCCCTTCAAAACCTAACAGGGACAGTCGCAGTGATGTCTGTAGCAGTGGGCAGAGTGGGGAGAAGTCTCCCTCTCCACACCTGGGCCTGAGCACTGGGGCCACTTGGCTGCTGGGACAGAACTACACTCCTCCCTTACAGAGCTGATCACTGTGCTCACATCTTTGCTGGAGGCAGCGCCATCTCTCACAGCCTGCAAAAGGGAGGTATTTGGGCACTGTAAAGTATGGGCTCTGGTTTTCTTTGTCCCAATAAGTGCTATCTTGGTATGCTGCACTATCCCTCTGGAGCAGCACTCCCTAAGGGCTGGACCACTGGCAACCTTGCTGCCACCCTGAGTCCAGCCAGCCCTGTGCAGCTCCCACAGTCTGAATGGGCACCATGGAATGTCTTTGGGGACTCTCATATGTGGGGAAAGACAGACAGATCAGACTGTTAACAGTCTGATCATAATGTGGAGATACAAGGACTGAGGTGGATTTTTTGTTTTTGTTTTTGTTTTAAATGGAGACTCGCTCTGTTTCCCAGGCTGGAGTGCAGTGGCATGATCTCGGCTCATTGAAATCTCTGCCTCCCAGGTTCAAGTGATTCTCCTGCCTTAGCCTCCGGAGTAGCTGGGATTACAGGTGTGCAGCACCTTGCCTAGCTACTTTTTGTATTTTTTTTTTTTTTGAGACGGAGTCTCGCTCTGTAGCCCAGGCTGGAGTGCAGTGGCCGGATCTCAGCTCACTGCAAGCTCCGCCTCCCGGGTTCACGCCATTCTCCGGCCTCAGCCTCCCGAGTAGCTGGGACTACAGGCGCCTGCCACCTCGCCCGGCTAGTTTTTTGTATTTCTTAGTAGAGACGGGGTTTCACCGTGTTAGCCAGGATGGTCTCGATCTCCTGACCTCGTGATCCGCCCGTCTCGGCCTCCCAAAGTGCTGGGATTACAGGCTTGAGCCACCGCGCCCGGCCTACTTTTTGTATTTTTAGTAGAGACGGGGTTTCACCATGTTGGCCAGGCTGGTCTTGAACTCCTGACCTCGTGATCCTCCCGCCTCAGCCTCCTAAAGTGCTGGGATTACAGGCGTGAGCCACTGCACCTGGCCAGGACTGAGGTTCTCTAGGCAGGAAACAGTCCCCCAACAGCTGCACCCCAAGTATGGTACTCCACCACTGCCACTTGTTCCTGGGGAAGCAAGCAGTCCAGCACGAGTTGGTAGTCTAATGTAATGCCCTCAAGAAGTCACCAAATTGTTGCCCACACCAGTATTTGGCTTTGCAGGGGTGCTCTCCCACAGTTCAGATACCAGTGTTCACCACAGGGACAAAGGCAGCCAAAACACTTCAACATACCTGTATTCATCTATAGCCCAACTGCTATAAAGAACTGCCTAAGACTGAGTAATTTTTTAATTTTTTTTTTTTTTGAGGCAGAATCTCACTCTGTCGCCCAGGCTGGAGTGCAATGGTGCGATCTCGGCTCACTGCAACCTCCCCTTCCCGGGTTCACGCCATTCTCCTGCCTCAACCTCCTGAGTAGCTGGGACTACAGGCGCCCGCCGCCACACCCAACTAATTTTTGTATTTTTAGTAGAGACGGGGTTTCACTGTGTTAACCAGGATGGTCTCGATCTTCTGACATCGTGATCTGCTTGCCTCGGCTTCCCAAAGTGCTGGGATTACAGGCATGAGCCACTGCGCCCAGCCCAAGACTGAGTAATTTTTAAAGTAAAAAGGTTTAATTAACTCCCAGTTAGTTAAACACAACCTATACACAACCCTCTTGTTTCACAGTGGAAGAACGCTGTCAGTTACAGAGGATAGATTTATTAATTCACCAGGCATGACATGACACGCTTCAACAGAACAAAAAAGCACTCATTTAGCTTGAAACAAGGAAGATGTTCCAACACACAGGTGATGGGGCAGCACAGCCTATGTGGGCCTTTTATCTTTAGGGAAGGCTCGAGGCCCATCCCTATGTAGTTGATGCAACTATGGTTTGAAACTTACAGCCCAGGGAGGGTACAGGAATTCATAAAGTCATTGAATTAGTTGCTCTGACATTGACCTTGGCTACAGGAGGTACACAGGTCCTTAGGTCTTTGGAATTCCTGTAATACCGCACCCCACATAGCCATAGTTACTGGGACGTTTGTGAGTGCTCCTTTAGAGAGGACTGAACCACCCTATTGCAGTCTCTCCCATGTCCTATTAATCCAACCACTATTTATTTATTTATTTATTTATTTTTTGAGACCGAGTCTCGCTCTGTCGCCCAGGCTGGAGTGCAGTGGCCAGATCTCAGTTCACTGCAAGCTCCCCCTCCCGGGTTTATGCCATTCTGCCTCAGCCTCCTGAGTAGATGGGACTACAGGCGCCCACCACCTTGCCCGGCTAATTTTTTGTATTTTTAGTAGAGACGGGGTTTCACCGTGTTAGCCAGGATGGTCTCGATCTCCTGACCTCGTGATCCACCTGTCTCGGCCTCCCAAAGTGCTGGGATTACAGGCTTGAGCCACCGCGCCCGGTCCACTATCATAGAATATGGCTTCCAGCTGGGTGCAGTCACTCACACCTGTAAATCCTGGCACTTTGGGAAGCCGAGGTGGGTAGATCACGAGGTCAGGAGTTCGAGACTAGCCTAGCCAATGTGGTGAAACCCTGTCTCTAATAAAAATACAAAAATTAGGCCGGGCGCGGTGGCTCACGCCTGTAATCCCAGCACTTTGGGAGGCCGAGGCGGGCGGATCACAAGGTCAGGAGATCGAGACCACGGTGAAACCCCGTCTCTACTAAAAATACAAAAAATTAGCCGGGCGCGGTTGTGGGCGCCTGTAGTCCCAGCTACTCGGGAGGCTGAGGCAGGAGAATGGCGTGAACCCGGGAGGCGGAGCTTGCAGTGAGCCGAGATCGCGCCACTGCACTCCAGCCTGGGCGACAGAGCGAGACTCCGTCTCAAAAAAAAAAAAAAAAAAAAAAAAAAATTAGCCGGGTGTGGTGGTATGCACCTATAGTCCCAGCTACTCGGGAGGCTGAGGCAGAATTGCTTGAACCCAGGAAGCAAGGTTGCAGTGAGCCGAGATCATTCCACTGCACTCCAGCCTGGGCAACAGAGCGAGACTCTGTCCAAAAAAAAAAAAAAAAAAAAAACGAATATGGCTTCCATCTGGCCCTAAAGGTCAATAGCCAGGAACATACACCTAGATAGTGTTTTACTTCAGGACACATAGCTCCCAGCAGGTCACAAGAGACAGCTATCCCTCTTCAATGCAGGGGAAATATGGGAAATCTGTGTAGGGATACCCAATGCATACTGTTGCCCAATGCCTTAAACATCAAGGCAACTGATTTCTCCTCAAATTGTAGTCTTCTGAATACAAATAACCTTTGTACTCAGGGCTCGAGATTTTGTGCAGAAGTCCTTCAGACTTTCCCAGGAGGCTTCTCATGGCAGTGCAAATTGGTCCAAATCTGCATGAGAGCTGAGATTTTGCGTCCTACTACTCCCTCTGGAGCTCACAAAGGTCCCACAGAAAAAACATTCATGCTTTTATTCTAGCAGAGACCAATTCTGTTCAAAACCCACTGCAGACAGTGACTAGATTTCCAAGAGTGAAGGTAGCTTAAACAATGTGACCTTTATTATCACAAAACCAACCAGGGTATGTGTGTGCATTAGGGGTGAGAAGGAGTTCAGTGTGGGTGACTGGCAGGTTGGAAAATTCCATCCCAAGTGTCATGATGACACAGGATCCTTTCAGTGCCACTTCACCAGCCAGAAACCTCCATGGCCGAAGCACCTCTGCCCAGACATCGCTTGGCCTGCTGGGCTCACTCCACCCACTCAGTCTGGCAAGCTGTGCTTGGCTCATGCTACCAGCCGGATCCTGTGCCCACTATGGCTCTGTGCTTGGCCTACAGCTGGTCCAGGCGTGCTGCGACCGGCTTCTGCCTTGGGAGCTGGTGTCTGGACAAGGGGGACACAGTAGCGCCCAAAAACTCAGAGACGTCAGCAACCACGGAGCCCCAAGGGGTGTTACAGCTTTTGCTCAGGGAATCCCAAGGTCTGAGCCCCAAGGAAGCATTACAGCTGATTTGTGTCACAGCTTGTCTGTTCCTACCGTCCACACACTTCAGTGAATGGGGGTGTGGCACAGCTGGTTTCGTCCTGCCACCCTGTGTGAGCTGGCCTGGCCCTGCTGCCACTGCTTCCTGTCACATGGGGTGGCTGCCTGGGGCTGGTGGAAGGCAGGAGGGCTGCAGTGTTAAAGCTCCTTTCACACCCGCCATTTGGCAGTTTCCGAGTTCTTGTCCCACAACCAAGAATGACGTTATGTGGACACCAGAGAGTGAGCCAGGCAGGGAACTTTACTGAGTGGCAGAAAAGCTCTCAACAAGAAGAGGGGACCCGAAAGTGGGTAGCCCCAGTATGTAGCGGGGTCCAGGTTATGGGCTCAGAATGGGGACTGCATACTGATTGGGCCATGGGTGAGCCTGGAAAAAGCACCGTTCGATTGGCTAAAAGGCATTGAAGAAGTTCTCACTCCAGTCATGGACTTGGAACTGGCAGCTCAATTTTCAGGCTTTAAACTGTCTTTGGCTTGAAGTTTGGGTTTCACCAGGGACCTGTCCTTAGTCTGCCTAGGAATTTATCTGCGTCCTACCACTATCAATGAGATAACCAATACTTTCCCCTGGAGAAAGGAAATTTCTGCAATCTGCCTGCCAAAGCCAGTCCATGTCTTCTGTCCAAGGCTGATGTCTATGCCCTAATCAATCATAGGAGTGGGGGTGAGGCCTCCAAAGTGTTCAAGTGACTAGTGAATTCTTCAGATAGAGAACACAGCATGCTGCCATAACTGCGTTTTGTTTTTTTTTTTTTTGAGACGGAGTCTCGCTCTGTCACCCAGGCTGGAGTGCAGTGGCCGGATCTCAGCTCACTGCAAGCTCCGCCTCCTGGGTTTACGCCATTCTCCTGCCTCAGCCTCCCAAGTAGCTGGGACTACAGGCGCCCGCTACCTCGCCCAGCTAGTTTTTTGTATTTTTTAGTAGAGACGGGGTTTCACCGTGTTAGCCAGGATGGTCTTGATCTCCTGACCTCGTGATCCGCCCGTCTCGGCCTCCCAAAGTGCTGGGATTACAGGCTTGAGCCACCGCGCCCGGCCCATAACTGCGTTTTAATGTGACTAAAGTGCTACACACCATGGCTCTTTGCCAGTTGGTAGAAAAGAGATGACTTTTTTAATAGGCCCTGGCAGGGGCATAACTCTGGCAAAAGCCCCAGTCAAGTTGAAAAGAGCAACACAGTTCACAAAATCTTCCCATATATCTGGCAGTATAGACAATATCCCTAGTGTGGATGTTTAGATGCAGGAGGCTCAACTGCTGGCTGTCTCCCTAAAAAACTAATCTCCAAAGCATTGCTCTACTGAGTTATTATGTTAACAAGGAAAGATCACATTGCCTTCACTTCTATTGTTCTCTAGGGTGAACGTGCTGGCACGAGATAAGATTAGGCTAATGGCTAAAGACTTTCCAACATTCGCTAGACTCATAATACCTTTCTGGGTTTTTCTCATAGCAAGAAACAACCCAATGTCACTTGGATACACAAAATCAGAACTATTTATTACCTATAGCTAAGAATGAGAGAACTTGGGTGAGGTCCCACAGAGGGATGCATCTGAGACAGAGTAACAGCAACCTGAGGCTGCAGGGACAACTTAGGGAAGGCAAGGGGATTGCATTAGCTATGTTTTCCATGTTCCCCATGGATTGGCTAATTTGAATAATTTGGGCTGGAATACAGCAGTCTGGAGTGTGAAAGCCCACTAGCCTTGTCCTCAAAACTGAGTCTCACACACATACCTAAAATGTGTGGTACTCACATAAAGACAGACATATGACCAATACAATAGAGAATCCACATATAAACCATGGCACATACAGACAAATGATTTTGACAAGTGTGCCAAGACTACTCAACAGAGGAAAGATGCTCTTTTCAACAAATGGTGCTTGGAAAACTGGATAGCCACATGAAGTGGACTTTTGCCTTAAAACCATATGCAAAAATGAACCCCAAGTGGATTAAAGATCTAAATGTAGCCAGGCACAGTGCATTACAGCTCCTGCCTATAATCCCAGCAATTTGGGAGGCCAAGGTGGGTGGATCACTTAAGGCCAGAAGTTTAAGAACAGCTTGGCCAACATGGCGAAACCCCATCTCTACTACAAATACAAAAATTAGCCAGGTGTGGTGGCATACACTTGTAATCCAAGCTACTAGGGAGGCTGAGGTGGGGTGATGGCTTGAACCCAGGAGGTGGAGGTTGCAGTGAGCTGAGATTCCACTACTGCACTCCAGCCTGGTGACAGAGCAAGACTCTGTCTCCAAAAGAAAAAAAAAAAGACCTAAATGTAAGACCTACAAATATAAAATTCTTAGATTAAAACATAGGGAAAATGCTTGGCATTGGATTTGATACTAATATATATATATATATATCATCAAAAGCCCAGGTAACAGGTAAAAATAGATAAACTGGACTACGGTCATCCCTTGGTGTCCGTGGGGGACTGATTCCAGGACCCCTTGTGGATACCAAAATCATCTGATGCTCAAGAAGTCTCTCATCTAAAAAGGCATAAAGTTTGCATATAACCTACACACATCTTCCTATATAATCACTAGGTTATTTATAACATCTAACACAATGTAAATGCTATGTAAATATTTATTATAATATATGGTTTAGGGAATAATGACAAGAAAAAATGTCTGTTCGTGTTTAGTACAGATCCAACTACCCTTTTTGTTTTCCAAATATTTCTGATTAATGATCAGTGCAATCCATGGATGCTCCAAATACTTTTGATCCATGGTTGCTTCAATCCATGAATACAGAACCCAGGGACAGAGAGAGTCAACAGTACATCAAAATTTAAAATTTCATCAAAGGACACAATCAACAGAGCAAAAAAGCAACCTATGGACTGGGAGGTAATATGTCAAAAGCATATATTTGGTAAGGAGTTAATATCCAGAATCTATAAAGAATTTCTACAACTCAACAAAAAGCAAAGAGTCCCATTAAAAATGGAAAAAGAGACTTGAATATTTTTCCAGATACACAAATGCCTAACAAGCACATGAAAAGATCCTCAACATCATTAATCATTCACAAAATAAAAATGAAAGACACTATGAGATTCCACCTCACATCCAACAGGATAGCTGCTATGCAAAACAAAAGGCACAACAAAAAAACCCAAAAAACAGAAATAGAAAATGAACAATGTTGGTGAGGATATATATAGATTGTAATCCTTGTGCACTGCTGGTGGGAATGTACAATGGCACAGGTACTACGGAAAAAGTTTTCTCAAAAATATTAAAAATAAAAATCTGGCCAGGCACGGTGGTTCACGCTTGTAATCCCAGTACTTTGGGAGGCCAAGGCAGGTGGATCACAAGGTCAGGAGATTGTGACCATCCTGGCTAACATGGTGAAACCCCATCTCTACTAAAAATACAAAAAAAAATTAGCCAGGCGTGGTGGCGGGCACCTGTAGTCCCAGCTACTCAGAAGGCTGAGGCAGGAGAATGGCATGAACCTGGGAGGTGGACCTTGCAGTGAGCCGAGATCACACCACTGCACTCCAGCCTGGGTGACAGAGCAAGACTCTGTCTCAAAAAAAAAAAAAAAAAAAAAAAAAAAAAGAAATCCAATATGATCCAGCACTACCATTTCTGAGTATATACCCAACAAGAATTGAAAGTAGAATCTTGAATAGACAATTGTATACTCATCTTCATAGCAGCATTATTTCAATAGGCAAAAGGTGGAAGTAACCCAAGCATCCATTAACAGATGAATGGATAAATAAATGTAGTATATAAATAGCACAGAATATTTTTTCACCTAATAAAGGAAGGATATTCTGACACATTATACAATGTGGGTGAACCGTGAAGACCTTATCCTAAGTGAAATAAGCCAGTCTCAAAAGATAAATACTGTATGAATCCACTTATATGAGGTACCAATAGATATGAAATTCATAGACATAGAGTATAGAAATATAGTTGAGACATTTCTGGGGAAGTAGGGAAGGGGAATGAGTTGTTGTTCATGGGTCCAGCATTTTACTTTTTTTGCAAGAGGAAAAATGTTCTGGAGATTAGTTGCATAAAAATGTGGAATTTATATAACATTACTACCCAATTACAATAGTCAATGGTAAACTTTCTCCATTGTGAAATCTCTGACGTTTAATGAGGCTGGAGTTTTAGCTAAAGAATTCCCCACACTCATGGAGCACACAAGCCTCTCTTCACTGTGGATTTTCTGGTGATGAACCAGGTGAGACTTTCTAATAAAGGCCTTCTGGCATTCGCTGCACTCATAAGGTCTTTCTCCACTGTGGATTTTCTGGTGCTCGACAAGGATATGCTTGTGGCTAAAGGCTTTCCCACACTCTCTGCACTCATAAGGCCTTTCTCCAGTGTGATTTCTCCAATGTTTAATGAGGTTGGAGTTGTAACGAAAGAATTTCCCGCATTCGCTGCACTCATAAGGCCTTTCTCCCGTGTGGACTCTTTGATGTCTAATGAGTCTGCAGTGGTACCTAAATGATTTCCCACATTCACTGCATTTGTAAGGCCTTTCTCCAGTGTGGTTTCTCCAATGTTTAACGAGGCTGGAGTTGTACCTAAACAATTCCCCACATACACTGCACTCATAAGGCCTTTCTCCAGTGTGAATTCTCTGATGTCTAATGAGTGTAGAGATGTACCTAAAAAACTTCCCACAGTCATTGCACTTATAAGGTCTTTCTCCGGTGTGAACTCTCTGATGTTTAATGAGTGTGGAGCTGTCCATAAAGAATTTCCCACATTCCCTGCACTCATACGGCCTTTCTCCAGTGTGGACTCTCTGATGTCTAACAAATGTGGAGCTGTACCGGAAGAATTTCCCACATGTGCTGCACTCATAAGGCCTTTCTCCGGTGTGAACTCGCTTATGTCTCATGAGTCGGTAGTTGTACATGAAGGATTTTCCACATTCTCTGCACTCATAAGTCCTTTCGCTAGTGTGAACTGTCTGATGTTTCATGAAATTGGCACTGTACTTAAAGAATTTCCCACATTTGGTACATTCATAAGACCTTTCTCCTGTGTGGATTTTCTGGTGCTCAACAAGGGAATAGCTGCAGGTGAAGGTTTTCCCACATTCACCACATTTGTAATCATTTTGTCCAGTCTGAAAGGCTTCTCTGTCCTCTGTGTCCCTGTATGGCTTCCACTCACTTTGAGGGCCCTGGTGCTGGAGAAGGCATGAGGCGGCTGGTAACTCCTTCCAGCCCTCCATGCATGTGAAGATCTCTTCTGCCATGTGAACTCTGTGGTTCTTCCCAAATGAAGGTATCCAATCATCCCCTCTGGAAAGATTCTCTCCAATTTGCTGCTTTGGGTGCTGAAAAAGCTCTGCCTCACAAATATATATGTCTTGCTCAGGATGAATTCCACTGTGCTCAACCAGGCACAGAATGTCTTTCAAGGGTGGGTCACATGTCTCACTAGGGTGGACCTTCTGGGTGGACAGATAGGACTTTGAAGTTGTAACCTCTGGCATTCCTACAGAAAAACCTTGCTGTGAAGGTGCCTCCTCATCCTCAGCTCCATGCCAACAACCTGTCAGAACAGAAATGCGGGTGAAGTGCATGCTGACTCTGGTGGAGAAGGCAGCTCCATCACAATGTGTGTCAGGCACACACACAAATAAGGCCATGGGACTGGGGACATCATGGACATTAAGGCCAGTGAGAGGAGGGTCCACTATGTAGGACTGGGCCTGGCGAGGGTCCATAATGGGAGAGCCTTGATGATGGTAAGCATACAAAGGAGGGATACGGTACAGAGAGAGAAAGCAGGATCTCCAACTAACTCCTCTGTACACAGTCATCAACAGGCCATGGTTGCTGGAGACTGGAAAGCAGTGTGTAGAAGGTTCTCTCCAAACCCAGAGAGATCAGACTGTGACAGAGGAGCTGGTGTTCACGGATACATGCAGACTTCACGCTACCTTAAATACAGGTCACGTGTTGGCAGGCATTCAAAGGGAGCAGTGGAAAAGAATGGGTGAGGGGTGGTGGCCCCAGAAGTACAGACTGTGGGGCATTGGAGGTGCAGGGGCCAGCAATCATACTAGAAATGATAACGGGGAAGAAAAGGTGGAAATTTGTGGCCAGTGGCCCTGACAGCAAACAATGGTGAGCACAGGACAGGTTCCCAGGGTGATTTGACCCCAGCTGTGACATCAACCCTCTTCCCAACTCCCAGGCACCAGGACCATGTCCCTGAGCCTCCAATGCCATTGTTGAAGTACTAGCCACCCTCTCAGGTGCCTAGGGCCCTCTCTAGGGGAAAGAGAAAAAGCGTAAACAGCACATGTCCAGAGAGATCGAGCCCATGGCATCCCACATTCTACAATCCTAAGAACTTCACATAAGAGTCCTGTGTCCTGCACAATTAACCCAGTAGTCCCCAAAAATAGTGACCAGGGCAGTGCCTGAAATTCCAAGCACAGGAAGGCACCAAGAAATAGCAGCGAGAGAAAGGGGACAACAGAACACAGGTCTCATGTGTTTGCACAGAGTAACCTGATCAGGGACAGACAAGGCTGGTGGGGTCTCTATGCAAAATTCAACATTTTGGGTTCCTGAGCCCTTTATTGTAAGCTTCAGAGCAGCAGGGATGGGGACGCTAGGAAAAAGGGGGTATAGAACACACAGCCGCCGGGCGCGGTGGCTCAAGCCTGTAATCCCAGCACTTTGGGAGGCCGAGACGGGTGGATCGCGAGATCAGGAGATCGAGACCATCCTGGCTAACACGGTGAAACCCCATCTCTACTAAAAAATACAAAAAACTAGCCGGGCGAGGTGGCGGGCGCCTGTAGTCCCAGCTACTCGGGAGGCTGAGGCAGGAGAATGGCGTGAACCCGGGAGGCGGAGCTTGCAGTGAGCTGAGATCCGGCCACTGCACTCCAGCCTGGGGGACAGAGCAAGACTCCGTCTCAAAAAAAAAAAAAAAAAAAAGAACACACAGCCTAGCCCTGCCTCCCACAGTATATATGCCAAGAAACAGGGAAAAGAAGCAGCACCCACGGTGTCACTGTGGGAAACACAGAGCTGCCTTTGGGTAAAAAGGGACAACACAGCCCAACCGGGACATTGGGCAAGAGTGAGGGCCTTACCTAGTGAGACAACACAGCCCAACCCAGGACACTGGGCAAGAGTGAGGGCCTTACCTAGTGAGATAACACAGCCCAACCGGGACACTGGGCAAGAGTGAGGGCCTTACCTAGTGAGGACAACAGGGCCAAATTCTCCAGCATCACATCGCGGTACAGCAACCTCTGAGCCTCATCAAGGTGCCCCCACTCCTCCTGGGAGAAATATATGGCCACGTCCTCAAAGACCACACGGCCCTGCCAAATTGGGAAAGATGAATACATGAGCAGCTTCTTTTCAAGCTGTATTTACTTACGTTCTCTATTTATTTTCTACTTATATTTACCACCCATTAAACACAGGGCCAAACTAACAGCCAAATGTGTTTCCATCTCCCCTACCATCCTGGGCACATATTCTGAACCACCTCCGTCTCTAACTTTCTCAAACAAGCCAATATTTCCCATGTTCTAAATCAACCCAGGGACAGGTACTGCACAACTAGGGATAGTCCCAATAGCCCACGTGTCCTGGAATTACTAAAACTAGCCAAACTATCCTGACACCCAGCCCTGCCTTGTTTTCCTTGGAAACCCCAACAGCGTCTGTGGACTAAACTAAACTTTCCCCTCACTCCAATTTTCCTCCTAACCAAATATGGGGCCTCACCATGTGGCCCTGTGTTATGTGGTGTGTACCCTCCTTAGGGAAATGCAAGGAATACATATCTTCTTTCAGTGTCATTGGCCTGTCCCTGGCATCACTCACTCACATCCATAAATTAAAACCCTATGGGTGAAATGACTGCTACATTTCTCTCTCCAGGATCTCATCCCTCTCCCCTTTACCTCCATTCCTTGCTCAATCTCCTCCACACCCTCCCAGTGTGGAAGAGACACCACATCCAGGTGGCATGAGTGATTTTTCTCTCCCCATTTCCATTGGCCACCGTGTCCAGCACACAGAGAAACTACATGAAGGACAAGGTAGAAAAGTACCATCTAGAATGTGGGCCTCCCATGGGGGGATCCATCCTCTCCCGCCAGCCAGTTTCCATGGAGTCACCCAGATCTTGCCTCCCAAGACAACCAAACTCAGACTCATCCTCCTCCCTTGAGCTACCAGGGGCAGGGCCTGGGGCCTCCATTCACACTTCTCCTGCCTAAACATCAGTCTTTGGTCAGCACTCCAATCCCAGCTCTCACACCTCCACTCCCGTCAATTCCACAGACACCTCCCAGCCCACACCACAGGCATTTTCTTCACCTCCTAACAGGCCACTCTGCACACGGAAACCAGGTGGTGCACGGCAAATACGCTCAGCATCCAGTTCACTCCCAGTCCTGCCCCAGAACACCAAAGTCTCCTAGCACTGGGGGCAGCCCAAAGCCCTGCTTTGAAGGTTCCCTACATGCCCCTGTTTCTCACTTCACTGTCAGCAGCCCAAACCAACCATGTGAGGACTTCACATACTCTCAGCTGTGTCCTGCCTCATGGACACAGGATTGTAAGTTTCCTGAGGCCTCCCAGTTACGCTTCCTGTTAAGCCTAAAGAACTATGGGTCAGGCACAGTGGCTCATGCCTGTAATCCCAACACTTTGGGAGGCTGAGGAAGGTGGATCACGAGGTCAGGAGATCAAGACCATCTTGGCCAACATGGTGAAACCCTATCTCTACTAAAAATACAAAAATTAGCTGGGCGTGGTGGTGTGAGTCTGTCGTCCCCACTACTCAGGAGGCTGAGGCAGAAGAATCACTTGAACCTGGGAGGCAGAGATTGCAGTGAGCTGAGATTATGCCACTGCTCTCCAGCCTGGGCCACATCTCAAAAATAAACAAACAACAGAAAAAGAACTGTGAGCCAATTAAACCTCTTTTCCTCATAAATTACCCAGTCTCAGGTAGTTCTTTGTAGCAATATGAAAATGGACTAATATAACTCCCATGCTCACCTCAATCCAACTGATGCTTAGCAACTCTCCAACTTCACCCTATTACCCCCTCATCAACCCCATCATGTCCACTCTCCTTCAGAAGCCTTTCTCACTCCTATACCCCACCATCTCACATACACTCATCCCCACAAACACTCCATTCCCTCATTTGTCTAGTGACTCCCCCCCACCACACACGTACCCAGTAAGAGACCCAGGTCTCATGCCCCATTCCAATTCTCTATCGTCAAACAGCACTGCCACCATAACCTAGAGATGCTGTCACCTAAACTGAATCCACGGCTTCATCCTGGTCCATATGACAGCCACTGTGGTGTGGACGTTTCCAACCTGAACTCCTCCACCAGGAGTCTCTGAGACATCTGTGGCCTGAACAAACACTGACTCCTCATACTCACTCTGAAAATTCCTTCTACTGCTGACTTCTCCCATTTTAGCTGATGGAGTATCTATGCTTCCAAACAAAAACCATGGGGCCACTCCTGATTCCCCTTCCATCCCACCTCCCTAGCTCCCTCACTCTCTACATCATAAAATGTGGGCAGCTCTAGTTAAAACTGAAGCTATGACCACTCTTGACAAGCCACCACCAACATCTACCTAGACTTCTGCAGGAGCATCCTCTCAGATCTCCCTGCCATTACCCTCACCTCCAGTCTGTCCTCCACTCAGAAGCCAAAGGAAGTCCCTTAAACTAGGGTCCTATCACTACCTCTTTTGCTTTAAATCTTCCCCACCTCCCACTTCCCTTAGAATAGAGACCCAGGACCTAGGCTGTCATTCCAGGCCTGATGTTCGTGTGTCTCTAGCCACCTCCCACTCTGCTCGCTATTCCTACCAGATGTAACAGACACTTGCAGTTCCCCAAAAATCCAGCTCAGTCTCTCCTCCAAACATTGAAATATTCTGAATCCTGTGCCCAGGAGGCCCTAACATATCTTATCAGATCAATTCTCAAAAACGGGGACCAGTCCATGTAACCCAGCATCCAACTTACAATACTGAAACTGGTGAAAGCACCCACTCTTCAGACATAAGAGAACGACAGGAAAAGAGGTTCTGGCACCTGCCAAAACCATCTGGGAGATAACCGGAGTGGGTGGACGGTAGGAAGCACTCTACTCACCTGTGTAGGGTCCGTTTCTGCCATCACTAGGGGACCCTGAGGGAAGAGAAAGGCCATGAGAAATGGACAGCCATGGAAGGATCCTACAGGCTGAGATGGACCGCCACCTCTTCTACTCTGCCTGGGAGCAAACTGATCTCAATTCATCGCATAAAGTTCCTCAGGCCTCAGTGCTGCAGCTCTGTGACCATGGAAAAGAACTGAACCCACCTGAGCTTCAGTGTCCCCATCTGTAAATAGATTGTAAGAATAGCTGCCCCCTCACAGGGCTCATGTAGTATCAAACATCAGTAGCATATACCATATATCAGCTGCTGGGTCCACGAATTAATGCTTTTGTACATGTGTTCAATACAAATGAAATAGTGGGGTTTTGAAATTTTCATGTATGTTTTTAGCTTAAGATTTTAGAGGATGTGATATTAAATTTTTCCATGGAAAGCAAATGAAATAAATTAACATCAAACCAATTATGAACCACTTTTGGAAATTTAACTTAATAACTTCACTATTAACTGCCTACCTGTTTGCACACACTTAGAAAGATATTGTCTAATTAGGGTTTAAATCAGTATGTGTTTCATACATTATTAAGTTAATGAGTTATAGAGAGGGGAAGAGAAGGCAGGTCAGGTACTGGTCCTTTAGGCAACCAGGTCTACCTGCTGCAGAAGCTTCTAAAGTGAGCTTGCCAGGAGACCTTGGTTGGAGCAGCAGATCATCCCCTCTTGCCCTTACATGTAGAGAAGGAGAAAAAGCAGTGCTCTGGTCTAGAACCCAGCTACTCCACCAGCCTCAATAACATTTCTCTTGTTCAACAGAGAGTGGCCCTGAGGGTCAACCAAGCCTGCAGATGTAGAATCGAAACCACCTCACACCTCAGCCTCCATCCCAGGCTATTTGCTTACTCAGTCCAGGCCTCCCTTTTTACAGATACAATCCAGAATCCCTGTTAGGCCAGGTCTGTGCCTTTCTGAACAAAGTATGATGTCTGTGGAGCCACCAATGGTCTGGCCCCCAAGTCTCAGCCCTCTGCTCTCTCACCACAGAGCCCACCTGAAATGACAACCCCAAGATTTCCCTCAAATTAAGTCCATCTGACTTCAAATTATACTACAAGTTGGTAGTAACCAAAATAGCATGGTAATGGTATAGAACTAGACACATAGGGAGTATAGCTCAATGGTAAAGCATCTGACTGCAGAAATAAGACACATAGATCAGTGGAAGAAAATAAAGTTCCCAGAAATAAAGCCACATATCTACAGCCAACTGATCTTTGAGAAAGGCAACAAATACGTACACTAGGGAAAGGACACACTTTTCAATAAAAGGTGCTGGGAAAACTGGATTGCCAGATGAAGAAGAATGAATCTGGACCAATTTCTCTTACCATATACAAAAATCAACTCAAGATGAATTAAAGATTTAAATATAGGACCTGAAACTAAAAATACGAAAAGAAAACCCAGGGAAACCCCTTCTGGACATGGTCTAGGCAAAAAATTCATGAATAAGACTTCAAAAGCACAAACAACATAAAGAAAAGTAGGCCGGGCGCGGTGGCTCAAGCCTGTAATCCCAGCACTTTGGGAGGCCGAGGCGGGTGGATCACGAGGTCAGGAGATCGAGACTATCCTGGCTAACATGGTGAAACCCCGTCTCTACTAAAAATACAAAAAACTAGCCGGGAGTGGTGGCGGGCGCCTGTAGTCCCAGCTGCTTGGGAGGCTGAGGCGGGAGAATGGCGTGAACCCGGGAGGCGGAGCTTGCAGTGAGCCGAGATCATGCCACTGCACTCCAGCCTGGGAAACACAGCGAGACTCCGTCTCAAAAAAAAAAAAAAAAAAGTAGACAGATAGGACCTAATTAAACTAAATAGCTTCTGCATAGCAAAAAGACTAATCAACCAAGTGAATGCACAACCTGAAAAATGGGATAAAATATTTGCAAACTATGCATCTGACAGGGTATTCATATCCAGAATTTACAAAGAACTCAACAACAAACAAAACAACAACAACAACAAAACCTCATTAACAGTAAGCATAGGAAATTAATAGACATTTTTCAAAAAAAGACATATAAATGGCAAAGAGACATATAAAAAATGCTCAACATCATTAATCATCAGACAAATTCAAATTAAAACCACAGTATCTCCTTACACCAGTAAGAATGGCTATCATTAAAACGTCAAAAAATAACCGATGTTGCCCAGGATATGGAGAAAAGAAAAAGCTTATACACTGTTGGTGAGAATGTAAATAAGTACAACCTCAATGGAAAACAGTATGAAGATTTTTTTTTTTTTTTTTTTTTTTTGAGACGGAGTCTCGCTCTGTCGCCCAGGCTGGAGTGCAGTGGCCCGATCTCAGCTCACTGCAAGCTCCGCCTCCCGGGTTTACGTCATTCTCCTGCCTCAGCCTCCCGAGTAGCTGGGACTACAGGCGCCCGCTACCTCGCCCAGCTAGTTTTTTTGTATTTTTTTTTTTAGTAGAGACGCGGTTTCGCCCGTGTTAGCCAGGATGGTCTCGATCTCCTGACCTCGTGATCCGCCCGTCTCGGCCTCCCAAAGTGCTGGGATTACAGGCTTGAGCCACCGCGCCCGGCCGAAGATTTTTCAAATAACTGAAAATACAACTACCATTAAATCCACCAATCCCACTACTGGGCATCTACCCAAAGGAAAAGAAATCATTATATAAAAAACATACATGTATTTTTATCACAGCACTATTCACAATAGCAAAGATAGGAAATTAACGTAACTGTCCATCAATGTATGACTGGGTAAAGAAAATGGGGCATATATATACACAAGGTAATACCACTGGGACACACACACACACACACACACACACAAAGAATGAAACTATGTCTTTTACAGCAATGTGGATGGAACTGGAGGCCATTATTAAATGAAACAACTCAGAAACAGAGGGTCAAATACCGGTCGGGCGCGGTCGCTCACTCCTGTAATCCCAGCAATTTGGGAGGCCGAGGCGGGCAGATCATGAGGTCAGGAGATCGAGACCATCCTGGCTAACACAGTGAAACCCCGTCTCTACTAAAAATACAAAACATTAGCCGGGCGTGGTGGCGGGCGCCTGTAGTCCCAGCTACTCCGGAGGCTGAGGCAAGAGAATGGCGTGAACCCGGGAGGCGGAGCTTGCAGTGAGCCGAGATCGCACCACCGCACTCCAGCCTGGGCTACACAGCAAGACTCCGCCTGGTGGGGGGGAAGTCAAATACCAAATGTTCTCACTTATAAGTGGAAGCTGAATAATGTGTACACATGGACACACAGTATGGAACGACAGACACTGGAGACTCCAAACAGGTAGAAGGATGAGACAAAGATGGGTGATGAGAAATTACTTAATGGATACAATGTACATTATTCAGGCGATGGATACATTAAAAGCCCAGACTTCACCACTATGCAATATACCCATGTAACAAAACTCCACTTGAGTCCTTAAATTTATGCAAACAAACAAACGAAAACCCCAGAGACCTTCCTACTCAATCTGATCCTCAGACCATGCTCCGGCCCAGTCCACGCCCTCCATCCCTCTGGTATGGCCAACCCAATCTCTTTCCTCAGACTCCACACCTTTATATCCACCTGCCTGTGTGACATATCCATCTTAAGACATTTGAGAACCGTCATGTCCAAAATCCAACCTGTGATCTTCTCCCGGAAATCTGCTCCTTATACTGACTTCCCCAACTCCATTCTTTCCAACGTTTAAACAGAAAAAACAAAACAAAACAAAACAAACACTTGAAACGGCTCTTCACTGCCTTTGTTCAGACATAAGTGAAGCACCAGGAAAACCCACCGGCCCTATCCTTCAGGCCTATGAAGAATCTCATCACATCTCCCTCTCCTGTCACTGGTCCAGCCCCAACCACAATTCTCCTGGGTCTATTGCAGTGGCCTCAGGGCCTTTTCGCCGGTCTCCCTGTATCCATCCATTCCTAGCCTGGTTTTCCTAACTTGAAACTTCGAACTCTGGACCTGCCCCCTCCAACTGTCCGTCCCTCGACAACCCTCCATGGTTACTGGCTGCTTAGGCTGCCATTCCAAGCGAGAATTCACAAAACGCTCTTTCCCGCACAAACCACACACACCCCGGGCGCCCCCACACAGCGCACTCGGCAGCGCCTCCATGCCCTGAACCTGAGGTCCCCGAAGGGAGCTCTGAGGCTGCATCAAACCGGCTGATACGGGGACCCCACACAGGAACGCCCCTCTCTTCGGGACAAGGGGCCTGACCGGCAGGGCCCCTTCTAGGGGCTTCAGCACTGGGAGGCGGGGGAGCCTGCGACGGGGCACCCACCTCAGTCAGGTTCATCAGCAAGGCCTCCGCCGGCCCAGTCAGGGAAGAGCGGGGCGGGGGCGACAAAGGCAAGACAAGGACACCGCCGTCCCCAGCGCTTGTCAGTTGACTCACTCCCGCCTCTCCGCGGTGGGAACCAAGCCGCTTCTCGCGCTTTTCCGCTCCGTCACTTCGGTGACGTCAGAGAGCGCCATAGGCCGGACCTAGCGAAACACCAGAGAGAACCAGAACCACGACCACCAGGAGGACGACGGAAGTCCCGCCCCCCGACGGTGCGCACGCACGCACGCAACTGTCACCTTCTAAACCTTTATTGGGTAAGTCGTGCCGCCGAGCGCTGCAGTGTCTTCTGGGTTATGAAGTTTCGACACCGCTTCCGGACTTGTCTTAGAGCGTTGATCAGTCCTTATATGGCAGATAAAGGCCCAGTGGCACTGTCAGGGGAGCTGGGAAACGGAGTCCCCGACTCCAAAGACAGGAGGGGGCTTGGCTTGCTCTTAAAGGCAACACACGATTTTTTTTGTAGCCTAGTGTAGGATATTTACAGAAATGTTAGCAACTTATTATTTAAGACTCTATTAAGCACAGCTAATTCCCAATGACTACACGTCCAAAGAGACACCCCATACCATAAAGGCACTCGGTCTCTACTCATGCCTGTCAGCCATATTGTTGCTTTTCAAATACACATACAGTTACGCTTTGGAGTCTGTTTAGTAAGCCTCAATATGTTTGGTCCAGAAGAAGAAAGACAGACTACACAGTTAGGGCTATGGACTGGAATTTGTAGGAAGGATGGCAGGAGGCACTGAAGTAGGTTGAAAGGGTGAAGCTATGCCTCTAGATCAAAGAGAAGACATGTTACCTAACTGTAGAGTCAGCGATTGTGTTCCTATGAAGGGTACAACGCTTTTATTCTAATAATACTTACTACTTCATATCTGATATACATTTTCCATTTATTTTAAGAATCACGATCCTATCTGAAAATGAAAGTGACGACCAAAATGAGTGATTGAAGCATAAGTCACAAATCATGGAGGTTTACTGGACCAGCCTAAAGGCACATCCAGAAAAATGTAAGTCACAGAAGCAAATGTGACTGATTTTTCCAGAGAGGTTCTTAGGAGTTTTAGTATTTATTATACATTTTCCTTAAAAAGGAAGAGGGGTTGGCAGTGAGACAACTGATTACAGACATGTGAAACTTTAGTTAGTGCCCAGTAAATCTACATTTTACATAAGATAGAGTAAACACGTGAGGGGAAAAGGGAATAGAGAAAGCAGATGCCTCAGAGAAGGATGAAGGAATGAATAATCTCATCTTCTCTCTGTTCTGTACCTTGGAAGGTAAGCTAGTAGTCTTCTGAAAAGGCTGATTTCTATTTAGCCCTTAGGGAAGAAAACCTAATGATTGTAGTGAGGTAGGGGATATAATGAAGGGTGTCTGATTTCCCATTCCTCTATAGTGGTGAATTCAGCTTCCAAAGTTATTCTAGGGTTCTCATGGTCAAGAGGGCATCCATTCAGTTAGTTAGGAGGTGCTTAGAATTTTACTTTTATTTCTCAAGAGCAGCTGATACATGCCATTTCTGGACACGACATTGTCTACCATTTTCACAGTTGAAGCATATGCACATCTTATCCTCAAAAAAGGTGTGGAATTCCTTGATGTTATCTTCTTCCTCAGAAGTGATTTAAAATTTCACCTGTGTTTACAACCGTATTTGCACAGGGAGTTGAAATTATCTGTGAAAAACACTTGTGAAATAAAAAAATTACTGAAATCTATTAGTAATTATGTAGGTTAGTCCAAAAGAGAAAAAAAACCATAAATAGCCCTAGAAAAATCCATCTGTGATGTGAGAGAAAGATAAGATCTCAATGATGTTTGAGTGAGAGACAGCAAATTCTGAGAAGTCAGAGAATGAAGTTGAGCCTGTGGCTGTGCTGGACACTTGGACACGCTATGCTTTTGTTTCCAAAATGTAATTTTTTTACATACTTGAAAACATTGCTCATTGACTGCTTAGAGGGGTAAGTACAGATGATAAAGTGAAAGACTTGCCACATGACAAAAATGAATAGAGAAGCTGTGTGATGATGTGTATTTACTCTAGTAAATGTTCAATAAGCACATATGTACTGGGTTTCAGATCAATGACAGGTGCATGGGACACACTGGGAATAGGTTTCCCAGCTGCTATGTGTATACAGAACTGTTCTGTGTTTTCTTAGATTCCATATTTGTCTGTTTGATATTCATTAATCACAGGGTCAAACTAATAGAACCAAAGTTGTTTACTTTTTTTCTTGCAAGCCACTTACTAAAGTGCATGAAACTCATATAAAACCCCCCAACCACAAACACTAAAATGTGTTTTTCCTTCCTGCCCATTGATGATATCTCTACATCATTCTCTGCCACTTTAGTTATAAAGACATAGTTCTAGTTACTCTCTTTTCTTTCTGCTTTCTGGTCTCTGTATGTAACAAGGTTTCTTGTGGCCTGTGTGGTGTGCAGTGCCTCTTATTTCCAGGGCAACTGTAACATTAATCTTTATTTTTGATGGCAGTGAACTGTGTTATTGCTAATTATGAATTAAGACCTGGACACAGTTTAAGAATATGACCTGGCCGGGTGTGGTGGCTCACGCCCCTAATCTCAACTAGTTCCAAAGAAAGAGACAAAATCACTTTTTTGTTAAATTCAGATGGAGATGGTAGGATAATTATAATAGAGTTTGTAATGTTTTCTACACTGTTTATCATCATGAGTCTTTAGGCTCAGAATGCTACTGTTGAGTGTGTTTCTCATTAATGAATGTCCAATAGATAAAGGAATGAAATAAGTTGAATATGACGAATGATGAAGGTTTGTCACAACATAAATGGCATCAAGACTGTAACTGCAGGAATTCTGTGAGCAAATTCTATAAAACAAGGCATTGTTAAGTACAGGCAAATTATCAGGGAAAGAGTTATGTCATTAGAACTGTGGTCCCCAAACTTTTTGGTACCAGGGACCGGTTTTGTGGAAGACAATTTTTCCACGGATAAGGGAGAGGGGTGTGGGAGCAGATGGTTTCAGAGGCATTAGATTCTCATAAGGAGCATACAACCTAGATCCCTCTCATGGGCAGTTCACAATAGGGTTTGCACTCCTATGAGAATCTAATGCTGCGGCCGATCTGACAGGAGGCGGAGATCAGGCAGCAATGCTCACTCGTCTGCCACTCACCTCCTGCTATATGGCCCCGTTCCTAACAGGCCATAGTACTCATCTGTGGCCCCAGGGTTGGGAACTCCTAATTTAGAATGTATTTCAGATAAACAACAAATAATTTTATGATGAATATGTCACATACAATATTTATCTTTTATCTCACTGCATAGGGAATTAGAAATAATTCAAATTTAACCAGGTCAAGTATCAGTTACAAAATTTGACAATTCTTTTCATCGTAATTTTTTTCTGAACCTATGGATTATATTGAGCATCCTCATTTTTGAACTTAATAACTCATTCACAGAATTTCTGCTACCTTTCTTCTTTTTTTATTTCTTTTTTTGTTTTTTGAGACGGAATCTTGCTCTGTCACCCAGGCTGCAGTGCAACGGCGTGATCTCAGCTCACTGCAACCTCCGCCTCCCAGGTTCAAGTGATTCTCCTGCCTCAGCCTCCTGAGTAGCTGAGATTATAGATGCCTGCCACCACGCCCGGCTAAAATATATATATATATATATATATATATATATATGTGTGTGTGTGTGTGTGTATATATATATATATATTTTTTTTTTTTTTTTTTTCTTTTTCGTCCTGTTGACCAGGCTGGAGTGCAATGGCGTGATCTCAGCTCACTCCAACCTCCACTTCCTGGGGTAAAGCGATTCTCCTGTCTCAGCCTCCTGAGTAGCTGGGATTACAGGCATGCACCACCACGCCCAGCTAATTTTTTGTATCTTTAGTAGAGATAGGGTTTCCCCATGTTGGCCAGGCTGGTCTTGAACTCCTGACCTTGTGATCTGCCTGCCTCGGCCTCCCAAAGTGCTGGGATTAGAGGCGTGCGCCACAGTGCCTGGCCACTTCTTCTTAACTGTAAATTCTGCTGGTTGGGGGCCCTTTGTTCCAAGGAAGGAGAGGTTCCACCAGAAGTAAATATTATTTCCATTTAATTGGAGGGTGATACAGCTACTTGTTCATCTGGGGATCCTTGTGTCACTTAAGCAAAAAGGGATTGGTTTTGTGCTTTGGATGAGTCAAACTTAGTTGCTGCCATGGAATGGGAAGCATAGAGAGCTATGTCTGAAACAAGGGGATTGCTGGGGGATGTTTTGGTAAGTTCATGTTCAGAAATAAAACTAGCAACTCATCGAAGGGAGGACTTCTAAGAATCAGAAGTTTAGGTTTTGATATCTGGGGACATCCTCCAGGTTAAAAAACAAACAAAACCAAAACTCTACCCAGCTGAAGATCTGGCAGAGGCAGAGGAATGGGATGGTGCGGGGAGAGGGGAAGAGAATGAAAATTAAATCAGTTTTCAACCTAAGACCAGTTAAGAAAACAAGAAATCTCAATATTATAGATATCTTCCTTGTTTACATGTAAGAAATTGACTATAGAAATCAACAATGGCCAAGCCAAATATAAAACAGAACTCTAACCCACTCCTGCACTGACCAGCTCAGGAAGCCAACTTATTATCTACACTAACCAGATGAGGAAGTATCTCTCTGTCAAGAGTTTTAAGAGGACAGATTTCTCTCAGGTCTAAAATTCTGCCTTCTTTTGTAGTGCATTACCTGATATCATTGGTTCTGGGGGTACCAGAGATTACTTTGTCCTGGGAAAGAACTTGACCTTGGTGTGCATGATGGCTGTCACAAGCAAGAGCTGCAGTGTAAGAGGCAGTTGGTGGCAGTTGTTTACAGGAACCTACTCATTTCTTGCATGTTTAGATATAAAAGGCATGGTCTAAACACTTAGAAAAATGTCTTTACATCAACGTGCTCTATCCAAGTATTGTGCAGCCCAGCGCCATGATGTTTACTATGTGTTTTTGGTGAAGAAGCTTATATTTAAAAAATGAAGATGTGGTTTTTGCTAAAGAAAAAGTAATTCTGGGCCGGGCGCAGTGGCTCACGCCTGTAATCCCAGCACTTTGGGAGGCAGAGGCAGGCAGATCACCTGAGGTCAGGAGTTCGAGACGAGCCTGGCCAACTTGGTGAAACCCCCGTCTCTCCTAAAAACAAAACAAAACAAAACAAAAAACAAACAAACAAAAACGGCCGGGCGCGGTGGCTCAAGCCTGTAATCCCAGCACTTTGAGAGGCCGAGATGGGCGGATCACGAGGTCAGGAGATCGAGACCATCCTGGCTAACACGGTGAAACCCCGTCTCTACTAAAAAAAACAAAAAACTAGCCGGGCGAGGTGGCGGCGCCTGTAGTCCCAGCTACTCGGGAGGCTGAGGCAGGAGAATGATGTAAACCCAGGAGGCGGAGCTTGCAGTGAGCTGAGATCATGCCACTGCACTCCAGCGTGGGCGACAGAGTGAGACTCCGTCTCAAAAAAAAAAAACCCACAAAACTTAGTCGGGCGTGGTAGTAGGTGCCTTAATCCCAGTTACTTGGGAGGCAGAGGCAGGAGAATTGTGTGAACCCTGAGGCAGAGGTTACAGTGAGCCTAGATTAAGCCATCTTTGCACTCAATCCTGGGAGACAAGAGTGAGACTTCTCTCAAAAAAAACCCAAAAAAGCCAAAAAAACACAAAGGGATTATTTCAGGTTTAGGGGTTATGTAAAGGTCATTTCAAAATGAAAGGAAAATAACGTAGACAAAAGTAAATAGATCTCGGACTGGGCATAGTGGCTCAAGCCTATAATTTTCAGAACTTTGGGAGGCCAAGGTGGGTGAATCACTTGAGGCCAGTAGTTTGAGACCAGCCTGGCCAACATGGAGAAACCCCATCTCTACTTATAGAAAACTTAGCGAGGCGTGGTGGTGTGTGCCTGTAATCCCAGCTACATGGGGGCTGCGGTAGGAGAATCACTTGAACCTGGGAGGTGGAGGTTGCAGTGAGCCAAGATCACACCACTCAAAAAAAGAAAAGTAGAAGTTCACTTTCTATTTTGAACACAATTTTCATATATTAATAAGAGATAATAAAGTTTTTTGTTTAACTTTTGAATAATTCTCTATTTAAAAATGGGTGGAGGATGAAAAACCTTTGACTCCTTGGTGGCCATGTGGCTGGCTGTGCTCAGTTACTAAAGGTAAAAGTTACTATGAAATTTAGAGGTGGATCCAACTCCCAGGGAGTTGGCACACTGGATGCATAAGAAAATGCAAACTAATAGGCAAAAAGCAAAATATTCAATCTCTGATTCACTGGATGCATAAGAAAATGCGAGCTAATAAGCCAAAAGCAAATTATTCAATCCTTTGTTATCTATAATAGCTAAAAAAAAAATAATAATAGAGAGTGCTGGGTCCAGACTTGATGCTAGATCAAGCTTAGATTTCTGTCCATCTGAATGAAAGCCACCAGCCAGCCTAAAAGCCACCCCCACCAAGGGCAGAATCATTTAGGGACAACAGAAAATGCCTCTGAGACCTATGGCTACCAAGAAGGTAGTCAATGTGGGGAAGAGCAAAACCAAGTAACTATTCAAACCAGAGAGTATAATGTGAAGAAACTGTTTCACTTTTATAGATTGAAATAGTTTCCTGAGGAACCAGTACGAAAATGGATTGTGAGAGTAACTAATTAAGGGACAGCATCTTTGGTTTTATTTATTTATTTAATTTTATTTTTGAGATGGAGTCTCGCTCTGTCGCCCAGGCTGGAGTACAGTGGCGCGATTTCGGCTCACTGCAAGCTCCGCCTCCTGGGTTCAGGCCATTCTCCTGCCTCAGGCTCCCGAGTAGCTGGGACTACAGGCGCCCGCCACCGCGCCGGGCTAATTTTTGTATTTTTAGTAGAGACGGGGTTTCACTGTGTTAGCCAGGATGGTCTCGATCTCCTGACCTCGTGATCTGCCTGCCTCGGCCTCCCAAAGTGCTGGGATTACAGGCCTGAGCCACCGCGCCTGGCTGCATCTTTGGTTGTAAATGCTGCTGGATCGAAGAGCACATTTGGGTTGATGCAGAACCTGAAACCACCTTTGCAGAACTATGAATAATGACAGAAATCTAACATGACTGTCTTGCTTCTAACCTCACAGGCTCAATTTTTATTTTTTATTTTTTTCTGATTTTAGCTCAGATTCACATAAGGAGCACACGGAGATCCCTCGCAGGCACAGTTCACAATAGCGCCCCTTGCTGTTTATGTGGCTCTATGACGTGACACAGAACCTGGCTTACTCTAGAAAAATTAGATGCAATAACTTTGACAATAGAATAGTCAAAGAGAGAACCCAAATAAAATTCCCCAAATCCCATTTAACAGGGATCCTCAACCCCCAAGCCACAGACTGTACCAGTCCGTGGCCTGTCAGGAACTAGGCCTCCGCACAGCAGGAGCGAGCATTCCTGCTCATCTCCACCTCCTGATCAGCGGCGGCATTAGACATAGGAGCGCACACCCTATTCTGAACTGTGCATGCGAGGGACCTAGGTGTGGGCCTTATGTGAATCTAACTAATGCCTGATGATCTTAGGTGGAAGAGTTTCATTCCAAAACCATCCACGGAAAAATGGCCTCCCATGAAACCAGTTCCTGGTGCCAAAAACGTTGGGGACTGCTGCCATGTAAGATCATTTAGAATTTTGCATAATTTTCAAAATGACACAACCCCTGGCAGGTTCTATGGCTTTGGCATCTAAGCTATTCTATCTGTTGCCTAGAACCCATTAAGAGGAATGGTCAGCGGCATGCACACCCCATGACAGGTACACACCTGGAAAGCAGCAGTGAGAGCACAGTCGTTGGGACTGGATGGCCTGGGTGGAGGGCAGGTCCACAGGGAAACTGCTGTTATTTTGGGACCTTACTTAAGATCCTTTAAAGTGTATTCTTACCATGAGGTATTCTCACACAAGATTATATGCCACTAAATATCTACATAGATTGGGGTAGAAACGGATCCAAGGGCTACAGAATGCAATTGGTATTTTGCAAATATTTCTATTTTATATCAAAGATGACAAGCTATTTCCTGGTTGTAAACATTGGGAAAAATTAACAAAATGAAAAGGTTCACAGGATAGAACATAGAAACAAGGGGTATTTACAGAATATCTGCATTGTACTAGAAATGGGATAGGGCAGTTCTCAAAATGTAGTCCCTGCATCAGCAACAACAAAATCACCTAGAAACTTGTTAGAAATGTTGCCTTCTATGGATTAGAATGAGGACAAATCACAACTTTTGTGAAATGCTAGGAATGTAAAACGGTACAAGTTTTATGGAAAAGTTTCTCAGTTCATCAGAGAATTCAAGTTAGAATTACCACAGGATCCAGCGGTTCCACTTTTTTGGGTATACCCAATAAGAACTGAAAGCAGGGACTCGAAGAGATATTTGTGCCCTTATGCTTGTAGGGACAACATTCACAATAGCCAGAGGTAGAAGTAACCCAAGTGTCCATGAATAGATGTCATAAATAAAGGAAATGTGGCAAATGCCAACAATGAAATATTGCTCAGCCTTAAAATTTCTGACACATGCTAAAACATGGCTGAAATTTGGGGATATTATCCTAAGTGAAAAAAAAAATAATGAAAAACACTCTAAGATTCTTCTTCTGTAAAGTACCAAGAATAGTCAGATTCATAATGACTTTAGCATGGTGGTCGCCAAGGACTGAAGAAATGTGGGAATGAGTTGTTATTTAATGGTTATAGTTTCATTTTACAAGATAAAGAGTTCAGGATATTATTTGCACAACAATGTGAATGTACTTCAAGTATTAAACAGGACAACAGTTAAGATGGCAAACTTGATGTGGCACGTACTTTACCATTGTTTTTTAAAAAAACATATGATACTAGTTCTCATTGCTAAATCAGAGATTTCTGGGTGTTGTTCATTATCTTGGCTACATTCAAGGCATATATGTGGCCCTTCTCCAGTGTGAACTACCGGTGTCTAAGTAGTGCGAAGTAGTAGCAAAATAATGTCACACATTTGCTGTACTCAGAAGACTTTCACTAGTGTGGATATTCTGAAGCCCAGTAAGTACAATCTTCCATGTTGAATCTTTACCACTTCCTACTTTATTGAAAAGACTCTTCTTCAGTGTAAACTCTCCTATGTCTAATGAGAGTCAAACCAAAATAATGTCCCAAGTTTGCTGAACACACATTTCTGCAGTGTGAATTATCTGATACATAGCGATTGGAGAACTGTACCTACATAATTACCCACATTCATGACACTCAGTCCTTCTCCAGTGTGTACTGCCTGTTGTCCAGCCACAATATGTTGGCGACTGAAGGCTTTCCCACATCCACTGCATTCATAAGGGCCTTATCCAGTGTGGACTTTCTGATGTCTGAGAAGTGTGGAGTTATACCTAAAGAATTTCCCACATTCACTGCACTGCTTTGCTGCAGCGTGAACTGTCTGATGACAAATGAGGTGGGACTTTGTAAGGAAGGCCTTCCCACATTCACCGCATTCATAAGGCCGTTCTCCAGTGTGAACTCTTTGGTGCTGAATGAGGACAGATTTCAAGCTAAAGAATTTCCCACATTCGTTGCACTCATAAGGCTTTTCTCCAGTGTGAACTCTCTGATGTCTACTGAGTGTAGACCTCTCCATAAAGAACTTCCCACATTCACTGCAACCATAAGACCTTTTTCCTGTATGAATTCTGTAATGCCTAAAGAGGTTTGAGTTGCACTTAAAGAACTTCCCACATTCACTGCAACCATAAGGCCTCTTTCCAGTGTGAACCCTCTGATGTGTAATGAGTGTGGAACTCCACATAAACAATTTCCCACATTCGCTGCACTCATAAGGCCTTTCTCCAGAGTGGATTGTCTGGTGACGAACAAGGTGAGACTTACAAAGAAAGGCCTTCCCACATTCATTGCACTCATAAGGCCTTTCTCCAGTGTGAGTTCTCTGATGTCTATTGAGTGTGGACCTTTCCGTGAACAATATCCCACATTTGCTGCACTTATAAGGTCTTTCTCCCGTGTGGACTTTCTGATGGTCAGCAAGTTTATGTCTGTGGCTAAAGGCTTTCCCACATTCACTGCACAAGAAGGTCTTCCCTGCCATGTGAACGCTGTGGTTCTTCACAAATGTCGGTCTTCCTCCATCCCCTCTGGAAAGTCTCTCTCTAATCTGCTCCTTTCGGTGCTGGTGAAGATGTGCTGGACACGTGTACAGTCCCCGCTCGGGGTGTGATCCGTCATGCTCAGCCAGACGCAGAATGTCCTTCAGAAGTGAGCTACATGTCTCACACGGTTGCGTCTTCTGGGTAGACAGACAGGGTTTTGGAGCCATGACCTGTGACACTCCTACGGAAACACCTGGCTCTAAAGGTGCCTCCTCATCCTCAGCTCCATGGCAACAACCTGTAAGAATAAAAATGCTGGTGAGGTGCATGTTGACTGTGATGAGCGGAGGCAACCCCATCACAAATGTCAGTCAGACACCCCATGAAAATGATCATGGAATTGGTGACAGGCATGAACCCTGGTACTGTGGCAGGCCAGGTCTCCCTAACAGCTGAGCAGGCAGGCTTCCATGACAACGGTTTCAGCACTGACTGGTTAAGTTGATTAAAGGCTGATAGTGCCAGTGTTCTCATGCACAGGCTGGAGTGTAACAAAAGTCCACCAAGAGTTTTGCCTAGGCCTTTCCTGGGCCTTGAAGGACGACAAGATCACGAAGGAATTCTTAACAGGACCCGTTTAGGATTAAATACGTTTTAAATATGTTTTATTGGAGGTCTGAAGAAACTCCCCAGGCCTCTGTGAATAAGTTTATTGGGGTTCTAAAGAAACTCCCCAAACCTCCATGATTTAGAAGGAGACAAGGGTAATCACTCCAGCACCTGGACCCATTTAGATGAAGTAAACTTACTGAGGCTCCAGAGGAAGGTCTTCAAGACTCAGATCTTGGTTATAGAGAAGTTAATCACTTACATCTTTAGAAGAATGCACACTTACATGTAGACAAATAGCTTAGAAGGTATATAAGCTCTGGAAAACTTTGTGCTTTTGAGTTGGTCTGGCAATAATTTTTTTTTTTTTTTTTGAGACGGAGTCTCGCTCTGTCGCCGGGGCTGGAGCGCAGTGGCCGGATCTCAGCTCACTGCAAGCTCCGCCTCCCGGCTTTACGCCATTCTCCTGCCTCAGCCTCCTGTGTAGCTGGGACTACAGGCGCCCGCCACCTCGCCCGGCTAGTTTTTTGTATTTTTTTAGTAGAGACGGGGTTTCACCGTGTTCGCCAGGATGGTCTCGATCTCCTGACCTCGTGATCCGCCCGTCTCGGCCTCCCAAAGTGCTGGGATTACAGGCTTGAGCCACCGCGCCCGGCCGGTCTGGCAATAATTTCCAGGCCTTCTCCCTGTAACTGGTTACAGAAATAAAAACTCTATTTTCCCAGTTCATCTGCATCTCATTATTGGGCTGCGAGAATAAGCAGCCCCACCCTCGGTTTGGTGTGGGAACAATACGGTTAGGCGTTGCGTCCCCACCCAGATCTCATCTTGAATTGTAATCTCCATAACCCCCACGTGTCAAGGGTGGGACCAGGTGAAACTAACTGGATCATGGGGACGGTTCCCCCAGGCTGTTCTCATGATCGTGAGTTCTCCTGAGATCTGATGGGTTTTATTTATTTATTTATTTTGAGACTGTGTCTTGCTCTGCCGCCCAGGTTGGAGTGCAGTGGCACAATCTCTGCTAACTGCAACCTCTACCTCCTGGATTCCAGTGATTCTCCTGCCTCAGCTTCCTCAGTAGCTGGGATTACAGGCGTGTGCCACCACACCCAGCTAATTATTGTATTTTTAGTAGAGACGGGGTTTCACCATGTTTGCCAGGCTCTTCTCGAACTGCTGACCTCAGGTGATCCACCCTCCTTGGCCTCCCAAAGTGCTGGGATTACAGGCGTGTGCCACAGCGCCCACACGATCTAATGGTTTTATAAGCATCTTGCATTTCCCCTGCTTGCACTCACTCCATCCTTCCGTCCTGTGAAGAAGGTGCCTGCTTCTCCTTCGCCTTCTACCATGATGGTAAATCTCCTGAGACCTCCCAACCATGCAGAACTGTGAGTCAATTCAACCTCTTTCCTTTATAAATTACCCAAGCTCAGGTATTTCTTTTCTTTTTTTTTTTTTTGAGATGAACTCTCATTCTTTCCCCCAGGCTGGAGTGCAGTGGTGTGATCTCAGCTCACCGCAACCTCCGCTTCCTGGGTTCAAGCAATTCTCCTGTCTCAGCCTCCCAACTAGCTGGGATAACAGGTATGAGCCACCATGCCCGGCTAATTTTTGTTGTTGTTGTTATTTTTAGTAGAGACAGGGTTTCGCCATGTTGGCCAGTCTGGTCTCAAACTCCTGACCTCAAGTGACCCGTCCACCTTAGCCTCCCAAGGTGCTGGGATTATAGGCGTGAGCCACCAACCCTGGCCAAATATTGGATATTTCTTTCTTTTGAGACAGAATTTTGCTCTGTCACCCAGGCTGGAGTGCAGTGGCGCGATCTCAGCTCACTGCAACCTCCACTTCCTCGGTTCAAGTGATTCTCCTGCCTCAGCCTGCCGAGTAGCTAGGATTACAGGCACCTGCCACCATACCCAGCTAAGTTTTGTATTTTTAGTACAGATGGGGTTTCACCATATTGGCCAGGCTGGTCTCAAACTCCTGACTTCAGGTGATCCACCTACCTCAGCCTCCCAAAGTGCTGGGATTACAGGAGTGAGTGAGCCACCACGCCCAGCCAGGGTATTTCTTAATAGCAGTGTGAGAACGGACAAATGTAGTAACCTGGTACCGAGGTAGTGAAATACTGCTGTAAGGATACCTGAAAATGTGGAAGTGACTTTGGAACTGGGTAACAGGCAGAGGTTGGAACAGTTTGGAGGGCTCAGAAGAAGACAGGAAAATGTGGGGAAGTTTGGAACTTCCTAGAGACTTGATGAATGGCTTTGATCAAAATGCTGATTTAGCACTATGGGCCATGAAGTCCAGGCTGTGGTGGTCTTCGACAGAGATGAGGAACTTGTTCGGAACTGGAGTAAAGGTGACTCTTGCTATCCTTTAGAAAAGAGATGGGCGGCATCTTGCCCCTGACCTAGATATCTGTGGAACTTTGAATTTGAGAGAGATGATTTAGGGTATCTGGCAGAACAAATGTCTAGTGCTAAAGTGTTCAAGAGGAAGCAAAGCAGAAAAGTTTGGAAATTTTGCAGCCTGACTATGCAATAGAAAAGAAAAACCCATTTTCTGGGGAGAAATTCAAGGCTGCTGCAGAAATTTGCATAAGTAACGAGGAGCCAAATGTTAATCACCAAGATGATGGGGAAAATGTTTCCAACACCTGTCAGAGACCTTCCTGGCAGCCCCTCCCATCATAGGCCCAGAGGCCTAGGAGGGAAAAATGGTTTCATGGGTCTGGCCCAGACTGTTTAGTGCAGCCTCAGGACATGGAGCCCTGCCTCCCAGCTGCTGGCCCTAGGTCCCCCTGTTCTATGCAGCCTTGGGACATGGTGCCCTGCATTCCAGCTGCTTCAGCTCCAGCCATGGCTAAAAGGGGCAAGGTACAGCTCCAGCCATTGCTTCAGAGGGTATAAGCCCCAAGCCTTGGTGGCTTGCACATGGTGTTGGGCCTGTGGGTGCACAGAAGTCATGAATTGATATTTGGGAAGGAACCTCCACCTAGATTTCAGAGGATGTATGGAAATGCCGGATGTCCAGGCAGAGGTTTGCGGCAGGGGTGGAACTCATGGAGAACCTCTGCTAGGGCACTGCAGGAAGGGTTATGTGGGGTCAGAGCCCCCACACAGACTCCCTACTGGGGCACTACCTAATGGAGCTATAAGAAGAGGGCCACTGTCCTCCGGCCCCCAGAATGGTAGATCCACCAACAGCTTGCACCATGTGCCTGAAAAAGCCAGAGACACTCAATGCCAGCCCATGAAAGCAGTTGAGAGAGGGTCTATACCCTGCAAAGCCACAAGGGCAGAGTTGCCCAAGACAGTGGGAGGGGGCCCACCTACTGCATCAGTGTGCCCCGGATGTGAGAGATGAGAGTCAAAGGATATAATATCAGAGCATTAAAATTTAATGATTGCCTCGCTGGGTTTTGGACTTGCATGGGGCCTGTAGACCTTGTTTTGGCCAATTTCTTCCATTAGGAATAGGTACATTTATCCAATGCCTGTATCCTCATTATATCTTGGAAGTAACTAACTTGCTTTTTGACTTTACAGGCTTATAGGCAGAAGGGACTTGCCTTGTCTCAGATGAGACTTTGGACTTGGACTTTTGGGTTAATGCTGGAATGAATTAAGACTTTGGGGGACTGTTAGGAAGGCAGGATTGGTGTTGAAATGTGAAAGGGACATAAAATTTGGGAGGGGCCGGGGTGGAATAATATGGTTAGGCTCTGTGTCCCCACCCAAATCTCATCTTGAATTGTAATGCCAGTAATTCCCATGTGTCAAGCATGGGACCAGGTGGACATAACTCAATCATGGGACCAGTTTCCCCCATGCTGTTCTCACGAAACTGAGTAAATTCTCATGAAATTTGCTGGTTTTATGTGTCTGGCATTTCCCCTGCTTGGATTCATTTGTCTTGCCACCCTGTGAAGAAGATGCCTGCTTCTCCTTTGCCTTCCGCCATGAGTGTAAGTTTCCTGAGGCCTCCCCAGCAATGGGGACCTGTGAGTCAATTAACCTCTTTCCTTTAGAAATTACCAGTCTTGGGTATTTCCCAATAGCAGAGTGAGAACGAAGTAATACAAACACGAAGGCCAATGAGAAGAAGGCCTGCTGTGCAGAGTTGGACCTGGCAAATACCCCTAATGGGAGAGCCCTGATGATAGGTAAGAACACAAGAGAGGGGTACAGTGCAGAGAAGAGAAGGAGGGTCTCCAAATCACTTCTCTGCAAATGGCCTTCCACAAGCCATGGCTGCTGGTGACTAGTGAGCAGTGTGTAGAAGGCTGTGTCTAAACCCAGAGAGATCTGATTGTGACAGAGGAGATGGCGTTCAGGGACGACTGACAAATACATGCAGACCTCACCTCAAGTACAGGTCATGCATTGGAGGGCACTGCAAAGGGAGCAGTCGAAGAGAATAGGTAACAGGTGGAAGCCAGGGATTAGAAGTCAGAGTAGAAATGACAATGCGGGAAGGAAAGGAAGAGTGAGTTGTGGCAACCGGTCTTGAACTAAACAACAGGGGTCACAGGACAGGTTCCTAGTGTGGTATGACCCAACCTGTGATATTACACTTTCTTTTTTTTTTTTTTTTTTTTTTTTTTTTTTTTTTTTTTTTTGAGACGGAGTCTCGCTCTGCCGCCCGTGCTGAGTGCAGTGGCCGGATCTCAGCTCACTGCAAGCTCCGCCTCCCGGGTTCCCGCCATTCTCCTGCCTCAGCCTCCCGAGTAGCTGGGACTACAGGCGCTGCCACCTCGCCCGGCTAGTTTTTTTGTATTTTTTAATAGAGATGGGGTTTCACCGTGTTAGCCAGGATGGTCTCGATCTCCTGACCTCGTGATCCGCCCGTCTCGGCCTCCCAAAGTGCTGGGATTACAGGCTTGAGCCACCGCGCCCGGCCGATATTACACCTTTTCCCAACTCCCAGGAACCAGGATCATGTCCCTCTGAGTCTCTACAGCCCTTCAGGGAGTAATATCCACCCTCTTGGGTACCAGGGCCCTCCCCATTGCTTAAGGTGACAGTCTGTGAGACCTGAAAGAGACCAGTCCTAGGGGAAAGACACAGAAAGAGACAAGCACACACCCAGAGAGACCACCTGATGATATCCCACATTCTATAATCACCAGAACTTCACAGAAGATTTCTACATCCTGCACAATCAAGCCAGTGCTTCATCAAATTAGTGATCAGGTCAGTGCCAGAAATTCCAGGAACAAGAAGGCACCAAGAAATATTGGCAAGAGCAAGGGAACAACAGAGCACAGAGGTCCCATGCATTAGATGAGAACTCAGGGCCAGTGGGTCTCTATGTCAACTTCAACATTTCTGGATCCTGAGCCCTTTCTTGCAAGCCTCGGTGCAGCAGGGGATGGGGCTGCTAGGAAAAAGGGAGCACACAGCACACAGCCCAGTCCTGACTCTCATAGAACATATGTCAGGAAACAAGGAAAAGCAGCAGCACCCACGGTCTCACTGCGGGAAACGCAGAGCCACCTTCAGGTAAAAGGAGACAACACAGCCCAACCCAGGACACTGGGCAAGTATGAAGGCCTTACCTAACGAGGACAAAAGGGCCAAATTCTCCAGCATCACATCGCGGTACAGCAACCTCTGAGCCTCATCAAGGTGCCCCCACTCCTCCTGGGAGAAATATATGGCCACGTCCTCAAAGACCACACGGCCCTGCCAAATTGGGAGAGATGAATACATGAGTAGCTTCTTTTCAAGCTGTATTTACTTAAATTCTCTATTTATTTTCTACTTATATTTACCACCCATTAAACACAGGGCCAAACTAACAGCCAAATGTGTTTCCATCTCCCCTACCATCCTGGGCACATATTCTGAACCACCTCCATCTCTAACTTTCTCAAACAAGCCACTATTTCCCATGTTCTAAATCAACCCAGGGACAGGTACTGCTCAACTAGGGACAGTCCCAATAGCCCAGGTGTCCTGGAATTACTAAAACTAGCCAAACTATCCTGACACCCAGCCCTGCCTTGTTTCCCTTTGAAATCCCAAGAGCATCTGTGGACTAAACTAAACTCTCCTCATGGCAATTTTTCTCCTGACCAAATCTGGCACTTCACCATGTGGCCCCGTGTAATGTGGTGTGCACCCTCCTTAGGGAAACGTAAGGAATAAATATCTTCTTTCAGTGTCATTGGCCTGTCCCTGGCATCACTCACTCACATCCATAAATGAAAGCTCCATGGGGGCCAGACACAGTGGATCATGCCTATAATCCCAGACCTTTGGGAGGCTGAGGCGGGCAGATCACCTGAGGTCAGGAGCTAGAGACCAGCCTGGCCAACACAGTGAAATCCCGTCTCTACTAAAAATACAAAAATTAGCTGGGCATGGCAGCACAGGCCTGTAGTCCTAGCTACTTGGGAGGTTAAGGCAGAATTGCTTGAACCCAGGAGGTGCAGGTTGCAGTGAGCCAAGATCGTGCCACTGCACTCCAGCCTGGGCAACAGAGCGAGACTCCATCTAAAAAAAAAAAAAATAAAAGGAAAAAAAGAAAGAAAAAAAAAAGAGAAAAAGAAAGAGAAAAAAAACCCAGTGGGTACAATCACTGCTACATTTCTCTCTCCAGGAACTCATCCCTCTCCCCTACACCTCCATTCCTTCCTCAGTCTCCTCCACACCCTCCCAGTCAGTGTGGCAGACAAACAACATCCAGGTGGCACAAGTGACTTTTCTCTCCGTATTTCCATTGGCTACCGTGTCCAGCACAGAGGAAACAGATGGAAGATAAGGTAGAAAAGGAATGTGGGCCTCCCATGGGGGATCCATCCTCTCCTGCCAGCCAGAGTCCATGGGGTCACCCAGATCTTGCCTCCCAAGACAACCAAACTCAGACTCATCCTCCTCCCTTGAGCTACCAGGGGCAGGGCCTGGGGCCTCCATTCACACTCCTCCTGCTTAAACATCAGTCTTTGGTCAGCATTCCAATCCCAGCTCTCACACCTCCACTCCCATCAATTCCACAGACACCTCTCAGCCCACACCACAAGCATTTCCTTCATCTCCTAACAGGCCACTCTGCACATGGAAACCAGGTGGTGCACGGCAAATACGCTCAGCATCCAGTTCACTCCCAGTCCTGCCCCAGAACACCAAAGTCTCCTAGCACCGGGGGCAGCCCAAAGCCCTGCTTTGAAGGTTCCCTACATGACCCTGTTTCTCAGTTCACTGTCAGCAGCCCAAACCAACCATGTGAGGACTTCACATACTCTCAGCTGTGTCCTGCCTCTTTGGGAGGCTGAGGAGGGTGGATCATGAGGTCAGGAGATCAAGACCATCTTGGCCAACATGGTGAAACCCCATCTCTACTAAAAATACAAAAATTAGCTGGGCATGGTGGCGTGAGTCTGTCGTCCCAGCTGCTCAGGAGGCTGAGGCAGAAGAATCACTTGAACCTGGGAGGCAGAGATTGCAGTGAGCTGAGATTATGCCATTGCTCTCCAGCCTGGGCCACATCTCAAAAATAAACAAACAGAAAAAGAACTGTGAGCCAATTAAACCTCTTTTCCTCATAAATTACCCAGTCTCAGGTAGTTCTTTGTAGCAATATGAAAATGGACTAATACAACTCCCATCCACACCTCAATCCAACTGATGCTTAGCAACTCTCCAACCTCACCCTATTACCCCCTCATCAACCCCATCATGTCCACTCTCCTTCAGAAGCCTTTCTCACTCCTATACCCCACCATCTCACATACACTCATCCCCACAAACACTCCATTCCCTCATTTGTCTAGTGACTCCCCCCCACCACACACGTACCCAGTAAGAGACCCAGGTCTCATGCCCCATTCCAATTCTCTATCGTCAAACAGCACTGCCACCATAACCTAGAGATGCTGTCACCTAAACTGAATCCACGGCTTCATCCTGGTCCATATGACAGCCACTGTGGTGTGGACGTCTCCAACCTGAACTCCTCCACCAGGAGTCTCTGAGACATCTGTGGCCTGAACAAACACTGACTCCTCATACTCACTCTGAAAATTCCTTCTACTGCTGACTTCTCCCGTCATAGCTAATGGAGCATCTATAATTCCAAACAAAACCATGGGGCCACTCCTGATTCTCCTTCTATCCTACCTCCCCAGCTGCCTCACTCTCTACATCATAAAATGTGGGCAGCTCCAGTTCAAAACACATCCTGAAGCCAACACTACTCTTGACAAGTTACCACCAACATCCACCTAGACTGCTGCAGGAACATCCTCTCAGATCTCCCTGCCATTACCCTCACCTCCACAGTCTGTCCTCCTCAGAAGCCAAAGAAAGTTCCTTAAGCTAGGGTCCTATCACTGCCCTCTTCTGCTTCAAATCTTCCCCATCTACCACCTCCCTTAGAGACCCAGGACCTAGGCTGTCATTCCTGGCCTGATGTTCGTGTGTCTCTAGCCACCTCCCACTCTGCTCCCTATTCCTACCTGATATAACAGACACTTGCAGTTAACTAAAAATCCAGTTCAGTCTCCCCTCCAAACATTGAAACATTCTTAATCTTGTGCCCATGACACTCTGACAGATGTTACCACGTCAGTTGTCAAAAATGAGAACCACTCCATATAATCCAGGGCCATCCAGATAAGGTGTCACAATAAACTTCAAACAATCAAACAAAAATCCCAGACCTAATTTAAGGTACTAGAACTGGTGGAACCACCCACTTTTCAGACATAAGAGAGGGAAAAAGACAGAGAAAGAGTCTCAGGACACCACTTTTCTTTACATGGAGGTGCCAAAACCATCTATGAGATAACTGGTAGGTGAAAGGTAGAAAAAACTCTACTCACCTGTGCTGGGTTCATTTCTGCCATCGCCAGGGGGCCCTGAGGGAAGAGGGAAACCATGAGAAATGGGAAACCATGGGAAGATCCTACAGGCAGAGGTGGACCACCATCTCTTCTTCCTTACCCTAAAGCAAACTGATCTCAAGTTGATTGTATAAACTCAGCTTCTCAGACTTCAGCGTTGGCTCTTAGTAGCACTGTGACTCTAGAAAGAACTGAACCTGCTGGAGCTTCAGTGCTCTCATCTGTAAATAGGTTGTAAGAATGGCTCCCACCCCAGAGGACTCTTACCGGTGTCAAACACTGGTAGCTCATCATATGTATCAGCTATCATTGTTCTTGGACTAATGGTTTACTATATGTTTTCAGTGTAAATGATGTAGTAGAATTTCAAAAACTGAGATGTATGTTTTAGCTTTTAAAATTTTAAAGGATATGATACTAAAATTTTCCATGGTATGTTGATAATTATAGGCAAATTTGGGTCAAATCAACTATGTAGTATTTGCAGGAATTTAAATCAACGAATAGCTTCACTTCTAACTGCCTACCTATGTGTACACATTTAGAAGGACACTGGCTAGTGTTTATACCAATAAGTGTTTCATACTTTTTTTTTTTTTTTTTTTTTTGAGAGACGGCGTCTCGCTCTGTCACCCAGGCTGGAGTGCAGTGGTGCAATCTCAGCTCACTGCAAGCTCCGCCTCCCAGGTTCACGCCATTCTCCCACCTCAGCCTCCTGAGTAGCTGGGACTACAGGTACCCACCACCACGCCTGGCTAATTTTTTTTGTATTTTTAATAGAGATGGGGTTTCACTGTGTTAGCCAGGATGGTCTCTATCACCTGACCTCATGATCCACCCGCCTCGGCCTCCCAAAGTGCTGGGATTACAGGCTTGAGCCACCGCGCCCGGCCTCATACATTCTTAATGAGTTGTAGGGAGGGGCTGAGCAGGTCGGTCAGCTACTGGTCCACTCTGCAACCAGGCCTGCCTGTTATATAAGGCTCTGAGGGGAGCTTGCTGGGAGACCTTGACTGGGGCAGATCATCCAATCTTGCCTTGATATGTGGAGAAGGGGAAAACGCAGTGCTCTAGTTTAGAACCCAGCTGCTCCACTAGCCTGGATAACTTTTTTCTTTTCCTACAAAGAGTGGCCCTGAGGGTCAGTCAAGCCTATAGGTGCAGAATATAAACCATCTGAAACTTTAGTCTCCATCCCAAGCCCATTCCTTATTCCATCCATGCCTCCCTTTTTCTTTTTTTTTTTTTTTTTGAGACGGAGTCTTGCTCTGTCACCCAGGCTGGAGTGCAGTGGCCGGATCTCAGCTCACTGCAAGACTGCAAGCTCCTCCTCTCGGGTTCACGCCATTCTCCTGCCTCAGCCTCCCGAGTAGCTGGGACTACAGGCACCCGCCACTTCGCCCGGCTAGTTTTTTTTTTTGTATTTTTTAGTAGAGACAGGGTTTCACCGTGTTAGCCAGGATGGTCTCAATCTCCTGACCTCATGATCCGCCCATCTCGGACTCCCAAAGTGCTGGGATTACAGGCTTGAGCCACCGCGCCCGGCCCATGCCTCCCTTTTTCTAGGCAGAGGACAAAATCCTTCCTATGGCAGGTCTGTGCCTTTCTAAAGTAAGTGTCCAGCTTATGGCTCCACCTATGGTCTGAACCCCAAGTATCAGCTCTCTCCTCCCTCACCACATAGCTCACAGGCAATGATCTTCAGACCTCCCTACCAAATTGGATCCTCAGGACCCAGTTCAATCTACAGCCTCTATTCTTTTTTTTTTTCTTGAACAAACATCTTTATTTAAGAAATCAAATAGGGTGAAAATGATGGTAGCAATTTTACACAAGGATACAAGACAAAGCTTAGAATTACTTGCTCAAAAGTTATTCAGAATGGAACAAAAGTGTTCAAGTGCTCCCAATTAGCACAGGTTGTATTACTTGCTTTTCAATGGACATTTACCATTTTACAGTAAGATCTACTTATCATAGGAACACAGACACAATTCCCAGCCCCCTCTGATGTATTGCCTAAAAGACTGAGTACACAAATGTTAATGTAATCCAAGCTTTTCTTTGACAACAATCCTAAAAATTGCCTTACAACTTTTACAAGTACGGGTATCAACAGTTTACTGTCTGAGGAAAAGGAAATAAAAGAATATAAAGTGACAGAAGCAACACACTTCACTGTGGCCTGGAACTGCTCCCAGCCTCCTATGTTACAAACATGATTCAGGTTCTCACATTATAGCAGGATCACTATTCCTACCCTCTGGCAGAAGCAAACATGTGACACATAGCACTGCACAAGTGTTTCTTTGGCTTCTTGAGTAGTGCTGTGTATACTGCCTATACATTTGTATAACATTTCTAAATGCATAACGTCCACATATGTGCTAACACATTTCACTCACAACTGCAGAATATTTTAGTTTTAAATCTAGCTACCAAATCTTGACTATGACATTTGTTTTGGATTGTTACATTAAGATCAACCTATCTGGGCTGGGTACGGTGGCTCACACCTGTAATCCCAGCACTTTGGGAGGCTGAGGCAGGAGAATCACTTGAAGTTAGAAGCGGAGGTTGTAGTGAGCCAAGTGCCATTGTACTCCAGCCTGGACAACAGAGCGAAACTCCATCTCAGAAAAAAACAAAAGATCAACCTATCTGAATCGGGAAAGTCAAAAGCTTATTCCCAGCCAGGAACAGTGGCTCACGCCTGTAATCCCAGCACTCTGGAAGACTGAGGTGGGCAGATAACCTGAGTTCAGGAGTTCAAGACCAGCCCGGCCAAAATGGTGAAACCCCGTCTTTACTAAGAATACAAAAATTAGCCAGGCATACGGCTGTAATGCCAGCTACTTGGGAAGAAGGAGAATTGCTTGAACCCGGGAGGCAGAGGCTGCAGTGAGCCAAGATCGTGCCACTGCACTCCAGCCTGCATGACAGGAGCAAGACTATCTAAAAAAAAAAAAAAAAAGGAAAGAAAAGCTTATTCCCAATTTTTAAGTAAAAATATTTCATGGCCAGGCGCGAGTAATCCCAGCACTTTGGGAGGCCAAGGCAGGAGATCACGAGGTCAGGAGTTCAAGACCAGCCTGACCAACATGGTGAAACCCTGTCTCTACTAAAAGTATAAAAAAAAATTAGCCAGGCATGGTGGCAGGAGCCCATAATCTCAGCTACTCAGGAGGCTGAGGCAGAAGAATTGCTTGAACCCAGGAGGTGGAGGGTGCAGTGAGCTGAGATCGTGCCACTGCACTCCAGCCCGGGCAACAAGAGCGAAACTCCTTCTCAAAAAAAAAAAAAAAAAAAAAGAAAAGAAAAGAAAAAGAAAAAAAGTCATTATTATTGATAACGAGCTCTTTATAAATAACACTGTTCACAAGGGAATACCAATTGATCTACTGATATGTGACATGAGACAGAATGTACTATTTTTAAATATAAAAGGAATTTCATTAAGTTTAGATAAGTTGAGAATACACAAAAGTTTTCCAAGCTATTTAATCAAGTAACTTACAATGTACACATTCCTGAGTTACACCACTCTGGTGGTATCATTTATTTTGGAATTTTCTGCATTCAGCTTAAAAGGTGTTTCTTCCCAAGAAACTGAACTTTTCTGTCAAATGCACTTGATCGAATAGGAGAATTGGGTTCATAAAATGGATTCATTGAAAACTTTATATATAAATCATAAACATCAGTAAAGAAGTTCTTTATTCCATCTTCTTGTCTTATGTCATGAAGCATAATAAACCTCATATGCCCCGCGGTGACAAATGCTGACACAAACCACTCGTTGAACTTGTCCACAGTTTTCAAGTACATGTTGTTCGACAGCCACATGTTCTCATCTACGAGGTCGAGAGCAGCATGAGCTATGAACTGGTTCAGATGACGATGGTCGTCTTTGGATTCTGCCTTCCCAGCTGGCAAAAACTCCATTTCAAAAACTGGATTATCATGGTGACCAACAATTACAAAGTAGAAGCTTCCAGACATGGTCTTCAATATATGGCTCCTGCAGCGGGAGGCCGACAACGGAAACGCAATGTCAGTTTCCGCGGAAGAGACCCGTGCTCTGCACCTTTTTTGACACAGAGTCTTGCTCTGTCGCCCAGGCTGGAGTGCAGTGGCGCGATCTTGGCTCACTGCAACCTCCACCTCCCGGGTTCAAGCAATTCTCCTGCCTCAACCTCCCGAGTAGCTGGGATGACAGGCGCATGCCACCACGCCTGGCTAGTTTTTGTGTTTTTAGTAGAGATGGGGTTTCACCATGTTGGTCAGGCTGGTCTTGAACGCCTGACCTCGTGATCCGCCCGCCTCAGCCTCCCAAAGTGCTGGGATTACCAGCGGGAGACACCGCGCCCGGCCACCCTCTATTCTTTTGAAGAAACTACACCAGCTCTCTTCTGTAGACTCCAGACTTTTCTGTCCCCCTACCCATGTGACATTTTCCACTTAAGACGCCTGAGAATGACACTGGCCAAACTGCAACCCATGATCTTCTCCATGAAACCTACTCCTCATGCTGCTGATTTCCCCAACTTCATTCTTTCAGATGTTCAGGCAAAATAGAAAAAAAAAAAATGGCCCCTCACTCCCTATTTTTGCTCACAGACACATCTGATACAGCAGGGAAACCTGTTGGCTCTATCTTCCAGGTCTATCCAGAATCCCATCACATCTCCCTTCTTCTACCATGGCTCTGGTGCAGTCTCTGGGATCCACTGCAGTGGCCTCTTCTCGGTCTTTCTGTGTCAATTCCCCACCCTGCTCGTTCTAACTCTGTACCTGCCCCTCCGACTGGTCCTCCCCTGACAACCTTCCATGGTTACTGGCTGCTCAGGTTGCCATTCCAAGAGAGAATTCACAAAACCCTCTTTCCCGCAGAAACAACACACACTCCGGGCTCCCCGAGGCGGCCCACTCGGCAGCGCCTCCATGCCCTGAACCTGAGGTTCCCGAAGGGGAGCTCTGGGGCTGCATCAAACCAGCTGATACGGGGACCCCACACAGGAACGCCACCCTCTTCGGGACAAGGGGCCTGACCGGCAGGGCCCCTTCTGTGGGCTTCAGCACTGGAAGGAGGAGTCGAGCGGAGTTGGGCCTGGGATGGGGCACCCACCTTAGGTTCTTCGGCGCGGACTCCGCCAGCCCAGCCAGGGAAGAGAGGGGCGGGAGCGACAAAGGCAAGACAAGGACACCGCCGTCCCCAGTCCTTATCAGCTGAGCCTCTGCCACCGTCAGTTGTGCCTGTGTCACTACCGCCTCTGCGCGGAGGGAACCCAGCCGCTTCTCGCGCTTTTCCGCTCCGTCGCTTCGGTGACGTCATAGAGCGCCAAAGGCCGGAGCTAGTGAAAACACTAGAGAGAACCAAATCAACTACCGCGGAGGACGCCGGAAGTCCCGCCCTCCGACGATGCGCACGCACGCACGCGCGCGCGCACGCACGCACGCACGCAAACATTCCTTCCTGTACCTTCATTGGGTCAGTTGCGCCTCCGAGAACCGCAGTGTCTTCTGGGTTATGAAGTTTCGACCCCGCTTCTGGACTTGCCTTAGAGCGTTGGTCAGGCTTTATATGGCGGGTAGAGGCTCGGTGGCACCGTCACGGGAGCTGGTAAACGCAGTGCCGGACTCCAAAGACAGGACGGGGCTTGGGTTGCTCTTAAAGGCGACATAACCAGATTTTCTTGAAGTAAGGTCTAGGATACTCACAGAAATGTGAGGGACCTATGATATCGGATTGTGAAGCACAGCAAGTTCCCAGTGGCTACACCCCCCAAAGGGACACCCCATACCATAAAGGCACTCTGTTTCTACTCATGCCTCTCAGCCATATGTTGCTTTTCAAATACACATACAGTTAAGCTTTGACTTCTGTTTATTAAGCTTCAATATGCTTGGTCCAAGAGAACGAAGAAAGACTACATGGTTGGGAATTTGTACAAAAGATGACAGGAGATACCGACGTAGATTGAAAGGGTGAAGCTGTGCCTCTGGATCCAAAAGAAAACATCATTACTGTCTGTACAGTCAGTGATTGCGTTCCTACCAAGAGTACGATGCTTTTATTCTAATAATACTTATTACAGGCCGGGCGCGGTGGCTCACGCCTGGAATCCCAGCTCTTTGGGAGGCCGAGGCAGGTGGATCACGAGGTCAGGAGATCGAGACCATCCTGGCTAACACAGTGAAACTCCGACTCTACTAAAAATGCAAAAAAGTTAGCCGGGCATGGTAGCGGGCGCCTGTAGTCCCAGCTACTCAGGAGGCTGAGGGAGGAGAATGGCGTGAACCCGGGAGGCGGAGGTTGCAGTGAGCCGAGATTGCGCCACTGGACTCCAGCCTGGGCGACAGAGCGAGACTCGGTCTCAAAAAAAAAAAAAAAAAAAAAGAAAAAAATTATTACTTCATGTCTGAAATATTTTACATTTATTTTAAAAGTCTCAATCCTATCTGAAAATGAGAGCGACTGATACATGCCATTTCCTGAGAGGACATTTTGTGCCATTCCACAGTTGGAGCGTATGTACATAGGGCACGTATTATCCCCAATAAAAACACAGAGTCTCACTCTGTCGCCCAGGCTGGAGTGCAGTGGCGCGATCTTGGCTCACTGCAACCTCCACCTCCCGGGTTCAAGCAATTCTCCTGCCTCAGCCTCCCGAGTAGCTGGGATTACAGGCGCCCTCCACCACGCCCGGCTAAGATTATCTCCTTCCTGAGAAGTGAGTTATCGTTTTACAGGGAGTTGAAATTGTGAAAATACTTGTGAAATGAAAATTACAGGCCGGGCGCGGTGGCTCAAGCCTGTAATCCCAGCACTTTGGGAGGCCGAGATGGGTGGATCACAAGGTCAGGGGATCGAGACCATCCTGGCTAACACGGGGAAACCCCGTCTCTACTAAAAAAATACAAAAAACTAGCTGGGCGAGGTGGCGGGCGTCTGTAGTCCCAGCTACTCGGGAGGCTGAGGCAGGAGAATGGCGTAAACCCGGGAGGCGGAGCTTGCAGTGAGCTGAGATCCTGCCACTGCACTCCAGCCTGGGCAACAGAGCGAGACTCCGTCTAAAAAAAAAAAAAAGAAAACAAGAAAAAAGAAAATTACAGAAATCTATTAATAATGATTGTTAGGTTTTGAAGGGAAGGCGAGGGTTAAAGAAAGGCAGAGAGTTGGCAGCTCTACAGCAATGCAGGTTTTATGACCAGCACAAGACCTGCAATGGAGAGAACTAGCTTACCGCCAGAACCCACCACCGCTTTCAGGCTGGGGCAATTATAGGTCTGGGTGAGAGGGGTAAGGGGTGGGGTGAGGTGGGGTGGGGGTGGTGGGAGGGTATGGCTTGCTGCCCAGGAGGATGGTGGGGTTTTTGTTTGTTTGTTTGTTTGTTTTTTGAGGAGTCTCGCTCTTTTCACCCAGGCTTGAGTGCAATGGCATGATCTCGACCCACTGCAACCTCCGCCTCCCGTAGTTCAAGCGACTCTTCTGCTTCAGCCTCCTGAGTAGCTGGCTTTAGAGGTGCGTGCCACCACGCCGGGCTAATTTTTTTGTATTTTTAGTAGAGATAGGGTTTCACCATGTTGGTCAGGCCATCCGCCCGCCGCGGCCTGCAAAATTGCTGGGATTACAGGCAGGAGCCACTGCGCCCGGCTGAAGGATGTTCAAAAGATGTTCCTGAGGCAGTTTGGCCTTTTTTCCAGCGAGGTGTGATAGTGACCTCCCTTGGACCTTTTCCCAGCAGGATGTGATAAGAAAGTCAGGCAGTTGGTCAGGATGTTTCTCAAGGCCCTCACTCCGTGGAGTGCTTCACTCTGACCGAGGTCTGTGAAATGGCAGAGGGCTTACAGGACGGCGCAGTTTGGACTAACAGTGATTATATTGCTATTCAAAAAAAGTGGCAGAAATAGTCCTACAGAAATCTGCGACATGTGAAGGGGAAAAAAGCAAGCTTATAGTGAAGTTTGAGCAAAAGTCTGAGAAGTCAAAGAATGAAGTTGAGACTGGCTGTGCTAGAACCTTGGACACATTATGCTTCTGTCTCCTATCCGTAATTCTTTTTTCCTACTGAAAACATTGCTTATTAACTGTTTGGAGGGATAAGTAAAGATAATAAATGGAAAGACTTGTCAAAAAATAAAAATGAAGGCCGAGTGCGGTGGCTCACGCCTGTAATCCCAGCACTTTGGGAGGCCGAGGTGGGCAGATCAAGAGGTCAGGAGTTTAAGACCGGCCTGGCCAACATAGTGAAACCCTGTCTGTACTAAAAATACAAAAATTAGCCAGGCGCGGTGGTGGGTGCCTGTAATCCCAGCTACTCGGGAGGCTGAGGCAGGAGAATCGCTTGAACCCAGGAGGCGGAAGTTGCAGTGAGCAAAGATAGCGCCACTGCACTCCAGCCTGGGTGACAGTGCGAGACTCCATCTCAAAAAATAAAAATAAAAATGAATAGGGAAGCTGTGTGATGATGTGTATTTACTGCTCTACAAAATGTTCAATTAGCATGTATGAACTGGGTTTCAGGTCAATGGTAGGTACATGGGACACACTGGGAATAGGGCTGCCAGCTGCTGTGTGTATACAGGACTGTTATGTGTTTTCTTAGATTCTGTATTTGTCTTTTTGGTATTCACAAATCACAGGTACAAACTGACAGCCAAAGTTGTTAACTTCTCTGTCTGCAAGCCACTTACTCAGATGTGTGAAACTCATATTAAAAAAAACCGCAGTCAGGCTGGGCACAGTGACTCACGCCTGTAATCCCAGCACATTTCAAAACAAAACGAAACAAAACAAAACAAAACAACCCTGCCTTTAAAAAAGAAACCCTGCCTTAAAAAAGAAGATATTCATTGTGTGTTATTAGGGAATTGCAAATTAAAGCAACAATGGCATACCACTACAAACCTATTTGAATGGCATTTTAAAATCCAAAATACTGAAAACGTCAAATGCTGACTAGGATGAGATGCAAAAGGAATGTTCATTCATTGTTAATTAGATGCAAAAATGGTACAGCCACAGCCCGTCGCAGTGGCTCACCCCCGTTCGTTATCCCAGCACTTTGGGAGGCCAAGGAGGGTGATCACTTGAGGTCAGGAGTTTGAGACCAGCCTGGCCAACTAAAATAGGTGGAGGTTGCAGTGAGCCAAGATCATGCCACTGCACTCCAGCCTGGGCAACAGAGCGAGACTCTGTCTCAAAAATAATAATAATAATAAAATAAAAATGGTAGAGCCACTTTGGAGGACAGCCTGGCAGTTTCTTACAAGACTAAACATACTATATGACAGAGAAAATTGCACTCCTTGGCATGTATCCAAATGAGTTGAAAACATGTCTACAGAAAAACTATACAAATATGTAGTAGGTTTTTTTTTTTGTTTGTTTGTTTGTTTTTTTGAGACAGAGTCTCGCTCTGTCGCCCAGGCTGGAGTGCAGTGGCCAGATCTCAGCTCACTGCAAGCTCCGCCTCCCGGGTTCCCGCCATTCTCCTGCCTCAGCCTCCCGAGTAGCTGGGACCACAGGCGCCGCCACCTCGCCCAGCTAATTTTTTGTGTTTTTAGTAGAGACGGGGTTTCGCCGTGTTAGCCAGGATGGTCTCGATCTCCTGACCTTGTGATCCGCCCGTCTCGGCCTCCCAAAGTGCTGGAATTACAGGCTTGAGCCACCGCGCCCGGCCTGTAGTAGGTTTATTCATAACTGCCAAAACTTGAAAGCAACTGTCCTTCAATAAGTAAATGGATAAAGAAACTGAGGTATATTTATAGAACGGAATATCATTCAGCCATAACTTGCACACGAATCTTCAGAGGTTTATTTGTAGTAGCCAAAATCTGAAAGTTACCCAAACATCCATAACAATTAAGTTGACAAAAAAGAAAACTTGTGGTATACAATGGAATACTACTCAGCAATACAAATGAGTAAACAATTGATTCATGCAACAAGATAATGGATTAACCTTAAAATAGTTATGTTTACTGAAAAAGTCAGAGCCCCACCCCCTAAAAAGTACATACCATATGGTTTCATTTATAAAATTATAGAAAATGCTTGCTGTTGCTTGTGAATTGTGGAAAACAAGATGAGGAAAGACTGAGGATTATAAAGGGACAATCTTTTGTTGTGTTGGATATCTTGACTGTGGTGGTTTCATAGGTGTATACACATGCTGACACATAGCACATTTTACACTTTACATATATGCAGTTTATTGCATGTTAATCATACCTCCATAAAGCTGTTAAATAAATGTTCCTCATTAAAATCTATATATACTGTTCCACTAGGAAAATTAGACGTCAACTATTTTGGCTCTACAATACTCCTCTCCCTACAATTTAGGAGAGTGAGCCCTGCCTCAATGTTGCTAAAAATTGGTGAGCAATGAACTCCGCGTCCACCTCAGTCACTAGGGATGCTGGCTGGGTCAGAGAAGACCCATCCCTGGATCTCTCTTCTATCACTGCTGAGGTTCCTGTCTGTGCAGTGATGGCTGTAAGGCCAACTGCCCAGGGAGACACAGGAATCCACATTTAGATTATTTCCTCTGACAGTGGCCTTGGCCACAGGAGATACAGATATCTGAAGGTACTGAGAATTTCTATGCACCCCCATCCCACACCATCATAACTGCACCAATATTTGTGGATGCCCTGCTAGAATGTTCGAATCTCCTTTGGTTTGCCACAGTCATCCCCACTCCATTATCTCAGTGTTTATATACCAATCATGATTTTCACATTGCCCTAGAGGTCTTACAGTCAATGTCACTTGCCTATGGGATTCTGGATATCAGGGACTTGATCCTGTACAGGTACAGAAAACAGCAATCCCTCAACAGTGCTGGGGAGTACGTGACAGTCAAGGGACCCAACTTATGGTGCTTCCAGAAGCACAGATTTTCACACCAACTATGCCCTCATTGGGCTCACAGGAAATCCTGGCAGCCAGGCCACAAAGTTAGGCACAAAATTTTTTTTAGTCTTTCCAGCAGGCCTAGGGCAATGGTGTAAATTAGGTCAAACTAGACTGAGAGCTGTCTTCTGCCATCCTTTGGTCCCCTCTGAGGCACATGAAGGTGGTACCCACAAAAGGTGTTACTCCCTTCACGACAGAACCCAACTCTTTTCTCAATCTAGTCTACACAGTAACAAAATCCCCAAGAGTAAAGGCTGCCACAACAGGCCTTTATCACTGTCTAAACCAGAGCAGCATGGGACAAGCAGTTCCAAACCTGGGCGATTTGGCAATAAGACAAGTAAGTCACAGCGATCACGTTTCCTGACAAAATCTTGTCAGGAAATCCCAGCAGACCCTAGCTCAGGTCCTTTTAGCCAGAGCTAGATCATGTTTGCTCAGAACCTAATCATGAGGGAAAAGATGAGGACCCTCAATGGTGGAGGGTTGGCGGGGGGGCGGTCCTTGAAAATACTCATGATTATCTGCAGGGAACAGGAAAGAAAGCACAGAAGTCTGCCTTCCCTGAGCAAAATGGAGTGATTGATACACACAGCTGGTAGCAATAAGATGGCTTCCGCCACAGGCACTGGCAGTGATATAATTCCATCAAGAACCCTAGACAGTTACAAAGTGCAACACGCCTCATGAAAGCTTCCCACATATGTGGTGCTTATCAGGAATCTCCCCAGGGTGGAATGAAAGTACAATGCTCATCCGCTAGCTGATGGTTCTCTCACAAAGGGTACTCACAGAGCATTGTTCTGGTGTCAATCCTATGAGGATGATCAAGAAGATGACATATTTTCTGCATTCATAAGGCCTTTCTCTTTGTGTGAATTTTCTGGTGTTAAACAAGTTTAAGAGATGCAGCTAAAGGGTCACCAAAACTGGTGCACTCATGAGGTCTTTCTCCAGTGTGAGCTTTCTGGTGCCGAACAAGATGGGAGCTTCTGCTGTAGGCTTTCCCACATTCACCGCATACATAAGGCTTTTCTCCAGTGTGAACCCTCTGGTGTAGAATGAGGCCAGAGTTGCGGCTAAAGAATTTCCCACATTCGCTGCACTCATAAGGTCTTGCTCCAGTGTGAACTTTCTTGTGTTGAACAAGGTGGGAGCTGCTAATGTAAGCCTTCCCACATTCGCTGCACACATAGGGCCTTGCTCCTGTGTGAACTCTCTGGTGCAGAATAAGGCTGGAGTTGTGGCTAAAGCATTTCCCACATTCATTGCACTCATAAGGCTTTGCTCCAGTGTGAATTCTCTGGTGTACAATAAGGTTGGAGCTATGGCTAAAGAATTTGCCACATTCACCACACTCATAAGGCCTTTCTCCAGTGTGGATTTTTTGGTGTTGCACAAGTGTGTCTTTACGGCTGAAGGCCTTCCCGCATTCACTGCACTCATAAGGCCTTGCTCCAGTGTGAATTATCTGGTGCTGAACAAGTGTGTCTTTGCAGCCAAAGGCCTTCCCACATTTGCTGCACACATAGGACCTTGCTCCTGTGTGGACTCTCCGATGTTTAATGAGGCTAGAGTTATGGCTAAAGAATTTTCCGCATTCTATGCATTCATAAGGCCTTGCCCCAGTATGAATTCTCCAGTGTTCAATAAGGTGGGAGCTTTGGCTAAAGAATTTTCCACATTCACTGCACTCGTAAGGCCTTTCCCCAGTATGAAATCTCTGGTGCTGAACAAGTGTGTCTTTACGGCTAAAGGCTTTCCCACATTCATTGCACTTATAGGGCCTTTCTCCTGTGTGGATTCTCTGGTGCTGAACAAGGTGGGAGCTTCTGCTGTAGGCTTTTCCACATTCACTGCAGTCATAAGATCTTTCTCCAGTGTGAACTCTCTGGTGCTGAACAAGCGTGTCCTTGCGGCTGAAGGCCTTCCCACATTCGCTGCATGTATAATGTCTTTTCCCAGTGTGGAATTTCTGGTGCATTTTTAGGTGGTGCAAGTGAATGAAGGCTTTTCCACACTCCTTACACACATGAGATGTTTCTCCACTGTGGATTTTTTTGTGATTAATAAGAGCTGATTTCTCCTTGAACACATTTCCACATGGTAGGCATCTAAAGGGTCTCACCTCAGGATGAGTTATCTGGCTGTCAAGAAGAGTAAAGGTGTCCAGGAAGGCTTTTCCTTCCTCACCACAACTGAGGAGCATCTGTCCATCATAGTCTCCCTGGTGTTGCCCGAGACTGGAGCTGTGTGGGAAAGACTCCATGCATTCAGTCCTTCTGCAGGGACTCACCCTATTGTAAGTGGTCTGGTGCTGGAAGAGGCCAGAGCTGTCCGGTAAGTCCATCCCTTCCTCCCTGCAGGTAAAGGATCTCCCTAACATGCAAACTGTACAGCTCTTCACAAATGAGGCCCCTCCATCATCCCCTCTGAAGCAATTCTCTCTATTATGTTGCTTCTGGTGCTGGTAAAAGTCTGCACTGGATGAGAATTTTCTCCTACACGGCCCACGTGTGCACAGTTTCTGTGTAGGGTGTGATTCCTGGTGTTCGGCCAGGTGCAAAATGTCTTTCAAGAGTGGGTCACACATCTCACATGGGTGTGCTTTCTGGAAGAGACCTGGCTCAGCAGTCCTGACCTGTGACACTCCTACAGAAACACTCTGCTCAGAAGGTGCCTCCTCATTTTCTGCTTCACACCAAAAACCTGAAAGCAAAACGATGCTGGTGAAGTGCGTGTTGACTGTGGTGGGAGGCAGCGGCCCCATCACAAACGTGTGTCTAACACCAATGCGAGTCCACTGGCTTGTTGGCAGGACAAGAGAGCCGGGAGCAGCGTAAAGAAGGGTTGGTTGTCAGTACAGGCCCTGTACAGGTCACAGAATGGAGGAACCCTAACTACGGGGTAAAGACCTAAACACAATGGCATACAGGATCGAGAGTACAGGTTGAGCCTCTAGCTGATTTCTCTGCAAGAGGGTTTCAGCAGGGCCTTGGCTGCTGGTGTCAGGTGAGCTCTGTGCAAATGGGTGTGTCCATGCCCAGGAAAATCTGACTCCAAGTAAGTAGCTAGTTCTCGAGGACTATTTAATGAGCAAAACTCATAACACGTTAAAGTAAGCTAGTGTTGAAGAGAGGAAGTGAAACATGGAGGCCAAAAAAGTGAGAAAACAGCCAAAGGATGGAAGACAGGTGAGAAATGACAAACGGGAAAAGTGCCAAGAATGAGGAAAGAAAAGTAGATGTGAAGAATCACTATGGGCCTTGGCGACAAAACACTGACAAACACAAAACAAGTTGAAGATTCGATTTGAACCCAACCATAACAGACACCCTCTTCCAGCTCCCATTCAGCAGGGCCAGGCCCTCTGCAGGTCTCCTTCACTGTGGCTGCAGTGGTGTCTGCCCTGTCAGGCACCCAAGGTTTTCTGCCCCTGTCCAACTGGGCAACTGCATGGGACTGGGAAAATGAAAGCTGTAAAGCAAACAAAGGGCAGGTGAGTGGCGCAGGTAGGCCCACTCCACAGAGAAAACAGACTGTTTAGAAAAAATACTCTCCAAGGAGGATGTACCAGGACAGCCCTGTAATCACCAAAAGAAGTGATTGTGTCAGCTCGTGAAATTCCTGGCACAGTCAGGCCCCAGGAAATGTCATCCAGAGGATGAGGGGAGAACCTAGGACAAAGAGGTGCAAGACCTTATCTCTGCAAAAAGTAAAAATAGCTGCTGGGAGTGGTGGCATGCACCTACAGTACCAGCTACTCAGGAGGCTGAGGTGGGGGGATCACTTGAGCCCAAGAGTTTAAGGCTGCAATGAACCACGATCACAATACTGCACTGCAGCCTGGGTGACAGAGTGAGACTTTGTCTAGAAAAAAAAAAAAACAACCCTCAAAATAATAAACAACAAAAAAATGCTCTGACCAGATTCCCAGTGCACTGAAACTGGAGAGATAATTAATTTTTATTGTTTGAAGTTACTAAGCTTTGGGATAATTTGCCATGTAGCATTAGACAACTGAAACACAGACTTACCTAGTGTGGCCACAAGTGCAAAGTTCTCCAGCATCACATCACGGTACAGGAATCTCTGTGCCTCCTCAAGGAGTTCCCACTCCTCCCGAGAGAAGTACACGAACACATCCTCGAAGGTCACACAACTCTGCCATGATGAGTACAGTTGAGTCCACATTCAGCATCTCTCCCCAGAACTCCCTCCTCCCTAGTCTATACACTCACACACCCACCCTTTAGTCCCTCACCTCCCCAGCCTCCCAACTAAGAGGAGATACAGACCTTGGCACCACTATGTCTGCTGTCTCCTCATGTCCCTCTCCCCCACGGTGTCCAGCCCAGAGCAGAACCAGGCAAGTGTGCAGACAGATGCTGTCTCAACTCTGGGTCTGGCATGAAGGGTCCCAAACACTCTCCTACCAACCAGTTCTCCTGGTGTTGTCCAGACAATGCCTCTAAACACAACCAAACTTCAGCTCCATCTTCTCCCATGAGCTGCCTATACTAGATTCTTAAGGCCATCAGTTCATACTCCTCCCAAAGCGCACATTACTCTTTGGACTACACCTTCCTCACATCTGAGATCCCGACCACCACTGGTCCATGCCATAGGCACCTCCATGACATCTCTCCTCCCCCATCCCACTCTGCATGCGGTGTCCAGGAAGTGCTGGTGTCTTCACACTATCCACCACTGCCGCCCAGGTGCTTAAGCAACAGACCCAGTTTTCTCTCAGTCTCCAGTTTCAACTGTCTTACTCAATAACAGCATTACCACCATGACTTGAAGATACCCCATCCCACTCCACACACTGGTCACCATTTTTTTCAACTTCTTCAACAGAACCCTTCCCCAGAACTAAAATCCTGTGTGTCTCCTTGAGGCCTCAACTAAGATGTCGACTGAGATCTCTTTTTTTTTTTCTTTTTTTTTGAGATGGAGTCTCACTGCTCTGTCGCCCAGGATGGAGTGCAGCAGCGCGATCTAGGCTCACTGCAAGCTCCGCCTCCCGGGTTTACTTAAGCCATTCTCCTGTCTCAGCCTCCTGAGTAGCTGGGACTACAGGCACCCACCACCATGCCCGGCTAATTTCTTTTTCTTTTTTTTTCTTTTTTTTTTTTTTTTAGTAGAGACAGAATTTCACCGTGTTAGCCAGGATGATCTCGATCTCCTGACCTCGTGATCCGCCCGCCTCGGCCTCCCAAAGTGCTGGGATTACAGATGTGAGTCACCATGCCCGGCCGACAAAAGACCTCTTAACCTAAACATGACCGAAACCTAATTCCTGATATAACCACTAAAAATCATACCTGCTGCCAACTTCTCCATCTCAGTTGATGGCATTTCCATAATTTTACCAGCTACAGCAAAAACCAACCAACCTTAGGGTCATCCACGACTCTCTTCTCTCATTCACCCTTCACATCAAAAATTCCAATCACCCTACTTAACAAACAGAAAATTTACCAACTTCTCTCACCTCCACAGCCACCCCTCTAGACCAGATACTATCAACACTACTGCAATAGCTCATCCCTCATGCTCACAGTCTGTTCTCAACCTGAAAGCCAGAGAGCTTGTTAAAATCCAAGTCAGATCATCTCCCTCCTCTGCTCCAAATCTCCCACGACTTTTACCACACTCAGGACAGGGGTCCAGCTCCTCAGCCAGCCATTCCTGCCTCACTCCTTCCTCTGATATCTGTTTCCAACAAAGGTAATTAAGACCTGAGGTTCCCTGAGCGCTCCCAACTCAATCCTACAAGCATTTGAGCGTACCTGTTCCTGGGTCTGATATACTTTTCCAGTACTCATCCCATTGGTCGCCAGGTGGTGACTTCTCCACATAACTCCATACAACTCATGGCCCAGATTCAGGACACTAAACTAGAAATGACCTCCATTCACCGCCCCCAGTCTCAAGTGAAGAGAGACATGTGAAGAATCCCAGGATATCATTACTACGTCTCATCAGAGAATCTGGTCAGCCTTACTTATAAAATACATACAAAACCCATACATTCTCTAACCTCTGCTGCCACCACTCTGGCCCACACCATCAACGCTCACCTGGACTATTTCAGTAGACTCCATCTTGATCTTCCCATCTATCCTATATTCCCCAGTCTACTACCCACCCTGCAGCCAGAGGAAGCCTTTTAAGAACTGCATCAGAGGACCTCCCTTCTCTGCACCAAACCTTGCATGACTCCCAGCACCCTTAGAAGAGAGGACCAGCTCCTCGGGCTGCCATTCCAGGCCTACCTCTGACTCCCAGTCCCTGTTCTCACCAGGCACAGACGGTTCCCGGAACTCTCCAAACTCATCCTCATCTTCATGCATGCATTTGTACGAACTGCCCTGTGCCTTCGAGTCCGTTCCACACCTTATGCCATAGATAAGGGGGGCGGAACCCCTCCACATAATGCAACAGTGACCACCCTCCAGGGTGGTCAAGACAAGTGCGCGATGAGAGCGAACATCGCAGGACACACAGCCAGGCCGGTGTGCACTTGAGGGATTCCCCCACTCACCTGAACCCGGTCCATCAGCACCGCCGCTGCCATGAGAAGCAGGTGAACGTGAGAAGGGGGTGAACGGGCTGTGCCCTGTGGGCTCAGCCGAAACCCCACGCCTCCACCGCGCTGGACCCCCTCGGGCTGAGTGTAGCACTGCGAGTCTCAGTCTATCCGGTGTAAAAACGCTCACAAGACTAAGGCGGCTGCCGCCGGCGGAGACAAGGACAAGAGGGCGTGTGTGGAGGCCTCGGTAAGAGTCCAGCCCCGGCAGACACCTCCGCGAGAGGCCGCCCTTCCCACGACAGGGGTCATGGATTGTAACAAAAGTGCGGAGGAAGGTCCTGCAGCCTTCACTGTCTTTCCTTGCTAGGTTCCGCGAGAGCCGAGTAGAAAGGCGACCCCATCTAGGACTCAGCCTTCACAACCAGAATGCACAGACCGGGCAAAGGAAAAATACGTCACGACGGCGACGCCAGAGGTCTCGCCCCGCCTCCCCGAGCAGCAGGAAACACCCAGTTTCTGGGCTGTCATTGGCTGCACTCCGGCTACCAATGCGCTGGGCACAGATTTCTGGGTAATGTAGTTTGTACTCTGCATCCAACCAGGCAACGAGCGACTTTCGGGTTCTCCCGGATGTCCGCCAAGAGGCGTCGCGCAGGGAGGGGAAGAAAGACTGTGAAAACGGTGTCTCGGAGGCCAAAGCTGCTTTTAAAGGGTATGCACCCTGATTTCCATGGCCACCTGGGACAAGGCCACGGCACTGAAGTCGCCAGCAAGGGACCCATTCTTTAATCCTCCTGCTTCTGAGGCCCTGGGAGACCTGCTTCACCTCTCAGATTTGGGGATTGAAACGTATGAATAAATTGAACGATGTCTGTATTTCGTTTGTGGGCCTTTTTGTAAAACCTTGAATGATCTTCTAGTTTTTTTTAACATATAAAGAAAAGAGATGTAATTTGCTACCTTTCTGCGGGTTGCACAGGAAGCATGGTGCTGGTATCTGCTCCTGGTGAGGCCACAGGGAACTTTTCTTCGTGGTGAAAAGCGGAGGAGCTTGCACGTAACATGGCGAAAACATGAGCCTCTTCTAATTCATTGATTCCCAATTTGATACGTGGTTTTACAGCATCAGCTTCACTATGAACTTATAAAAACTGAAAATTCTTGGACCCAACCTACACCTTCTGATAAACTCTGGGAATGGGACCCTAGCTGGAGTTCAGGAACTGGAGGTCTTTAGAAGTCATTAGCCAAAAAAACAAACAAAGAAAAATTAGTCAGATGAAAAATACTACAGCCAACCTCATTGGAAACATGGGAAGTGAGGTAAAAAGTACTTAACACTGGGCCTGGCACATCGTGCTAAATACATACAAGCTACTATCAGTCTTGCTCAACACAAGGTTCTCACACACACTGTTTTAGAAAGATAAATCAAAGATCTACCTTTTCAGGATCAGTGGTGATTTTGAAAAAAAAAAAAACAAAAAACAACAAAAAAAACCCAAAGTACAGCCAGGCGCGGTGGCTCACGCCTGTAATCCCAGCACTTTGGGAGGCCGAGGTGGGCGGATCACGAGGTCAAGAGATGGAGACCATCCTGGCTAACACAGTGAAACCCCGTCTCTACTAAAAATACAAAAAAAATTAGCCAGGTGTAGTGGCGGGCACCTGCAGTCCCAGTTACTCGGGAGGCCGAGGCAGGAGAATGGTGTGAACCCGGGAGGCAGAGCTTGCAGTGAGGTGAGATCGAGCCACTGCACTCCAGCCTGGGCAACAGAGCAAGATTCGGTCTCAAAAAACAAAAACAAAAACACAACAAAAAAACAAAGTATAATTATTCCCTCACTCATCAAGTAGCATCATAGGTAATAGTTATAATTTTTTTTTTTTTTTGAGACAGAGTTTCGCTCTTATTGCCCAGGCTGAAGCTCAATGGCGCGATCTCGGCTCACTGCAACCTCGGCCTCCTAGGTTCAAGCGATTCTCCTGCCTCGGCCTCCTGAGTAGCTGGGATTACAAGCGTACACCACCGCGCCCGGCTAATTTTGTATTTTTAGTAGAGATGGGGTTTCTCCATGTTGGTCAGACTGGTCTGGAACTCCTGACCTCAGATGAGCCGCCAGCCTTGGCCTCCCAAAGTGCTGGGATTACAGTGTGAGCCACGGCGCCCGGCTCAGTAATGGTTATAACTTTTACACAAAAACACAGCTATATATCACTGGACTCATTTAATTGAAAAAAATCACATGCAAGAGGGTTTCATAAACTACAGGTAGGTCTATCGTCCAGAAGACACATTCTTATAGGCCATATGATTCAAAACAGAACTATTAAGACTAATTGCTCTTCATAGTTTTTAACTCCACTGTCCACTTAGGTGTCACTGTAGTTAAAATTTTATAACCTGGTTTATTTTATGAGATGACATAGAAATAATTCATATTTAAAGAAAAATACATACACATAATGTATATATACACATATATATGCATATATAATTTATATACACACATACATAATTATATATATGTATAATATAAATTATCTGTCTCCACTCAAAGCCAATATAAATTTAGGTGTCAGGGACACAATGGAATAACATACTGAAGCAGTTACAGATACAACTGCCAACAGATTTCTATGCACAACAAAGGCACTGACTAAGAAAAACTGAAATAAGACTATTTAAAGCCCAAAATGAGAAATTTAATGGATAAAAATAACTGGCATAAAATAAAACTTTTAAGATCCTTGTTAAGGTTGAAGGAAAGTGATCCCAGGTGAATGGTCTGTGATGACAGAAGAAAGGAGGACCTGAGACAGGGGTGCATCTGTGGATTAATGAGACCACTCATTATCTTTATAAAATATTAATACTGCCAGGCATGGTGGCTCATGCCTGTAATTCCAGCACTTTGGGAGGCCGAGGTGGGCGGATCACAAGCTCAGGCGTTCGAGACCAGACTGCCGAACATGGTGAAACCCCGTCTCTACTAAAAGTACAAAAATTAGCCAGGCGTAGTGGTGTGTGCCTGCAATCCCAGCTACTCAGGAGGCTGAGGCAGGAGAATCACTTGAACCCGGGAAGCAAAGGTTGCAGTGAGCCAAGATTGTGCCACTGCACTCCAACCTGGGCAACAGAGTGAGACTCCATCTCAAAATAAATAAATAAATAAATAAATAAATAATAAAATAAAAGATTAATACTTACTTCTGGAAACAGAATGGTGGAATTACCATGCATATCCTCAATAGTATATAAACTGATAGGGGCAAATTAACGAATGTACAAATTTCTTATATTTCTTGAGGAGAGCAAAGACATTAACTCTATAATGTATTAAATAACTGTTTTAAAGTTTAAACATTAACTGAATCAGAGTATATATCTTACAAATTTGAAGAAAAATTGAAATGTAAAGAGATAAAACATTAAAAAAAAATAAAGTGTACACAATGAGTAAGGCAAAGAAAAGCACACATACAACCAGAGGATGTATATAAACCCAAATATATCAGCTATCTCATGAAATGAGTATGGAATAAATTCTCAAATTAGCAGTTAGTAAGTTTTGATGTGCTAAAAGGCCAGGCACAGTGGCTCATGCCTATAATTTCTGCAATGTGGGAGGCTGAAGCAAGAGAATTCTTGAGGTCAGGAATTCTATTAATAGATCAGCCTGAGCCACATAGCCAGGCCCCATCTCTACCAAAAAAAAAAAAAAAAAAAGTAATAGCAGGGTGTGGTGGCATAAGCCTGTAATCCTAGCTACCTAGGAGGCTGAGCCAGGATGATGACTTGAGCCAAGGCTGCAGAGAGTTTTGATAGTGTCACGGCACTCCAGCCTGGGTGACACAGTAAGACTGTCTCTCACTAAAAAATAAAAAAAATAAAAAATAAATCCAACAGTAGTATGGATACAAGAAACACTTCTAGAGTATAATATTAGAAAACTATATGAAACAGCTTTGGGAAAAATATATTTCATACAACAAAGAACACATGAAAATGAAAATTTATATCAGAAAATATCAGTATTAAAGAAACAATTGCTGGCCAAGCGCGGTGGCTCATGCCTGTAATCCCAGCACTTTGGCAGCCCAAGGCAGGCGAATCAGGAGTTTGAGACCAGCCTGGCCAACATGGTGAAACCCTGTCTCCACTAAAAATACAAAATTAGCCAGGCGTGGTGGTGGGCGCCTGTAGTCCCAGCTACTCAGGAGGCTGAGACGAGAGAATAGCTTGAACCCAGCAGGCGGAGGTTGCAGTGAGCCGAGAGATCATGCCATTGCACTCCAGACTGGGTGACAAGAGCTAAACTCCATCTCAACCAAAAAAAAAAAAAAAAAAAAAAAGCACAAAAGAAAACAAAGAAAAAAGAAACGATCACCAAGAAATTATATTTTGAACTGTATGTAATGTATAATGCTGACTTGTATTACATAAAGCAACAATTTTAAAAAGGATAAAGACATAAATCTATGAATATGTTGAGCATTTTTATGTCTGTTATCTCAGCAATTAGTAGAAACAACCAATATAAAATTGTTAAAGTTCTAGTGAATTCTCACCCCAAGATTGATAATTCTGGCCTAATAAATACAAATATAGGATGCTTATATTTAGTACAACTGAATATTTACAGAACTATCAATATAGATGACTAAAAAGTATCTTCAATTCACATGGAGTGAAATAAGACACAGGATGCTATCAAGATATGAATCAAAAAGAGAGATACATGGAAAATATAAAAAGAAGCATTTGGAAATTAAGTTACAAGATACTGAATAACTCATGCATCACAAAAGACAGTTTAAAATGCAATATTTTTTCAAATAATGGTACTACAATATATCCTTTTTTTTTTTTTTTGAGATGGAGTCTTGCTCTGTCGCCCAGGCTGGAGTGCACTGGCATGACCTTGGCTCACTGCAAGCTCCGCCTCCTCTCACTGCAAGCTCCGCCTCCTCGGTTCACACCATTCTCCTGCCTCAGCCTCCCAAGTAGCTGGGACTACAGGCGCCCACCACCATGCCCGGCTAATTTTTTGTATTTTCAGTAGAGACGGGGTTTCACTGTGTTAGCCAGGCAGGGGAATAGCTTGAACAGGGGAGGTGGAGATTGCAGTGATCCAAGATCAGCCACTGCACTCCAGCCCCTGCGACAGGGTGAGGCTCCGTATCAAAAAAAAAAAAAAAAGAAAGAAAAAAGCGTACAAGGCTCAGCCCACTGCTTGGGGGGCTATGGCAACTTAGTGTGGGTGCGGGACCATGCAGGACCGGAGCACGCATGTTCCTGGAGGGCTCACAGCAAACCTGAGGTGCCAGGCCACCTGAGCCAGTCTGGAACGCTCAGTCTCAGGGAGACAGAGACGGGGCTGGGGCTCTCCATCTTTCTCCAGCATCCCAGAGAGGGCACCTTGGGGTTGCTGTACGGACCACGTGGCCGGAGCAGAAAATACAACAAAAGAAAGTTATTTCCAAGGGAAACAGGAAGTCCCTCCCTGACACCACAGGAAACGACCCTCTCCTGAGTTATCATTGGCTCAGACCTTCGTGAGAAAGTGCAGGCAATGGAATTCTGGGTAAAGTCCCATATGTTCCCACGCGGTTGTGCCTGTTCGGTTCTCTGTGGGTAAAGTTAAGCGGCACCACTAGGAAATATTGGGGAAGTTAAGTTCCAAGGTTCCAACCACAGGGGTCCTTACCTCAGAGTACTCACATTTCTGTGGCTATTGGAGGCAGAGAAGACTCGTTCCTGATTTTCCTGCGTGGCCCTGGGCTCACCCCTTCACCTCTCCCAGAGCTGGGGTCCAAGATTTAAAATGAAAAATAAATTCAGTCTTTTGCTCCAGGAGCTGCCAGGCAGTAACATTAATAAACGGGCCTTTAATTCAGTGGTTACAAAGTTGTGGTCCCTAGACCAGTAGCATCTTCATAACCTGAGAACTTGATAGAGATGCAGGCTCTGTGGCCTGACACAGGCCTACTGAATCAGGAACTCTAGGGATGGGATGCAGCATCCATGACAATACCGTGACTAGAATGGGAAATACTACTTTGCTCCTCATAGGAATGTACATAAAAAATGTTATCACATTGTATTCAATTTTAAAAAGAACTATTGTTATTATTGTCATTAGCATTAACATCAAAATGCTTTCACATATACTCTGTGGGAGGCTAAGCCTCAGCAGGATCCTTGGCATTTATCAAAACATAAAATACAATGACACCCTAACTCAGCAGCTAGCCTCATAGGTGTGATTAAAGGTTTTACATGAAAGCACACATTTGGGTTATTTCTTAAACAGTTCAGAAAAAGTGTTCCTAAAACCATAGGTAGGCATGCTACTTGAGACTCATTATTACAGGCCACAAGATTTAAATTTTGGGACTGTAGTCCCAGTTACTCGGGAGGCTGAGGAGAATGGCTTGAGTCTAGGAGTTCAAAGCTGCTATGAGCTATGATCCCGCCACTGTACTCTAGCCTGAGCAACAGAGCGAGACCCTGTCTGTAATACTAAAATTTTAAAAAGAAGATTCAAATTTTGGAAATAGCAGGACTAATTGCCCTCGGACCTAAGTGGGTGGTAGAGTTCATCCAGTTTCAAGTTTGTGACTTTAGAGGACACTTCCTTATTCATCTTTAATTCACAGTAACCAAAACCTGCCTCTCTACCTCTTGTTCTTCCTTCTGGCACTCAAGGCAAGTAGATTCAATCACAAACTTGATTATGAGAGGGTCCTGCCTGAAACTAAGAGACACAGGTAATGTCCTGTCCTCATCAAAACATCACCAGCTGGGTGTGGTGGCTCGCGGCTTTAATCCCAGCACTTTGGGAGGCCGAGGCGGGCAGATCACCTGAGGTTGGGAGTTTGAGACCAGCCTGACCAACATGTAGACATGGAGAAACCCCGTGTCTACTAAAAGTACAAAATCATCCGGGTGTGGTGGCATACACCTGTAATCCCAGCTACTCTAGAGGCTGAGGCAGGAGAATCGCTTGGACCCGGGTGGCTGAGGTTGTGGTGCGTGGAGATCACACCATTGCACTCCAGCCTGGGCAACAAGAGTGAAACTTGTTGTCTCCAAAAAAGCAAAAACAAAACAAAACAAAACAAAAAAAAACAAAAAACAAAAACAAAAAACTCACCATCACCCCCGGGCACAGTGGCTCACGCCTGTAATCCCAGCACTTTGAGAGGCTGAGGTGGGGGGATCACCTGAGGTCAGGAGTTCAAGAGCAGCCTGGCCAACATGGTGAAGCCCCGTCTCTATTAAAAATACAAAAATTAACAGGGCATGGTGCTGGGCCCCTGTAATCCCAGCTACTTGGGAGGCTGAGGCAGAAGAATCGCTTGAACCCAGGAGGTGGAGGTTGCAGTGAGCTGAGATCGTGCCATTGCATTCCAGCCTGGGCGATAAGAGCAAAACTCTGTATCAAAAACAAAAACAAAAACAAAACACCATCACCATCAACCCATCACCTGAACCTGCAGCTCCCATGGGACCACTAAATTTTGGGAAGGTATGAAAAAGGGAACCACTGAAGACATCTCTAGAATGGTGCACAAATGAAACACAATTAAGACACAATTTCACAATCACTTCTGCCCATATTCCATTGTCCACAGCTCATTCACATGGCCCCAAATTAAGTGTAAGGAAAGCTGGAACATGCTTTCCCCCCAGGTGTTCAGAAACAAACAAACAAATGAAAATGTGATTAGTTAGCATCTAGCCAATTCATGGCACAATCCATCCATTTGTTCACCAGATATAGATTTTATTATTTCTACTATGCATTCTACCCTGTCACTCCTTCATTATTCCAGTAACTCAGTATCCTCCAGTCACTGAGCCCATATCACTGTTACAATCTCTAGGGTGTATTTTCCTTTGCATCAGATTCAGATTTTGTTTCTGCAGCACAGGAAAACTATAGTCACAATATAAATTGTCTCCACTCACATCCAGTATATAGTGACTCATGGATGTAGTGGAAGGATACAGTGAAGTTACTGAAGAAATAAGTGCATAATCTAGATTTCTATTCACAGCAAGAGTGTTTTTCAAGAAAGAGTATAAAATAAGACCATATGAAGTAAAAAATGAAAATTTTAGGTAAAAAGGTAACCCGAAAGGTTATATTTAAGAAAAGTGATTCCAGGTGGAAGATCTGCATGATATAAGGAATGCATCTGTGGATCAATACAATTATTCATTATCTGTATAAAACATGAACAATATCCCCTTGTTGAGTAGAACAACAGAATTACTATGCCTCAATACCACTACATGATAACCTGCCTTATATTATCCAAGAGGAGGGTAAAGGTATTAATAACTCTATACCCTGATGTGTTAAATACATGTGCAATAATTTTCAGCTTAAAGACTAACAAAATGAGTGTATACATTCCAAATTAAAAGGAAAATTAGTATTAATAATCTATACATGTTTTCAAAAGAAAGCACAAGAAACAAAACTGAAGAAAAGATAAGCACAAAATAAGAAGACGCATTTAAGCCCAAATATATTAGCTATCACATGAAAAGAACATGGAATAAATTATTGAATAAGTAGGCAGTAATTATTGATGAGTTAAAAATATCCAGTAATAATTAGTTCATAGCTTACATATCTAAGGTATAATGTCATATAAATATATTAAGTCAAAGTCTAGAAAATACATACCTGTAATTATTAAACACAAACACACAAAAAATGCAGATTTGTATCTGACACATAGAAATAAGGGAGAAAACATCAGCAGGAAAACATACTTTACAATTTTAAACATGAATTCAAATTACATAAAACAATTTTAGTATAATGAGAATAAAGGGTTAAATCTCTAAACAAACCAGTCTGCTTTAATATTCATTATCTCAGTAATAATATCAAAAAGGCAGCCATAACATTGGTACAGTTCTGTTGGATTCACACATCACAATGAACACATTTGGCCTGATAAATCCATATAACGTAACAGACACCAATTGTAGCACGTTTTAGCACAAACAGAATATGAACAAAACTGAGAACAGATAGCCAGGACCATCAAACATCTCTTTAACTTGGCCGGGCGTGGTGGCTCACGCCTGTAATCCCAGCACTTTGGGAGGCCAAGGCGGGTGGATCACGAGGTCAGGAGATCGAGATCATCCTGGCTAACACGGTGAAACCCCATCTCTACTAAAAATACAAAAAATTAGCTGGGCGTGGAGGCGAGCGCCTGTAGCCCCAGCTACTCAGGAGGCTGAGGCAGGAGAATGGAGTCAACCAGGGAGGCGGAGCTTGCAATGAGCTGAGATTGCACCACTGCACTCCAGCCTGGGCTCTACAGCAAGACTCTGTCTCAAAAAAATAAAAAAATAATAAATAAATAAATAAATAAAATAAAAAGGCAAAAAATTAATAGAATATTGAAACTTAGAGATAATTCAAGACTACACCTTAGATATTCCCCTAGACCTGTCCAAAAAAAAAAAAAAAAAAAAAAAGGAATGATATATAAAGAAAACATGCAAGAAAATAATACAAAATTTGAACTTCCTTTATAGTAAATGAAAACATAGGGATGGGGGTACAGATTTAGGAAAGACAACCATACATCCGACGTATCATTTTATATATTCAAAATATTAATTTTGCAAAGAGAAAGGTGTACAGAGCCATGTGGGGGTTTGCACGGAACTCATGGGGAGACACTGGCTGCCACAATTTAGGAAGACTAACAGAAAACCTCATCTGACATTCCTTTAATCGGTGTGGATAAATGGTTTCCCCCCAAAACTGGCAATGACAAGGCTAGAAAATACTGGGCATGTGAGAAACTGGATCCTCCAGAGATTTTAGTTCACTGAGGGACGGGAAGAGGTCTGAGAGGTCTGTAGGGTGAAGGTTTTTCCCAGAACTTCCAAACAGCCTGGGTCACCTCAGAAAATGTTGGACTAATGTTCAATCTAGGTTTAGAGCTTTGCATGGTGAGTGCCACAGAATGGGGCAAAAAGAGGGAGAAGATATTTCAGAAAATGAGTATGAAGTGACAATCTACAGAAGTGAGAGAGGAAAGTGTGAAAACTGGGTGTTCATTAATAGAAATAATTTCTTACTTTTGATATTCTATGGCAGTAAACTGTGAGATTATTAATGGAGTACAGGGAGTTTATCGAGATATGCACTCAGGATGCACAGGAATGAAAATGAGGCAGTGAGATGGAAGAGCGGGCACAATAAAACTTTATTAGTGGCCAGGCACGGTGACTCACACCTGTAATCCCAGGTTGCAGTGAGCTGAGATCGCGCCACTGCACTACAGCCTGGTGACAGAGCGAGACTTCGTCTCAAAAAAAAAACAAAAAAACAAAAAAACAAAAAACAAAAAAAACACAAACCCTCCATCCCTAACACCTTGGTGACTATGTTTATATCCCTAGAGTGCAAGGATTGGGATGGCTGAGGACTGAGCCTGGTTAACCCTAACTACTAGGTTCCCCTCCCCTCTTCTGCAGTGGGTTTCTTTTTATAGGCTCTGACATGGGACATAAATATCCATTCACTTTGCCCGCTCCAGTAATTTCGTGCCCTTGTTCTATATATACTTGTCACTGATCTGCGATGCTTCCGAACAAGGAGACAAGCCATTTCCCACAAAAATACACATATATCTTTACTTCAGGGCACTTCTCCCAACACAAAGGTGATGCCCACTTGTACTGGTCCGACTTCAGGCCACGGAGAGGGTTTCTCTACATCCCTGGCCACATCACAACCACTCAAGGCAGGATGTGATGTATCAGTCTATTTGCAGCTTACTGCAAACATCAGGATAATCTGTCTATAAATAAGGCTGAGGGTTTTTTCCCCTATTTTTCAGCCAACCAAAAGTATAAGAGTCTGATTCCTTTTTTTTTTTTTTTTTTAAGACAGAGTCTCACTGTGTCGCCCAGGCTGGAGTGCAGTGGCACATTCTCGGCTCACTGCAGCCTCCGCCTCCGGGTTTAAGCGATTCTTGTGCCTCAGCCTCCCGAGTAGCCGGGACTACAGGCATGCACCACCATGACCAGCTAAGTTTTTGTATTTTAGTAGAGACAGAGTTTTGCTACGATGGCCAAGCCTTTTTTTTTTTTTTTTTTTTTTTTTTTTTGAGACGGAGTCTAGCTCTGTTGCCCAGGCTGGAGTGCAGTGGCATGATCTCGACTCACTGCAAGCTCCACCTCCCGGGTTCACGTTATTCTCCTGCCTCAGCCTCCTGAGTAGCTGGGACTACAGGTGCCTGCCACTACGCCCGGCTAATTTTTTTTTTTTTTTGTATTTTTAGTAGAGACGAGGTTTCACCATGTTAGCCAGGATGGTCTTGATCTCCTGACCTCGTGATCTGCTCGTCTCGGCCTCCCAAAGTGCTGGGATTACAGACGTGAGCCACCGCGCCCGGCAGGCCAAGCTTGTCTTGAACTCCTGGCCTGAAGCAATCCTTCCTCCTTGGTCTCCCAAAGTGCTGGGATTACAGGTGTGAGCCACCATGCCTGGCCTCTGACTCCATTTTTTATATTTGACATTTGACTGTTGCCAGTTTAAAAGCTCTGCCTCCCCTTTGGCCCACTTTTAAGCAACCTGATTAAAAAAGCCTACATGCTCCCTCCCTTTGCACAGCAGCAGAGCCAAACTCCCACCCCCACCTGGTAGCAAGGCAGGAGGAGGCAGTGCCAGGCAATGCCGGTTGGCATTATACTTTCACTTCCAGGACACGTCATCTCAAGGCAAGTAGTGAGAGTTGTTAGCACTCCACTCCCTGCAGCCCTCTCCCAAGACAGATCAACAGCACAAAACTTAAAAGAAGAGAGCTTCAAGAACATTTGGAACAGTTAAAATAGAGACTTAACATTTGGAACAATTAAAATAAAGACCTCACTCAGTTTTTCTGAGTTGCAAAAAGGGGGAAGGGAGTGGGAATAAAAATATTTGAAGAAATAAAGGCCAAACATTTCCCAAATTTGGGAGAAGGCATACACCTAAAGACTTGAAAACCTGAACAATCACGAAACAGGATAAACACAAAAAAATTCCACACCAGGGCACATCATAATCACATTTCTGAAGACTAAAGACAAATATTTTAAAAGCAGCTAGAGAGAAATGACACATTAGTAAAGGAGAACAACAGTTCAAATGGAAGCAGATTTCTCATTTAAAACCAGACGCCACAGGAATTGCTGCAATGTTTTTCAAGTTTTCCAAAAGAAAAGACTTGTCAACCATGAATCCTATACCACACAAAAAATTTCCTTCAAGAATCAATAAAGATATTCTCAGATAAAAGAAAAAAAGAATATTTGTCACAGGTAGACTTATTCTAAAAGAATGGCTACAGGAAGTTATCCACACACAAAGAAAATGGTAGAAGGAGGCTTCAAGATGGAAGAACAATGGAAAGGGTAAGAAATACAGGCCAAGAGACTATTCTTGTTCTTTCAACAAAGTTTGACATTATGACATAGGACTAGAGATTTCAAATAAATAGGTTTGACAACAGAAGCAGAAATTATAACATCGTTCAATATGGTGCAGAGCACGTGGAGGGTAAACGCTTAAGACAATTGTATTAAAAGAATAATGGGGCCGGGCGCAGTGGCTCACACCTGTAATCCCAGCACTTTGGGAGGCCAAGGCGGGCAGATCATGAGCTCAGGAGATCAAGATCATCCTGGCCAACATGGTGAAACCCCATCTCTACTAAAAATACAAAAATTAGCTGGGTGTAGTGGCAAGCACCTGTAGTCCCAGTTACTGGGAGGCTGAGGCAGGAGAATCTCTTGAATCTGGGAGGTGGAAGTTGCAGTGAGCTGAGATTGCACCACTGTTCTCCAGCCGGTGACAGAACGAGACTCCATCTCAAAAAAAAAAAAAAAAAAAAAAAAAAATTAGCATAAGGACATCTAATAAAAGTAACATTTCTACAAATCACTCAAATTGCTATAATGTTGACAACCAGCAGATTGTGACTAAGTTACATAAATACATTTTAATACATAAAGTAACCACTAAAATAATTATACCAAGAAATACACTTAAAAAAAAAAACCCACTATATTAAAGATGAGCTTGCTGTTAAATTAGGAATTAAAAAAACACTACAGACAAATCAAAACTGAATTCTTAAAATTGTACAGGTATCCAAAAAAAGGGCAAGAAAATAAAATATGCCCCAAACCAAACCAAACCAAAACAGAAAAAAAAAAAGGAAAAAAAGGCCAGGCCTGGTGGCTTACGCCTGTAAACCCAGCACTTTGGGAGGCCGAGGCGGGCGGGTCACCTGAGGTCAAGAGTTCAAGACCTGCCTAGCCAACATGTCGAAACCCATCTCTACTAAAAAATACAAAAATTAGCCAGGCGTGGTGGCACATGCCTGTCATCCCAGCTACTCAGGAGGCTGAGGCAGGAGAATTGCTTGAACCCAGGAAGTGGAGGTTGCAGTGAGCCAAGATCACACCACTGTACTGGAGCCTGGGCAACAGAGCAAGACTCTGTCTCAAGAAAAAAAAAAAAAAAAAGAAAAACAAAGGAAAAAAATGATAGATTTAGCGCAACATATCAATAGCCACTTTAAAGATAAATGGTTTAATATAACAACTAAGAGAGATTTTCAAAGTGAAAAAGAAAAAGAGCAAGACCCAACTATATATTGTCTACATAAGATTTACTGCAAATATAATGATGTAGGCAGGTTGAAAATAAAAGAAATGGACAAAGATAAGCCATGCAAACATTAACTTTTGTTTTTTCTTTTCTTTTTGAGACGGGGTCTTGCTCTGTCACCCAGGCTGGAGTGCAGTGGCACCATCTCGGCTCACTGCAAGCTCCACCTCCCGAGTTCATGCCATTCTTCTGCCTCAGCCTCCTGAGTAGCTGGGACTACAGGCATCCGCCACCACGCCCGGCTAATTTTTTGTATTTTTAGTAGAGACGGGGTTTCACCATGTTAGCCAGGATGGTCTTGATCTCCTGACCTAGTGATCCGCCCGCCTCGGCCTCCCAAAGTGCTGGGATTACAGATGTGAGCCACCACGCTGGGCCTCAAACATTAACTTTTAACAATGCAGCAGTTATATCTTGTATTAGTATAAGAGAAAATATACTTCAGAGCTCAGAAAATCAAAATGGTCAAAGAAGAAAGTTTCATAATGATAAGAGGGTCAATACATGAAGAAGATATAATAATCATAAATGCATAAGCACCGAACAAGGGAACATTCAAATATATGAAGGAAAAAGTGATAGAACTGAAAGGACAAATTAAAAATTCCACAATTATAGTTGGAGACTTCTTTTAGCATTCTTCTTTTAGCAAAATATTAGACAAAAAATAAGGAAAATATAGAAAGTCTGAATAACATCATTAATCAACAGAATCCATAAACACAGAATATTTTACCAAACAACACCAGAATATACATCCTTTTTACAAGTAACTGTGGAATACTCAACAAGCATGTTGTTTATGGTTTCTTGTTTATGGGCCCAAAACAAACTTCAACAAATACAAATGTTTTCAAATTAAACGAGCTTGTGCTCAGGCCAAATGTGAAACTAAAAATAACAAAATGATAACAGGAATATTTTAAATACTTGGGAATGAAAGAGCATACTTTTCTTTTTTTCTTTTTCTTTTCTTTTCTTTTTTTTTTTTTTTTTTTGAGATGGAACCTTGCTCTGTCGCCAGGCTGGAGTGCAGTGGTGCGATCTCAGCTCACTGCACCCTCTACCTCCCGGGTTCGAGGGATTCTTCTGTCTCAGCCTTCCGAGTAGCTGGGATTACAGGAGCACACCAGCACGCCCAGCTAATTTTTGTATTTTTAGTAGAGATGGGGTTTCACCATGTTGGCCAGGATGGTCTCCGTCTCTTGACCTCGTGATCTGCCTGCCTCAGCCTCCCAAAGTGCTGGTGTTACAGGCGTGAGCCACCGCGCCCGGCTGAAAGAGCACACTTTAAATAACCCATGTATCACAGATAATTCCTTAAATGGAATCAGGAAATAGTTAAGCTGAATGAAAATATAATTACAATATAGGAAAATGTAAGATGGAGATCAAACAGTGCTGAGTTTAGCTTATAAAACTAAATGCTTACATTAGAATAAAATAATGATAATCTAAGCTCCCACTTCAAGAAACTACAAACAGCAATATACAACCAAAACAAGCAGAAAAAGAAAATAATGACGATCAGAATAGAAATCAAAGACAGAACACATAGAAAATCAATGACACAGAAAACTGGTTCTTTGAAATAGTCAATAAAATTTATAAACATCTAAGATGAACAAAGACAAAGAAAGAAGACACATAACCACTATTAGGAATAAAACAAAGGATACAACTACAGAACGTTGTGTCATGAAGGGAATAATAAGGGAATGCTTCAAATAAATAACTCCGCAAATTTAAATTAGAAAACTTAGATGAAATGAAACAATTCCTCAAAAAGAATAGTCTATCAAAACCCACCCCATATGAAATACTTGGAGTACCTATTAAGTTGAATGACTATGTAATTCAAATCTTCCACAAGAGAAACCTTCAGACTTAAATGGTTTCACCAAAAAATTCTACCAAATACTTAAAAGAAACGACACCAATTCTACCAAATGTCATGCAAATAAAAGGGGGGTGGCACTGGAGGAAAACTTCTCAATTTATTTTGGGAGGCCAGTATTAGTCCAAACAACAAAGTCAGATAAAATGGAAACAAAAAAATAAAACTACTGACCAGTATTGCTCATTGTCGTGGTCCCCAACTCCCCTGCCTTCCGTGTCCTGACCTAGAAAATGCAAGGTGCCTCGACAGCTCTGTGACCCCGGACCAATTGTGTGTCTTCCCTGCAGGCTTAAATGTAAGCTAGGGATTGGAATGCCCGGGCACTGACAAAGTTACATTGTTGCCCGAAATACTGAGAGATCAAACACGTTGCTAAGCATGTAGAAACCGGCCCTGTATCTGAGCCAAGTTCCTTACGCCCTCGTATACTCTCTAACCCAAACTTCTCATCGCAGACGTACACAAGTAGCGCTTTTTGTTTGTTTGCTGTCCAACACAAGGACACACTGCAGCCCCCCAACCCCATATGAAAATTCCTCCGAGAAATGATTTGAACTGATTACCCTGGTGTTTTATGCTCCTTTCCTTGGAATTCCAACAGGTCCTATCTCAGGACTTTTTGAAACAGTCCCTTGTGGGAACCCCTCTGCCACTTTTGGGGAAATTCCAGCCACATTATTTGGCCAGATGGAATACTCATGATTTCAGATACAAAATTTCTCAGTAAAATACTAGCAAATGGAATGTTGTAATTAAAAGAAATCATATTCCAATTAGCCAGGCGTGGTGGCACGTGACTGCAGTCCAAGCTATTTGGCAGGCTGAAGCAGGAGAATCGCTTGAACCTGGGAAGCACAGGTTGCAGTGAGCTGAGATCGTGCCACTGTACTCCAGCCTGGGTGACAGAGGGAGGCTTCATCTCAAAAAAAAAAAAATTATATTCTATGACCTGATGGGGTTTATTCCAGGAGTGCAAGGCTGGCCTACATTCAAAAATTGGCTGGGCACGGTGGCTCACGCCTGTAATTCCAGTACTTTGGGAGGCTGAGGTGGGTGGATCCTTTGAGGTTGGGAGTTCGAGACTAGCCTGGCCAACATGGTGAAACCCCATCTCTACTAAAAATTCAAAAATTAGCTGGGCATAGTGGTGTACGCCTGTAGTTCCAGCTACTCAGGAGGCTGAGGCAAGAGAATTACTTGAACCTGGGAGGCGGAGGTTGCAGTGAGCCGAGATTGCACCACTGCACTCCAGGCTTGGTGAAAGAGTGAGACTTGGTCTTAAAAAAACAACAAAAAATTCTAAAATCAGTTAAAGCAATCCATCCTAACAGGCTAAAGAAGAAAAATTACATGATCATATCAATTGAAGGGGGAAGAGCATTTGGCAAATTAAATGCCCATTCACAATAAAAGCCCTCAGCAACTCAGAAGGGAAACTTTCTAAAGAACACGTACATAAAAGTCTACAGGTATCATACTTCACGGCCTACACGGAATGCTTTCTCCCAAACATCAAGAAAAAGGCAAGTACGTCCTCTTTCAACACTTCTATTCAAAATCACACTGGAAGTTCCAGCTAGTGCAATAAACACAAGAAAAGGAAATAAAAGTAATATAGATTGGGAGGGTGAAGTAAGATGTTTGGGCCAGGTGTGGTGGCTCATGCCTATAATTCCAGCACTTTGGGAGGCTGAGGCAGGAGACTCACTTGAGCTCAGGAGTTTGAGACCAGTCTGGCAACATGGTGAAACCTCATCTCTACAAAACATACAAAAATTAGTTGGGCATAGTGAAGTGTGCCGGTAATCCCAGCTACTCAAGAAGCTGAGGGTAAAAAGTGCTTGAACCTGACAGGCAGAGGTTGCAGTGAGCCAAGATCGTACCACTGTACTCCAGCTTAGGTGACAGAGCAAGAGTCTCAAAAAAAGAGAAATAAGAAATAAGATGTTTGCTAATAACATTAATATAAGGAAGAAAATCCTAAGAAAGCTATCAAAAAATGTTGCTAGAACTATTGACTTCAGCAAAGTCACAGTATACATATAAAAATTATAATTTATATATTTCTCTATAATTGCAAGTACCAAGTGCAAACTGAAATTTAAAACTCAATACAGGCTGGGCACAGTGGCTCACGCCTGTAATCCCAGCACTTTGGGAGGCTGAGACGGGCAGATCACGAGGTCAGGAGATCGAGACCACCCTGGCTAACACGGTGAAACCCTGTCTCTACTAAAAATACAAAAAATTAGCCGGGTGCGGTGGTGGGCACCTGTAGTCCCAGCTACATGGGAGGCTGAGGCAGGAGAACGGTGTGAACCTGGGAGGCGGAGCTTGCAGTGAGCCGAGATTGCGCCAGTGCACTCCAGCCTGGGTGACAGAGTGAGACTCCGTCTCAAAAAAATAAAAAATAAAAATAAAACTCAATACAACATATAATGGCCCCCTAAGAAACTGTCTAGATTTTTAAAATATGTCCATAATCTATAAGCTGAAAATTACAAAACGCTTATGAAATAAATCAAGGACCTCAATAAACAGAGGAACGTACCATATTCATGAACTGCAAGACTCAACAAGATGTCAATTCCCACCAAAATGATCTTTAGATTTAAGGTAATTTATATCAAAATCCCAGCAACATATTTCGTAGAGACAAACATGCAATATATATGCAAAGCCAAAGGAAAAAACTGATATGAAAGCCAAATCAATTTTTATTTTTTATTTTTATTATTTATTTTTTGAGACAGAGTCTCGCTCTGTCACCCAGGCTGGAGCGCAGTGGCACCATCTCGGCTCAATGCAACCTCCGCCTCCCGGGTTCAAACAATTCTTCTGCCTCAGCCTCCCAAGCAGCTGGGATTACAGGCACCTGCCACCTTGCCTGGCTAGGTTTTGTATTTTTTTTAAGAGATGAGGTTTCACCATGTTGGCCAGGCTGGTCTTGAACTTATGACCTCACGTGATCTGCCCACCTCGGCCTCCGAAAGTGTTGGGATTACAGGCATGAGTCACCGCGCCCGGCCCCAAATCGATTTTTAAAAAGAACAAAGAGTGAGGAATAAGTTTATCCTATTTTAAAATTTACTAGCTAGCAACAGTAATCAAAATAGAGTGGTACTGGCATATGTTTAGGCTCAAAGACTAGTGGCATAACATAGAGAACCCAGAAATAGACCAATATGAATATACTTAAATTTTGCTACGGTGTAAAAGCAATTCAATAGAGGCAGAATAGTCTTTTCAACAAATGGAGCTTAAAAAAATTCATGGGCAACAACAAAAGACACTCAACTACGGTTCATACTGTAATACAAACATTAACATGGATCAGATTCAAATGTAGAAGATAAGATTTGTAAGAGGAAATACGACAGAAAATATTAAGGACCTAAAACCTGGTGAGGAGTTCTTAGACATGACATAAAAAGGACAAGGAGGACCGGGCGCAGTGGCCCACGCCTATAATCCCAACACTTTGGAAGGCTGAGGCAGGCAGATCACAAGGTCAAGAGATGGAGACCATCCTGGCCAACATGGTGAAATCCCATCTCTACTAAAAATACAAAAATTAGCTGGGTGTGGTGGCACGCACCTGTAGTCCCAGCTACTTGGGAGGCTGAGGCAGGAGAATCACTTGAACCCCGAAGGCAAAGGCTGCAGCGAGCTGAGATCTCGCCACTGCACTCCAGCCTGGGCAACAGAGCGAGACTCCATCTCAATTAAAAAAAAAAAAAAGGACCGGCCGGGCGTGGTGGCTCACGCCTGTAATCCCAGCACTTTGGGAGGCCGAGGCGGGCGGATCACAAGGTCAGGAGATCGAGACCACGGTGAAACCCCGTCTCTACTAAAAATACAAAAAATTAGTCGGGCGCGGTTGCGGCGCCTGTAGTCCCAGCTACTCGGAGGCTGAGGCAGGAGAATGGCGTGAACTCGGGAGGCGGAGCTTGCAGTGAGCCGAGATCGCGCCACTGCCCTCCAGCCAGGGGGACAGAGCGAGACTCTGTCTCAAAAAGAAGAAGAAAAAAAAAAAAGGACCAAGAGATGTCTTCAAAATAATGACATGAATTAATGCAATACAAAATGGCTTTTCCTACAATAGAAAACTATGCATGTGGTCATTAAAGGGCTCTGAGGGCTGCGCGCAGTGGCTCACACCTGTAATCCCAGCACTTTGGGAGGCCGAGGCAGGCGATTACCTGTCAGGAGTTTGAGACCAGCTTGACCAAAATGGAGAAACCCCATCTCTACTAAAAATAAACAATTAGCCGGGCGTGGTGGCACATGCCTGTAATCCCAGCTACTCGGGGAAGCTGAGGCAGGAGAATTGCTTGAACCCAGGAGGCAGAGGTTGCAGTGAGCCAAGATTGTGCCATTGCACTCCAGCCTGAGTAACAAGAGCAAAACTCTGTCTCAAAAAAAAAAAAAAGAAAAGGCTCTGAAGAGGGAAGTCCCACTAGGACACCCCTCTCTCTCATAGCAGAGAGCTAGTCTCCTTTTTTTGAGATGGAGTCTCGCTTTGTCCCCTAGGCTGGAGTGAGTGGCACGATCTCGGCTCACTGCAAGCTCTGCCTCCCAGGTTCAAGCCGTTCTCCTGCCTCAGCCTCCCATGTAGCTGGCCCCACCACCGCGCCCGGCTAATTTTTTGTATTTTTAGTAGAGACGGGGTTTCACCGAGTTAGCCAGGATGATCTCGATCTCCTGACCTTGTGATCCGCCTGCCTCGGCCTCCCAAAGTGCTGGGATTACAGGCGTGAGCCACCACGCCCAGCCTCCTTTCTCTTTCTTTTGCCTATTAAACTTCTGCTCCTAAACCAAGTAAGTAAATAAATAAATAAGGCTTTGAGGAGTTCAAAGTGAATACATGATTTTTACTACTGTACAATATATATTTTTAATATGAGGTAATACTATCACATGTGGCTCAAAATCTAGTCTTAAAAATGTTATCAAAAAGGAATTCCAAAATGCTCTAAATGTGTATCATTTTAATCAAGCCTAAGTCCATGGTGACAACTGTGAAAGTCACACTTACCTACATATATGCATGCTGGCTTACGTGTTAAAATTCCAGTTAAAGAGAATTTTCACACACTGTTTAAAAAGATTAAAAATGACATTCCTTCTATGTGTTTGTTTTTCTGAGTTTATCACGATCTTTTAAATGAATTCAGCTACATACTGTATTTTTTGGGGGCCTTAATCTGACCTTTAGAAAAGTGAGGTGGATCTAACTCTCTCAAAGGAGAGGTAAAGAAGCTGAGAAACCACAATCATAGGGAAAAAACTAAGATGCCCGCCCAGGATTACTCTGTGCATGAACAATTACACTATCATCCCTATCCCAGGAAAACTAAAAAAAAAAAAAAAAAGTAAACCCACATCAAGAAAAAGTATGTGTATTGGGTAAAGACATCCAGTGAAAGTTTTTTTAAACAAGCATCTGAAGTGGACAATGTGTCCAAACATACATACATCCTTATCTCCTTATAAAAGTGTTTCATAACTCAAGCCTCCATATTTTTTATAAAGATGTATGCTCCTACACCTCAAGAGTGGAGAATGTTGCAGGACTAAGGAAGCTTTCACCAAATGTTTTCAAACCCTCATTCGTCTTAACTGTTCAGACACTGGGCAGCAGTGAATGTACAAAGAGGAAAAATAAAGGGGATGAGATTTTTTGTTTCTGAAACATTTCCCTCTCCCAAATAAAATAAAAAAGCGATGACAAATTGCCATAGGCTTGTAAGACAAGTCTAAAAGAAGCTGTGTTTTATTCCTCTTCCCTATATCTCCTTCTCCTTTGTTTAAATATCCCTGAGATAATATGTCACTGTAAACTAAGAAGAAAGATGTGGCTGAAGGTTTTCCTAAGTGCATAGTAACCACTGGGTCTCTCTCATGGGTGAATTCTCAGATGGAGAATAAGACTCCAGGCTGCTTCAATTTCTAACATGATTGTTCAGATGACAAATGATAATCTATGACAGGTTTTCTCAAAGACAGGATGCTTATGAAGTTTCTCTTCAGTATGAATGGCCAGATGGTAAGATGTTCCTTTCACCACAGATTTTCTTCAGTGGTGATATTCAAAAACTCTTTCCCTAATAAAAGTCTGTGGATGTTGACTGAAGTCTGTGCAGTCATAAAAGGTCTTCCCACATCTGTCACCATGGTAGGGTTTCTCCCAGTATGAATCCGCTGATGATGTGTGAGGGAGGAGCTGCGATTAAAAGCCTTTCCACACTCACGGCATTCATACGGCTTCTCTCCAGTGTGAATGATGGCGTGTCGAATAAGGTTTGCGCTCCGGCAAAAGGCCTTCCCACACTGGATGCATTCATAGGGTTTCTCTCCAGTGTGAATCTGTTGGTGCCTCGTAAGGTGTGAGCTGCGGTTGAAGGCTTTCCCACACTCCACGCACTCATAGGGTTTCTCTCCAGTGTGGATGCTGAAGTGTCGAATGAGGTCTGCCCTATCACTAAAAGCTTTTCCACATTCTTTGCATTCATAGGGTTTTTCTCCAGTGTGAGTCCTTTTATGCAAGACAAAAGTGGAGTAGTGGGTGAAGGCCTTTCCGCATTCACTGCATTCATAAGGCTTCTCCCCAGTGTGAATCCGCTGGTGCTGCTTGAGGTGTGACCTGCGGTTGAAGGCCTTCCCACACTCCATGCACTTATAGGGCTTCTCCCCGGTGTGGATGATGTGGTGCTGAATGAGGTCTGCACTCTCACAAAAGGCTTTTCCACACTCGTTGCATTCGAAGGGTTTCACTCCAGTGTGAATCTGCTGGTGCCACGTGAGGTATGACCGGCGGTTGAAGGCCTTCCCACACTCAATGCACTCATAGGGCTTCTCTCCCGTGTGGATGATGTAGTGTCGAATGAAACCTGGCCTATCTCGAAAGGCTTTGCCACACTCTTTGCACACAAAGGGTTTTTCTCCAGTGTGGCTCCTGTTATGCAAGACGAAAGTGGAGCGGTGGGTGAAGGCCTTTCCGCATTCACTGCACTTGTAAGGCTTCTCTCCGGTGTGAATCCGCTGGTGCCGTGTGAGGTGTGACCTGCGGTTAAAAGCCTTTCCACACTCCATGCACTTATAGGGCTTCTCCCCGGTGTGGATGATGTGGTGCTGAAGAAGATGAGTGCTCTTGCTAAAGGTTTTCCCACACTCTGTGCATTCATAGGGCTTCACTCGAGAGTGAATCCGTTCATGCTGAACAAGGAGGGAATTCTTTTTAAACACTTTCCCGCATTCCTCACATTTATAGGAATTTTTCTCTTCACGAATCAAGGAATCTGTAACTGGTCCATGTGAATCACATTCATAGAGATCATCTTCTGTTGAAACTTGTTTTTGTGTAATCCTTGTACATATACCATCATCTGACCCCAAACCATCACGTTCAGAACTCATTTTCTCCAGGAGCTTCTCCCCCTGGGAGTCTATCCCTACTTTCGAGTGGACTTCTTGCATTTCAGATGGCCCACCTTGATCCTTGGCTTGCCCTAACTGGGAGTCCTTTGAGACTCCCTGTGTCAGTCGTTCCCGGAGTAAGACTTCCTCAGGCAAGGCCAGGTGAAAAAAGCTAGGCTCTGTGGTCTTGGGTTTTGTGTTGTCACCTGGAAGGAATACAATACACAAAAAGGCTTATTAGAGATGGCATTATAGAAGAAACAAAGGCCAGGGACAGTGGCTCATGCCTGTAATCCCAGCACTTTGGGAGGCCAAGGCAGGCAGATCACCTGAGGTCAGGAGTTCGAGACCAGCCTGGCCAACATGGTGAAACCTGTCTGTACTAAAAATACAAAAATTAGCTGGGCGTGGTGGCGCACGCCTGTAATCCCAGCTACTCAGGAGGCTAAGGCAGGAGAATCACTTGAACCCAGAAGGCAGAGGTTGCAGTGAGCCGAGATTGTGCCACTACACTTCAACTTGGGCAACGGAGCAAGACTCCATCTCAAAAAAAAGAAGAAGAAGAAGAAACAAGATCAGCATTTCAGTGAGAACAAGAAGATGAAACAGTACCCTCAGCCTCCCAAAGTGCTGGGATTACAGGCATAAGTCGCCATGCCCAGCCTAGAGTAGATCTTGGATGAGAAAATAATGCTGGGCACGATGGCTCATGCCTGTAATCCCAGCACCTGGGGAGGCTGAGGCGGGTGGATCACCTAAGGTCAGGAGTTTGAGAACAGCCTGACCAAAATGGAGAAACCCCATCTCTACTGAAAATACAAAATTAGCCAGGTGTGGTGGCACATGCCTGTAATCCCAGCTACTCGGGAGGCTGAGGTAGGAGAATCACTTGAACTCGGGAGACAGAGGTTGTAGCGAGCCGAGATCGTGCCATCGTACTCCTGCCAGGGCAACAGTGAGAGACTCCGTCTCAGGGGAAAAAAAAAATTGGGCCAAAAATAGGGTCTGCCTTACAGGACTATAGTGAAGATGAAGTGAAACACTACATATACTACGTTCGGCAGAAAGCAAGGCACTGAGTAAAAAATAAATACATGTTAGCCATAATTTTTTATCATGGGTTAGTGAAGTATATACATCTGGGACCTAACTTGGAAGTACTTAAATTTAAGATGTAAGAGGCCAGGCTTGGTGGCTCAGCATTTTCGAAGGCTGAGGCAGAAGGAGAGCTTGAGCCCAGGTGTTTGAGACCCGCCTCAGCAACATAACAAGACCATCTCTATAAAAAATTTTAAAAACTCAGCCAGGCACGGTGCACATGCCTGTAGTCTCAGCTACCTGGGAGGCTGAGGTGGGAGAATCCCTTGAGCCCAGGAGGTTGAGGCTTCCGTGAGCTATGATCACACCACTGTACTCCAGCCTGAGTGAGAGAGTGAGACCCTGTCTGAGGAAAAAAAAAAAAAGAGGCTCCATGGATCCCAAGCACCCAGAGAGACCACAATAAGACTGCCCGCAAAATTCAGAGGCAGTGTTCACTTTTCCATGTGCAAGCTGCCATGATCCCCACCTTCCCAGCTGCTGGCTCCTACCTGGATAGGAGCTTTGGGAGAGGTCTTTCTTAACAATCCATAGCTCCTCTCTGCGATCCAACTGGTAGATCAGCTCTGGTTCGAACAAAGGACAGCCTGTGCATGGAGAACGAAAGAGGACACAGGGAGTTAGGTTAGAAGAAAGAAACCTCTCAATCTGTTCTGGGACTTCAGGATGGGGAAGACCATGGAATGAAACTATTCTCAGCTAAGCAAAGAAAATGTTAAACTGTGACCATAAAACAACTACAAAAACACCATCTGGCTGGGCACAGTGGGTCATGCCTGTAATCCCAGCACTTTGGGAGGCCAAGGCAGGTGGATCACCTGAGGTCAGGAGTTCAAGATCAGCCTGCCCAACATGGTGAAACCCCATCTCTACTAAAAATACAAAAAATTAGCCCCAGCTACTCGGGAGGCTGAACCAGGGAGGCGGAGGTTGCAGTGAGCTGAGATCACGCCACTGCACTCCAGCCTGGGGAACAAGAGCGAAACTGCGTCTCAAAAAAAAACAAAAACAAAAACAACAAAAAACCATCCTCATTGGCCCCAGAGACTGTAAGCAGTAGTGCTGGCTGTGTGACAGTATCAATTACTTTTAATCTCCATCCTACAAAAATCTCAACCCTGTTCAGACAAATTTTCTGAAGGGATTTTATAATTAGTCCCCATGGCAGGTAGAAAAGCCCTGGTCTCCATCATCTTGCAAATGGCAACCCTGATCATCTGTACTCTGAGGTAGGCAGGTGACCTATACCAGCCACTCCAAGGAGAGAGAAAGCCTTCATTCCAGGAAGGGCTAAATGAGGGAGGCTGCCACTCCTGCTCCCATGCAGCATCCCGGGAATTCTGTGAGGGAACCTGCCTAAAAACCTTACCAAGAGGAGAGAGCAAAGAGGCTGAGCACAGCGGCTCACGCTTGTAATCTCAACACTTTGGGAGTCTGAGACCAGCCTGGGCAACATGGTGAAACCCCATCTCTACTAAAAATGCAAAAATTAGCCACACCTGGTGTCATGCACCTGTGGTCCCAGCTACTTAGGAGACTGAGGTGGGAGGATCACTTGAGCCCAGAAGGCCGAGGTTACAATGAGCTGAGATCACATCACTGCACTCCAGCCTGGATTACAGAGTGAGACCCTGTCTCCAAAAAATAAAAAAGAAAGTGGGAGCAAAGAAAAACAACTGGCTTGACACCCACCAACCCAGGAGCCAGCCTTACCACTAAGCTTATTCGGTGAGATAATATATTTCCTTCAGGGTTAAGACTGTATGAGCTGATCTGCACATATAGCCCAAAACTTTTCAAAATATAAGGGGGTAAAATACATAAGTACTCTATAGAGAAGTTAATGGCAAGGCAGTAGGACCCACAAAAACACAAGGTGGGATTCATCAGTCATCTCTAAGCAAATGTTCACTCATTTTTGCTATGTGCCTGGCACTGGGTTCAATGACAGTGCAGTGGAAAAGGTGAATCAGACCTTCCTTCAGCTTTGTCAGGATCGTGCTCACCACCACCTCAGGGCCTTTGCACACGCCGGCCTGCCTACCTGGAATACTACTTGCTCCTCTCTCTTGTTCCTTCTAATTAACTCACTCTTTGGGTCTCAGCTCAAATGTCACTTCTTGGAGAGACTTTCCTGCTGTGGCTCTCGAATCCAAGTCCTTAATCAATATGCCACCCTGCCACAGAACTTTACTCCTAATAGTAAGTCAATAACTGATATACAATGTAACTATAACCTAGCGAATATGCCAAGCAATTTAAATGCATTGTATTTTATAAACACTGAATTAAATTTAGGCATTAGTTTAGAAAAGAAATAACATATTTGAGATAATGAATCTCCATTCAGGAGAAAGGTAAGTTTCTTCACTGATCTAAGGCTTTTTTTTACATTCTAGGCAAAGCACTACATTGCTACTCCTATGGGCCCGGCATGAAAAATTCAATTTTAGGATTTCTTCACAGGATGCACATTAAGAATGTACTGCAATCAGGACCACATTATACATGAAGAAATCGAGGCTCAGGCAGAGAAAGTGATTGCCAAAATCTGGGAAATGGCAAATGGCCAAGCTAAAATGGACACCTGAGTCGAGTCATCAAAAGCATCTGGCCAATTTAACCACAGAACTATACAAAGTTGTTCCAAAAAATGCTGAGTCCAAGTGTGATCCTGCTGATTATGAGGACAATGATTTAGAGAGCAGTAACAACAGTGACAGCAACAGGGGTCACAATTGCTAACCTGCACCCACCCACCTACCACAACACACTGTACTGAACCATTTGCCCTCACACTAGCCCTGTGAAATAAACACTATATTGCCCCCCCCCCTTTTTTTTTTTCAGATGGAGTCTCTCTCACACTGTCGCCCGGGCTAGAGTGCAGCGACGCACTTGGCTCACTGCAAGCTCCGCCTCCCGGGTTCAAGGTATTCTCCTGCCTCAGCCTCCCGAGTAGCTAGGATTACAGGCACCCGCCACCATACCCGGCTAATTTTTTGTATTTTTAGTAGAGATGGGGTTTCATCATGTTGCCCAGGCTTGTCTCAAACTCCTGACCTCCTGATTTGTCTGCCGTGGCCTCCCAAAGTGCTGGGATTACAGGAGTGAGTCACCGTGCCTGGCCTGGCCCTTTTTATTCATGAGAAAAATTGAGGCACAGAGATTCCTTAACTTGCCCAGGAATACAGGGATCATAAGCAGTGGAGATGGGAGTGGACTCCTGGACACCAGACCCTGGTCTCCCAAGTGCTACACTCAGAGCAAATGCTGAACACCCCTGTGTGGTGCCAGAAGCCTCAGAACAAGCAGGCTGTGGAGGAGAGAGGGGAACATGAGTAAGAGAACTCAATCCTAAGTGAGGACTGGACCAGAAGGGGCCTTACCCAGAGACACGAGAAGCCCATAGGTCTCCAGCATCACCTCCTGATACAAGGTTCTCTGGGCTGCATCCAACTGTCCCCACTCCTCCTGGGTGAATGTCACAGCCACATCCTCAAAGGTCACAGACACCTGGAAAATTAAACAGAGATAGTAGTGTTTCCCTTGGAACTGTGGAATACAATTAGAACTTGTCACTCCAGCACTGCAAAAGATGCACAGTGACACAAGAATCCAATCACCAAGCATCTCCAGAGGGCCATGATCTGTGCCAGGCATAAGGGGAATGTGGACACTGCCTTGGATAAATTACAGCAGTGTCGGCCAGGCGCAGTGGCTCACGCCTGTAATCCCAGCACTTTGGGAGGCTGAGACGGGCAGATCACGAGGTCAGGAGATCGAGATAATCCTGGCTAACATGGTGAAACCCCGTCTCTACTAAAAATACAAAAAAAATTAGCCAGGCGTAGTGGCGGGCACCTGTAGTCCCAGCTACTCAGGAGGCTGAGGCAGGAGAACGGCGTGAACCCGTAAGGCAGAGCTTGCAGTGAGCCAAGATTGTGCCACTGCACTCCAGCCTGGGTGACAGAGCGAGACTCCGTCTCAAAAAAAAAAAAAAAAAAAAAAAAAAAAAAAAAAAATTACAGCAGTGAAGAGAGAGAAGCTATGCAGGAAGACACTTGACACAGAAATAAGGTTGGGACAATCCTAAGTGGAGTGAGAGGCACAGACAGTCAGTGTGCTGGGATATCAGAGGAATGGGAAAGAATAATAACAAACAATAACACCAGTAGCAGTAACAACAACAGCACCTGAGTCTTACTGATCCTGCCTGTGAGCCTGCCTCACGCTAATGGCTTTACATGCCATGGTCAAGTGACTAAAAGTCCCCAGCTCAGGAGCCAGACTCCTGAGGTTTAAAACCAAATTCCTGAAATCAACACAAGCCTGCTAAGTGACCTTGGAAATCTCATTTCATTTATCTGAGCTTTGATGTCCAGGTCAATACAGCAGGGTTTTCCACTTCACCAAGAATAGTCAAAAGAGCTGAAGAAAAGTTGTAAAGGAAACATTGAGGCAAAGGGCCACAGCCCCTGAGTTCACCATCATCATCTCCACGTCACACTCAAGAGACTTGAGGTCCAGGACCTCTACTAGTCTACCCAAAGTCACATGTCTTATCAGAAGAGACAGAATTTGAACCCAGGGCCCTATGGTCTATATTCTCATCATGCAACCTGACATTCCTTCATTAGCAAAGTTAATGCACAGTTAATGAGGATGGGAAACACTGAAATACATCCATTTGAGCCACCCGGAAAATATTTTCAGGGTTTTTTTTTTTTTTTTTTTTTTTTTTTTGAGACAGGGTCTATTTTGCCCAGGCTGGGTTTGAACTCATGATCCTCCTGCCTTAGCCTCCCAAGCTGGAACTACAGACACATGCCACTGTGCTGGCGTTAGCCACTTGAAAATATTTTCATGGACATGGGCAGAGCAGCATAGTCATAATCACCTACCTCACAGAAGAGTCACCTGAGGTGGTGGCACCTGCCTCAAAGGTGGCAGGGCCTGGACCTGCATCTGCTTCCTTGGAGACTACTTCTGGGCCTCACAGATGCCCATTCTCATAGGAAGAATCCACAACAAGCTATCACTACCTTTTCCTGTTTGAGTCCTACCAGCAAGTATCCCTGAGGTCAGGTTACTTCAGGAGCAAGGAACAAGAGTCAGGTTGTAGCCATGAGAACATGGGCCCCTGACTGGCTATGATGTCTGTCCTGGCTAAGGAGGAAGGCACATCTAGCAAAAGACCACAAAATCTTGTGTCCCAAGAGTATAGGAGAAAACCACTCAGGAAACCACTGCGGAAGCCACACGGGTCCCCTGTGGACTCCTTAAACCACCAATATACCATTTTTTTTTCTTTTTTAGTCCACACAGTTCCACCAGTATGAAATGCCATGACTCCCATTACCCAAGACCACCTGCTAGAAGGAGGCCTGCTCACCTTGCAGAGTTTACTTTAGGTATCATCCCAGGCCTCCCTAACCATTGCGGGCAAAGAAGAGGGTAAAAACACAGGCTGTGACGGTAGACATACCAGTTGTTAGTTTCTGATACTTAAGAGCTACAGTGATGTAAGGCAGGTAATTGAACCTATGTGAGCCTCAAGCTGCTCTTGTGTGAAACAGTGATGACAAGAGAACCTAAATCTTTTTTTTTTTTTTTTTTTTTTTTTTTTGAGACGGAGTCTCGCTCTGCCGCCCAGGCTGGAGTGCAGTGGCCGGATCTCAGCTCACTGCAAGCTCCGTCTCCCGGGTTCACGCCATTCTCCTGCCTCAGCCTCCTGAGTAGCTGGGACTACAGGCGCCCGCCACCGCGCCCGGCTAGTTTTTTGTATTTTTTAGTAGAGACGGGGTTTCACCGTGTTAGCCAGGATGGTCTCGATCTCCTGACCTCGTGATCCGCCCGTCTCGGCCTCCCAAAGTGCTGGGATTACAGGCTTGAGCCACCGCGCCCGGCCAAGAGAACCTAATTCTAAGGAGTTCAGGATTAAATGAGCTGAGGGTTAAATAATGCCTGCCAATTAGCCTTGATGATTGGACTCTTGATGATCAGCTGTCACTTTTTGCAATTATTTCTTTTCTCTTTGTTCACATAATATCCTAGACAAACTCAAACAGCAAGCTTTTTAAATATCGTCAGATTCCCTATACAAAAATGCCAGACTCTGGGCAAGTGTGTAACGCGCCACTTCAACCGGAATTGCCAAAAAAGGCACCTCCAAATAGGTGACATTTGGACAGAGGCCAGAAGGATGTGAGAGGGAGGCCCTGCGAAGTTATAGGGGCAGTGTTCGAGGTAAAGGGAAGTGCAAAGAGAAAGGCTGGAAAATGGAAGACGACTGCACGGTCAGGTTGGTGACTCTGAACAGCAAAGGACCAGGGAAAAATGGAGAGACAAGGTCAGGGGTGGTTGGCCAGGTGGATGAGGTAGGGGCTGGCAGGCAGCAGAGGAGGCTGGATTTAGGGGAAGTGTGATTAGAGCCTTGGAAGGAAGCATCATTCATCCTTCTACCAAGGACTGAGCACCTGTCGGAGGCCAACACTGTTGCAGGACTGCGGATAAAAGAAGTGACAAGCTACGACCACTTCTCTTAAATAAACGACGGCGACAAAGAAAAATCCTGTGGCTGTCTTGGCTTCCGCCTGCCCAGGAGGCCTCCAGAAGGAGCAGAGCAGCAGCAAGGCCGAAACCTCGTCCACTCACCTGCGCCGAGGCTGCCATCCTGGGACCCTGCAGCCCTAGCGGGGCCCAGGAATGCCGCGGCTCAGTCGACCCCAGCCCTTCTCTGTCCTGGGTGGGGCGACCTCGGCTGACTTTCGCACTCAGAGCCTCAGTTTCCCCAGAGAAAAATGCGCACAAAGCGGGCGCAGCGTCGGGGCTGAGGAGACGGAGGGCGGCTGTGGAGGTCTAGGCCCCGGCGGGAGCCGGCGGAACACCCCGTTAGGGAACAAGTAGGGGGTCAGGCTCCCGCCAAGACGCGGAGAAGGGGCGTAACAGCCTCATTACCCTTCCCTGCTCAGGCCTCTGGACGCGCCCACCCAGCGGTCCAAGCCCCACACTGTTTCAGCGCCAACCCGGCTCACGGAGATGACGTCACGCCAAGAAGCGGAAGTCCCGCCTCCGCCGCCCAGGCCCGCAGAAAATGTCCCTGTCCTGGGCCCAGAGTCTGCGGCGGACGCAAGGGACGACGCCTTCTGAGTAAGGCAGTTTTTTCCTCACATCTACCGGGTGTGGGAACTCACCAAGCACAGCCGACTCCATGTAAGTGTGCACAAAGACCCCTGCGGCATCTTAGGGCCGCCGCTTTACTACGAACACAAGTCGGAGGGTCGAAAGGTCCTTTCTAGCTTAGGAAAATTGAGGTCAGGAGGCGGGGATATTCGCCCCGATTCAGATCGTGGGCTGGGCCCAGAACTTCTGGCTCACTTCCCCTCTTTTAGGGAGGTAGCTCATGTAATCTCAGTGCTTTGGGATGCCAACACAAAATAATTGCTTGACGTCAGGAGTTTGAGACCAGCCCGGGCAATATAGTAAGATCTTACTTATATCTATTTAAAAAAAGAAAAAAAAAAAGAGCAAGGCATGATGGCATACACGTGTAGTCCTAGACAGTGGTCAATGGGAGGCTGAAACAAGAGGATTGCTTGAGCTCAGGAGTTTGAGGTTATGGAGAGAGATGATGAGAGAAAACACACCACATAAACACACTGAGATGCCATCTTATACTGATCAGAATGGCTATTATTAAAAAGTAAAAAACCAACAGATGGTGTGGATGCAGGGAAAAGGGAATGCTTATACACTATTGGTGGGAATGTAAATTAGTACAGCTTCTATGGAAAACAGTGTGGAGACTTATCAAATAAAAATAGAACTGTAATTTGATTTGGCAATTCCACTATTGGGTATCTACTTAAAGGAAAATAAACCATTATATCAAAAAGATGCCTGTACTTACATGCTTAGTGTAGCACTATTCACAGCAGCAAAGTCATCGAATCAACTTAAGTGTCCATTGACAGATGATTGGATAAAGAAAATGTGATAAATATATATATACACACATACACACCATGGAATAATACTCAGTCATTTAAAAAAAATCATGGCTTTTGCAGCAACATGGCTGGAACTGGGGGCCATTCTCTTAAGTGAAATAACTCAGAAACAGAAAGTCAAATACTGCGTGTTATCACTTATAAGTGGTAGCTAAATGATGTATACATATGGAAATAGTGGAATAATAGACGCAATTAAAAAAGATGGGAGGCATTGCCGGGACCCCTCACACCATGGTGCTGCACTCACCCACACCACGGCCATGCCACCCCATTGGCACACACTTGCAGGTAGCCCCCCTGCACTGCCCAAGTGTGCACACTTGCTTGTGGCCTCCCCATCCCCCAGCCACAGTGCACTCTCTGCAGTCCCCACAGTGTTCTGCTGGAACACTTTTGCCAGCAGACAGAGAACACCTCAGCCCCTCCAGCACAGCAGGTGCTTCACCCCAAGCAGCCAGAGAACAAAGCCAAGGGCTTAGTCCCCACTCCCCAGGTTTACAGCATGCAGCTCAGGAGTGCTCAGCTGAGCCTTGGCCTGTGAAAGCACCCATAATTGAAACCATTCAACTAAACCCAACTTATACCACAGTAAAACCCCCAAGGGCATCAAATAACATAAAAGCAGAAAGCCCCATCCAAAGGACAGCAACTTCAAAGAGTCAAGGAACATCAGCCCACACAGATGGGAAAGAACCAGTGCAAGATTTCTGGCAACTCTAAAAGTCTCCAAACGACTGCATTAGCTCTCCAGCGATGGTTTGTAACCATGCTTAAATGGCTGAAATGACAGAATTCAGAGTCTGGATGGCAAGGAAGGAAAAATCCAAGGAAACCAATAAAGCAATCCAAGCATTTAAATATAACATTACCATATTAAGAAAGAATCAAACTGGGCCGGGCACGGTGGCTCACGCCTGTAATCCCAGCACTTTGGGAGGCAGAGGTAGGTGGATCACTTGAGGTCAGGAATTCAAAACTAGCCTGACCAACATGGTGAAACCCTATCTCTACTATAAATACAGAAATTAACTGGGTGTGGTGGCAGGCACCTGTAATCCCAGCTACTCGGGAGGCTGAGGCACAAGTCCCTTGGACCCAGGAGACAGGAGATGGAGGTTGCAGTGAGCCAAGGTCATGCCCCTGCACTCCAGCCTGTGCAACAGAGCAAAACCTTGTCTCAAAAAAAAAAAAAAAAAAGAAAGAAAGAAAAAAGAAAAAGAAAGAGTCAGACTGAACTTCTGGAAATAAGAAATTAACTACAGCAATTGCAATTTCACAATGTAATCAGAAGCACTAATAACAGACTAGACTAAGCTTGGAAAATAATCTCAGAGCTCAAACACTACTCCTTCGAACCAATGCAGCAGAAAAAAAATAAAGAAAAAAGAATTTTAAAAAGTGAATAAAACCTACAAGAAATATGGGATATATAAAAAGACCAAACCTATAACACATTGGCATTCCAGAAAGAGATGGAGAGACAACAAGGAACCTGGAAAACATATTTGATGATACTGTCTATGAACATTTCCCCAACCACACTAGAGAGGTTGACATGCAAATTCAGGACATTCAGAGAACCCCTGTGAGGTGAGATGATTTTATACAAGATGACCATCCCCAAGACACATAGTCATCAGATTCTCCAAGGTCAATACAAAAGAAAAATATTAAAGGCAGCTAGAGAGAAGTGACAGGTTACCTACAAAGGGAGCCCCATCAGGCTAACAGTGGACCTTTCAGAAACTTTACAAGCTGGAAGAGACTGGGGGCCTATACTCAGCATTTTTAAAAGAAAGAAAGTTGAACCAAGAATTTAATGCCCAGGCAAACTAAACTTCATAAGTGAAGGATAAATAAAATATTTTTCAGACAAACAAATGTTAAGGGAATTTGATACTACCAGACTTCCCTTACAAGAAGTCCTTAAAACAGTGCCAAACCTGGGAGCAAAAGATGAATATCTGCCACCACAGAAACAACTTAAGCACATATCCTGCCGATACTACAAACCAACCATACAATAAAGTCCACATAACAACTAGCTAACAACATAATGACAGGATCAAATCCTCACTTACCACTATTGACCTTGAATGTAAATAGGCTAAATACGCCGCTTAGAAGGCACAAAGTGGCAAGTTGGAAAAAGAAATGAGACCCAACTCTATACTCTCTTTACATTAGACACACCTCACATGCAATGAAACCCATAGGCACAAAGTAAAAGGATAGAGAAAGATCAAGCAAATGGGGGAAAAAAAAGAACAGGGATTGCTATTTCACACAAAACAGACTTTAAACCAACAATGATCAAAAAAGGCAAAGAAGGGCATCACATAGTGATAAATGATTCAATTCAACAAGACTTAACTATCCCAAATACATATACGCCAAACACTGGAGCACCCATATTCATAAAACAAGTTCTTAGAGACCTACAACAAGACTTAGACAACCAGACAATAATAGCAGGCGACTTCAACACCCCACTGACAGTGTTAGATTCTTCATCAAGGCAGAAAGCTAACAAAGATATTTGGAAGCTAAACTGGACATTTGACCAAATAGACCTTACAGAAATCTACAGAATACCCAACAACCGCAGAATATACATTCTTCTCATCTGCACATGTCACATATTCTAAGATCAATCACATACTTGGCCATAAAGCAATACTCAACAATTAAAAAAAAAAAAAGTCACTGGGCGCGGTGGCTCATGCCTGTAATCCCAGCACTTTGGGAGGCCGAGGCGGGTAGATCACGAGGTCAGGAGATCGAGACCATCCTGGCTAACATGGTGAAACCCCGTCTCTACTAAAAAATACAAAAAATTAGCCGGCGTGGTGGCGGGCACCTGTAGTCCCAGCTACTCAGGAGGCTGAGGCAGGAGAATAGCATGAACCTGGGAGGTGGAGCTTGCAGTGAGTGGAGATCTTGCCACTGCACTCCAGCCTGGGCAACAGAGCAAGACTCTTTCTCAACAATGAAAAAAAGTCACACCAACCACACTCTCAGACCATAGCACAGTAAAAATAGAAATCAATACCTAGAGGAGCTCTCAAAACCATACGATTACATGGAAATTAAACATCTTCTCCTGAATATGTTTTGGGTAAAGAATGAAATCAAGACAAATAAAAAAATTCCTTAAAACGAATGAAAACAGAGATACAACGTACCAGAATCTTTGGGACACAGCTAAAGCAGTATTGAAAGTTTATAGTGCAAAATGGCTACATCGAGAAGTTAGATAAATCTCAAGTTAACAAAATAACATCACACCTAGAGGAACTAAAAGAAAAAAAAAAAAAAAAAAACCAACCCCAAAAGAAAGGAAAGCAGCAGGAAAAAAAAAAAAAAACAACCCAATATCAGAGTTGAACTGAATAAAATAGATGTGAAAATCTATACAAAGATCAAAAACCGTAAGTTGGTTTTTCAGAAGAATAAACAACACTGGTAGCCCACTAGCTAGAATAATAAAGAAAAAAAGAAGATGCAAGTAAACACAATCAGAAATGTTAAAGATGACATTACCACCTACCCCACAGAAATACAAAATTCTCTCAGAGACTATTAAGAATACCTCTATGCATACACTAAAAAACCTAGAAGAAATGGATACATTCCTTGAAACTACAACCTCCTAAGATTGAACCAGGAAGAAATTGAAATCCTGAACAGACCAATAATGAGTTCTGAAATTGAATCAGTAATTAAAAAGCTACCAACCAGAAAAAGCCCTGTACCAGATGGATTCACAGCCATATTCTACCAGATGTAAAAAGACCTGGTACTAATCCTACTGAAATTATTCCAAAAAATCGAGGAGGGACTACTGCCTAACTTATTCTGTGAGGCCAGCATCATCCTGATAATAAAACCTGGCAGAGGCAAAATGATAAAAGAAAATGTTAGGCCAGTATCCCTGGTAAACATAAATGCAAAATTCTCAAGAAAATACTAGTTAACTGAATCCAACAGCACATCAGAAAGCTAATCCACTACGATCACCACACTCAAGCAGGCTTTATATCTGGCATGCAAAGTTGGCTCAACATAGGCAAATCAAGAAATGTGATTCATCACATAAACAGGACAAACAAACAAAAACCATATGGTTATCTCAATAGATGCACAGAAGGCTTTCAATAAAATTTAACAACACTTCCAACCCTCAACAAACTAGGCACTGAAGAAACGGACCTCAAAATAATAAGAGCCATCTACGGGCCAGGTGCAGTGTCTCACACCTATAATGCCAGCACTTTGGGAGGCGGAGACAAGCCTGGGCAACATAGCAAAACCCTGTTCCTACAAAATGCACAAAAACTAGCCAGATGTGATGGCATACACCTGTAGTCTCAGCTGCTCGAGAGGCTGAGGTGGGAGGCACTTGAGCTGAGGAGGGCAGAGGTTGCAATGAGCTGTGATTGCATCACTGCATTCCAGCCTGGGCGACAGAGCAAGACCCTGTCTCAAAACAACAACAAAAGCCATTTATAATAAACTCACAGCTAAATTCATACCAGACAGGCAAAAGCTGGAAGCATTTTCCTTGGGAACCAGAACAAGACAACGATACTCACTCTTACCACTCCTATTCAACATAGTACTGGAAGTCCCAGCCAGAGTAATCAGGCAAGAGAATGAAATAAAAGGCATCCAAATAGGAAGAGAGGAAGTCAAACTATCTCTCTTTGCAGAGGATATGATTCTATACTTAGAAAACCCCATAGTCTCTGCATAAAAGCTCCTAGAACTGATAACTTCAGTAAAGCTTTAGTATATAAAATCAATGTACAAAAATCAGCATTTCTATGCACCAATAATGTACAGCGAATGTCCAGTCTGAGAGCCAAATCAAGTATGCAATCCCATACACAATAATCCAGAAAAAGAATAAAATACCTAGTAATAAAGCTAACCAGAGAGTGGAAAGATCTCTACAACAAGAATTACAAAACACCGCTGAAAGAAATCAGAGATGACCCAAACAAATGGAAAAACATTTCATGCTCATGGATAAAAAGAAACAATATTGTTAAAATAGCCATACTGCCCAAAGCAATGTACAGGTTCAGTGCTATTTCATCACTTTACCAATGTCATTTTTTACAGAATCAGAAAAAAAAATATTGTAAAAATCACATGGAACCAAAAAACAGTCCAAATAGCCAAGACAATCCTAAGCAAAAAGAACAAAACTGGAGGCACCACAGTACCCAACTTCAAACTATACTTAAAGGCTACAGTCACCAAAACAGCATGATACCGACACAAAAACAGACACATACACGACTAGAACAGAATAAAGAACCCAGAAATAAAGCCACACATCTCCAAACATCTGATCTTTGACAAAGTAAGCAATAACAAGTAATGGGGAAAGGACTGTTATTCAATAAATGATCCTGGGATAACTGGTTGGCCATATGCAGAAGACTGAAACTGGACCCCTTCCTTTCATCATACACAAAAATCAGCTCAAAATGGATTAAAGACTTAAATGTATGACCTAAATCTATAAAAAACCTTTGAAGAAACCTACAAAATATCATTCTGGACACAGGCTTTGGCAAAGATTTCATGACAAAGTCTCTAAAAGCAATTGAAACAAAGGAAAAACAGACAGATGGGACCTAATTAAACTGAAGTGTACAGAGAAGTAAACCATCAACAGAGTAAACAGCATACAGAATAGGAGAAAATATTCACAGCCTGTACATCTGACAAGGTCTAATATCCAGAATCTATAAGGAACTTAAGCAAAGTAACAAACAGAACAACAACCAATCTTATTTTAAAAATTGAGCCAAGGACATAAACAGACATTTCTCAAAAGAAGACATACATGTGGCCAACAGGCATATGAAAAAAAGTTTCAGCATCACTAATGATTAGAGAAATGTAAATCAAACCACAATGAGATGCCATCTTACATCAGTCAGAATGGTTGTTTTAAAGTGAAAAAGTAACAGATACTGGCAAGGTTGTGGAGAGAAGGGAATGCTTATACACTGCTGCTGGGAAAGTAAATTAGTGCAGCTATTGTGGAAGGCAGTTTGGAGGTTTTTCAAAGAACTTAAAAAAGACCTTCCATTTGACCCAGCAATCCCATTATTGGGTAGGTACCCAAAGGAATATAAATCATTCCACCAAAAAGACACATGCACCTGTATGTTCATTGCAGCACTATTCACAATAGCAAAGACGTGAATCAACCTAGATGCCCATCAACAGTGAAATGAATAAAGAAAATGGTACGTATGCAACCATAAAAAAAATCATGTCCTTTGCAGCAACAGGGATGGAGCTGGAGGCTATTATTAGAAATGAATTAATGCAGGAACAGAAAACCAAATACTGCGTCTTCTCACTTATAAGTGGGAGGTAGACAATGGGAACACATAAACACAAAGATGGGAAAAATAGCCACCGGGGCCTACTTGCAGGGTGAGTGTGGGAGATAGGTAAGGGAAAAACAAAAAACATAAACACTTCCTATTGGGTACTATGCTCACTACCTGGGTGACAAAATCATTTGTACATCAAACCCCAGTGACATGCAATTTACCCATGTAACAAGCCTGCACATGGACCTCCTGAGCTTAAAATAAAAGTTGAAAATAAACCCACAAAACAAGGGGAAAAAAGGTGAAAAATGAGAAATTGTCTATTGGGTGCAGTGTACACTATTTGGGTGACAGTCACACTAAAAGCCCAGACTTCACCAGTACATAATATATCCCTATAACAAAACTGCACTTGTGCCCCCTAAATCTAAAAAGAAACAGTTTACTGAAAGACAAAAAATAAACACATACCATATGATTACATTTATATAAAATTTTAGAGAATGCCAACTAATGTATAGTGTCATTAAATCAATGGTCACATGGGGATAAAGGATTGGAGAATAAGAGATTAGTAAGGGGCATGAGGAAACTTTTGATGTGTGTATACATGTCAAAATTTATCAAATTATACAATTTCAATATGTGTAGTTTATTGTATGCCAATTATATATCATTAATGTGTTAAGAAATAAAGTTTCCACATAAAAATCTGAATCAATCAGTCCTGTATTTATTCAACTCTCTCCCTCTTCCTGTATCTTGAGTCAGCCCTCCTTCAGTGGCAGTAAAAACTAGAAAGCAATGAAGGCCATCACTTCCCACATGCTGGCTGGGTCACAAAAGATGCATCATGGACTACAAGCTCTCTTTTGTCAGTCCTGGGGTTCCTGCCTGTTCAGTGATGACTAAAATATCAACAGCCCAAGGAAGTACAGGAATTCACAAACTTTCAGATTGTTTGCTCTCACACTGGTCTCTGCCATAGGAGAAAATGAGCCCAGCAGGTCCTGATAATTTCTGTATGCCCTCATCACAGGGTCATAGTTACATTAAATTTGTGTATCCCCCTTTAGAGTACACACATACCTTCTAGTTTCCCAGTCTCCACTACTCCCTACTATCCAGTGTTTCTGTATGTAGTGTTTCTGTATCTGTTTCCTACTTAGCCCCTGTAGGTCTTACATGCCTACCAGATTTTAGACTTCAGGGGAAATGTCCTCTGCATAGAGGTCCTAGGAAACAGCCACCCCTCAACAGAATTGATGGAATATGACACATCTTCTGGGAAAAAAGGGCTCAACTCATGCTGTTGAGTTGATATCAGAGATCCTGATATCGAGGTCACAAGCTCAGTCTCACAATGTCCTACAGTTTTCCCTAAGAGACGTTGGGCAGCATTGCAAAACAGGCCAAACTAGACTTAGAGCTACTCTCTACCATCCTGCTGTCCACTCTGAGGCACATAAAGTTGGCGGTCCCTGCTAGCAAAGCCCTTCTTTTCTCAGTCACACACAATGAACAGAACAGATTGAAGGGTTAAACACTATGGCACTTATCTCTGCACAAATGAGAACATCATGAGGTGGGCATATCTAAGGTTGGTGGATTGGGAAGCTGGTTGGAGAAATCCATCTCAGCTACCATGTGGGGTCAACACTATTTATTAAGGATGGGGACCTCTGGAAATCCACAACAGGACCCAGCTCTGATCTTTTAGGCAGCAGCTGGATCATACCCACACTGAAACTGAAGAAAGAGATGAGGACCCCATTTGTTTCTGATCACTCATGCAGTTGTAAGTAATCTCTACAGTGTGAATGCACATATGTCTGAGGTTCAAATCCTGGCTTAGAGCTCCCTCTCAAAGGTTACTCTGAGATTTTCTCTTAGGATCATGCCATGTTAAACAATGAGCACATTCCATCAACTCTTAAGGCCTCTCTCCAGTGTAAATTTTCTGATGCCTAATGAGGTTAGGCCTTCACTGTATGCTTTCTTTTATCTGCTACAAAAGGCCTTATTCTGGTTGACTTTCATTTGGCCAAGCAAGGTAGGAGCTTCTGCTTTCCCACATTTCCTGAACACATAAGATCTTGTTCCACCGTGAATTCTCTGATATAAGATAGTCCATTACTGCATTCTCACACTGCTATAAAGACATACCTGAGTCTGGGTAATTTATAAAGGAAAGAGGTTTAATTGACTTACAGTTCTGCATAGCTGGGGAGGCCTCAGGAAACTTAAAATCATGGCAGAAGGCAAGAGAGAAGCAAAGACACATCTTACATGGAGGCAGGTGAAAGAGCGAACAAGCGAATAGGAAAGAGCCCCTTATAAAACCATCAGATTGAGGGTTGGGTGTGGTGGCTCATGCCTGTAATGCTAGCACTTTGGGAGGCTGAGATGGGCGGATCACCTGAGGTCAGGAGTTTGAGACCAGCCTGGTCAACATGGCAAAACCCCGTCTCTACTAAAAATACAAAAATTAGCTGAGCGTGGTGGTGCACACCTGTAGTCCCAGCTACTCAGGAGGCTGAGGCAGGAAAATCACTTGAACCCAGGAGGCGGAGGTTGCAGTGAGCCAAGATTGTGCCACTACACTCCAGCCTGGCCAACAGAGCAAGACTCCGTCTCAAAACAAACAACAACAACAAAAAACTCCATCAGATCTTGTGAGAACTCACTATACGATGGCATAGGGGAAACTGCCCCCATGATCTAATCACCACCCACCAGGTCCCACCCTGGTCACTGGGGATTATGGAGATTACAATTCAAGATGAGATTTGGGTGGGGACACAAAGCCTAACCATGGTAGGAATTGTGGCTTTAGAATTCCTCACATTTACCACACTGAGAAGACATTTTTCCAGTGTGGACTTCCTGGTACTCAACAAATGTGTCTTTATAAAGAACTTGCCACATGATCTGTACTCATAAGGTCTTCTCCACTATGAATTCTCTGGTGCTAAACGAGATGAGGTCTAATGATAGAGGCTTTCTCACATTCAGCACTTTTTTTTTTTTTTTTTGAGATGGAGTCTCGTTCTGTTGCCCAGGCTGGGGAGCAGTGGCATGATCTTGGCTCACTGCAAACTCTGCCTCCTGGGTTCAAGCGATTCTCCTGCCTCGGCCTCCTGAGTAGCTGGGACTACAGGTGTGTGCCCCCATGCCCAGCTAATTTTTGTATTTTTTTTAGTAGAGACGGGGTTTCACTATGTTGGCCAGGCTGTTCTCAAACTCCTGACCGTGTGATCCACCTGCCTCAGCCTCCCAAAGTGCTGGGATTACAGATGTGAGCCACCATGCCTGGCCAACACACTCTTAAAGCCTTGATCCTGTGTGAACTGTTTGGTGTATATGGACGTTAGAGCTGGAGCCAAATAATTTCCCATAATCACTGCACTCATAAGGCACAGCTTTGCTGTGAATTCTCTTGTGTAACTATACAACGTTAGCTGTTATTAAAGGTATCCCAGCACTGACTGCACTCATAAGGGTTTACTCCAGCATGGGTTTCCTGATGCTGAAAAAGTATGTATTTGTGGCAAAAGGCTTTCCCATAATTGCTGTACTTGGAATCCTTTTGTCCAGTGTGAAAAGCCTTCCCACTCTCATTGCTCCTGTGTGGCTCTTCCCCACTGAAAGGGGCCTGATGCTGCACAAGTTGAGAGTTGACCAAGAAGTATTTCCCACCCTCCTTGCAAGTGAAAACCTTCTGTGACATGCGGGTAAGCATCTAACCAGTTCAAGGCACAATTCATCCATTTGTTCACCAGATACATAATTTATTATGTTGCTTATGCATTGTACACTGTAACTCCATTATTCCAGCAACTCAAAACCTCATCCAATCACTGGGTTCATCTCACTGTTACAATCTCTAGGGTGTGTTGTCCTTTGCATCAGATTCAAATACTGTTCCTATAGCACAGGGAAACTATAAACACAATATAAATTGTCTCCATTCACATCCAATATACAGGAGGCCAGGGACACAGTGGAATGACATGGTCAACCCAGATTTCTATCCACAACAACAGTATTTTTCAGGAAAAGCACAAAATAAGATTATATCTGGTCAAAAATTGGAAATTTAGTAGAAAAGTAACTCTAAAAGTTATCCTTAAGGCCAAAGGAAAGTGATTACAGGTGAAAGGTCTGCAGTGGTAGAAGGAATAAGAATCCAAGAGATGGATGCATCTGCAGATCAATACAATTACTTATTATCTCTATACAACATGAACAGTATCTCCTAATTTAGCAGAATAATAGAAATGCTATACTCTAATATCAACACGCAATGACATCCTTTGATGTGTTCAAGAGAAGGGTAAAGGTATTAACAATTCTATAATAGGTTAGAGAAGTGTTACAATTCTTATCTTAGACTAATGAATAAAATGAGTATATACATTTCAAACTAAAAGAAAATTAAGAGTGTTAATAATCTATACATTTTTAAAAGCACAAAAAACAGCCCAGAAGAAAACCACAAAATAAGATGCATTTAAAACCAAATATATTAGTTATCACATGAATTGAATACAGAATGTGAATAGTAATTTTAATGGATTAAAATAATCCAGTAATAGTTCATAAATTACACATCTAAGATATAATGTCATAGAAATATATGAAATAGAATGAAAAATGTATACTTATAATTACTAAACACAAACACACAAAAATGTATATTTGCATCTGACAAGTAGGAATAAGGAAGAAAACACCAGTAAAATATACTTTACAGTTTATACACTTTTAAAAATTTTAGTATTACTTTTTATAAAGATGAAGAGTTTCACTATGTTGCCCAGGCTGGTCTCAAATTCCTGACCTCCGGCAATCCTCCTGCATAAGACTTCCAAAATGCTGGGATTATAGGTGTGAGCCACTGCGCCTGGCCTGTATACAATTTTTAACATCAATTCAAATTACATTAAAAAAAATTTAGTATAATGAGAATAAAGAAATATACAGACAAACCAGGATATTTTAATATTAGCTATCTCAGTAACGATTTCAAAAAGGCAGGTATAACATTGATGAGGTTCTGTTAGATTCATACAACATAATGGTCAAATCTGGACTGATAGATACATACAGAACAGCAGACATCAGTTGCCGAATGTTTTCTTTTAAAACACAAACTGAGTATTAAAAAAACTGACAATATATAGTATCAGAAAAAAATCTTTAACTTTCATAGAATAAAAGAGAGAATACAATCAGTGTAGAGATCAACAAAAGATACCTTGAACTCCTGGCCTCAAGTGATCCTCTTGCCTCAGACTCCCAAAATGTTGAGATTACAGGCTTGAGCCACCATGCCCAGCCTAGATACCTGTTTTTTTAATATGCTTGAAATTCAAAGTATAAAATACTAAGTAACCCATGCATAGCAGAAACAAAAATTGAAGAATATTTTATTTGTAAAATAATGACAATACCAATTTCATAGGACTTTTTATAAGCAGTATAATAGGAAGTCTTCTGACAAATTAGGAAGATAGGGTCTGCCCTTAGAGTAGGGGCTTGGGCTAATTACCTGACTTCTCTGCACCTCGGCATTGTCATCATTACATTGAAGGGGTCCCTATGGTGCCTTAAAGTGCTCAAGCTCTATTATTCACCACACAGTTTTGTTGTTTTTAAATTATCATGGGATATTCAACCTGAAGTTTTACTTGACGTGCCCACAATGTCATCTCTACATATTCTCATGAGATGCAGTTCATGAATTCTAAAGCAGTATCATTTAATGTATTATTTTAAAAAGATAATTAGAAAGGTATATTCAGACATCTGTAAGAATAACAGTGTATCCAATTAATACAAAAAAGCATCTCTACAGCATTATTTCATTTATATCAATTTTTAAATCAGCCAAAAATGTAAAGCTACTATTAGTAATACACATTTAAGGTGAAAGCAAAATGAGTAAGGCAAAATTCTGGATGGTGGCATCCTCTGAAGCGGAGGATGGAATTGGCAATCTGGCAGTCTCATGCCGGGCATGCTGATTTTGTTCTATTATATAATCAAGGGGCAGGGCTGAGTGTATTACTTTATTACATCTATCATGTTTTCCCATTTTTCATCCATGTATAAGATTAAGTGGACAAATCTTAATAGCCGGAAGACTGTCTACATGCGTTTCCCATGTAATTCCTAGTAATGCAAAGAGAGAGAACATTCTCAATAGCTTCTCAGGCACAAATCTGCCCTCTCTCAATTAATACTGCATAAATGTGACCATTATTTTGTCTTTTATCGTCATGTATGATGTTTGGTTATGAACAACATAATTCTACAGTATTTCCTACTGTGTATCTGGTATATCACTACCACTCAAGGTTTATTTGAGAGGGAGACTATATATTTGTTATTATTAACGAATCTATTTCCATGACCGCTGTGAAACCCAGGCGGAGTTGACAGTGATGAGCTCTGGCCAGGCACAGTGGCTCATGCCTGTAATCCAACACTTTGGAAGGCTGAGGCAGGAGGATCACTTGAGCCCAGTAATTCAAGATCAGGCTGGGGAACATAAGTCTCTTTTGTAGAGACCTTGTCTCTACAAAAAATTTTAAAATTAGCCAACCATGGTGGCATGCGCCTGTGGTCTCAGCTACTAGGGGAGGTTGAGGCAGGAGGATTGCTTAGGCTGGGAGGCCAAGGCTACAGTGAGCTATGATTGCACCACTGCACTCTAGCCTGGGGGACAGAGCAAGACCCCATCTCAAAAAAAAAAAAAAAAAAAAGAAAAGCCTCAAGCGTGTCAGTTCAAAAAAAATTTTTTTTTTTTTTTTTTTTTTTTAAAGTGATGAGTTCTGGAGGTAACTACACCCACTCTGGATTTTCTGGTTACAATCACTACCTTTTCTCTCAGCCTCAGCTAGAAATCCAGACTCCTGAGGCCTCAATCCCTGACCTTTCATTCCTTGCAAATGCCAAAGCCAACTATGTAGGAAACTTTTTCAGAGAAGAAAACTTTGTCTTCCCAGAAGATAAACTCTCCACTTTGCTCTATGAGGCAGAGAGCAACCTCAAACCACAAACAGGTTGGGACTTGAACAGGCCTGAACTCAAGCATTCTTTCCTGGGAAATTCATCCATCTTGTTGGATAAAAGCAGCAGTTTTAATCAGTTTGTTTTCCTCCATTTACTTACTGTTTCACAATTTACTTAAACATCTTACAAATGACTGTCAATTGAACTATTTACAGTTGTTATTATAAAAGTGGTTTTTTGCCTTTTTTTTTTTTTTTCTAGAGACGGAGTCTTTGCTCTGTCACCCAAGCCAGAGTGCAGTGGCGCGATCTCGGCTCACTGCAAGCTCTGCCTCCTGGGTTCACGCCATTCTCCTGCCTCAGCCTCCCGAATAGCTGGGACTACAGGCGCCTGCCACTACGCCCGGCTAATTTTTTGTATTTTTTAGTAGCGACGGGGTTTCACCGTGTTAGCCAGGGTGGTCTTGATCTCCTGACCTCATGATCCACCCACCTCAGCCTCCCAAAGTGCTGGAATTACAGGCGTGAGCCACCATGCTCGGCCAATTTTAAATCTTTGTATACATGTATTTTGGTGTAAGAAAGCACTCCATCCTAATGAGTATGCCCCAACGTGACTTGTTTGGTTATAAAATATAAGGATGTTTAAATTTAATATGAAACCCTTAAGTAACACCATATATAAACATTAACTCAAACAGATGTCAAAGCTTTGCAACACTGACTTACACAAAGCCTAATTAGGTAGACAAGGATGGGAGGCCAAGGTGGGAGGATCACTTGAGTTCAGATCAAGACCAGGCTGGGCAACATACTGACACCCCCATATCTATAAAACAACAACAACAAAAATAGGATACCAAAGAACACAAGCAACCAAAATATTTTGGATTACATCAAACTTTAAAACTACTCTTCAGGATACACTGCTAAGATAAAAAGAAAACCAAATACAAATAAATGGTTTGCAAAACATGTATCAGACAAATAACTAGCATTCAGAATATTAAAAGATAAAATGAATTATTAAAATTCAATGTTAAGAAGAAAAAACAGTTTAAAATGGAACAAAAGATTTGGACAGATAGGGTATGGTGCAGTGGCTCATGCCTGTAATCCCAGCACTTTGGGAGGCTGAGGTGGGCGGATCACTTGAGGTCAGGAGTTCAAGACCAGCCTGGCCAACATGGTGAAACCTCTCTACAAAAAATACAAAAAATTAGCTGGGCATGGTGGTGGGGGCCTGTAATCCCAGTTACTTGGGAGGCTGAGGCAGGAGAATTGCTTGAAGCTAGGAGGCAGAGGTTGCGGTGAGCTGAGATCTCGCCATTGCACTCCAGCCTGGGCAACAAGAATGAAACTCCGTCTGGGCAATAAGAACGAAACTCCATCTCAAGAAAAAAAGAAAAAAAAAAAAAAAAAAAAAGAATTGGACAGATAACTAAAGATATATGAACAATGAACATATGAAAAAATGCTCAATATCAGTAGTCATTTCAGCAATGGAATTTAAATCCACAATGAGACACCTCTACATATCTGTTAAATTGAAAAACTTAAAGTATAACAAAACCAAGTGCTGACAAAGATGCAGGACAGGAGCTCCCACAAAATACTAGTGAGAAATCAAAATGGTACAGCCATTTTGGAAAACAACTTGGCAGTTTCCTATACAGGTAAATATGCACATATCACATGACACAGCAATTCTACTCCTAGTTATTTACAGAATGCAAATGAAAATGTTTCCAACCAAATATCTGTAGCAAGAGAGTGACTTCAGCAAGAAGGCAGATTAGCAGTCTGTAAATGCTGTTCTCCTCCCCACCCCCACACAGCCAAAATAACAAATAAATAACTACATTTTAATGCAAATAACTAAAGAAAAGCACCAGAATATGTCAAAGGAATAACAAAAACTCTGGTGAGCATAGAAACTCAGGATAGCCAAGAGAATGGAAGAAAACAACTGGCCTCCACAACTCCATCCCCCAGCCAAGATCAGCTGAAAACCAGAAGGAATTTCTCTGTACGTGGAAAAAGTGAGCAACAGCATACTAGCAGTGTCCATCACCACCTTGGACACCTACAGTCCTCACCACTGGGGTCCCCTACAGCCCTCACAGGCACTAAGCTTAGCTGAGGGACCCATCTGGAGTCCACACAGCTGTGCTCCCGAGGAAGAAGCTGACACTGTCTTGCCCCCTGTGGCCCACAGAGCTACTGTGCTGTTACCTTGGAACTGCTGGAGTTCCGTCTGGTTCCAGGGGTAAGTGCCAATGGCACCCCTTCATCCCTTAGGATTAGCCATCACCAACCACCCCTACCTGGTGGCCCAACATCTACAAGCAGCTTTTCCACCTTCCCATGTAGGGCCATGCAGTGGCAGAGCTGCTCCACCTACCCCTCAAGTCCCTATACTAGGCTGCGTCCTGTCAACTTAGACTAGCGCTGAAGCTGTGCACTCTCTCCTGGGAAAACAATGCTTTGGCAGATCTCCAACATCCACCTCTCACCATCTACCTCTCTCAGTCTACTTCTCCCAAAACTGCCCTGCTTCCAGGGACCTGAACTGAAGCTGCACCCTGCCTCCTGAGGAAAGGATGCCTTGGCGTAGCTCCTCCACCTACCCCTCCCAGTTGCTGCTGCATCCTGCCCCTCTAGGCCAGAGCTGAAGCAATGCCAGGCATCCTCAGAAAACAGTGCATTGACCATCCAGAGCAGTCACACCCCTCTGTACCTGAGCTGAAGCAGTACCTTGCCTCCTGGGAAAACAGTACTTGGGCCATCGAGAGCAGTCATGCCTCCCCAGTGCCTAAGCTGAAGCAGCACCCTGCCTACCAGGTAACAGCGTCTTGGCCATCCCAAGCAGACACACAGCCCAGTACCTAATCTGAAGCAGCTTCCTGCATCCCAGGAAAATGGTGCCTGGGCCAACCTAAGGTCACACACCCCAGACCTGAGCTGAAGAGGCACATTACCCCCTGGGGATGCAGTGCCTTGCCCAAACTGAGTAGCTATGCAATACTGGGCTGAGCTGGCATGGGACCTCACATTCCAGGGAAACAAAGCAGGGCATGAAATGAGACACCCCACACTACAGGCCAAACAACTCTAGTGCTCACTTCAGGGAGCTAGTTGGATAACCAGCTGCCAGGGGGCTGGACTAACACCCTGTATGAGCTGCTGAGACAGCTCTCTCCCTGGGGAGTTGAGTCATCACTGGGCTGCTCCCTATTGCCCAAGGCCCAAACAAAAACTGTGCTGTGCCAGAAACCTGAGTTGCCAATGAGCCTGAACGGCTCAGATTACCAAACTGCAGCTGTATTCTGCTTCCATGGCCCAATACTCCAGAGCACCACTTCTTCCCTAGTTTGGGCCTGTGCTGTGCCCTGCCAGCCAGAAACAAAATTAAAGCTACAACCTGGCCCTTTGGGCCCAAGCTGCTAGGGCGTACATCAGAATCACAGATCCTGGCTCTGTGGTAAACCTACCTCCAATTCTACCACATGAAGCAAACCTATAGCTCAAAACCCAGGGGCCACAATAGGTTCATCAGATGCTGAGCCTAGAACCCCAGACCCACAGCTGCCCTGAACACCTGCACCTGGAACCCGGAGTCACTGTACCTGCCTATAGGCCGTATCATACTTGACAGCAAGTAGTATCTTCATGGCTAAGTAACTTCATTTGGGGGCAAATGAAAATAGGACTCCAAAAAGCCCTTGCCATTAACAACCTGTGCCACCACTGCTACAAACTTACAACCTAGGCCACTGAGGCAGTTACTGCCAACATTAAATACTGTTGATAAAGCTGAACAAAGACTACACCATTTCAAAACCTATCTGGAAACAGTTACTACACCCATCTCAACTAGCACAGTAAGGACCGACTGCAGGTGAAAGCCTCTATGAAAGTGACAGTAGAAAAATGGGAAGAGGCCATTGTTCCACCAGATGCACAGACATCAATGCAGGGACAGAAGAAACATGAAAAAGCAAGGAAATGTGTCACCATGAAAGGAACAGAGTAACTCTCCAGTAACAAACTAGAAGGAAATCTACCAATTACCAAAAAGGAATTCAAAATAATGATCTTTTAAAAACTCAGTAAGGCCGGGTGCAGTGGCTCACACCTGTAATCCCAGCACTTTAGAAGACCAAGGTGGGTGAGTCACTTGAGGTCAGGAGTTCAAGACCAGCCTGGCCAACATGGTGAAACCCTGTCTCTACTAAAAATACAAAAATTAACTGGGCGTGGTGGCACACACATGTAGTCCCAGCTACTCGGGAGGCTGAGGCAGGAGAATCACTTGAACCTGGAAGGCAAAGATTGTTGTGAGCCAAGATCACGCCACTGCACTCCAGCCTAGGTGACAGAGCGACACTCTGTCTCAAAAAAAGGAAAAAAAGAAAAAAAAAAAAACCCTCAATAAGATACAAGATAATATAGAAAGATAATTTAGTAAAATCAGAAAAACAATTCATAACATGAATGAGAAATTTAAGAAATATTTTAAAACCACCAAACAGGAATCCTGCAGCTGAAGAATTTAAGAATAAAATATAAGGTACAATAGAGAGCATCAATAGCAGACTTACTCAAGCAAAAGATAGATAGAGTTTGTTTGGAATTACCCCGTCAGAGAAGAATAAGTAAGAATGACAAGGAGTGAAGAAAGCCTACAAGACTTATTAGATAACATCAAGGGAAACAAATTTCATATTATCAGAGTTCCAGAAGGCAAAAAGATGACAAAAGGCATAGAAAATAATAGGCTGGGCACTTTGGGAGGCTGAGGAGGGCGGATCACCTGAGGTCAGGAGTTTCAGACCAGCCTGTGCAACATGGTGAAACCCCGTCCCTACCAGAAATACAAAAAATTAGCCAGATGTGGTGGTGGGTGCCTGTAATCCCAGCTACTTGGGAGGCTGAGGCAAGAGAATCACATGAACCCAGGAGGCGGAGGGTGCAGTAAGCCAAGATCACATCATTGCACTCCAACCTGGGTGAGAGTGCGAGTCTGTCTCAAAAAAAATTAAAGTAAAATAAAATAAAATACATTTAATGAAATAGCTGCTAAGGAGATCATAGCAAGACTAAAAATAAAACATTAAAAAAATGAAAAAGACAATGAAATAATAGCTAAAAACTTCCCAAGTCTTGCAAGAGTATGGACATTCAGATCCAGGAAGCTGAAAGATCCCCAAAAAGGTCATCTCCAAGGCACGTTATATTTGAACTGACAAAAGTCAAAGACAAAGAGAAAAATCTAAAAGCACCACTAGAAAAGCATCAAGTCGCAGTGGCTCAAGCCTGTAATCCCAGCACTTTGGGAGGCCGAGACGGCTGGATCACGAGGTCAGGAGATCGAGACCATCCTGGCTAACATGGTGAAACCCCGTCTCTACTAAAAAATACAAAAAACTAGCCAGGCGAGGTGGCGGGCGCCTGTAGTCCCTGCTACTCGGGAGGCTGAGGCAGGAGAATGATGTAAACCCGGGAGGTGGAGCTTGCAGTGAGCTGAGATCCGGCCACTGCACTCCAGCCTGGGCAACAGAGTGAGACTCCGTCTCAAAAAAAAAAAAAAAAAAAAAAAGCATCGCATCAAGTCACATATAAGGGAATCTTCATTGGACTAACAGCAGAAACCTCACAGGCCAAGAAAAAATGGGATGACATATCCAAAATTCTGAAAGAAAAGAAAAAATATCAGTAAAAAATCCTACACACAGCAAACCAATCGATCAGAAACTGGGTAGAAATAGCCAGGCACAGTGGCTCATGCCTATAATCCCAGTACTTTGGGATGCTGAGGGGGGCGAATTACTTGAGGTCAGGAGTTCAAGCCCAGCCTGGCCAACATGGTGAAACCCCATCTCTACAAAAATACAAAAATTAACCAGGCGTGGTTACATGCGCTTGTAATCCCAGCTGCTCCAGAGGCTGAGACAGGAGAATCACTTGAACCTGGGTGGTGGAGGTTGCAGTGAGTCAAGATCATGCCACTGCACTCCAGCCTGGGCAATAGAGCAAGACTCCATTTAAAAAAAAAAAAAAGAGAGAGAGAAGTTAGGTAGAAATAAAGTGTGTCTCAGGCAAGTAAAAATTAAGGGAATTTATCACCACTACACCAGCCTTTCAAGAAATGATCAAGGGAATGCAATATCTGGAAATAAGAAGACAATAATCATTATGTAACCACATGAAAGTATAAGATTCACTGGTAGAGCAGACAGGCAAAGAAAAAAGAGAAAAAAAATCAAATCTTATCACTACAGAAAACCACCAAAACACAATGATAAAAAATAAGAAATGAAGAAAAGAACAAAGGATATACAAAACATTCTGAAAACCACAAAATGAAAGGAGTCTTCACCTAAAAATAATAACCTTGAGGTGATTACATTCCTACCTTAAAAGATATATACTAGTTAAATGGATTTTTAAAATGACCCAACTATATGCTACCTACAAGAAACTCACTTCACCTCTAAAGACACAAATACGGCCAGGCGCAGTGGCTCACACCTGTAATCCCAGCACTTTGGGAGGCTGAGGCGGGTGGATCACCTGAGGTCAGTTGGAGACCAGCCTGGCCAACATAGTGAAACCCCATCTCTACTAAAAATACAAATATTAGCTGGGCGTGGTGGCACGCACCTGTAGCCCCAGCTAGTTGGGAGGCTGAGGCAGGAGAAATGCTTAAACCCAGGAGGCAGAGGTTGCAGTGAGCCAAGATAGTGCCACTGCACTCCACCCTGGGTGACAGAGTGAGACTCTGTCTGAAAAAAAAAAAAGACACAAATAGACTGAAAGCAAAGGAAGAGAAGAATATATTCCATGCAAAGGAAACCAAAAGCAAGCAGCAGTAGCTATACATTTTTTTTCTTTTTTTCTTTTTTTTTTTTTTTAAACCACCATTTTTTTAACCACCATTTTTTTAAAAATCATGACTATATAAGGAGTAGCTATACTTATGATAAGAGACTTGTATCAAACACAGTAGGGATGAAATCAGGAAGAGGATACAACAATTGTAAATATATATGCACCCAATATCAGAGCACCCAGATATGCAAGGCAAATATTATTAGATCTAAAGGGGAAGACAGACTCTAATACAATAATACTTGGGGACTTCAACACCCCACTTTCAACAATGGACAGATCATATACATAGAAAATCAATGAAGAAACACCAAGTTTAAACTGACTTTAGACCAAATGGACTTAAAAGACACTGACAGATCTTTTCATCCAACAGCTACAGAATACATATTTTTTTTCATAAGCACATACAATATTTTCAAGGAGAGGCCACATGTTAAACCACAAAACAAATCACAAAAATTAAAAGAATTAAAATCACATCAGGTACCTTTCTGATCACAATGAAATAAACCTAGAAATCAATAACAGGAGGAACTTTTAAAACAGTAAAAATAAATGGAAATTAAATAACATGATTCTGAATGACCAATGGGTAATGAAGAAATTAAGAAAAAAAATTTAAATGTCTTAAAATGAATGAAAATAGAAACACAACATATAAAAATGTATGGGATGCAGCAAGAGCAGTTTTAAGAGGAAAGTATATAGCAATAAACACCTACATCAAAAACAATAAAGATCTGGCTGGGCATGGTGGCTCACACCTGTAATCCCAGTGCTTTGGGAGGCCAAGGCAGGAGGACGACTTGATGCTGGGAGTTCAAGACCAGCCTAGGTCATATAGCAAGACCCTATCTCTTAAAAAAAATTAAATTAAATTAAATTAGCTGGTCTTGATAGCGCATACCAGTAGTCCTAGCTATTCTGGAGGCAGAGGTGGGAGAACTGCTTGAGCCCAAGAGTTCAAAACTGAGGTGTGAGGATCACTTGAGCCCAGGAGTTTGAGTTGATTGTGCCATTGCACTCTAGCCTAGGTAACAAAGTAAGACCCTGTCTCTTAAAAAAAAAAAAAAAAAAAAAAAAAAAAAAATCTAACAATGCTTCTCAAGGAACTAGAAAAGAACAAATCAAACCCAAAATTACAAGGAAAGAAATAACAAAGATTAGAAGAGTAATAAATAAAACTGAGACTTAAAAAAAAATTCAAAGGATCAACAAAATGAGAAGTTCGTTTTCTGAAAAGATAAGAAACCATTAGACTAACCAAGAGAAAAGACTCAAAATCAAATGCACACAAAAATGACACTGTAACTGATACCACAAAAGTACAGAGTCATTAGAGACTATTATGAACAACTACAAACCAAAAATTTGGAAAACCTACAGAAAATAAATTCCTAGACACATATAACCCATGAGGATTGAACCAAGAAGAAACAGAAAACTTGAACTGACCAATTCTGAGTAACAAGATTTAATCAGTCATAAAAGGTCACCCATCAAAGGAAAGTCCATGATCTGATGGCTTTACGGCTAAATTCTACCAAACATTTTAGAAGAATTAAATATGAATTCTTCTGAAACTTTCTCAGAATAATGAAGAGGAGGGAATTATTCTAAACTCATTCCACAAGCCAGCATTACCATGACACAAGCACCAGACAAGGACACACACATGCAAAAGAAAACTACAGGCCAATATTCCTGATGAACATAAATGCAAAACTCCTCAGCAAAATACTAGCCAACCAAATCTAAAAGTACATCAAAAAGACTGTTTACCATGACCAAGTAGAATTCATTCCAGGGATGCAACAATGGTTCAACATACACAAAACAATAAACATGATACATCAACAGAATGAAGAACAAAAAATGTGATCATCTCCATAGATGGAGAAAAAGCCTCTGGTAACATTCAATATCCCTTCATGATGAAAACTCTTAACAAATTACACATAATAATAGAAAGAACGGGCCGAGTGTGGTGGCTCACACCTGTAATCCCAGCACTTTGGGAGGCCGAGGCGGGTGGATCACGAGGTCAGGAGATCGAGACCATCCTGGCTAACATGGTGAAACCCCATCTCTACTAAAAATACAAAAAATTAGCCGGGTGTGGTGGTGGGCGCCTGTAGTCCCAGCTACTTGGAAGGCTGAGGCAGGAGAATGGTGTGAGCTGAGATCACACCACAGCACTCCAGCCTGGGCAACACAGTAAGACTCCGTCTCAAAAAAAAAAAAGAAAGAACGTACCTCAACATAATAAAGGAAATAAATAACATACCACAGCTAACATCATTCTTAATGGGAAAGAGCTGAAAGCTTTCCCTCTATAATCTGAAACAAAACAAGTATGCCCACTTTCACATCTTTTATTTAACAAAAGTACAAAAAGTCTGAGACAGAGGTATCAGGCAAGACAAAGAAATAAAGGGCATGCAAATCAGAAAGGATGAAGTCAAATTATCCCTGTATGCACATGACAGGATCAAATATATAGAAAACCCTAAACTCCAAAAGTGGCACTAAAAAACTCTTAGGACTGATAAATTCACTGAAGTTGCAGGATATAAAATCAACATGCAAAAATCAGCAGCATTTCTACACACCAACAATGAATTAGCTGAAAAATAAATCAAGAAAGCCATCCCATTTATAATACTTCAACAAAAATAATATAAGAATACAAGGAAAACTATATAACACTGATGAAGTAAATCAAAGAGGACACACATAAAAATGGAAAAACATCCCATGGTCATGGATTAGAATGGTTAATATTATAAAAATGAACATACTTTCCTGTAAGAGATAGCTTATGGAAAAAAATGAACATATTACCTCAAATGATCTACAGATTCAATGCACTCTCTAACAAAATATCAATGACATTTTTCACAGAAATAGAAAGAGTAATCCTAAAATTCATGATATCACAAAAGATACTGAATATCCAAAGCAATCCTAAGCAAAAAGAACAAAATGGGAGTTTTGTTCACACTACCTGACCTTGAAATATACTACAAAGTGATGGTAAACAATACAGCATGGTACAGGTATTTTTCAAAAACCACACAGACCAGTGTAACAAAACAGAGAGCCCAGGAATAAATCCCATTTAGAGCCAACTGATTTCTAACAAAGGCACAAAGAACATTCACTGGGAAGAGGATAGTCTCTTCAATAAATGGTGCTGGGACACTGGATATTCATATGCAAAAGAATGAAACTAGACTCATCTCTCACCATATACAAAAATCAACTCAAAACACCAAGTATGCTGGCTCTCATACCTGTAATCCTAGCTACTCAGAAGGCTGAGTTGAGGCTGACTCTAGTCCAGGAGTTCAGGATCAAGCTGGGCAATGTGAGACCATGTCTCTAAAAACTAATTTAAAAGCAAAAACAAAAATTGGGAATGTATTTTTAGGGCAATTTGAATCTATGCTCTCAGGATAATCAACTAAAAATGGTTTAAAAGCTTAAATGTAAGAGCAAAAACTATGCAACTACTAGAAGAAAACATAGGGGAAATGCTTCAGGATATTGGTCTGGGCAAAAATTTTATGATGACCTAAAAATCAAGATAACAAAAGCACAAATAAAGGGATTACATTAAACTAAAAAACTTCCGCACAGCAAAGGAAACAGAATGAAGAGACAACTAGCAGAGTGGGATAAAATATTTGCAAACTATTCATCTGAAAGGGATTAATATCCAGAATACACCAGGAACTCAATAGCAAAAATAATAATAATAATAATAATAATAATAGAAAATCTGATTTTAAAATGGGTAAGGTGAATAGACATTCCTCAAAAGGAGACATACAAATGGCCAAGTATATGAAAAAATGCTCAACATCGCTAAACATGGAAATGCAAATCAAAACCAAAATGAGATATAATTTCACCTCAGTTAGGATGGCTATTACCAAAGATAAAAAATAAAAAATGCTGCTGAGAACATGGAAAAGGGGAAACTCTTATATATGGCTGGCAGGAATGCTAATTAGTACAGCCATATGGAAAACAGTAAGGATGTTCCTCAAAAATCTAAAACTACAGCCAGGCATGGTGGTGTGTGCCTGTAGTCCCAGCTACTCAGGAGGCTGAGGTGGAGGACTGCTTGAGGCCAAGAGTCTGAGACCAGCCTGAATAACACAGCAAGACCCCATTTTAAAAAATTAAAAATAAACAAAAGTTAAAAATACAACTACCATATGATCCACTGGTAGTGATCTATGTCACTACTGGGCATATATCCAAGAAAAAAAAAATTCATATGTCAAAGAGAGATCTACACTCCTATGTTTATTGAAGCACTATTCATAATAGCTAAGAAATCAATCTAAGTGTCCATTATCAGATGATTGAAGAAAGAAAACATGGCATATATACACAATGGAATACTACTCAGCCATGAAAAATAAACCTGTCATTCACAGCAACATGAATGAGCTTGAAAGACATTAAGTGAAATAAGCTAGGCACAGAAAGATAAATACTGTCTGTTTCTACTCATATGGAAGCATAAAAAGTTGAGTAGAATGGTGGTAACCAGAGGCTGGGAAGGATAGCAGCGAGGCAGACAGAGATTGGTTAACAAATACAAAATTACAGCAAGTGAGATTCCATTTCAATAAGTTGTAGTGTTCTGTGGCACTGCAGAATGAGTACAATTGGCAATACATTTTATACATTTTCAAATAGCTAGAAAAGCAGACTGTGAATGTTGCTAAACACAAAGAAATGATAAATGCTTGAGGAGATGGATATGCTAATTACCCTGATCATTACTCTTAGCACACATATATTGAAATATCACACCGAACCCCATAAACATTATGTGTCAATTAAAAACAATAAAAGAAACAAAAAGAATACCAAAAGAGAAATTCCAAAATATTCTGATTAAACATATTAATTACTATGACTGGACTAAATCCGTAGTGACAACTACCTTCATATACACATGCAGGTTCACCTGTTAAAATTCCAGTCACTTTATAGTCAGCCTACACACAATCTTCTGTAAGACTGAAAAATGAGATTCCTTCTTTGTGTTTATTTTCTGAGTTTATCATAATCCTTTAATTTAGCTACATGTCTTATTTCATTTTTGGTTCCAAAATGTCCTCTAGAAAATTGCTGAGGTGAACTTTTAACTATTTACTCTCTCTAAAGAGGAGTAAAGAAGCTGAGAAACCACAATCAGAGGGAAGAACTAGGACTCCCTGGATTACATTATGTACAAACAGCTACAATATCATCTCCATCCCGCAGAAAAATAAAGAAAAACAAATTAACAAGTAGATCCAGATCAAGAAAAAAGTATGTGTACCGGGTGGTTAAAGACACCTGAAGAAACAATTTTTTAAAAAAATCAAAGTGTTTGAAGTGTGCAGTAAAATGTGCCCATTCATATGTACATCCTTATCTCCTTAAATGTCAAAGTATTTCATAACTCAAGCCTCCATCTTTCTCATAAAGATATATGCTTCTGCTCCTCAAGAGTGGAGACAATGCTGTGGAACAAAGTAGGCTTTCACAAAATGTTTTCAAACAAACCATTTGTCTACAGCACTGGACAGCAGTGAATGTATACACAGGGAAAATAAAGGGGATGAGGCTCTTTTGTTTCTGAAACATTTTCCTCTCCCAAATAAAATAACGAGGAGATGACAAATTGCCATGGGCTTGTCAGGGAAGTCTGAAAGAAGCTGTGCTTCCATTTCTTTCTCTTCCCTATTACTCCTCCTCCTTTGCTTGAATGTCCCTGAGATAACATTTCACTGTAAACTAACAAGAAAGATGTGGCTGAAGGTTTTCCTAAGTGCACAATAACCACTGGGTCTCTCTCATGGGCGAATTATCAGATGTAGAATAAGACTCTTGGCTGTGTCAATTTCTAACATAATTGTTTAGATGACAAATGATTATCTAAAACAGGTTTTCACACAGAGATGATGCTTATGAAGCTTCTCTTCAGTATGAATGACCAGACGGTACGAAGTTTCCTCTCACCACAGATTTTCTTCAAGTGGTGATATTCAAAAACTCTTTCCCTAACAGGAATTCGTGGATGTTGACTGAAGTGTGTAAAAGGTCTTCCCACATCTGTTACAATGGTAGGGTTTCTCCCAGGATGAATCCGTTGATGTCGAGTGAGGAGGAATGAGCGGCAATTGAAGGCGTTTCCGTATTCACTGCACTCACTGGGCTACTCTCAGTCTGGATGATGGAGTGTTGAACAAGATCTGTGCTCTCGCAAGAAACGTTCCCACTCTGGATGCGTTCATGGGACTTTTCTGCGGTGTGAATCCGCTGGTGCCTTGTGAGGGGTGACCTGCGGTTGAAGGCCTTCCCGCACTCCACGCACTCATAGGGTTTCTCTCCAGTGTGGATGCTGAAGTGTCGAATGAGGTTTGTGGTCCGACAAAAGGCTTTCCCACATTGGATGCATACGTAGGGCTTCTCTCCAGTATGAATCCACTGGTGCCTTGTCAGCCCTGACATGCGGGTAAAAGCCTTTCCACACTGTAAACATTCATAGGGCTTCTCTCCAGTGTGGATGTTGAAGTGTCGAATGAGGTCTTTTCGAATGCTAAAGGCTTTCCCACATTCTTTGCACTCAAAAGGCTTTTCTCCAGTGTGGGCTCTTTCATGCAAGACATAGGTGGAGTAGTGAGTGAAGGCCTTTCCACACTGACTGCACACAAAGGGCTTCTCACCAGTGTGAATCCGCTCATGCTGCTTGAGGTGTGACCTGCAGTTGAAGGCCTTCCCACACTCAAGGCACTTAAAGGGCCTCTCCCCAGTATGGATAAAGAAGTGTTGAATGAGGGCTGTACTCTCATAAAAGCCTTTTCCACATTCGCTGCATGCGAAGGGTTTTTTCTCATTGTGGCTCTTGTTATGCAAAACGTAATTGGAGCGGTAGGTAAAGGCCTTTCCACATTCATTGCACACAAAAGGCTTCTCTCCACTGTGAACCCGCTGGTGCCGTGTAAGGTGTGACCCGCGGTTGAAGGTCCTTCCACATTCGCTGCACACAAAGGGCTTATCTCCATTGTGAGTCCGCTGGTGCCGTGTGAGGTGTGACCTGCGGTTGAAGTCTTTCCCACACTCCATGCATTTATAGGGCTTCTCCCCAGTATGGATGATGTGATGCTGAAGGAGGTGTTTGCTCTTGCCGAAGGCTTTCCCACATTCTGGGCAATCATAGGGCTTCACACGAGGGAGAATCTGCTCATGCTGAACAAGGAAGCAATTCTCATTAAACATTTCCTCGAATTTATAGGAATTTTCCCCTTCGTGAATCAAGGAATCTGTAACTGGTCCATATGAGTCAAATCCATAAAGAGCATCTTCTGGTGAGACTTGGTTCTGTATCATCATTGAACATATACCATCAGCTGTCGCCAAACCTTCATTTTCAAGGCTCATTTTCCCATGGAGATTCTCACTCTGTGGGTCTGTCCCTGGTCTCAAAAAGTATTCCTGCATTTCAGATGGCCCATCCTGATCCATGGCCTGCCCAAAATAGGAGTATCCTGGGACTCCCTGTGCCAGCTGTTCCTGGAGTGAGACTTCCTCAGGCAAGGCCAGGTGAGAAGGGATAGGCTCTACAGTCTCAGGTTTTGTGCTGTCACCTGAAGGGAATACAATACACAAAAGAGCTTATTAAGATAGTATAGAAGAAATGAAACCACCATTTTGGTGAGAACAGTAAGATGAAAATAGTGATGATTTGAAAATAGCTATGATTTGATGGGCTGGGTACAGTGTCTGATGCCTGTAATCTCAGCACTTTGGGAGGCTGAGGCAAGTGGATCACTTGAGGTCAGGAATTCGAGACCAGCCTGGCCAACATGGTGAAACCTCATGTCTACTAAAAATATAAAAATTGGCCAGGCTTGGTGGCAGGCGCCTATAATCCCAGCTACTTGGGAGGTTGAGACAGAAGGATCGCTTGAACCTGGGAGGTGGAGGCTGCAGTGAGCCAAGACTGAGCCACTACACTCCAGCCTGGGTGACAGAGGGAAACCCATCTCAAAAAAAGGCCAGGTGCGGTGGCTCACGCCTAAAATCCCAGCACTTTGGTTTGGGAGGTTGAGGTGGATCACCCGGGATCCACCCACCTCAGCTTCCAAGGTAGCTGGACTACAGGCATATGGACCACGCCTGGCTTTTTTGTTTGTGTTTTTGTTTTTTTAGATGGAATTTCACTCTGTTGCCTAGGCTGGAGCACAGTGGCATGATCTCAGCTCACTGCAACTTCTGCCTCCTGGGTTCAAGCGACTCTCCTGAATTAGCCTCCCGAGTAGCTGGGACTACAGGCGCCCGCCGCCTCGCCCGGCTAGTTTTTTGTATTTTTTAGTAGAGACGGGGTTTCACCGTGTTAGCCAGGATGGTCTCGATCTCCTGACCTCGTGATCCGCCCGTCTCGGCCTCCCAAAGTGCTGGGATTACAGGCTTGAGCCACCGCGCCCGGCCAATTTTTTGTATTTTTTTTTAAAGAGATGGGGTTTCACCATGTTGCCCAAGCTGGTCTCGAACTCCTGGGCTCAAGTAATCCGCCCACCTCTGCCTCCAAAGTGCTGGGATTATAGACGTGACCCACCGTGCCTGGCCAACTCTTGAAATTTTTAAAGAGAAACCCGGGGGAGAAGCTCAAGCAGAGTACAGACTGGAATAGAGATCCCCACTC